>NC_089500.1:37966148-38632220 GCF_036850765.1 Saccopteryx bilineata
ACAGAATACATTTTTTATTTCTTTTCTAGTTACTCTTATTATTCCTTTCTACCTCCTTAATTGGCTCATTCTCTTATATTTGTCTTAAATATGTTGGGGTTTTTTAAATAATTGATTTCAAGGCCTTTTCTTTTCTCACTTGATACTCTTTCTCTGTGACACTTAATTCACAATCCTGGTTTCAGTTGGCTCACTTTAATAGCAGGTGGTACTTAATGTCCAGACTGGATCTCTGGGTTCAATTTTTACATTCTTTTAGTATCACTGACACCACCTTTCTGATGCCATAAACATACCTCATACCCAATATACCTAAATCCAAATTTACATTCTTCCTATCAGAATGGTCCTCTTCAAGCATTTCCTATTTCATGGAATGGCATCACAAACTATATCCATGGACCACTGCATAGAGCCTGGGATATTGAAATTGTGTTCATTTGTAATTCCATGTTTTGATCATTGCAACAATGACTTTCACTGATGCTATTAATTCTACCTCCAGAGTTTATGGTTTCTTGCATAAACTTTCTCAAAAATATTAATTTGGCTTCCTAAATCTGTACAGCTATCAACACCTAATTTTTGAGAAAAACCTCAGCATTTTGGTGTTATCCCTATAATAAAAATAAGTGTAAAATTATCATTATATCACATCAATAAAATGATATAAAACAATATCATATTGTTTATGAAAGTAGGGATTTGGGTTATAATTTTTAAAATAATTTTAATTAATGGAAATATTAAGAATATTTCATTGAGGTAATATTTTTCCTATATAGAAAAGTCAACATTTCCAACTATTTTACGATAGCATTATGTTCATTTCTCTACAAAAATATTTATGAGATATAAAGAAGCCAGTGATAATTAGTAAGAGATAAAAAAAATAATAACAATAGGCCTGGCCAGTTGGCTCAGTGGTAGAGTGTCAGCCCTGCGTGTGGATGTCCCAGGCTAGATTCTTGATAAGAGCACATAGGAGAAGTGCTCATCAGCTTCTTCACCTTTCCCTCTCTCCGTTCTCTCTATATCTCTTTTCCCCTCCCACAGCTAAACCTCCATTGAAACAAAGTTGGTCCAAGTGCTGAGGATTGCTCCATGGCCTTGTCTCAGGCGCTAGAATGGCTCCAGTTGTAATGAAGCAATGCCCCAGATGGGTAGAGCATCACCCCTAGTGGAAATGCCAGGTGGATCCCTATCCAGAGCATGTGGGAGTCTGTCTCTCTGCTTCTCCGCTTCTCACTTCAGAAAAATACAAATAATAATAATAACAATAGCAGTGCTAAGAAGATAAACTCTAGAAAAGTATAAAAGAGTTTTACAACATTATCTTTGTATCAAAGTTTATTACATCGGTTCAAAATCATCTTCAGGAAAGTAACCATAATGATACTTACAAAGGATGAAGAAAATATCATTGCAATTACACAGATGACAAAGAATATTTAGGTTCAGGGATTTTGGTTTTCACAGAACTATTATGAAAGATAATTTTCTACTTCTAAATGTCTGGCTTTTTTACTTTAATAGCAATCACACTGACAGTTGTTATATTCATTTGGTCAGTATGGAAGGATAGCAATTTTATAAATTACATATAAAATGAACAGAATTTAAAGAACATTTCATTTTTTAATTCATTAATTTACAATGGTAAATTAATTCACATTAGTAAAGTTTAAATTAATTCAGTTCAATAGAGTTTTAATGAGTCTATGTTCTAAACATAAGTCTGTCTGAGGAATTAAATTGCATATGGTCAAGTGTTTTTGACATAACTTTTAATCTTTTAGGATGGAGAAAATCTTTAATTAAACCATACTTACCTATTTTAAAAAGATTTTCTACCCTTTTAGAAATGTATTTTTTGCATGTCAATGAAATTTCAGAAAGTAATTATCAAGAATGTCAAAATCAAGCAAACTTTTTAAAAAATACATCTCTAAGAATTTATTCTCCATTCATATTCAGAATAGACAAAAATATAGAATTCTTTAGTTTAAAGTAGTATTAAAACTCTAGCTATATATTAGGAAAATATGGCTTGTAAATGTTTATCATTCCAAAGCATATCATTTAATGTATTTAAAGAAAAAAAAATCTGAGAAGGTATATGCTTATTCTTACCTAGATGCATAGAGATGCATCTGAATTAAATTAAAAAGGTTATCATTAGGCTTAAAATACAATGCCACATATTTTTTCTTTTTTGTCCTCTTAGTTTGACATTATGTTCTCACTCAAAGAAGTGGGTGGTTGATTATTCTTGCAATATAGCTTTTAAAGTGCCTTCTGTCACCTATGGTCCCAAGATAGCAAAAATGTTTGATGGAAGAAGATCAACACATTTTGGGACTGAAAAGTGAAAAAGAACTCTTGATTTTTTGCCATTTCAAGTGATTTATTTTACTCTCTTATTGGCCTAGGAGTTTACTTTGCCCAGTGAGCCAAGATGAGTTGGCCGTAAAAGGTCCTTAGAAGTGCCAGATTCTCACTTATCCAAAAACAACTACCAAATCAATAGTGCCTCCATTACTGGCAATAGCTATATGCACTCAGAACCACTTGGGAATTTTGTATCTGGTTGATTAACAAATAGGGGACAGAATAACAAGAATAACATAATATTTGGCATAAGAATGGAAAACAATAAGTTAAATAATGACTATAAATTATACCAAAATTAAATATACTGAATAAATAAAACACTACTTGGCAGATAATGTAATAGTTGTTATCACATGACTTATGCCAAATAATTATACAAACTGCTATATAAAAACTTTTGCTTTTTAAAGATGCAAATAAGCCTAGATTTGTAAAAACAATTTGCTGGATAATGCATATTAGGTGATCATCAGATTGTTATAATGTAAATAAATAAATCTATAAATATATTGAGTAGTGAAACTAGGAGCAGAATCTAGTTCTTAAAAAATGGAAATAAAATTTTCTTTACAACTCACTATTCATTTCAATGTAGAATTAGGATAAGATAATTTTATAAGTTAAAGAACCTTCAGGAGATCCAAGATGGCAGTGGACTAGGTGGCTGTTATACTGATCTCCTCCCAGGGCCAAACTGGAGTTACAACTAAATTTAAAAACAATCATGCTAAAATACAAACTCTAAACTAACTGAAGAGAAGTCTTATAATCAAGGATTCACAGAAGAAGTCATATTGAGACTGGAGATTCAATAGAATCACATTCCTGGTTGTCAGTGGACGTACAATCGGGCTGCAAGGCTTGCCCATGCTCACTTCTAGTGGCTCTACTCTGCTGAGGTCTGAGAAAAATCCAAGAAAGACTGAGACTGTGACTCTTAGTTGGAACCACACCCACCATCTCCCTAAAACTTGATTGGTACCATCCCTTCAAGGAAGATCCTATAGCCATCATCCTCACTCCACCAGAAGCTTTTTTCAGTGACAAAGCCTATCAGGCAGCCAGCAGGCAAAGGCAGCCAGACACAGACCTTGGGGTGCCTTGGGACTTATACTGACCTACTTCTGGGCCAGGTACTGGTAAAAGCTGTTCTTGTATGAGCTTGGTCCTTCCCACATTCACCTAAGCCCAGAAGAGACTGCCACAAACTGGATTGCTTGTAGCTCTAAAAGTGACTAAGGGCTAGTCACATCTTACATTGGCTTGCACCAGGTTCCCTCCCAAGAGGCCTCACACCAACACTACCAGTGACCAGATTTCCAGGTTGACACTTTATCCACTGTGCCACCACGCCACCACAGATCAGGCCAGTGACCAGATTTAAACAGTATCACAGCATAGACTTGAAGATTATTATGCTAAGTAAAATAAGCCAGTCAGAGTACGACAAGCATCTTATAATTTCACTCATATGTGGACTCTAATGAATAAAATGAGCTAACAAGGAAAATAGAGACAGATTCCTACATAGAGAGCACACTGACAGCTATGGGGATATGCAGGGTTCTGCAAGAGAGATGGATGGATAGAACAAAAAAGGACAAAAATATTTATGAACACAGACAACAGTGTGGTGATCATTGTGAGAGGGGCAGGTGGAGAAAAGTATGGGGGTATAAATGGTGATGGACAAAGACTTGACTTGGGGGTGTGAACATAATACACTGTACAGAGATGTGTTGTAGAATAGGCATCAGAAACCTGTATAATTATATTAACCGGTGTCACTCTAAAAAAACTCAATAACAATAAAACTTCAGATATCTAAAAATCGTAATGTAAATAACCACCCAATATTATTTTACTTTATTATTTGTTTGAAAATAATTTAAATTTATTTTCCTTTGTTATTTGGTTGCTGCCTCAGTTTTTATTTTAAAATATTTTTCAACTTATGTTAATAGAATTCATTCTTCCTCCGGATTTATTACCTATAAATTTTGCCACTAGCTATTACAACATGTTTTTGTTTTTGTTTTTAACTATCATGGCTTCAATCTCAATGTAAAGGATTCGCTAATCTACAACTCTAACTGACCTTTTCTTGATTCCTAGTACTGAGCATGTGTTTTTGGTTACTTCATCATTACTATTAACCCTGTAAGCATAAACAGAACTCATAATTTTTATTCTTAAAGTGCCTTCTTTCTTCTTCTTCCTTGTCATAGAGAAATCCAATAACCCTAACTGAAAAGAATGAAATATAAGATTAGACGTTTTCTTGGTGGCTAGAACCGGCTGGTAAGGAATGTGTACACATTTATAATGTGACCTAGTTGAATTGCTATGGCCACATTAAACTATTAAAAAACATATTTAAAAGTATTAAAATACAAAGATATAATAAATAGATGCCACCTTTGGTTATTCAGTCTCTATGTTGTGTTTTATTGATCCCCTAGTTCTATAAGCAGTTAAATTGAGCTCATTGATTCAACAAGCATTATGGTGTTGCTATGTACAGCACTGTCCAAGGTTCTGGGGAAAGAAATTAGTAAAGTCTCATATATAGTCTTTATTGAAAAAATTATTAAATATATTATGATAGAAGTAAGAATCATCACGATGGCATAATATAAGTAGTTTCCAAATAGTTTGTGTTTGATAATTTTAATGTTAATAGGAAATTTAGAGTTAGGCAATCATTTTTCTTTCAGCAGTAAAATCTATTCATTGACCAGAGGTTTCTTCTGTGATTGGAGTGGCAGCTTTTTACAAGCAGAGCAAAGTAAGCCAAGGAGTTTATGCTGTCATATAAGAAACCTACACATTTGAAAGATTAGTGTCAGGTTTAAGACTTCTTTACTTCAACTGCAAAAAAGTTAAGTTGTAACTAAGATTTACTTTTTCCACTTGGAAAGTTTCAATCAGATACTTGAATTAAGTCTTCAGGTACTTAAGTGAAACTTTCTTCTAAAGCAAACAGAATTAGTAATGTGCACATCAGAGGAAAGATGTTAATTCCATTGATGTTCAGGTCAGAAACCACTCCAAAGTTGTGATAAAATAGCATGAATGTAGATAATAATTTACCATTAAATTTTCTTGAAACTTGTAACAGGGAATTAAATATTTAAATATTTACATAGTTTCTATGTAGAAATTCTTACTAAATATTAATAAAGATAAAATACATTGCTACTATTAGTTTCAAAGGAACAAAATGCTTAAACTTTTAAAAGCAAGTTATAAATATAAAGCTTATAGAAATATGAAAAATTATTAATCTATTTTTCTCATAACTCTACTTGACTAAGTAATAATAAATTACAAAATTTAACATGATTCTGATTTATGTGCTCATAATATTTACAAAGAATATTACTAAAATAAGCTGTCTTTTTTCAAACTATTAGTAAAGTTTCTCTTGAGTATCCTTTTCCCATAAATGCTTTTGTATATGATCAGATAGAAGAATCAAATATAACTAAAGAAATATGTAAAGATTATTTTGATAATAAAAATATCATGGACCAAAAGAATAATTGATGTTGCCCTCAGGAACTTCAATTATGAATGTCATTAAGGTATCTCTAAAGAAACATTTTTTGTCTGTAAGTGAATAGACATTTTAAAACAAATACAAATATAATTTACTAATCTGCTTGCAAAAAACAATGCATTTATGCAAACATGATTCCTCAAATCATATACCTACAATATTTTAACCTGCTCATTCCCCAAAGCTGTTTTGTAGTTTACTGGTATTTCTGTAAATGTAAATATATTTTTAAAGCTTTTTCCAATTTATTCAAATTCAGAAGTTTTAGTTTTCATTCATTTATAATCTGTAGTTTTTTTATTATATATATTCTAATGTGCAAAACCATAAAGAAAAAAGCTATCTATTTTAGTCTTTCATTCCCTGTGGAACATAATAATATTACTACTTCCACTTAGATGTTTTTGTGGGGTTTTTTTCCATAAGATTTTTGCTCTGTGGAACTCACTGGTCACCAGTTGTATTATTCAGTTCTCATAATTGTAGAACATATTTGCTGTTTTTCAACATTATTTCAGCATATATCAAAGGGACTTCCTACACTCCAACTCATGACAAATACTTGTTCAAATGCCCATGGAATTCAATATGAGTCAGTTCTACTTGAGTGAAAACTATTTCACAAGCCAGCAAATCCTAGAATGTACTAGTATCTGTTCTGGTCATATATTTTCTACCAATATAATTCATCCTATATGACTGTTGTAACATTTTTGTGTAACAGTTGATTTAGTTGTGAAACTGTTGAGAAAATATTTTCTTTCTATATAATTAGAGATTTCATATTATATATTTAATATGTTTTTGAACATATACACTAATATATATCGTATACATATTAATAGGCTTGTCTTGTTATTATAGCACATATGGGAGTTGATACTTCTTGCTTCTCTCCCCCTTCTCTCCTCTCTCTTCTCTCTCTAAAAATAAATAAATAAAAATCTAAACAAAAAAACATATAAAGATATTTGAATAACCATATTTTAATTTCTTTCATAAGGTAGGATTTGTTAAAATATTTTTCAGAATTTGTCTCCATCTCCATTTATAAACCAAAGTGGATGCCCTAATAAGTATTTCCAAGATAGAAAAACAATTAGTAATCTTAAGAAGAAATATGTTCTTAATATAGATGCTATTATTATTATAGTCTTTATCTAAAAGTTAACAGTAAATTTATTGGGTGCTTTATCTATGTTTAAGATTTTTATTAAAAAAGTCCCACAGAAACAGATCTTTCAAAAAGAAAAAAAATAATTAAACATTTGTCAAAAAATAAAAAATCTAAGCAATTGCTAATAAACAGATAAGAATCTAATAAAAAATGAACAGTAACCTACTAATTAAAATAAATACAGGGTGAACTTTAAGCTTGTCCCTTCTCTTTGACATCTGCCTCAAATATCTTCTCAATCTATATATACAGTACAGTGCACATGCCCACAGAGAGGATGGGGAGGGACACACCCAGAGTACCCAGCTCAGGTAAATGGAAAAGTGTGCCCTGGGACCTATAAGACACCTATTACATAAGGTCACTCTACCAAGCACAGGAGTCATAGCAACTCTACCCAATACATAGAAACAACCACAGGAAAGTAACCAAAACGAGGAGACAAAAACATAAGTCCCAAATAAAAGAACAGAAGAAATCTCCAGAAAAATAACTAAATAAAATGCAAGCAAGTTAAAAAAAAAAAAAAAAAAAGGAAGCAAGCAAACTACCAGATACAGAATTCAAAACAATTATTATCAGATGCTCAATGAACTTAGTGAAAACTTCAATGACATTAAAAAGGGCATGGAAACCATAAAAAATTTAGAAGTAAAAGTACACTAATTGAAATGAAGAATACAATACAGAGAATTCACAGTAGAGCAGATGAAACAGAGGATCAAATCTGTGATTGGCAGAAAATACTCATCAGAAGCTTCTGGAATAACTTCAAGCATATGAACATTTATATCATATAGGTGCCAGAGGGAGAGGAGGGAGCACAGGGAATTGAAAACGTGTATGAAAAAATAATGATGGAAGAAAATAGACATACAAGTCCAAGGAACTCAGAGAATCCCAAAGAGGATGAACCCCCAAAAAATCACCTCAGTCAAAACAATAATTAAAATGACAAAGATTAAAGACAAAGATAGAATTTTAAAAGCAACAAGAAGAAAACATTTAGTTACTTAAAAGGAGCTCCCCTAAGACTGTCATCTGATTTCTCAATAGAGATTTGTAGGCTAGAACTGACTGGCAATATTCAAAGTGATGAAAAGCAAGGACTTAAAACCAAGATTCCTCTAGCCTGTATAGCTGTCCTTTAGAATTGAAGAAGAGATAAAGTTCTCTTCAGATAAGATAAAAACTAAAGCTGTTTATCACCATCAAATCTGTATTACAAGAAATGTTAAAAGAACTTCTTAAAAAAGAAAAAAATATATATATATGGATAATAAGATGGCTATATATATATAAACAATTAGTTTAAATGAAAATAGTTTAAATGCTACAATCAAAATACATATGGTGACTGAATAACAAAACCATTAACAAGACCTTTATATATGTTGTTTATAAGAGATTCACTTCAGATGGAAAAATACACACAGGCTGAAAGTAAGTGGATAGAAAAAGATATTTTATAAAAATAGAAATAATAAAAAGGCTTAGGTAGCAAAAATTATTCCAGACAAAGTAGACTTCAAAACAAAGTTTATAATAAGACACAAAGAAGACAGAGAAGAACACAGCAACTTCCCTTCTGGGTATTTAGCTGAATGAACCCAAAACAGTGAATCAAAAAAGTCATATACATCCATATGTTTATTGAATTACTATTTACAATAGCCTAGATATGGTACCAACTTGTGTCCATCAGTAGATAAATGGACAAAGAAGAAGTGGTGCATACATACAATGGAATATGATTAAGGCAGAAAAAAAAATTTCTCTATCTGCAACAACTTGGATGGACCTAGAGGGTATTATTCTTAGTGAAATAAGCCAGACAGAGAAAAACAAACACCAGATTATTTCACTTATATGTGGAATCTACAAAACATAATAATTGAGCAAGCATAACAGAAACAGACTCATCAATTCAGAGAACATTTGATAATTGCCTGATGGGGATGAGGTTGGGGGATGGATGAAAATGGTAAAGGGATTTAAAAGTACAAATTGGTAGTCACAAAATAGTTGTAAGAATGTGAAGTGCAGAATAGAAAATACAGTCAGTAATATTACAATCACTATAAATAATGTCAGATAGGTAATAGACTTATTGGGATATCACATTGTAAGTTTTATGTGTCTCATAAGTATTAAATAGCTAATTATGAGGTTGTACACCTAAAACTAATATAATATTGCATGCCAACTATATTTCTTAAAATTTTTTTTAAAAGCTCTGGGTTCTGGATCACCTCAATGAACTGTGAAACCATCCCTGACTAATAAAAAATGATTGCTTATCCTAAATTTAGTCAAATAGCCTCTTCTTGGCAGTGTTCTAACTAACACAGCTATGAGTAGTAGTATGTATTAGTAATGGTAGTGGTACTATCCAAACTATTTTTACTATTAAGTGTTCATACCCAAAAAATTGGGGATAGTTGACTTTTATCCTGTCCTTAATATATTTATTGTTATTTTCCTTAGCATTGCCTTCATTTACCTTATTCATTTGAAATTGTTTTTTTTTTCCTAGTATGTTTTTCTTGATTTCCTCTTTGTCACTGAGGAAAAGTTTAAATAATAACTCTCTTACATATAACTAAAGTCTTCAACTTTCCCATCAAATATTGTAATATATTTTTCTGAAATTTTATTTCTGATTTAATTCTACAATTCCTTTTTTTTTTTTGATTTTTAAAATTCACTTTTAGAGAGAGAGGAGAAAGAGAGATAGAGAGAGAGATAGAATGAAGGAGGAGCAGGAAGCGTCAACTCCCATATGTGCCTTGACCAGGCATGCCCAGGGTTTTGAATTGGTGACCTCAGCATTTCAGGTCGACGCTTTATTCACTGCACCACCACAGGTTAGGCTAATTCCACAATTCTTTTTTAACATTTTCCCGTTTACATTGTGTGTTATGTTTTTTATTTGAGTTATAAACTTTTTGTTATTTTTAGGTATTTTTTTATTTTGCTCTTATTTTTCCATAGACATACACAGAACTCTTTTAATAGAGGTGAAACAGTTCATTTATATGGCTTGTATGCTTTTTACTTTCTTTTTCATTTGTCTATTTCCCTGATCTTTTCTCTTTTTTAAGGTGTCACACATTTCTTCCTCTTTAGAAGTCATTTTTTTCTGAGTCCTGAGTAGTTTTTTATTGAAATTAATTAGGGTAACATTGGTTAATAGGATCATATAAGTTTTAAGTGTAGATTTCTATGATACATGATTTGTATATTGTATTGTGTGTCCACCACTTAAAGTCAATTCATCTTCCATTACCATATAATTGTACCCCTTTATCCTTTACTGTACCCTCACCCCTTTCTCTCTGGTAACTACCATAATTTGTCTATGTCTGAGTTTCACTTTTATATCCCACATATGAGTGAAATCGTAAGGTTCCTTGCTTTTTCCTACTGACTTATTTTTCTTAGCATAATATTCTCAAGGTGCAGAGCAATATGTTGTGACCTGAACTCATTTTCACAGAGTCCACCTAACCAGTGTTATTTTTTCAGTTATACATAGGTTTTTCTGAAAAAGCCAAACAGAACAAAATATACAAACAGAAAATAAGCAAGCTTTTTTTCTAAAATAACAGTGGTAACAAATTATGAGAAATGAATATTAAATATCTAGAAATAAAGTATAATTTACCTTAACTAACCATGATTTATTCTGGTTATAGGATTAGAAATTTATATTAAATAGGTAATTATATATGTATTACCTTCAAAAACACCAAATGTGATATTACTCAACTGTATATTATCCCTTTGTGCAAGAAACATATATTTCGGTTTACCTATTAGATTGGAAAAAAGAGGGTAAAAATGAACAATCTAATGTATTTCTATATTTTTTCATCACATACTTTGAAGAAACTTGAAGCTTTTGATAGAAAATGTAAGCGCAGGAAAAATTATTAAAATTTACCCAAGCAACATAGCAGCAGTGAGTAAAAACTTAGCTCTTTCTATTAACCTCGTATATAGCTTGAGAGTTTTACAAATATATGATTAAAGGCAATTCTTATTTATTCAGATAAATCATGAAGATTACAAGCTATTTACATTTTATTCTTCATGCTCAAAGTATTATGGACACCACTGATGAGTTAGAATATGCTGAGATGTCTTCCTATTACAAAAGCTTTCTGAATTTGTTTTCAAAACTGAACACTTTTTAGACATTCTCATTTTTTTAAAAGCCCTGACAGAGTAGATACAACGTTTTCAGAGAGTAAAATCCCAAGTGTCTATTCTGTTAAAGTTTAGAAGAAGTCTGTCTTCAGATCTGTTTTGGGACAAGATAATCTTTGAAATGATTTTCTAAAAGATAAATGGTGATGGAAGGAGACTTGACTTGGGGTGATGAACACACAATACAATATATAGATGACGTATTAAAAAATTGTACACATAACATATAATATTAACCAATGCCACCCCAATAAATTCAATAAAAATAAAACTTTCCTTATAACTAAAAAAAAAATTAATGAGACTTGAATTGACCTCTGTTTTTGCCTCCACTAGATCTAAATCTAGAAGTCTTCTTTTTAATCTATCCTTAAAGAGTTACACAAATCTCTGAACATTAATATATATATGTATATCATTAATGATAAATCATGTTGATAGGCTGTACCCTTGTTGTGATGTCATGATATTGAAACTTCTGTGATATCCCTCACAGTAATTCATAACTCCGATCTAGTTATGAGAAAAGTATCTAATATATTCCATTTTAGAGGACATTTTACAAAATATCTGACCACTATTTATCAAAACTGTCAAAGTCATCTGAAACAAGGGAAGTATGAGGAACTGCCACAGTCACGAGGAACCATAGGAGAGATGACAACTAAATGTGACATGGTAATGTGAATGATATCTTGGAACCTAAAAACAAGATTAGGTAAAAACTAATGAAATATGTACTTTAGTAAATTATAATATATAAATTTACATTATATTAGCTCATTAATTATAAAAAATGCTTCATTTAGTGTTAACAACTGGAGTACAAGGTATAAAAAAACTAAAGTGTTATTTTCTTATTCTCAAAATATTAAACTATTCAAAATAAAAAGTTTATTAAAACATATAAAGCTCATTAAACATGTATGAAGTATATTTAATAGCTCTACAAATACTTTTAAAAATATTTCTATAAAGTTTGTCTTCTTTATTTCACTTTTCTGCTCCTATAATCAAAGAGCAACTTTAAAGTAAAATCAGATTGTTTGATTTCTCCACAAAGAAATGATCTTATGAGTACTACCAAACTCAAAATCAAATCTACACTCCTTATTGGGGCCTATCATCAAGCCTTCTCCTCCTCCCTGGAACCCCTCTCTGACGCTCTCTGCCTCACTCGTTACTCTTCCTCACACTGTCCACTGCTCTTTTGTCTAAATGCCAGACTTGTGTTCACCTCAGATGCTTTGCCCATGCTCTTCCCTCTACTTGGGAGTTCTTTTCTCAAATATTTTCATGACTTTTCTCTTATAATATCTCAAATTTCAAATATACCCCCAATAAAAAAAGGCACTTCTTATCCTTTTCTGTCTCCTTTGCATTCTTTTCTTTCTTTCATGACACTTTTCTCTACCTAATGCTGCAGATATATTTGTTTTTTTATTGTCCTATAAAATCTAAGCTCTGTGAGTGAAGGAAATCTGTCATTGCTCTTTATGGCTGTAGTAACTAAAGTGCTTGGAAGGGTGCCTGATGTACACTAGACATAGAAGAGATATATGCTGAATGAGTAAGGGAATTACTCAAACTTAATTATAATTAATCATTTATAAAAAGTTGAATATTGGAATATAATAGTGTCCATTATAAATATTGGAAAGGTTCTCAATGCATTAGAAAAAGTAACCTGACCTATATATACATGGCTTTGCAATTAGCCTAGCTTAGGCTAACTTTTATTCAGAAATCATAACTTTGCTCAGATTAACCTGTAAAGCCATCCAGTTTACCCTGGATATTATAAGATTCTGTATAACCACATCCTGTAATTTGCTAAATTAATTAGTTAACTTTCTTCCATGTCTATGCTATCCTTGACATTGACAATTATCAGTTTTTTGTTTTTCATTCAGGAATAAACCCAGGATAATTTGCAGGACTGGGGGCTGATCTGGCTCAAAGCACCTGAGGGCAGCCCAAGCAGCCTGGAAGATACCATACTGACCCTTTTGGAACTATTCTCAGTATACCTTCAATATAATATTAAAATCTCCCCCCAGAGGAAGAGATTGTCTGCCATTTTTGCCCTTGCAATGTATGTATAATCATGTTTTATCACTGTGCAAGCATGTCCCCACTTATTCGTGCAGTGAGGAAGCTCACCTTGATATTTATGTATGATTTCCCTCAATAAAGACGAATCTGATCTTTTGTTCTAGCACAGGTCTCTTTGGGAAGTGGCCCTCCCCCCACACCAGTGTGTCCTTGCCTGCCTGCTGGCCATAAAGTGTATTGCTTCTCATACAATCTTCCAGGAGCTGTCTTTTGGCTGGCAGCTACTGAGTAATTGGAACCAGTTGGGTCCAATAACTGAATGCCCACAGTCCAGTGTCATACAGTTTATCACAGTCTAGTGCAGTAAATTTTAATCAAAACAATGAATCAACAAATGCATTTAAGAGTGGTTTACAATAAAAAGAAAACAACAACAAACCCCTAGAGTTTCTAATAAATTTAATTAACAAGCACATCTCTGATATTAAAACACAACAAAACTTGTATACAGATAATTTTATCTATACTTTTGGCTGATAAAATCCTAAATTTCATTTTTTCATTCAAATCTAGTATTTTACTATAATAATAATAATAATAATATTCCTCAAAGAAATACAATGCATTTCTATAAAAATCAACAGTTCATTTATATATATAATTAATCATTTCAAAAATATATTAGAGAGAAAAACAGATGTTTGCATTTAGAAATATAACTGACTGGGTAATCAAGGCTAAAAAGGTTTGCTAAAAATATCTCAAATATTTTAGATACAGAAAGGCCTGACAAAATACTAAAGTATTTTCTGTGTGGTGATAACACACTCAGTTTCTTAGTTGTGTGATTTTCCCACAAATTTAAGGAAAACTGAAGTTAGTTGGATGCAAATCTTAGCAAGAGTTAAAGATATTTTTGAAAATTTTACTTCTGATAACAAGACCACTCATAGTATTTGAAAGACTGATAAAATATACCTTTTATACTTCTACTTCTAGGTGTAATTTAATATAGCTGCACTTAGACATGTTGAAATACATATTTGTCTAGTGACCTTAACAGAAAAGGAAATAGTTTGCTCTTATTTATTTGAAACTATATGATATATTTATGAAAGACGTGGTAGTTTTTAAAAACTAAGAAATTAAGAAATTTAATTTTATTAAGTATATAAAGTAGTATCTCCTAAAAATAAAACTATATGTCAGTCCAAATGACTATGCATTTCATAAACAAAGATTTAATATATTAATTCTGGGAGGAGCTTATGCCTATAGTTAAATGTTCAGTGGCCAAGTAAAATCAAATACAATGGGTTTGAACCATGCACCGTATTTACTCTAAATCCACCTCATCAAATAATATTAAAAGGGTACAGATTTCTGAGATAGAAAAAAAAATCACAGTGTATAATTAAGTTGGTAAGGATTGCTAAAAAAAACATATTACAAATCACCATGAAGCTCCTTTGTTAGAGCATGAAAGCACTTTAAGTCCTTCCCTAATCATAATAATTTATTTCTATTGATCAAATTTTAGATATTACTGTGCAGACAACTTAAGACAGGTTAAACAACTAAATTAGTTTATTAGTTCACTTAAGTATCAAAAGATTATCTTAGACCACAGAATTACTATTTCAGGTAGTTAATAACTGATGGGTAGTTTTTCAAAGAAGATTCTAAAAGAATTCAAATGAAAATCTAGTAAATCCAGACAGAAGCCTAATATGCTGTTAACATGTCAACAAATATTTAATTGTATTGTGTCTATAACATATGGGCCATCAAACTCAGAAAGCCTATTTGCCTAAATTCTAAAAAAAAATATTTCAAAATAAATAAATGTTGTTTTCTTATTTCAGCAAAGCTTAAAAGAATCAATTTTTGATAATAAAGATAATATAATTCCTATTAATTTTTAAATGATTGAAAATATAACTTATAAATCAATATTCCAGTAAAAGTAGGATCACTGTGAAAATAAAATACACATATATCTTATCTTTTTAAAGATTTTACTTATTGATTCTGTAGAGGAGAAGGAGAGAATGGGAGGGGAGGAGCATCAACTCATAGAAGTAGTTGCTTCTCCTATGTGCCTTGACTGGGAATGACTGGACCTTCAAACCAGCGACCTCAGCACTCTAGGTTAACACTTTATCCACTATGCCACCACAGGTCAGGTATATTTTTACAGAAAGGAACTTAGGTAGCATGTAAGTGATGCCCATTTGATCAATATTAGGTGAGGGAAGGAGTTGTTATTTAATTCTGCCATAGCTGTCTTTCATATATTTCAATAAAGCATTAGTAAAAAACTTTTATTTTTATTTCTTGAGTTAGCTTTAAGAATAATCTATCTTTTCTTTAGAACCTATGTATATTTCTTATTCTGGACACTTTATAAAATTACTCATTTTATTGTTTCTAGTGGATTTAATATAAATTTTGTATATATGGTCAAAACTGAGACAAGTTACCTAACTTTCATTTTTGAAAGAAAGCTCTTGATGGATCTGAGAGAAAATTCACATTAAGTGCTATATAATCTATTCCAGGAAGTACCCACCACAGTACAAAATTACCTCCCATCTTTACCTCTACTTTTATTTTTCAAAGCAGTACATTTTCATGGCACCCAGGTAATTTTAAAACATATCTATCTATACCCAAACCTCCCTCCCAATATACTTTTTAATTAGTTTGGTGGTAGGATCTTAGCTGCAATATTTTTTTAGCTTCTAGGTGATTGTACTATGAAACTGAGTTTAAGAAACTCTGAATCATATAAAAAAATAAATCATTGCCACCTGTTATTGTTTAACCATTGAGCATTGATATGCATTAATTTTTAATGCTGTAATTGAGGAAAATATTTTTTAGATAATGTATTTGAGTTTTAACACTTTATTGCTCTAATATTATTTATTAAAATGTATATTATTATAGACAGGTTTGTATCGCATAGTAGATCACTTCTCAGTATGGACGTATGTAGACTATATTTTGTCTTTTAATAAGTGATATGGAATGATAAGATAAAAGCAGATGAGCTAATATACATGGGTTATGGTCTGAGTGGCAAATACTTATAAGTCAACAATCCTCTTAGAAAAACACTTTGCCAAGAAATTTTATACTTAGAAGAGTTCTATGTTTATTAGCTTATTTATATTCTTCATTAAAACTTATCTATCATTGTATCATTGAAGTTAGGTAAACTGTATTTTAAAATAATATTATTTTCTTTTCACTTTCGCACCTCATTAATTTCTAAGAAATTATTCTAAATTCATTTAGTTATTTCTTTACTGAAGATTTATTTCTGTCTTTAGAATGTAAAAGGACATTCATATTCCTTCTATCCTTGATAAAAATGCATTCTACTCTATACATACATATTTTCATATACAAAATTACACGATCATGCATGATTCAGCATAAATGTTCATCTCATTTATATTTCATATATTTTGAATAAAACTATGCCATCTATTTCTTTCTACTCTTAAATTCTCTTGCACCCTATACCGTTTTATCTACTCACTGGAAAATCGGCTATTTCTAAATAGCTGAGTTGCTATAAAAACTTAAATCTCTAACTAAAGGGCAGCATACCCATGAAAATTTATAGTTAATTTATATAAAAGTATGAAATTTATTAGTATAGCACCAATATTTAGACATTCTTAACAAATGAAATATTTCCCTGAAGCAATAATAACACTCAGAAAAAAAAACCTGATGCTATTACTACTCTTTCTCCAACTCTAAACAAAATAAAGCAAATAAGCAAAACACCTTCATCTCAAAAAAAGTATTGCTCTTGCCATTTTCCACAGATATGCTCAATTAGTATCATTGCTTTCTACATTATGTTATTATTATTTGCCTAACTGATGTTACTAAAAAGGGAAGAATAATTTTTTATGGAGAGAGGGAACATTTTTGCTAAATAAGGAAGGGTAAATTTCTGGGATCATATTCTCTTCTTATACTTTCAAAATATATGGTATTAACATGTTATAAGCCTCAATGACAACTGACAGAAAAAAAGCAATATCCAGAGTTTTTTGTGAATACATTGCATAGCTTGCTATTTAAGTGGAAACAGCAATCAATAAACACATGTACTAACAGTAAGCTCTTTAATGACTACACACAGCATTGCTCCCATTGAAAATTGATTACTTTAGTTAAGGAAATCACAATTAGATTGATATTAGGGAAGATTTTTACGATTAAGAATTAAGAATGTTAATTCCTCAATGACAATTAAAAGAACATCTTTCCAGATATTTTCTTAATATAATCTAAAATTGGTAGAAATTCATTTTTGGACTGATTTTGATAATTTTATTTAGGTTAATAGATCAAATAATAGTTGTTCTGTGCCTTTTTAAAGAACAAGAACCACATGTCATTCCCCTCTATTTCCTTTCTTTTAGCTTAACTGTTGCAGACCATAGCTATAAATTGTTTTATGAAATTTTCTTCTGTAAAATAAATAGAATGTGTCCACTCCTGTTAAGTTAAATTTCAAAAAGTGTAGGCACACACAATTAGCATCAGTTTCATTGTTGGTTCTCAGAATTGAACATCTTTTGGAGATGGAATGCCACATTTAGCAAGCCCACAGGTGATTCTTGTATTCTTATCTCTCATGTATCCCTCCTCCAAATAAGGTGACATTGCACTATTACATGAGAAAATATAAAACTAATGATGTGTGTGTGTTATAGAAATAAAGAGAGAGAGATAAAGAAAACACACTTGGAATGTAGTGTAATTAAATCAATATTTTATTAAATATGAAATATTAATTGTACCTCATCAGTTAAACATCAAGATAAACATTTCTTAAATGGATGAGATCTTTTATATTAAATCAATATCTATAAAGCAGTATTTATCTCCATGACTTTGCCAATTTGAATGAATATCATATAATTTATATGAAATTATCCATAATTTCATAAAATAGTATTACTAAAATAATCATTGATTCAACGTATTTCAGAGAATCATAAAAGTTAAATATATAGAAAGAATTAAAAAAATAAATTTAATGATGTTAATATTACATTCAGGAGTGTGCAGTTAAAACACAGAGTGCAAGCCAGACTGAAATGTAGGTTTTCAGAAGCAAGCTTTTAGTCCCTTGAAGTTAGAGCAAACTAAAATGAACAAAGCATTGTTATTTCTTTTTCTGTCTCTGAGAACCCAACATGAGCTCAATTTTTCTTAGGCATGAAAGTGAGAAAAAGGTTTGCCTACTAGAGGTTGGAGCTTTTTTTATGTTAGAACACTCCACATGACATTGCATTCTATGTATATATAATGTGAGACTTCAAAAAAAAGTCGTATTGTTTAGTTTATGCACCATTTCTCAGGAGAAGTTAGTTTAACTGTAGATTGCATCTATTAAAATTAGTCTAAAATAAAAGTTTCTTACACACATTCCTTGAAGATACAATATTTTTTGTTTTTGTTTTCTCAATCAAAATGTAAATGCTGTATGTTCTCTCTGACTACTAACACCTCTTCTTTTGTCATTGAATGCATATTAAATATATTATGTGTCATTCAATTGAATGGTAAGTAGCTAAACATTTCCATGTATAAATCTTGCTTTTGTCAAGAGGTACAAATGATACAATTGTTCCTGATGACCAAAATAACAACATTTCATCTAGAAGAATAAATATGAACAGAAAGGGAAGAAAAGATGCCCCAAGACTAAATTAAACTATTTCAATTCACTATAATTTGTGTACTAGAAATGAACAACTGTTAAGCAGCATCTATTCTCATGACAACGTCTGTTTTTTCACACATAAGAATCACTTATTATTCGTTCTTATTCGTTCTCCATGACGGGCAACCATTTGCTGAACAATGAAAAGAAATTACACCTCCCCTGCCTATCACCAAGGCTTTACATATGCATATCAACATTGTGAAAAACATCACAGTTTCAAGACACACAATTGTTAGCCAGAATTTTGGATCTACCCTCAGTTCTTTCTAGTCTATCTATATCAATCCACAAGACCCAGTTCAAATCTTCCTTTCAGGAAAGTATGTCTGAACACTCTAAGCAAAGTGATTTTGTATCATTTTATTCAAGTGTTTAGAATCTTTCATGTAAACAAATATTTGTCTGCCTCTATTTTTGTCCTTTATGCAGCATAGTTTTTGAAACTAAGGTTCATAGTTATTTATAAACAATTTATGTCAAAGAGCCTGGCATAGTGTAGACACCGAATAAATCAATGCATAATTGAATGAAAAAATCACGGAAATATGTTTAAAAGTCTAAATTTTTCAAATAAATTACCCCATATTATTACTAATTATTCTAGATTATGAACTAGTTAAAAGTACAATTTATTTTCTTCTTGTCCAGTTGATATATATAAGACACACTAATTTTTTAACAATCGTATAACAATCCTGTATACTTATATGCTTACTGCAGTTTCTAAAAAAGGAGATTGGCATAGTATCTACTGAGGGTCTACTTATATTCTTCTGTTATATCAGAAAAATGTTATTTAAAAACAAAAAAGGAATAATCATTATGCACTTTACTAAATAAATTTAATAAAAATATCTATATAGTAACTGTATGTGATTTTATTTCAATTTAACTTTTAAAAGTTGTAAAATAAGATAATTTTTCAAAAACAGTTTATATAAAGATATATCTATAGTTTTTTTAATGTAAGGATCCTGTTTAAAAACGTAGAAACTATTCTGTACATTTTTCAAAATTCTTGGTTGAATTTAAGCAAAATCTCAAATTTTATATTCTTCTATCTGTCTTTAAATATTATGAAGAGAAATGGATCAGTTTCAAACTGCATATTCATTAATGTTTAATTATGTAAATAATCTATGAAACTTTAATAAAATGTTTCCAAATTATATATTATAAAACTGAGTAAAATTTCCATAAATTAAAGACTATGCAGAGTCCTAAAAGAAAATTAATTTTTTTATAAGAGAAAGATGACCAAGATAACAAAGAATATTTTGGAAAAATGTTTGGAAATTTTAAATCAGATTAATTGAAGTAAATCAGAGGATAAAGTAAAAGCCACATACTATTATTTTCATAAATGTACATGTGGTATATATGAATAGTAAAATCTTCCAACAAATATAGCTTTTTTCTTCAAAATAATAAAAATATTGATGATGAATTACTCAAGTTATAGTCTATTATTATTTAATAAAATGAATGTTATATTTATTATTAATGACTATATTTAAAACACATAATTTTTTATACAAGGAAGAGAATAATATGGTATAGCTATAAAAATTACTTATTCTCTAGTGAGTTTACATTTTAGTATTTTTTAAAGATAATGAACATGGTCAGACTATTTATTTTTCTTATAAAAATGCCTAAGGATATCATAATTCTGAGAAGATGGAGGAGTATCAAAACCTACTGACACTCTTTCCCAATATTAATCCTGGAAAAATTTTAGAGAAGAAGGTAATTGCACATATAATATAAAGATGTGAAAACAACTACAGCTGAAGTGAGAAACCTATGGCGTTTCTGCAGGATATAATGAATTGATATATATGCAAATTGATGTAGTTCGTAATAGAGGATACTAATACAGCAATGAAAGAATAATTAAAGAAAAAATATTCAAATTTTGTTTCTGCTTCTTCTCCAATCATCTGAGGCAGACAGTAGTAAAATTTGCTGAAGTAAGAATACCTTTTAGCATTCTTCTCCACACATTCAACATCTAATTTTCCAAAACTGGGGATTAGAGCCGAGGTAAGTATCTCCTACTCAATGCTGCCTGGTAGAGTGGTTTTAAGACTTTGAAGTCTGTCCTGAATTTCACCCATTATTCTCTCATTGAAATAAGGTGAAATAAGTTTAATGAGCCAACTAATGCCTGGTTGTTTCCCTTCCACAGTGCACATCCCAGACTGGATAGAAACATGAGCAATTAAACTAATTAAAATTACAGTTTACATATACCCTAAATATGTGTGTTGTGTGTGCCAGCAATGATTGGAATGTTAATAGCACTGTTCCAGGTTCACGGGAGATTTTTAGCAAGTTTTTCATGCATATATATTTTTTTTAATAAATTTTTATTAATGGTAATGGGATGACATTAATAAATCAGGGTACATATATTCAAAGGAAACATGTCTAGGTTATTTTGTCATCAGATTATGTTGCAAACCCCTCGCCCAAAGTCAGATTGTCCTCCGTCACCCTCTATCTAGTTCTCTGTGCCCCTCCCCCTCCCCCTAACTCTCTCCCTCCCTCCCTCCCTTGTCCTCCCTCCCCCCCCACCCTTGGTAACCACCACACTCTTGTCCATGTCTCTTAGTCTCATTTTTATGTTCCACCAATGTATGGAATCATGTAGTTCTTGTTTTTTTCTGATTTGCTTATTTCACTCCTTATAATGTTATCAAGATCCCACAATTTTGCTGTAAATGTTCCGATGTCATCATTTCTTATGGCTGAGTAGTATTCCATAGTGTATATGTGCCACATCTTCTTTATCCAGTCTTCTATTGAAGGGCTTTTTGGTTGTTTCCATGTCTTGGCCACTGTGAACAGTGCTGCAATGAACATGGGGCTACATGTGTCTTCACGTATCAATGTTTCTGAGGTTTTGGGGTATATACCCAGTAGAGGGATTGCTGGGTCATAAGGTAGTTCTATTTTCAGTTTTTTGAGGAACCACCATACTTTCCTCCATAATGGTTGTACTACTTTACAGTCCCAACAACAGTGAATGAGGGTTCCTTTTTCTCCACAGCCTCTCCAACATTTGCTATTACCCGTCTTGTTGATAATAGCTGATCTAACAGGAGTGAGGTGGTATCTCATTGTAGTTTTGATTTGCATTTCTCTAATAACTAATGAAGCTGAGCATCTTTTCATATATCTGTTGGCCATTTGTATCTCTTCCTGGGAGAAGTGTCTGTTCATGTCCTCTTCCCATTTTTTTATTGGATTGTTTGTTTGTTTGTTGTTGAGTTTTATGAGTTCTTTGTAAATTTTGGATATTAGGCCCTTATCTGAGCTGTCGTTTGAAAATATCAGTTCCCATATAGTTGGCTGTCTGTTTATTTTGATATCAGTTTCTCTTGCTGAGCAAAAACTTTTAATTCTGATGTAGTCCCATTCATTTATCTTTGCCTTCTCTTCTCTTGCCATTGGAGTCAAGTTCATAAAATGTTCTTTAAAACCCAGGTCCATGATTTTAGTACCTATGTCTTCTTCTATGTACTTTATTGTTTCAGGTCTTATATTTAGGTCTTTGATCCATTTTGAATTAACTTTAGTACACGGGACAGGCTGTAGTCGAGTTTCATTCTTTTGCATGTGGCTTTCCAGTTTTCCCAACACCATTTGTTGAAGAGGCTTTCTTTTCTCCATTGTGTGTTGTTGGCCCCTTTATCAAAGATTATTTGACCATATATATGTGGTTTTATTTCTGGGCTTTCTATTCTGTTCCATTGGTCTGAGTGTCTATTTTTTTGCCAATACCATGCTGTTTTGATTATCGTGGCCCTATAATATAGTTTAAAGTCAGGTATTGTAATGCCCCCAGCTTCATTCTTTTTCCTTAGGATTGTTTTGGCTATTCGGGGTTTTTTATAGTTTCATATAAATCTGATGATTTTTTGTTCCATTTCTTTAAAAAATCTCATAGGGGTTTTGATGGGAATTGCATTAAATTTGTATATTGCTTTGGGTAATATGGCCATTTTGATTATATTTATTCTTCCTATCCAAGAAGAAGGAATATTTTTCCATCTCATTGTATCTTTTTCGATTTCCCTTAACAATGCTTTGTAATTTTCATTATATAGGTCCTTTACGTTCTTTGTTATGTTTATTCCTAGGTATTTTATTTTTTTTGTTGCAATCGTGAAGGGGATTATATTTTTGAGTTCGTTTTCTAATATTTCATTGTTGGCATATAGAAAGGCTATGGACTTTTGTATGTTAATTTTGTATCCTGCGACCTTACTGTATTGGTTTATTGTTTCTAATAATCTTTTTGTGGAGTCCTTCGGGTTTTCGATGTATAGGATCATATCATCAGCAAAAAGTGATAGCTTTACTTCTTCTTTTCCGATATGGATGCCTTTTATTTCTTTGTCTTGTCTGATTGCTCTGGCCAGAACTTCTAGCACCACGTTGAATAAGAGTGGAGAGAGTGGACAACCCTGTCTTGTTCCTGATTTAAGGTAGAAAGTCCTCAGTTTTATGCCGTTTAATAGGATGTTGGCTGATGGTTTATCATATATGGCCTTTATCATGTTGAGATATTTTCCTTCTATACCCATTTTGTTGAGAGTCTTAAACATAAAATTGTGTTGTATTTTATCAAAAGCCTTTTCTGCATCTATTGATAAGATCATGTGGTTTTTGTTCTTTGTTTTGTTGATATGGTGTATTACGTTAACCGTTTTGCGTATGTTGAACCAACCTTGAGATTCTGGGATGAATCCCACTTGATCATGATGTATTATTTTTTTAATATGTTGTTGTATTCGGTTTGCCAGTATTTTGTTTAGTATTTTAGCATCTGTATTCATTAGAGATATTGGTCTGTAGTTTTCTTTCTTTGTGCCATCCTTGCCAGGTTTTGGTATGAGGGTTATGTTGGCCTCATAAAATGTGTTTGGAAGTATTGCTTCTTCTTCAATTTTTTGGAAGACTTTGAGTAGAATAGGAACCAAGTCTTCTTTAAATGTTTGATAGAATTCACTAGTATAACCGTCTGGGCCTGGACTTTTATTTTTGGGGAGATTTTTAATAGTTTTTTCTATTTCCTCCCTGCTGATTGGTCTGTTTAGGCTTTCTGCTTCTTCATGACTCAGTCTAGGAAGGTTGTATTGTTCTAGGAATTTATCCATTTCTTCTAGATTGTTGTATTTGGTGGCATATAATTTTTCATAGTATTCTACAATAATTCTTTGTATTTCTATGATGTCTGTGGTGATCTCTCCTCTTTCATTTTGGATTTTATTTATTTGAGTCCTGTGTCTTTTTTCCTTGGTGAGTCTTGCCAAGGGTTTGTCAATTTTGTTAATCTTTTCAAAGAACCAGCTCCTTGTTTTATTGATTTTTTCTATAGTTTTTCTGTTCTCTATTTCATTTATTTCTGCTCTGATTTTTATTATCTCCTTTCTTTGGCTGGTTTTGGGTTGTCTTTGTTCTTCTTTTTCTAGTTCCTTAAGGTGTGAAGTTAAGTGGTTTACTTCGGCTCTCTCTTGTTTGTTCATATAGGCCTGAAGTGATATGAACTTTCCTCTTATTACTGCTTTTGCTGCATCCCAGAGATTCTGATATGTCGTATTTTCATTTTCATTAGTCTGTATATATCTTTTGATTTCTGCACTTATTTCTTCTTTGACCCATTCATTTTTTAGAAGTATGTTGTTTAGTTTCCACATTTTTGTGGGTTTTTCCCCCTCTTTTTTGCAGTTGAATTCTAGTTTCAAGGCTTTATGATCAGAAAATATGCTTGGTACAATTTCAATTTTTCTAAATTTGCTGATATTGTCTTTGTGGCCCAACATATGGTCAATTCTTGAGAATGTTCCATGTACACTAGAGAAAAATGTATACTCTGTCGCTTTGGGATGAAGTGTCCTGTAGATGTCTATCATATCCAGGTGTTCTAGTATTTCGTTTAAGGCCACTATATCTTTATTGATTCTCTGTTTGGATGACCGATCTAGAGCCGTCAGCGGTGTATTGAGGTCTCCAAGTATGATTGTATTTTTGTTAGTTTTTGTTTTAAGGTCAATAAGTAGCTGTCTTATATATTTTGGTGCTCCTTGGTTTGGTGCATATATATTAAGGATTGTTATGTCTTCTTGATTCAACTTCCCCTTAATCATTATGAAATGTCCATTTTTGTCTCTGAGTACTTTTTCTGTCTTGTAGTCAGCATTATTAGATATGAGTATTGCTACGCCTGCTTTTTTTTGGGTGTTGTTTGCTTGGAGTATTGTTTTCCAGCCTTTCACTTTGAATTTGTTTTTATCCTTGTTGCTTAGATGTGTTTCTTGTAGGCAGCATATAGTTGGATTTTCTTTTTTAATCCATTCTGCTACTCTGTGTCTTTTTATTGGTAAGTTTAATCCATTTACATTTAGTGTAATTATTGACACTTGTGGGTTCCCTACTGCCATTTTATAAATTGCTTTCTGTTAGTTTTGTATCTAGTTTGATTCTTCTCTTTTGTTTTTCTATCATTTGTTTTTGTTTGTTTGTGTTCCATACTTCTTTCCTCTGTTGCTACCTTTTTGAAGTCAAGTGTTTTTGTGGTGGTTTTTTTAAGGGTGGTTACCATTAAGTAATGAAAAGGGTACCTACCATATTCATTGTAGTACCCTATCTTATAAGTATTTCTGCACTTCATCATCCTTTGCTACTGTTAATCTCCATCCTCTCCCCCCTTTTTTTCCTTTGTTGTCACAGTTTAAGTTTGGTTTTATTGTGTTCTTGGTGGAGCTGTTACTTGTGGTGTTGTTTTCTTTTGTTCTTTGAATCTGGTTGGAAAACCCCCCTTAGTATTTCCTGGAGTGGGGGCTTTCTGTTGATAAATTCTCTCATGTTTTCTGTATTTGTGAATGTTTTTATATCTCCTTCATACTTGAAGGATAGCTTTGATGGGTATAGTATTCTTGGCTGAAAGTTCCTCTCTTTCAGGACTTTAAATATTGGGGTCCACTCTCTTCTAGCTTGTAGAGTTTCTGCTGAGAAATCTGATGATAATCTAATAGGCCTTCCTTTATATGTTGTACTCTTCTTTTCCCTGGCTGCCTTGAGAGTTTTTTCTTTGTCATTGGTTTGTGTCATCTTTATTATGATGTGCCTTGGAGTGGGTTTGTTGGGGTTAAGAAAACTTGGTGTTCTGTTTGCTTCTTGAATTTGAGGCTTTAGTTCCTTGCACAGGCTTGGGAAGTTCTCGTCTATTATTTGTTTGAGTATATTCTCCATTCCATTTTCTTTCTCTTCTCCCTCTGATATACCTATTATTCTTATGTTATTCTTTCTGATGGAGTCAGACAATTCCTGTAGGGCTTTCTCATTTTTTATTATTTTTGAGTCTCTTTCTTCTTCTCTCTGTTGTGCCTCAAGTTGTTTGTCTTCCATTTCACTAACCCTATCTTCAATCTGGGCTGTTCTGTTAGCTAAGCTTGTTACCTCGTTTTTCAGCTCGTGAATTGAGTTTTTCATTTCTGTTTGATTTGTTTTTATAGTTTCAATTTCCTTGGTAATATATTCTTTGTGTTCATTGAGTTGTTTTCTGATCTCCCTATATTGCCTTTCTGTGTTTTCTTGTATATCTCTGAGTATTTTTAAGATTTCTAGTTTAAATTCTCTGTCATTTAGCTCCAAGGCTTCCAATATGTTAAGTCTTTTCTCCATAGATTTTTCCACATCTATTTGTGTTACCTCTCTTTCTTTTGTATCCATAATATTCGATTTCCTCTTTCTTATCGGCATCTGAGGGTGGTCTTATTGATAGCACTAATTAGAATTAATAAAGAGTAAAAAGAAAAAAAAAAAACGGGTAAAACACCCCACAAAAAAAAACAGTAATAATTTATTATTTCCCCCTTTTTTTCTCTCTTCTCTTTCCCTCCTCTCCCCTCCTCAGGGAAATATCGTGCCTATAATGGAGGGCCTGATTTGGGGTGAAGAGTTCAAGGGGCAAAAAAAGGGAGTAGGGACCTACTAAATGCAAAAAAAAAAAAAAAAAAAAAAAGGAAGAAAATCTTAGACAAGCATAAGATGATTTGCTTGTATGTGATGGTCAACTAAGAGATATAATGAGAGGGATAAGAGGGAATCAGAAAAAAGGACCAAAAAAGAATAATAAAGAAGAAAAAATAAAAATAATAAGTAAAAATCTGTTGTATTAAGTGGAGCGAAGACTAAATACAATGGAGACCTTGGGTTGGGAGGACCCAAAATGCCACAAAAATAAACAAACAAGAGAAAAAAAAATAAAAACAAAAGCAAAAAAGAGAAATAAAGCCAAAAAAAAGCCTTGAGTCCCAAATTAACTAATTTGTTCGTGATTGAGGATTATATGGGAGGAAAGTAAAATGAGAAAAGAAAAAACGAATAGAAAGGAAAAAATAAGAAAAAGAGAAAAACGAAAGAAGAAATAAAATAGGAGGAGAAAAAAACAAAATAAAGCAAGACAAAAAAAAACAAAAGAGGAGAGAGTGAGAGTTAAGTGTTTTGGAGTATAACCTTAAAGGAGGGTGAGGATGAAGAAGAAAAATAAAATGCAACACTCATGGGTAGTGTAGTTCAAGAAAGGGGAAGCATAAGATGGGCAGAGAATAGAAGGACCGAGGTGGAGGAAATAAAGGCAAAAAGATAGAAGAAACAAACAACAACAACAAAAAAAAAAATTAGTGGATCAAGTTGTAAAGTCTGTGGGTTTTTCTTGATTTTGAGAGGTTAACTTCTTCCTTTTTCTTTTCTCTCCCTCTTCCTAGTCGGTGACTCTGTACCCCAGGCTCTGCCCCTGTGTCACTCTTAGGTAGGGATTTGCAGTTGATGGGATTCTATGGCAATGTCATATAATTGGCTTTAGTCTTGCTGGAAGTAAAGGCTTGTTGGCGTTTGCAGGGTCCAACGATGAGAGAGTTTGCTTTCCTGGATTCTCTCTCCTAGTCCCCCCTTTCTGAATTAGCAGCCTGGTGATCCAGCTATAAGGCTGCAACTGCTTCTGCCTGGGGAGTAAGAGGCTCAAAGAGCTGGGAAATCCCCACTCTATCCCCACTCAGTGCAAGGCTTTGGGAAAGGCTCTGACAGTCAGGGCCTCCAGTGTAATCAGGCGGGGGTGGGAGTCAATTGTTGTCAAGGTGACTGTTCAGCGCCTATCATTTAGTTGGACCTCTCAACCCAGGCTTTCCACACTTTGTAGCCTGTTTTTGCAGGGAAGAAGAGGCACTAGTCTCTGCTTACGACTAGTGTAGTATAGACCTTATTATCTGCCAAGTCCTTCTTGTTAGCGTTTATCCCTGAATATGGAGGCTCTATCAATCAGAAGTTGCCCCCGCCCCTTTAGCAAGAGGCACTAAAAAATATCACGCCTCTTGTCTTGTATTGCTGAACTGAGAGAGATCTTATCAATTAGAACCGAGGGTGCGCAGATTTTATGGGTTAAGCTAATTTCAGTGATTGGGTCGCAGCTGTGTTTCTGAAGGAATTTTAGGCTGCCTGCGCGCGCCCCTCCCCCAACACTTGATTGTTAGCTTGAATGGCTGGGTGAGGTGCCCCGCCCACGGAGAGAATCTCCCAAGCCTCTCCCGCTCGCCCCGCCGCTGGCGGCTGGACAGCACCAGGCGCAGGATAATGGAGCCCCCTGGGTGTGCGGGCCAGCAGGGCGCCCTGGGCACGTGGAATGCCCAAGGCACGCGCGCGAATGGGGCGCTCCGGGCTCCGGTGGCCGGCGACCCCCACTCACAGTGTGCGGGCCGCTGGGAACGTCAGCGGTGCTCAACCGGACCGGGTGCGCGCGCGGCGGCTCGCGGCGGCGGCGGCTCGCGTCGGCTCGCGTCGGCCGCTCGCGGCGGCTTGCGGTTCCCAAGTATATGGGCTGACTCACCGCAGGCGCACTCCCTCGCGGCTTGAATGAGCGTCGCTGCGGTAGCTTCCTCCACACCCTCGTCTCTCAGATTCAAGTGATAACAGTCCTTTTGCTTTCAGTTTGTGTGAAACTCCGGAATGCTCCGAGGATAAATTTTTCTGTTTCTAGTTGATAAATTTGTTGTGATTTAGGGGAGAGCTGTCGGACGCGCTTCTCACGGCGCCATTTCCGTGACGTCACCTTCATGCATATATTTACCATGAATTAGCATCATGTAAATCTATTGCATATGAATTTTAAACAAACTTTCAGCTCCTTTTTTGCTAATTTACTAAATATTTAGTTGTCATTATTTTTTTTGTGGTTGTTTAGGAGTCGACCATCTTTTTCCTGAACACAAATAACATATCTCTACTAGAATCAATTTGCTTTTCAGCTGAAAACAGGAAATTTATACCTAAACATTTCTAGGACTTTTCCACATTGCACAGAATTATATTATACAGTATATTGCTTTCCACAAGAAGCCATTTTGTAGCCTACAAAAAAAGAGTAGCTCCTGAGACTGCATGTATTGGGATCAATTGTCCTCCTTTAAGGAAGACAGTCCTTCTTTTGTAAGTTCCGTCTTCCCTCAAAAAGTGTCCTCCTACATGTCCTCCTTTTTAATATCAGAAGACTAATCTGTAAATGTCCGTATTCGATCAATGCAGAGTCGATCAATTGAGTGATGTGATGTATTTGTATTTGACATGATGATTTGTCAAAGATCAGTACAGTGTGGTCAGACGCAATTATGAGACGCATGCGCTCTGCACAGAAGACCTTGAGAGAGCACGTGATATACCAAGTGCGCAAAAGGCTTTGTGTACTTCTTACTGAAACACGTCAGTAAGGGCATGTACAACATTGTAGACTCATGATTATTTCTTTCTCAATGAATATTCAATCATAGACAGGTAAGCACAATTCACGTTTTATTAATTCATTATTATTTAATAATTTCCAAAAACGTATAATTTTATTTACAAGTATTTTTCTAAAATTTGAGTTTTAAAGTGGAAACCTAACCTCAAACCATATCTACTAATAACACATTTTGATTAAATAGTTGCATAAAACGGACATTTTTAATTAGAAAATTATAAATACACCTGAATATCACTCAAATTAGTGTTTTTGTTTGATATTTAGTTTTACTAAATGAGTACTTTTTTCTTACAATTATTATAAAAATTAATAGGCATGTAAGCATAATTATAATATAAAATATTATAAATATTTTTTATTATGCATTTGTCATATTATTATATATTGTATTTTTGATGCAATGAATAAAATGTTTCTTTTATTTATGATATTGTTTTTTTCAATTTATTTTTGTCCTGCTTTTCATTGTAAAAAAGTTGGTCACCTTAAATTTATAAAAGTAACATGAGCATCTTCGATTCATTCTAAATTATGGATGCACTTTATGGAAGATATATGTAAACACTCCCAGCACAAATCTCTTGTAGTTGATTTAATTTATTGAAATTATTAACTTAAAAATAAAAATTTTAAAACTACCCATAGAATGTATTTTTCTTCCTAAGATTTAATAAATATCAAATCAGATTAAAATGTCATATTTTAAATCCCAAGTGTTGTTTTACGGAAGCATATACCCAATTTCCATTAGTGAATTAGTCCATTAAGGGAATTGCCTATAAGTAAAATATGTCATTGATTTGTATTTTGTTTTAAGGTGAACTTTAAAAATTTCTTCTCAATAATATAGCTAAAATTATTTGGATAAGTGTATCCAATGAAAAAATTTTAGCTCTTGTTTTAACAATACACGAAAAAGAGACTTTATTTCTTTTTCTCATATATACTCAACAACTTGCTGAGTCTATCCACCCAATAATTATTACTAAATACATTGCTCAAATACAAGACACGACTCTGAAATACACAGAGAACCAACTACATTTTTTACAACTATCTTTTTTTTTCTTTTTTGGATTCACTAAGAAAATGTACTCAAAATACACTAATGTTCGTTAAAAGATTAAAAAATCTCACATTTCTTAGTAATGCACAAGTATTAACATCTTCCGAAGGGAAGTATGCAGAAATAAATTCAAATAAAATAGAGAATCAACTGACATTTGAGATAAGGTTCTAAAAAATTGACATGTTCCCGTGTGGGTAATTAAATAATTCAAATTTTCATATTTAGTAATGAGCAAAGAACACTCTAAAAAATCACCATGTTGAATTAGATAATGACTAATTTCATCAAGGGTAACAATCATATACACCATTTTACTGACAAGAGTTATGATCATTTTATTCAACTTTGAAATTTAACCCACTTACCTCACTGAAGAGATCTAACAAATATTTACAGTATTTCATTTCTGCATTTATTTGTGGTTTATTTTTTAAATAGCATTTTCATACATCAGCATCCTTAAAAATAGGATATTTTTCTTCATACTTGAATAACTGCAGCTGAAATTCTGTAAAGCTATATGTATTTAAAGTGTACCATATGAAATAGCACATGTGTAACCACGGTGAAATTAAAAATTTAAATGTTTTTATTGATATTGATGGTTACAAACCTAAAAGATTGCTTATCATTTTAGTAATACTAGTTGAATTTATAAAATATGTGTTAATCAACATTTTAGCTTCAAAAATTGAGTCAAATAAGATGGATAGACTCTATGAGTATTCATTTCTTATGCTTGAATAAATCTGACCAAGTTGTAATCCCTACTTTGCTTCAGTGTCTCATTTACTTAATTGAAATCTCTATCTCAGGAGGTCTTTCGAGTTGATTATCTTGCAGTTGTCACAGTGCTCTTTGCAGAAAAAAAAGTAAGCATTTTTTTCCCACTTATTTTTGGAACAACAACCACTACTAATGACAACTTTTATATACTTGACTTTTAAGAAGAATTCATTTGCTACAAAAAAGAATCAGGGATGGTTATCCTTGCAGTTGACTTTGATGATGTAATGTTAATGTGTCTTATATTTAGTCACTGCTGATTTAAGTCACCTTTGAATTAACCACTAATAGTTGAGATTCTGTGTATTTGCTCTTACAAATCCCGGGCACAGCCTTCAACTACCTCCAATGCATTTTACAGTTTAGTCTTGGTGAGAAGGGCTTCTTCCCTTTTGAATGCCCATGCTAAGAGCTAAGAAAAATGAGTAGAGTTTTTTTTTTTCATTTCACAGTTTGTATCTGACTACTTCTCACCAGGAGAGCTTCAGAATTTTGCTATAAGCTAAATGAATGTTATTCTAAATAGCAGTTTTGACCTATGAAATGTGAAATGATCTTTAATGGAAAATTTTCTAAGTAGCTAAGTGAATAGATTATGAAATAATTATTAAAACTAAAATAATTTATATAATATTTTAATATCATACATGCTATACATTTTAACATATATTGCTATACTTACAGTAATGAGAAATATTTTTATAGTAATTATGCCTATATTACATTTGAATGGTAATATACTATATATTATAGCTGCTATAAAAATAAACTTTAACATAAAATGTTTTAAAATTAAATTCTTAAATGTACATGTTAGATTTTTTAAAAACTGAATGCTTCATATATTCTTAAGTAATTTGCTTCAATAAATATGTATTGATGTACAGAAATTATTGTTTAGGTGTTAATAGCATATGCAAGATGAAAACAAGTTTACCCTGTATCAGTTCTTCAAATATACTTTAAAATACAAATAAATGTACACATACTCCTAATATAAGAAATAACATGATAAATGCTATCACAGAAACATAAAAGTGTATTTGAACATAAGGGAAAAAAATAGTATCTTTATAAAGCAGAACTGTCACTGATGTCTTCTTTTTGTGGACTGCCTATGATTTAAAAAGTATTATATTTAGTGTGAATTAATAAGTATTTTTAATCTGGATATCCAGAGAACACAATAATATAAGGCTTACAAAAGAAAAGATATTATTGCAGACAATCAGACAAAGGTAAGATAGAAATTTCACGGTATACATGAAACTTCTTCAATATAATACACACCAAATAGCAAGCCAGTATAATAATCACTTTTAAAAGAAACTGCTGCTTCATAAACAACTCCAAAGTCATTATTAAGAAGCACTAGTCTTCTAAAGTGTAATGTTTTAACAATAAATGGCTCTGGTAATTTGATTGTTTTTAAAATAAAACCTATATCACCTTTCTTTTGGTATTCAGTAGAGAGTTTGTGTATGTGTTACGGAAGACAGAGTACTATTTTTAAATTTTTAGAAATGATGTTGAGAAAATATGATGGTTCTCGAATAATTGATTTCTTATAGTTTTAAACAAAAAACTGTATGTCAAGCAAAGTGAAAGTATTGTAATTCAACATTTTGGTATTTGTAACAAAACATGTCAACAATGTACATTGTAAATATTAATTATTAAAATTATCATCAGTTGTCAGTTAAGAAAAGTAAACTTTTTATCCTTTACTTTTAGGTGAGCTATGTAAAAGCCTTATCTAATGTATAGTCAGTGTTACATTTCCATTATTTTTTTCTTATACTAACTTGTAATAAAAAATGTACACCTCAGAGCTTTATGCATTTTTATTGATTTCAGAAAATAATTTTTTTTAATATTCTCAATTATATTATTATTCCTATCATTATGTATGAGGGTCTGACTTTCATATTGAAATGTGTAGGAAAGAGAACAAGTCAAGCACATTAGAATTCTGTCAAATGAGGTCGCAACTTTAATGGAGAGAGTTTTATCAGCAGCTATAGAAATTTCTAACAAAAAGAAGATAAAAAGACAAAGGAGCAGTTGAATCAGGTGGGTTTTCCAATAAACAGATGGGCTTGGGAAAGAGTGTAAAAAAAAATGGGGAAAAATGAGATCAGACATGTAGAGAGTGAAGAATAATTAAAGTGGTATTCTAAGTTGATAGGGTTGTGTGAAGTGAGATGTGAAGTTTGGGGTGTGTGAAGCGCACTAATATGAAAGCACACTCACACTGAGCAGACATTATATTTGAATTTCTCACTTCTTCATCATTGATTGATCTTAAAATCCTTGAGAGCATGCCTAGGAATTTATTACATTTACTAAAGGAATAGTTATATTGTCATTATTTCTTAGTTTAAAGCAAAACCTAAGAAAATTCTGTGTTTAGAATACTTTATACTCACTTAAAAATATGTCTCACAAGACTGAGTAATATCAATAATGATATTTAATTAATGAAAATACTTTATTTTGATATTTAGCCATTATAGTTCATGTTTTATATTCATAATGTTTTCTTTTGAGTTATACACTCAAATGCCATTAGAAGTTAGGCTGGTGTGAAGCAAAAGTTCTGATCAGGTTTTATATTAAAGCTGTTAGAACACTTTTTTTTTAACACTTCGCTAATCCAACTGAATTCAGCACATGAGGCCTAAAAACTTTTAGAATGCTATATGTTAAGTACATGCTTAATCTGGAGAAATCCAGAAATTTACTTAAATAATCTTGATTTCAAAGAAAAAGTTGAAACTTACGTTTTGATGAAATACCGATTTCACTTTGTTGTCCATACATATGGCAAATTAGAACAACACATGTCATTTAACAATTAGCCATTTCACTAAAATAAGAAGCTCTTTCCACTTTCTAGAAGCCATGACAAAACATTAAAACCAAACTGTCAGAATACAAAATTCTTACCATTTCTTCTTTCCTTTGCACCTGTCAAAACCAGAATTGAGTATGAAACTCAATGGTCAGGACTTGGCTCTTGACCCTGTTATCTGAAATCTATAGGAAGAAAAAAACATAACCAAGATTTGTGTCAGTAAAATTCATGGTCCACTATTGCCTGAAAATCCAATTAGGTTCAGTAATCAACTTCTAATGCTATTCTCTAAAATGATTGATTCAAGTAAAATTTATATTTTTCAAAGCAGTTTCTCTCTCATGACTTTCTTAGTCTTACCTGTATCAAAGATAAGTCTCTAACTGGTTCTGAATCTATTCCAGTAGGCTTATTTTGTGATCTTGTCTATTTTTTTATTCTGTATATCACATAAATTTTTAACATTTCTTCCCTGTGTGTTACTATTTACTACTAAAGAAGTACTAACTGATATTGGGAAGTCAAGCAATTTAAGGGATGAGGACTATAAACATTATTTAGCAACATGTAGGTCATTGAAAATCTTAGTTTAGGTAGTTTCAGCCTATTACCAAGGGGAATCAGAGAGCAGATGTTTCCATTTAATCCTTCTTCCAACATTATCAGAAGAGTAATTCTTCAATATTACAATTCTTATAATGTCAGTCATCTAATTAATATATTTAATGGCTCCCAATTGTACACAGAATAGAAAGCTAAGTTAAGCATAACACAGTCCCTCAAACATACCACATTTTTTATTGACTCTGGCCCCTCATGCATATTATTTTTGTGTGTGTGTTAGAATAGTTTTAAATTTCTCACTTGTTCCATTAGGACTCTGCTTAAAATACCACATCCGTGTGAGATTTTATTGTTGACATTTTGTTTGTATGCATGTGGGTGTACATGGTGTTTATGTCTCTGTATTAATCTCTAAACTAGATTAAATTCTCATGATATTTATATCTATGGATCCTAAAATTTTATTTTTAATACTAGTATTATTTAGTTTATATAAATTGTTCATATATATTTATATCTAATGAAGGTAAAAACTTTCTGTCTTTTACTTGCAAATGAATCATTAGGGAATTACACATAACTTTAAAATATTTAATAAGTGAAGTCATAGATGAATAAAATAATTGATAAATGTGAATATATGTTTTTGTAAATGATTGAATAAATGTTGCTATTTTGTGGAATAATTTCAGGTCACAGATAAATAAAACTTATATTAAAGTCTGAGTTGTCTATAAATTAAGGGTTGGATAAAAACCATGTGATTTTATGTAAAGTTCATAATATGCTAGGAAATAAGAATTTTTTTGGTGAAATCTATAAAGTCATTACATTATTCCTGAAAATTGATTATTGTATTTTATTCCCAAAATGCAGTGACAATGATAAAGGCTTGGAAATGATAATTTCTTCTCTATCTAAACAAAACCGTGGTTAGTTACTTTATTTATTTCTCTAAACCTATTTCTAAATCAGTAATGAATACATAATTAAGAGCATAGTAAGAGTTATAGAAATACTTGACATGTCCATATCACAAAATGGGCATTTAATAAATATTATTTTGAGTTATATTTCATATGTCACAGATCTTCTTTATATCACTTTTGTTCCATATAATCTTTTGGCTACCTTTAGATCCAGGCCTGACCCAGTTTCTCACTGGTAACCATATAAAATAATTATGTGTAAACACTCAATTTCTATTACAGATATGAGAGACTGAAACTAGGAAAAGGATAACTTTTGATAGTTCATTCATCCAGCAAGAATTCATTAGAGAACACAGCAAATGCTAGGGTCTGTTCAGGTCCTGGAGATATATTAATTAACAGTTGCTGATAACTACTATGAAGAAAAATAAAGCAGAAACAGAGAAATGGTAGTGAAATGTTTCAAAAGCAGTGAGACATGGGCAGAATCTTATGAGAGAACCAATAGGATTAACTCAAGTAACATCGTGGATGTTCAAGAAGAGAAAAGAATGAGTAATGAATCCAAGTAGTTTTTAAACTATGTGACTGCCCATTTCAGCAATAGGAAGGTGTCACCCTGGAGCTCCTCACTGAGGTGTTAAAAACTGTCAGGTCAACATTCTGTTCCAACAGTGTTCCCCCGACTTCTGCCCATCATATTTCTGTACTTTAACTTTCATAGATGTTACCACTGAAATATCTTTTGAATTTTAAGCTCAGTCTCTACAGTGAGAATTCTCAGATTTTAAGGAGAGAGTCTATTTTACTTGACTAGTTTTATTAATCTTTCTGAGAAATCAAATCCTCCCACTTGGTCCACATCTTTGCAGTGAAAGAACTACAGCATTCTAGCAGGTGCATAAAGTGTCACTACAGAGATGAAGACTCAGCTTTCCTGTAGGCATAAGCATCTGCCTATATGACCTGAGTCCTGTAACATCCAAAACTCTATAAACCTTCCTTAGGCAAAAAAAAGATGGCATTACATGAAATTTAACTACTTCTATAAATGCAGCATTCTGATAACAGAATATATTCGTAATCTTTGACATGAGTGTACTTAAACTGTAGTAAGTTTATATTAATAGTTTTCTCTATCTTCCCTCATTTTGAGCAACTTATTCACTTTTTACTTACTTTCCTAGTAGTTATTTCCTCTTGACTCAGTCCATTAAAATATCTTTAAATAAAGACACTTGTTATAAAATTACTGTAGAGTTAAAAATCAAAATGCATAATGTATTAGTATTAACAATTTCCTAAGCTTTTTATAAGGTCTACCGGAAAGTTCTGTTCGTTTTTGGAATAAAACAAAATACAAATTTTTCTTACCGTCAATAAACTTTATAAAATAATATAATTGCCATTATTATTAATGATTTCTTGCCAGTATGAGGGCAATTTGTATATCCCATTTTTGAAAAATGTTTTATCTTTTGATGCAAAAAATTGAACCAGTGCTTGTCTGATATCTTCTTCATTTTTGAATTTTTTGCCTTTTAAAAAATTTTGTGATAGTTGGACAAAAACAAGTGATAGTCGGAGGGTGCTAAGTCTGGGGAAGATAGTGAATGTGAAGACATGCTTCTGTAGCATTTCTTCCTTGTTGAAATTCGTAAAACTTACAGTGGCGTAAATGAACTTTATCAGTAGCCATGGGTACACTATCGCTTCACACATAAAACTAATGTGAATCAACTATGTTTTAGTTAATTTGCTACATCAGTATGTATTCATTAAGTGATAAAAATAGAGAGGCACACATGCGCCAAATAAACATGTGCTTACGTGTCGAAACTTGTGGTGATAGAAATGAACAGAACTTTCCGGTAGACCTTATATTATGATTTTAAATATGAAAAATGTGGTATCATCCTAGTATTTTAATGTCATTCTATTGATCTGTATCTGTGGTTATTCATTTGTGTATATGGCTTTATAATCTATATTTAAAACTACATTTAATCAGTTATCATGTAATAAAAAGGACATTGGATATAAAGACAGAAAACTGAGTAACAAGTTCTGACTCTTCTAATTCTTATGAATTTGTTATAGCTAACAAGTTCTGACTCTTCTAATTCTTATGAATTTGTTATAGCTCAAGTTGTAATTTCTTAACTTTGAGTTCTTTATTTTAAAAAAGTGGGAAAACAGATGTGAGCATTTTGTAAACTCCATAAATACATAGCTACGAACATAGAAAACTTTGTAGCTATGATGTGGTTGTTGGTTGGACAGTTTGTCAAACTTATTAACTCATTTATTATAATATTGACATATTAACCCACATGTTTAATGTCTGATTTAATTTGCAGTTTTCTATGCAGCTTTACAGGCATGAATAACCTAGCCCATTTGCAACTTAATTGATTCCGTAAAGATATACTTGTAAACAGCTAACCCAATTGATCTTGGAGAACTAGCCTAAAATATTGTCTACAGGTAGAGTCTACTTAGCATGCATTTGTGCATTCATTCGTTTTGCAAACTGGTTCAGTATTAATTGTAGTTTTGAGAAAATATGCTAGTTCTATCTATTCCAATACTGTGGCATCTTGTAAAATATATGCCAATGTTATTGCTTGAACACTTGCTCTTATTTTCTAAAAAAACTGCAAATAATAATAAACTACATATATATATTCAAGATATTTTGAAATTTAAATTAAATTATTTTTTTCAAAAATATTTTATATTAAAAGTAAAACAATTATATTTTTATTTTTCTTCAAATTTGACAGGATACATAAAGGAATATCAATAATATGAATGAAATGATGAAACTATATACACAGTATATATTTATAAATATTTTATTAATTTATTAATGCATTTATTACTATGTATTAATTATATATAAGGTATATAATTATGGGAATCTGTTTATATATTATACATAATCTATGTATGTATAACATATATACATAAAAGATTCATGATAATACTGGAGTATAAGTTTTTTGTTTGTTTGTTTGGGGTTTTTTGGTATTTTTCTGAAGTTGGAAACGGGGACGCAGTCAGACAGAATCCGCATGCACTCGACTGGGATCCACCCAGCATGCCCACAAGGGGGCGATGCTCTGCCCATCTGGGGCATTGCTGTGTTGCAACCAGAGTCATCCTAGTGCCTAAGGCAGAGTCCATAGAGCCATCCGCAGCACCTGGGCCAACTTTGCTCCAATGGAGCCTTGGCTGCAGGAGGGGAAGAGAGAGACAGAGAGAAAGGAGAGGAGGAGGGGTGGAGAAGCAGATGAGCGCTTCTCCTGTGTGCCCTGACTGGAATCGAACCCAGGACTCCTGCATGCCAGGCTGACACTCTACCACTGAGCCAACCGGCCAGGGCTCCAAGTATAAGTTTAAAAAAATTTTTTTAATTAAGTGATTTTAGTGAAAGAAGAGAAAGAGAGACAGGAACATTGAGCTACTCCTGTCCTGACTGGTGATCAAATTGGCAACCTCTGTGCTTCGGGACAACACTAACTAACTATCTGGCCGGGGCATACCTGGGTAAAATGTTCAGCAACTAAATTAAATCATCCATCTATGCATCATTCATTCATTCCATATATAAAATTAGTTCTTTCTCTGTGTCATTAGCCCAATTTCTCTGAATGTGAAAGGTTCTTAATATTGACCTCTCATTTCTGAAAATCCAGAAATGAGTCAGAAGAATTAAAAATAATTCTTACATGAGTCAGAAAAATTTAAAATAATTAAAAAAATAATCCAGGCTAATTTTTCCATTAACTATCTATTTATCATAGCTGAGCAATGAAATATAACCTTATTTTGGAAAGACAAGAGATAAAATTTGTGGAATGGCTAGTTTTTGTTTATTTGTTTTGTTTTTGGAATTGGGTTAGTCCCAAAAGCATACCATATGTAACAAGAGATGATCTTTAAGGTCTCCATTTGTATGTAAGATTCTCTATATAATGTGTGTTGAAAGATGGCGATAGAAATCAGAATGTGATATGCACTTTACTCATTTTTTCAGAATAGACTACACTGGTGAACTGACATAGAATGAACACATTCTAGCAAGATTCCATCACCAAAGAGAGTTCAAGATGAGAAGCCAATTCCATAGAGGTTTATGAATTTTTTGTAGCTCAATTATTTTTCAGTGGATACCCATATTCTTAGAAATTTGTGGATGTCTCAGAAGATAGAAGAGCAGTACAAATGATTAATCGTAATGCCTATATAGTGGTTTAAAATTCTGGAAACAATGAAAAAGATCAACACATATATGTCCCTCCTATCTTCCCTTAGCATCTACCATATTTCTTCTATAAGAATAAACTAATTTTATGTAATATCAGCCATGTCTCCCAAGCCAAACTAAAACATAAAAATACTACTCCCAAATGAGAACACACTTACCAAGCTCTCAGCCCAAGGAGCAAGACATTTTTAATACATTTCCATTAAGAGAAACTACCACATGCATATAGCTTGCATATTTGTACCTTTTCAGTTTTTCTCATTACCAGTTTTAATGGAACTTTGTGTAATTAGAATAATGCAAAGGTATAAATCAAATATATTTCTGGAATGAAAATTGAGATAATGATTATGGCTTCTGAAGCATGTAATGTAATAAAGGCAATAATGTGTAATTTTGAAAGCAATTATTTTACATAATATTTTTATTATGCATTATTTTCTTTTAGAAGACTTTGTTGAAATAAAACAAGTGCATTACCATATTCAATGCTCTTGTGTAAATAACATGCAGTACAATATGGTGTGAATTTTTTTAAAGTTAGTATAATGTGACTACTGTTGGATTTTTATGTATTTATTTATTTATTAATTTTATTTATTCATTTTAAAGAGGAGGGAGGGAGAAAGGGAGAGAGAGAGAGAGAGAGAGAGAGAGAGAAAGGGGGGAGGAGTAGGAAGCATCAACTCCCATACATGCCTTGACCAGACTAGTGCAGGGTTTTGAACCGGCAACCTCAGTGTTCCCAGGTTGACGCTTTATCCACTGCGCCACCAGAGGTCAAGCATCTTTTAGATATTTTATTGTAATATTAACATTCTCTAAAACTTTAGAAACCTGAAAGTGTAGGTGTATTATATAATGGTCAATATAATAATTTCAATCCTTTTAGAAATGTTGTAATAGATACTTTACAGAAAGAAGGAAAATATTATAATTGTCAGTCCTTTAGATTACAGTAGAAAAGTATAAGGGCCAGAAAATAATAGTATGTAAATAAATTAGAAGTATTCTAATGATGTAATAGAGAAGAAAAAAATTCAGTCATACAAAAATAACATAGACTATCTCTACAACCTGAGTGCCCATAAGAATCAGATAGAAATCTTGTCAAATATTAACTCATGTATGGCAAATCCAGATATTCTTATATATTTGGCCTTAAAACTAAGTTAGAATTTTCCTTTTTTAAAATTAAGGTGATCCATGGTTTTGATTACACAAATCTACCTCTGCACAGAGCAAAACAAACTTGTAACATTTTAAAAATGCATTACTTATACGTAGGAGAGGTATATCTTACTGAAAAAAAAAGATTCTCTCATGCATAATCTGACACTATGATACTGTATTTACTATAAACAAGCCAAACTCACATATTCATGCTCAAATAGGTTTCCAGACCAGCCTTATATAGATTACTTAATTTCTGTTTGTCAGCTTTACTTTATATTTTTATATTTTTAATGTTGAAATATACAAAACAAAGCACATAATGTAAATATGTAATTTAAAAATAAAACAAATACTGACATATCAACAATTTATATGAAGACATAGAATATTATATAAATTTTTGAAGAGCTCATAATCCTTCCTGAATTCAATTCCCCTTTTCTTGCCAGAAGTAATTATTAGGTTGAATTTGGTGATAATTTTTCTTTGCTTTTATTTTTTATGTGATGTGTGGATGAACTTTAAATTATTTAAAATCATGCACTGAATGACCAGTATGGATGCTACTTGGTAGCACTGGAGTAAAGATCTGGAGGCCCCACTTGTACCATAATATTTGGGTATTATGGGGACTGAAGTAACACAATTTAGAATGAAGCAGTGGAGGGAATTTCTTTCAGGGTAAACACAAGTCAGAACCTAGAAACAGTCTCGGCAAGTAAAGGACTGTGAAGATAAATAAATTTTATTTCTTTCATTGCAAATCTGTCTCTGGTGAAAGTTTTATTAATATTAAAGCTATCCAGAGGATCCTAGAATAGGGGATAGAAACTCCTGAGCAACTGGCTTGATGTAGGTGTGGAACATCTGTGCTAACAGGACAATAGCTGCTTAGCAAAAAGGATAGGACTATTTGCACATTTTCACAACTGGTATTATCTCACTGAGGTAAATTGTCTGTTTTACAATGTCTTGAATATTATTATATAAAATAATATCACAGATGATGTCAATATATGATATATAAATGCTTCTGAATATACATTTAGTTTTGCCCATGTTAAATTTTAATATATGCATTTATGCATACACACTTGTAACATTTGCTTTATTTACACTTTATTTCACTTTCATTTTCATGTGGTATTTAGCTACATAAACCTGGAACTAGTATTTAGTAACTTTATTCCTTTTAAATTTTTTTTAATTTTTAAATTTTATTGTGTAAACGTGAATTCATGTGTCCCATTCAATAAAACACCCTGACCCCCCAGCTATATAACCCTATTACACCCCCTTTGTTTCTCTCCTCCTAACTCCTTCCCCACCTTCCCTCTGGGATTTGCTGTCTATTATCTGTATCTATGTGTTACGTATATATAATTTCACTAATACTTTCCCTTTCTCTGATCCCGTCCCCATATCCCCCTTTTCTCTGACAGCTGTCCCTGTTCTTCCAGTAACCCCATCTCTACCTCTATTCCATTACTCAGTTCATTACATTCCACATATATTTGAGATCACGTGATATTTTTCTTTCTCTGCCTCACTTATTTCACCTAGCATCATAATATCCAGGTCCAAACATGCCATCATAAATGGCAAGATTTCCTTCTTTTTCATGGCTGTGTAGTATTCCATTTATGTTCCACAGCTTTTTTTATCCTCTTGTCCACTGATGGACTCTTGGGTTGCTTGCAGGTCTTGGCTATTGTAATCAATGCTGCAGTAAACATGAGGATGTTTATCTCTTTTGAATCAGTGTTTTGGGATTCTTAAATATATTCCTAAAGGAGGGATAGCTGGCTCAAAAGGCAGTTCCATTTTTAATTTCTTGAGGAAACTCCATACCATTTTCCACAGTGACTTCATAAGCCTGCATTTCCACCAGCAGTGCAGGAGTGTTCCCTTTTCTCTCGCACCTGGCCAGCACTTGTTGTGTGTTGATTTGTTAACGAGCGCCATTCTGACAAGTGTGAGGTGATAATTCATTGTGGGTTTTTTTTATTGTGTTTACATAGATAGTAGTGTTTCCCTAAATGCATTCTCCCCTCCCTCATATTTCCCTCAATTTCTCCCTTACTGCCCTCAGAACAGCTCCCTCCCCCTTCACTTCAGGTTTAATTTCGTGCCTGATTTCACATTGTTCCTTGGCTTCCTCATATAAGTGAGATCATGTGATATTTTTCTTTCTCTGCCTTACTTATTTCACTTAACATAATCGTTTCCAGGTCCATCCATATTGTTGCAAAAGTTAGTATTTCCTTTTTCATGGCCTCATAGTTTTCCATTGTATATATGTACCACTGCTTTATAATCCACTCGTCCTCTAATGGACACTTGGGCTGTTTCCAGATCTTTGCTATTGTGAACAATGCTGCCATAAACATGGGGGTGCATTATTTTTTTGAATCAGTGATATGGTGTTCTTAGGATATATTCTTAAATGTGGGAAGGTTGAATCAAAAGGCAGTTTTATTTTAATTTTTTGAGGAATCTTCATACTGTTTTCCACAGTGGCTGCACCAGTTTGCATTCCCACCAGCAGTGCATGAGGGTTACCCTTTCTTCAATTCCTCGCCAACAGCAATATTGTGTTGTTTTGTTAATGAGCACCATTCTGACTGGTGTGAGGTGATATCTCATTGTGGTTTTAATTTGCATTTCCTAATAATTAGTGATGTTGAACATTTTTTCATTAGTCTATTGGCCATCTGTATGTCCTCTTTGGAGAAGTGTCTATTCAATTCTTTTGAACATTTTTTTTTTTTTTTGATTTTTCCGAAGCTGGAAACACACAGACTCCCGCATGCGTCCGACCGGGATCCACCCAGCACACCCACCAGGTGGTGATGCTCTGCCCACCAGGGGGCGATGCTCTGCCCCTCCGGGGCGTCACTCTGTTGCGACCAGAGCCATTCTAGTGCCTGGGGCAGAGGTCAAGGAGCCATCCCCAGCGCCCGGGCCATTTTTGCTCCAATGGAGCCTCGCTGCGGGAGAGGAAGGAGAGGGGGAGGGGTGGAGAAGCAGATGGGCGCTTCTCCTGTGTGCCCTGGCTGGGAATCGAACCCGGGACCCCTTGCACACCAGGCCGACACTCTACCACTGAGCCAACTGGCCAGGGCCTGAACATTTTTTGATTGGATTGTTTATCTTCCTGGTGTTGAGTTTTACAAGTTCTTTACAAATTTTGGTTATTAACCCCTTATCAGACATATTGTCAAATATGTTCTCTCACTGTGTGGTTTTTCTTTTTATTCTGTTCATCTTGTCGTTAGCTGTTAAAAAGCTTTTTAGTTTGATATAGTCCCATTTGTTTATCCTGTCTTTTATTTCACTTGCTCTTGGAGATAAATCAGCAAATATATTGCTGCAAGTCCTGTCGGTGAGCTTACTTTCTATGTTTTCTTCAAAGATGCTTATGGTTTCACGACATATTTAAGTCTTTTATCCATTTTGAGTTTATTTTTGTGAGTGGTGTAAGTTGGTGGTCTAGTTTCATTTTTTTGCAGGTAGCTGTCCAATTTTCCCAACACTATTTGTTAAAGAGACTGTCTTTATTGTATGCTCTTACCTCCTTTGTCAAATATCAGTTGTCCATAAAAGTGTGGGTTTATTTCTGGGTTCTCTGTTCTGTTCCATTGATCTATATGCCTGTTCATATGCCAGTACGCAGCTGTTTTGAGTACAATGACCTTGTAGTATGATTTGATATCCAGAAGTGTGATACCTCCCACTTTATTCTTTTTCAAGATTGCTGAAGCCATTTGTGTTCTTTTTTGGTTCTATATAAATTTTTGGAATGTGTGTTTTATATCTTTAAAGTATGTCATTGCTATTTTAATTGTTATTGCATGGAATTTATAAATTGCTTTGGGTAATATAGAAATTTTAATGATGTTTATTCTTCCTAACCATGAGCACGGTATATGCTTCCACTTATTTGTATCTTCCTTGATTACTTTATTAATATTTTATAATTTTCTGAGTACAAGTCTTTAATATCCTTGGTTAAATTTACTCCAAGGTACTTTATTATTTTTTTTGTTGTTGCAATAGTGAAGGGGATTTTTTTCCTTAATTTCTCTTTCTGACAGTTCATTGTTGGTTTATAACAATGCCTCTGATTTCTGAGTATTAATTTTATACCCTGCCACCTTGCTGAATTTATTTATCAGGTCCAGTAGTTATTTTATTTTTTATTTTTTTTAATAAATTTTTATTAATGGTAATGGGATGACATTAATAAATCAGGGTACATATATTCAAAGAAAACATGTCTAGGTTATTTTGTCATCAAATTATTTTGCAAACCCCTCGCCCAAAGTCAGATTGTCCTCCGTCACCCTCTATCTAGTTCTCTGTGCCCCTCCCCCTCCCCCTAACTCTCTCCCTCCCTCCCTCCCATGTCCTCCCTCCCCCCCACCCTTGGTAACCACCACACTCTTGTCCATGTCTCTTAGTCTCATTTTTATGTTCCACCAATGTATGGAATCATGTAGTTCTTGTTTTTTTCTGATTTACTTATTTCACTCCTTATAATGTTATCAAGATCCCACCATTTTGCTGTAAATGATCTGATGTCATCATTTCTTATGGCTGAGTAGTATTCCATAGTGTATATGTGCCACATCTTCTTTATCCAGTCTTCTATTGAAGGGCTTTTTGGTTGTTTCCATGTCTTGGCCACTGTGAACAGTGCTGCAATGAACATGGGGCTACATGTGTCTTCACGTATCAATGTTTCTGAGGTTTTGGGGTATATACCCAGTAGAGGGATTGCTGGGTCATAAGGTAGTTCTATTTTCAGTTTTTTGAGGAACCACCATACTTTCCTCCATAATGGTTGTACTACTTTACAGTCCCACCAACAATGAATGAGGGTTCCTTTTTCTCCACAGCCTCTCCAACATTTGCTATTGCCCGTCTTGTTGATAATAGCTAATCTAACAGGAGTGAGGTGGTATCTCATTGTAGTTTTGATTTGCATTTCTCTAATAACTAATGAAGCTGAGCATCTTTTCATATATCTGTTGGCCATTTGTATCTCTTCCTGGGAGAAGTGTCTGTTCATGTCCTCTTCCCATTTTTTTATTGGATTGTTTGTTTGTATGTTGTTGAGTTTTATGAGTTCTTTGTAAATTTTGGATATTAGCCCCTTATCTGAGCTGTCGTTTGAAAATATCAGTTCCCATATAGTTGGCTGTCTGTTTATTTTGATATCAGTTTCTCTTGCTGAGCAAAAACTTTTAATTCTGATGTAGTCCCATTCATTTATCTTTGCCTTCACTTCTCTTGCCATTGGAGTCAAGTTCATAAAATGTTCTTTAAAACCCAGGTCCATGAGTTTAGTACCTATGTCTTCTTCTATGTACTTTATTGTTTCAGGTCTTATATTGATGTCTTTGATCCATTTTGAATTAATTTTAGTACACGGGGACAGGCTGTAGTCGAGTTTCATTCTTTTGCATGTGGCTTTCCAGTTTTCTCAACACCATTTGTTGAAGAGGCTTTCTTTTCTCCATTGTGTGTTGTTGGCCCCTTTATCAAAGATTATTTGACCATATATATGTGGTTTTATTTCTGGGCTTTCTATTCTGTTCCATTGGTCTGAGTGTCTATTTTTTTGCCAATACCATGCTGTTTTGATTATCGTGGCCCTATAATATAGTTTAAAGTCAGGTATTGTAATGCCCCCAGCTTCATTCTTTTTCCTTAGGATTGTTTTGGCTATTCGGGGTTTTTTATAGTTCCATATAAATCTGATGATTTTTTGTTCCATTTCTTTAAAAAATCTCATAGGGGTTTTGATGGGAATTGCATTAAATTTGTATATTGCTTTGGGTAATATGGCCATTTTGATTATATTTATTCTTCCTATCCAAGAAGAAGGAATATTTTTCCATCTCATTGTATCTTTTTCGATTTCCCTTAACAATGCTTTGTAATTTTTATTATATAGGTCCTTTACGTTCTTTGTTATGTTTATTCCTAGGTATTTTATTTTTTTTGTTGCAATCGTGAAGGGGATTATTTTTTTGAGTTCGTTTTCTAATATTTCATTGTTGGCATATAGAAAGGCTATGGACTTTTGTATGTTAATTTTGTATCCTGCGACCTTACTGTATTGGTTTATTGTTTCTAATAATCTTTTTGTGGAGTCCTTCGGGTTTTCGATGTATAGGATCATATCATCAGCAAAAAGTGATAGCTTTACTTCTTCTTTTCCGATATGGATGCCTTTTATTTCTTTGTCTTGTCTGATTGCTCTGGCCAGAACTTCTAGCACCACGTTGAATAAGAGTGGAGAGAGTGGACAACCCTGTCTTGTTCCTGATTTAAGGTAGAAAGTCCTCAGTTTTATGCCGTTTAATAGGATGTTGGCTGATGGTTTATCATATATGGCCTTTATCATGTTGAGATATTTTCCTTCTATACCCATTTTGTTGAGAGTCTTAAACATAAAATTGTGTTGTATTTTATCAAAAGCCTTTTCTGCATCTATTGATATGATCATGTGGTTTTTGTTCTTTGTTTTGTTGATATGGTGTATTACGTTAACCGTTTTGCGTATGTTGAACCATCCTTGAGATTCTGGGATGAATCCCACTTGATCATGATGTATTATTTTTTTTATATGTTGTTGCATTCGGTTTGCCAGTATTTTGTTTAGTATTTTAGCATCTGTATTCATTAGAGATATTGGTCTGTAGTTTTCTTTATTTGTGCCATCCTTGCCAGGTTTTGGTATGAGGGTTATGTTGGCCTCATAAAATGTGTTTGGAAGTATTGCTTCTTCTTCAATTTTTTGGAAGACTTTGAGTAGAATAGGAACCAAGTCTTCTTTGAATGTTTGATAGAATTCACTAGTATAACCGTCTGGGCCTGGACTTTTATTTTTGGGGAGATTTTTAATAGTTTTTTCTATTTCCTCCCTGCTGATTGGTCTGTTTAGGCTTTCTGCTTCTTCATGACTCAGTCTAGGAAGGTTGTATTGTTCTAGGAATTTATCCATTTCTTCTAGGTTGTTGTATTTGGTGGCATATAATTTTTCATAGTAGTCTACAATAATTCTTTGTATTTCTATGATGTCTGTGGTGATCTCTCCTCTTTCATTTTGGATTTTATTTATTTGAGTCCTGTGTCTTTTTTCCTTGGTGAGTCTTGCCAAGGGTTTGTCAATTTTGTTGATCTTTTCAAAGAACCAGCTCCTTGTTTTATTGATTTTTTCTATAGTTTTTCTGTTCTCTATTTCATTTATTTCTGCTCTGATTTTTATTATCTCCTTTCTTTGGCTGGTTTTGAGTTGTCTTTGTTCTTTTTTTTCTAGTTCCTTAAGGTGTGAAGTTAAGTGGTTTACTTCGGCTCTCTCTTGTTTGTTCATATAGGCCTGAAGTGATATGAACTTTCCTCTTATTACTGCTTTTGCTGCATCCCAGAGATTCTGATATGTCGTATTTTCATTTTCATTTGTCTGTATATATCTTTTGATCTCTGCGCTTATTTCTTCTTTGACCCATTCATTTTTTAGAAGTATGTTGTTTAGTTTCCAAATTTTTGTGGGTTTTTCCCCCTCTTTTTTGCAGTTGAATTCTAGTTTCAAGGCTTTATGATCAGAAAATATGCTTGGTACAATTTCAATTTTTCTAAATTTGCTGATATTGTCTTTGTGGCCCAACATATGGTCAATTCTTGAGAATGTTCCATGTACACTAGAGAAAAATGTATACTCTGTCGCTTTGGGATGAAGTGTCCTGTAGATGTCTATCATATCCAGGTGTTCTAGTATTTCGTTTAAGGCCACTATATCTTTATTGATTCTCTGTTTGGATGACCGATCTAGAGCCGTCAGCGGTGTATTGAGGTCTCCAAGTATGATTGTATTTTTGTTAGTTTTTGTTTTAAGGTCAATAAGTAGCTGTCTTATATATTTTGGTGCTCCTTGGTTTGGTGCATATATATTAAGGATTGTTATGTCTTCTTGATTCAACTTCCCCTTAATCATTATGAAATGACCATTTTTGTCTCTGAGTACTTTTTCTGTCTTGTAGTCAGCATTATTAGATATGAGTATTGCTACACCTGCTTTTTTTTGGGTGTTGTTTGCTTGGAGTATTGTTTTCCAGCCTTTCACTTTGAATTTGTTTTTATCCTTGTTGCTTAGATGTGTTTCTTGTAGGCAGCATATAGTTGGATTTTCTTTTTTAATCCATTCTGCTACTCTGTGTCTTTTTATTGGTAAGTTTAATCCATTTACATTTAGTGTAATTATTGACACTTGTGGGTTCCCTACTGCCATTTTATAAATTGCTTTCTGTTAGTTTTGTATCTAGTTTGATTCTTCTCTTTTGTTTTTCTATCATTTGTTTTTGTTTGTTTGTGTTCCATACTTCTTTCCTCTGTTGCTACCTTTTTTAAGTCAAGTGTTTTTGTGGTGGTTTTTTTAAGGGTGGTTACCATTAAGTAATGAAAAGGGTACCTACCATATTCATTGTAGTACCCTATCTTATAAGTATTTCTGCACTTCATCATCCTTTGCTACTGTTAATCTCCATCCTCTCCCCCCTTTTTTTCCTTTGTTGTCACAGTTTAAGTTTGGTTTTATTGTGTTCTTGGTGGAGCTGTTACTTGTGGTGTTGTTTTCTTTTGTTCTTTGAATCTGGTTGGAAAACCCCCTTTAGTATTTCCTGGAGTGGGGGCTTTCTGTTGATAAATTCTCTCATCTTTTCTGTATTTGTGAATGTTTTTATATCTCCTTCATACTTGAAGGATAGCTTTGATGGGTATAGTATTCTTGGCTGAAAGTTCCTCTCTTTCAGGGCTTTAAATATTGGGGTCCACTCTCTTCTAGCTTGTAGAGTTTCTGCTGAGAAATCTGATGATAATCTAATAGGCCTTCCTTTATATGTTGTACTCTTCTTTTCCCTGGCTGCCTTGAGAATTTTTTCTTTGTCATTGGTTTGTGTCATCTTTATTATGATGTGCCTTGGAGTGGGTTTGTTGGGGTTAAGAAAACTTGGTGTTCTGTTTGCTTCTTGAATTTGAGGCTTTAGTTCTTTCCACAGGCTTGGGAAGTTCTCGTCTATTATTTGTTTGAGTATATTCTCCATTCCAGTTTCTTTCTCTTCTTCCTCTGATATACCTATTATTCTTATGTTATTCTTTCTGATGGAGTCAGACAATTCCTGTAGGGCTTTCTCATTTTTTATTATTTTTGAGTCTCTTTCTTCTTCTCTCTGTTGTGCCTCAAGTTGCTTGTCTTCTATTTCACTAATCCTATCTTCAATCTGGGCTGTTCTGTTAGCTTAGCTTGTTACCTCGTTTTTCAGCTCGTGAATTGAGTTTTTCATTTCTGTTTGATTTGTTTTTATAGTTTCAATTTCCTTGGTAATATATTCTTTGTGTTCATTGAGTTGTTTTCTGATCTCCCTATATTGCCTTTCTGTGTTTTCTTGTATATCTCTGAGTATTTTTAAGATTTCTAGTTTAAATTCTCTGTCATTTAGCTCCAAGGCTTCCAATATGTTAAGTCTTTTCTCCATAGATTTTTCCACATCTATTTGTGTTACCTCTCTTTCTTTTGTATCCATAATATTCGATTTCCTCTTTCTTATCGGCATCTGAGGGTGGTCTTGTTGATAGCACACAGGCGCACTTCCTTGCGGTTTGAAAGAACGTCCCTGTGGTAGATTCCTCCACACCCTCATCTCTCAGATTCAAGTGATAACAGTCCTTTCGCTATCAGTTTGTGTGGAACTCCGGAATTCTCCGAGGATAAATTTTTCTGTTTCTAGTTGATAAATTTGTTGTGATTTGGGGGAGAGCTGTGGGACGCTCTGCTCACGGCGCCATTTCCGTGACGTCACTCCCCAGTAGTTATTTGACTGAGACTTTAGGGTTTCTCTATACATTATCTTATCATCTGCAAATAATGATAGTTTTACTTCTTCTTTTTCAATTTCGATGACTTTTATTTCTTCTTCTTGTCTGATTGCTGTAGCTAGGACTCCAGTACTATGATGAATAAGAGTGGTGAAAGGGGGCATCCTTGCCTTATTCCTGATATTAAGGGGATTTCTTTTAATTTTTGCCCATTATTTATGATTTTGGCTGTGGGTTTGTCATAATTGGCCTTTATCATGTTGAGGTATGTTCTGTGTATTCCCACTTTGCTGAGAGTTTTGATCATAAATGGGTGCTAGATTATATCAAATGCTTTTTCAGTATCTATTGAAATTATCATGTGGTTCTTCTTCTTTCTTTTGTTTATGTGATAAATCACATTGATTGTTTTGTGACTATTGTACCATTCTTGCCTCCCCTGAATAATTCCCACTTGATCATGATGTATGATTATTTTCAGGTATTGCTGGATTCAGTTTGCTAATATTTTGTTGAAGATTTTAGCATCTAAATTCATCAGGGATATTGGCCTATAATTTTCTTTTTTTTGTGATGTTTTTGCCTGGTTTTGAAATCAGAATTATGCTCACCTCTAGAAAGGAGCTTGGAAGTCTTCCTACCTCATGAATTTTTTGAAATAGCTTGAGAAGGATAGGACTTAGTTCTTCTTTGAATATTTGGTAGAATTCACCAGTGAAGCCATCTGGCCCAGGGTTTTGGTTTGTTGGGAGTTTTTTGATAACTGTTTTCATCTCATTTATTATAATTGATCTGTGTAGGTTTTCTGATTCTTCCATATTGATTTTTGAAAGATTATATGTTTCAAGGAATTTGTCCATTTCACGTAGGTTATTTAATTTTTTGGCATACAGTTCTTCATAGTATATTCTTACAACATTTTGTATTTCTGTAGTGTCAGTTGTTATTTCTCCACTCTCATTTCTAATTTTATTTATTTGAGTTCTCCTTTTTTCTTGGTGAGTCTGGTTAAAGGTTCATCAATTTGTTTACCTTTTCAAAGAACCAGCTTCTGCTTTCATTGATCATCTGTATTGTTATTTTAGCCTCTATGTCATTTATTTCTTCTGTCTTTATTATTTCCTTCCTTCTACTATTTCTGGGCTTTACTCACTGATATATTTTTAGTTCTTTTAGATGCAGGGTTAGGTTGTTTATTTGAGATTTTTCTATTTTCTTAAAGTGTCCTGTAGTGCTATGAACTTCCCTCTCAGGACTGCTTTTGCTGTGTCCCATAAATTTTGAGTTACTGTATGCTCATTATCATTTATTTGTAGAAATTTTTTATTTCTTCTTTGATCTCATTGTTAACCCATTTTTAAATAATAACATTCTATTTATTTTTCATGTGTTTGAGTATTTTTTTAGTTTTTCTGTTGTAGTTAAATTCTAGTTTTATGTCATTGTGATCAGAGAAAATGCTTGATATGAATTCAATCTTCTTAAATTTGTTGAGACCGCTTTTGTGCTGTAGCATGTGTCTGTCCTAGAGAATGTACCATGAGCACTTGAAAAGAATGTATATTCTGCTGCTTTAGGGTAAAAAGTTCTAAAGATATCTATTAAAAACACTTGATCCAGTGTGTCCTTTAAGTCTTCTTTTTTTTTTTTTTTGTTAATTTCTTTCTTAAGGATCTATCTAGTGATGTTAGTGGGGTATTGAAATTTCCTACTATTATAGTATTGCTATTGATCTCGCCCTTTATATCCATCAAAATCTGCTTTATATATTTAGGTTCTTTTATATTAGGTGTGTAAATGTTTATAATGGTTATATCTTCCTGTTGGATTGCTCCCTTTATCATTATGTAGTGGCCTTCTTTATCTCTTACTATCATCTTTGTTTTAAAGTCTATTTTTTCTGATATAAGTATTGCTACTCCAGATTTTTATTCATTTCCATTTGCATGAAATATTTTTTTACATCCTTTTACCTTTAGTCTATGTGTTACTTTTGTTTTAAGGTGTGTCTCTTGCAGACAGCATATGTATGGGTCCTATTTTTTTTATCCATGCAGCTACCCTATGTTTTTTGATTGGATCATTTAATCCATTTACATTTAAGGTTATTATTGATATGTAGTTGTTTATTGCCATTTTATTCTTTAAGCTATATTCTGCTTTTACTATATTCTTTCCCCTTTTGTTCTGTTTATGACAGACCCCTTAACATTTCTTGCAGCATTGTTGTGGTTGTAATAAATTTCTTGAGTTTTTTGTCTAGGAAGCTTTTTATTTCTCTTTCAATTTTAAAAGATAACCTTGTTGGATAAAGTAGTTTGATTGTAGGCTCTTATTCTTCATTACTTTGAATATTTCTTGCCATTCTTTTCTGGCCTCAATTGTTTCTGTTGAGAAGTAGGATGCCATCCTTATGGGGGCTCCTTTGAGGTGATAGCCTTTTTTTTCTCTAGTAGCTTTTAATATTTTCTGTTTATCTCTAGCTTTGTTATTTTAATTATGATGTGTGTTGGTGTGTATTTCTTTGGGTTTCTCTTTAATGAAATTCTCTGTGCTTCTTGAACTTTTGTGACTTTTTTCTGCCTCAGTTTAGGAAAATTTTCAGCTCTGATTTGACTGAACAAATCCCTTGTTCCCTATCCCTTGTTCTTTCTCTTCTTCTTCAGGAAATCCTATGATGCGGATGTTGTTTCTCTTTAAGTTGTCACAGAGCTTAGAGTTTTCTCAGATTTTTTCAGTCTCTTTTCTTTTTGCTGTTCTGCTTCTGTGTTTTTGTTTATCTGTCTTCTAAATCATTGATTCAATCCTCTGCTTTATCAGCCTGCTTGTAATTGCTTCTAGTGTAGCCTTCATTTCTGATATTGTATTTGTCATTTCTGACTGCTTCTTTTTTATTATTTCAATGTCCTTTTTGATGCTTGTTATCTCTTTATTTATGTGCTCACTGTATTGATCCACTGTTGTTTGAAGATCTTTCAGCATTCTAATAACCATTATTTTAAACTCTGCATCTGGTAGTTTGCTTATTTCCATCTCACTTATTTCATTTTCTGAGGGTTTCTCTTTTTGATTCATTTGGATTGCACTTCTCTGTCTTTCCATTTTGTTTGTGTTGTCCTGGACTTCCCTGGCCATGGCCTCGTGAGGATCTGTGGGGGTCATTGTCTATGACTGGTTCTTATCCACCTTTTGGGAACTACAGGTTATCCAGATCTTGTTGCTGCCTCTGCTGGGACCTGGTGGCATTGTAAATAACATCTGTTCTCTTAGGCTTGCTTTTATGTACTCTTGGCCTGGGAGAACTTCTTTTAAAAGTTCAAGTTCCCTAAAATCCGGTTTTTATTGCCTCTTATTATTGGCTACTTGTTGGACTCAGTACTGTAATTCAGTGATTAGGTACGGTATTAGATGTGGCCTACTCCTTAGCCTCAGGTGTCATTCTATCCAGACATTTTATTTACTTATTTTATTTTCTTTTATTTATTTATTTATTTGTTCCTTTTCAGCACTCAGTAGGATGTAGTCTCAGGGGTTCACTGGGTGTGGCCCCTGTGCTCTAGTTGTGTGGTCTGTCTACTAGACCACCACTGCTGTTGTTGCCGGGGCTTTTGGGCTCAGGTGCTGTTGGTGCCAGCCCTCATCCTGACCTCCACTTCCCTGATCAGGCTCGCACATGCCCACGTGCCTGTTTGGACTGTTTCCAGAGCTGCCTCCTTGGGCTTGGAACTCAGCAGCCGCCTGGGGGGCAGGGCCACACTCCCCTGCTTGGATCACCATTGAGGTCACCCATGCTTTCACTGCTGCTGAGGGCATGCTCGCATCTCTAGCAGGTTTGCAGGCGGGCCCAGACCCCTGCAGCAGCTGATGTGACTTCCACACTTACTGGTGTCCTTGCACATGCCCCTGTGTTCCCCCTCCACTGATGCTCAGGTCTCCACCCTCACTGGATCTCCGCCGCCGAGAGCACACCCCACCCCAGGCTGGTTTGTGTGCGGCCCAAATTCCCACAGCAGCTAGGTGACTTCTGCCCTCACTGGCAGGTTCGCGGGCTCTGCCCCCCCCCTCCCGTGGGCCTCTCAGCGAGCAGGGCTGTGTATGAGCCTGGACTTCGCCAGCAGCAATGGCCAATTCTGGCTCTGCATGACATCTTGCCCAGCTTGCTCAAACTTTTGCAGCTGTATCCTGCTGCCTTTGGCCTGCCTGCTCCTGGCAAGCACTCAGCAGTGCGGTTGGTGATGTAGCTTAGACCTCTACACTCCCTATTTGTGTCCCTAACATGGTGCCTGGCTCTAAGCGCCTTTGTTCTAGCTAGGGTAGGGGAGCCTCTAGTGGATGAGGCACTTTCTTTCCTTTGCTGGTGATGCCATTCCCAGAAAAGAAGTTCACTTCAAATGTGGGGAGTGACTCAGGGGTTAGGGAGTCCTCCTGGAGCTCCGGGAATGTGGCTGTGAGCAGGATCTTCGTGCAGTTCATTTAATACAAGCCTGAGTCTGAGAGTCCTGCCTCCTCTCAAACCTTGTCTAGGTTTTTTTTTTCTCAGCCAGATATAGTCTGTAAACCCCTTCCAGGCTGCAGGGCTCTAGGCTGGGATTCTGGTTTTGGGGATAAGAACCTACAACTTGCTGGACAGCCCTCCTCGCAAAAGTCTCTTCCAGGCGCTGCTTGTTCCCGGGAGTGGGGCAGCCTTTTCTGCGCCTCTGCCTTTTCTACCAGACTCAATGTGGGTTCTTTGGTGGTCCTTGGCTGTAGAATCCTCTTAGTTTAGTCCAAAGTTTGTCTTTCCTGATGAAGGTTCTCAGATTTAAGTTGTAATCCACCTTGGTTCTGGGAAGTGGGATTGGAGCATTTACCTATTCTGTGGCCATTTTGGAACTTATTGTGGTTTTAATTTGCATTTCCCTAATGATTAGTGGCAAACATTTTTTTTATATGCCTATTGTTCATTTGTGTGTCCTCTTTGGAGAATTGTGCATTCAGTTCCTTTGCTCATTTTTAAATTGAATTGTTTACCTTATGATATTGAGTTTTAGAAGTTCTTTATAAATTTTGGTTATTAACCCCTTATCAAATGTATTGGCAAATATGGTCTCCCATTGTATGGGTTTTTTTTTTTTAATGATGTTTTGTGCTGTGCAAGAGCTTTTCAGTTTGATATAGTCTCATTTTTTTTTATTTTGTCCTATATTTCACTTGCCTATGGAGATACATCAGCAAAAATATTGCTAGAAGAGATATTGGAGAGTTTACTATCTATGTTTTCTTCCAAGATGTTTAAGGTTTTGTGACTTACATTTAAGTATTTTATCCATTTTGAGTTTGTTAGTTGGTGGTCTAGTTTCATTTTTTTTGCATATACCTGTCTAATTTTCCCAACATTATTTATTAAAGAGACTGTCTTTTCTCCATTGTATATTCTTACCTCCTTTGTCAAATATCAATTGACCATAAAGGTGTGGATTTATTTCTGGATTCTTTGTTCTGTTTCATTGATCTGCATGCTTGTTCTTATGCCAATACCAAACAATTTTGATTACAATGGCCTTGTAGTATAACTTGATATCAGGAAGTGTGATACCTTTTACTTTATTCTTCATTTTCAGATTGCTGAGGTATTTGGGGTTTTTTGTTGTTGTTGTTCCACAAAATTTTTGGAATATGTTTTATACATTTGAAGTATGCCATTGGTATTTTAAAAGGAATTGCATTGAATGTATAGATTGTTTTGGGCAGTATAGAAATTTTAATAATGTTTATTCTGTCTATGAATATGGTATATGTTTCTACTTGTATCTTCCTTGATTTCTTTTTTCACTGTCTTATCATTTTCCAAGTGCAAGTCTTTTACCTCCTTGATTAAATTTATTCCTATGTATTTTTTGTTGTTGCAATTGTGAAGGAAACCCTATGATGCAGATGTTGCTTTGTTGGGAGCCAATCAACAGTTGCTGGTACACAGTCACAGCAAAGAAAAAAAGGCTTGCTGATTGATACAGTCATAGCAATGAAGAAGAGATGCAATGACACTTTCCCCCTAACTTCTTGGATTTATCTGACTCCCCCCCCCTTATCTGGGTGTGTGTCTTATCATTTATGGCACAGGGATAATAGCACCATGCTTTTCCTGCAGATTGCTTTTCCTGCAGATTTGCAGTAATTTCTCTGGAAATGAGAGAGAAGGTGTGAATTCCACAGAAAAACCTATAAACCCCCTTGCCTAGACCCATAGACATAGAACGCTGGCTATAATATCCCTGAAAGGGGCTAAGTCTGTGGGAAAACTCCCTCCTATAAATCATATTAGGGAAAAATAGATTGTGACTTAAGAATAGGTAGGAAACCATAGCTAAACATAAAGCACCTTTCAGCCTTTACCTAATCCATTACTTTACCTCCCTAGTCTTTTCATATTATAGAAGAATAGAAAAACTTCCCATTCCTCATACATACATGACGTTCAGGTAGTGAAACACTCTAAGAAAAATGAAGATAGAACTTAACTAATATATGAATATAGTAGACAAATACAATTTTGCTAGACAATAGGCCATTAGGTAAGGTACAGTTACTAATTAATACTGACTTTTTAGAAGCTTGCTTTAATATTGTTGTTGCTACTCAAGTTATTGTATAACTGTATTTAAAATGGCTTATCACCTGATTTATAGCTTATAGAAATGTGCTAACCATTGCCTGGAATATTTACCCTATTTACCCATATTGAAGCAAAAATAATTATTAATCAATGTATTCTGCATACCATGTGATTGTAACTTAGTGTATAAAAATAAAGCTATACTAGCCATCGGCAGAGATGCTTGGCAGATGAGCTAAAAGAATTCAGCTCTCTCACTGACCCTGTCTCTTCCTGTGGGACCCCTGAATCACTCCCTGGGGCTGGACCCCAGCATTGCTTCTCTTCATGTTGTCACAGAGTTCTCTTAGAATGTCCTCAGTCTTTTTGAACTTTTTTTCTTTTTTCTGCTCTGATTTCATTTATCTTGTCTTCTAAATCACTGATTTAATCCTTTGCTTTATTCAGCCTGCTGATGATTCCTTCTAATGCAGTCTTCATTTCTAATATTGTGTTTGTAATTTCTGACTGGTTCTTTTTTATGATTTTAATGTCCTTTTTGATGCTTGTTATCTCTTTGTTTAAGTTCTCATTCTGATCATCCATTGTTGCTCTAAGACCCTTGAGCAGCTTAAAAATTATTATTTTAAACTATGTCCCATAGTTTGGTTACTTCCATTTTATTTAGTTCTTTTTCTAGGGATTTCTCTTGTTGATTCATTTGGGTTGTATTTCTCTGCTCATTTTGTCTGTGTATGAGGTAGCACTGTCTGATTTTGAAATTTGTTGTGGTATCTTTATGAGGAAGGTGAGCTTTGTGATACTGACCTTCAGGCACCTGATTTTCTTGCTCTAATAATCCTTCTTGAGGGTAGTATTTATCCTCCTATTGTATGTGAGTATTAAATGCAGTTGATCTTTTCATGGGTGTGGTTATCACTTCAGGCTGGCTGGCTCTAAGGGTCAATCTTGATCACGTGTATTAGACACTGTGCTGTGTCTGTCCTATTCTATATATTTATTCTCCACAGTGTCTGGTGCCTGCTGGATTCCTCTTTGGGGCATGCTGCTTGTGTAGCTAGCTAAGTTTAGTATTATTGCTTTCTGTCACCCACTACTGGTTTTGTTTGTTCTAGGTCTTCCTGGGTTGCCATCAGCCATTGTTTGTAAACTGTCATGGGCTATGTCTTTGAAGCTACAGCTCTGTTTGCTGTTTCTGCCTGTGTTTTCTGTGCCTGGGTAGTGTGGAAGGGACCAACCTATGTATAAAGATCAGCTTTTTCCTGCTTAGAGATGATTAAAGCCCCATAAAAGCTCCAAACTTTGTATAATTAGCCTCCACTTTTTAGCTGTTCCACCCCCTCTTGCAGCTGTCTGGTCTTCCCAGAGTCTTCTGTAGAAAGACTGTAGTGTAAGCTCAGATTGGCGCTCACCCAAACAACCCCTCTACAGGTTGCAAGATTTGTGGGTTAGGGCAACTGAGCTTAGGAATACAAAATTAGTTGAATCTCTTACTTCAGGGGTCTCTTAGTCAGGAACTCAGTATGAGGAAAGTGGCCCCTACTCCAGAGCCTAATCCCTCAGTCACTGCTGGATACTCAAATTTTATTTCTCCCCAGCAAGTTGAATAGCATGTTCAGATTGAGTGGGGCCAACAGTCCTCTCTGCAGAAGTTCTTCTGGTTGGTAAGACCTTGGTTTCATGGAGGAAGACTGAGAGAGTCTTCCTCTGGGGCTGACTGTGCTTCTCCCAAAAAGTGGCTAAGCTCCTCAACCAGACCCAACAATAATCTCACAGGGACCTCCACTTTAAATATCTATGCTCCAAGTCTCTCTTTCTTCCACATGTGGAACTTAATCCAGAGGGGCACTATATGCAGCGTGCAGGCTGGCTGATCGTGAAAATACACCCTCTCCAATGCACATGAGCTATTGTGTTGGTGATGATCACAGAAAGCAGAATTCACCTCAGCTGGGCCAAGTGTGAGGAGCTCTTCCTTAGAACACACCACCAGCAAGGGTTGTTAGGTCTGAACCAATGCTCTCTGAAGCTGACCACTGAATTTGCCAGCCCTAAGCCTCCCTGAAGGGAACCTGGTGCTGACCAGTGGGGGACAGTTTTCATGACTGGCCCTCAGGAACTTTCTTGGAGCTTCAAGCAATCCAGAGATTATGGCTGCCTTTGCTGGGCCCAGGTGCATATACAAATACCAACCCACACATCTAGGCTGGTTTTTACCCACATTGGGCCCTGGGCCCCAGGTATCAGTCTGTCTAGACTTTTTTCACAGACCTCAGTGGGTATAGCCCCAGAAGTCCAGTGGATATGGCCTCTGAGACCCAGAGATGTGGTTTGCCCACACTCCGGACAGTTTCCACTGTCTCTCATGAGGCAGAAACACCAGTCATAGACTCAGGAATGTGTGTGTGGGGGGGAACGCTCTCATCCCAACACCAGAAAACTGAGTCACTGACGTGCCCTCTGCTTCCTGGCCTCTCAGAGCAACCCATTACCATGTCTGGGGTGGGAAAGACTCCTGAGGGCATAGCAGCGGCTTTTCTCCAGGCTGGTGCCACTCAGAGGGGATTACTCCACCCAAGAATTATGGCAACTGCAGTACTGGAGAATGACTCAGCACAGGGTTCTAGTGGCCGTCCCTGACAATATCTCTCCCTGGGACTCCAACTTTACACTCTCCTCTGGCAATTCCAGTCCTCTCAGCTCTCACCTGCAAGAGCCCCAGGTAAGTGGCTGTGAACAAGGTTTTCTGCGTGGGCCCTTTAAGACAGAGTCTGCATCCAAGAGCTGTGTCTTTTTCTCACAGACAGAAATTTGGCTCTTTCCACAGCTAAATGCTGTCTGGGTGCCTCTTCTAGGTTCTGGGGCTCTAGGTTGGGGCTTTAGGCCTGGGCCTGAGGATCCACACCTCTAAGGACAACCCACCCCGTAGTGAGAGTCCCTCTGGACCCTCAGCTGCAGCTTGCTTCTGGGAGCTGGACAGCCCTTTCTGCATCTCTGCCCTTCCTACCAGTCTTCATTTGGCTTCTTCTGTGATCCTTGGTTATAGACTCCTCTTAGTTTAGTCCAAAGTTGGTTTTTCAGGATGACTGTTCTTAAATTAAGTTGTAATCCAATTTGGTCCTAGGAGTTGGCAGTTGAAAAGTTTTTCTACTCCACTGCCATCTTGGAATCCCTAGTAATTTTTTTCTTGATAAAAAATTATATTATTTCGAGTGACGTCACGGAAATGGCGCCGTGAGAAGCGCGTCCGACAGCTCTCCCCTAAATCACAACAAATTTATCAACTAGAAACAGAAAAATTTATCCTCGGAGCATTCCGGAGTTCCACACAAACTGAAAGCAAAAGGACTGTTATCACTTGAATCTGAGAGACGAGGGTGTGGAGGAAGCTACCGCAGTGACGCTCATTCAAGCCGCCAGGGAGTGTGCCCGCGGTGAGTCAGCCCATATACTTGGGAACCGCGAGCCGCCGCGAGCCCGCGAGCTGCCGCGAGCCCCCGTGAACCGCCACCGCGAGCGGCCACCACGAGCCGCCGCGCGTGCGCCCAGTCCGGTTGAGCACTGCTGACGTTCCCAGCGGCCCGCACACTGCGAGTGGGGGTCGCCGGCCACCGGTGCCCAAAGCGCGCCATTCGCGCGCGTGCCTTGGGCATTCCACGCGCCCAGGGCGCCCTACTGGCCCGCACACCCAGGGGGCTCCATTATCCTGCGCCTGGTGCGGTCCAGCCGCCAGCGGCGGGGCGATCGGGAGAGGCTTGGGAGATTCTCTCAGTGGGTGGGGCACCTCACCCAGCCATTCAAGCAAACAATCAAGCGTTGGGGGAGGGGTGCGCGCAGGCAGCCTAAAATACCTTCGGAAACACAGCTGCGACCCAATCACTGAAATTAGCTTAACCCATAAAATCTGCGCACCCTCGGTTCTAATTGATAAGATCTCTCTCAGTTCAGCGATCCAAGACAAGAGGCGTGATATTTTTTAGTGCCTCTCGCTAAAGGGGCGGGGGAAACTTCTGATTGATAGAGCCTCCATATTCAGGGATAAACGCTAACAAGAAGGACTTGGCAGATAATAAGGTCTATACTACACTAGTCGTAAGCAGAGACTAGTGCCTCTTCTTCCCTGCAAAAACAGGCTACAAAGTGTGGAAAGCCTGGGTTGAGAGGTCCAACTAAATGATAGGCGCTGAACAGTCACCTTGACAACAATTGACTCCCACCCCCGCCTGATTACACTGGAGGCCCTGACTGTCAGAGCCTTTCCCAAAGCCTTGCACTGAGTGGGGATAGAGTGGGGATTTCCCAGCTCTTTGAGCCTCTTACTCCCCAGGCAGAAGCAGTTGCAGCCTTATAGCTGGATCACCAGGCTGCTAATTCAGAAAGGGGGGACTAGGAGAGAGAATCCAGGAAAGCAAACTCTCTCATCGTTGGACCCTGCAAACGCCAACAAGCCTTTACTTCCAGCAAGACTAAAGCCAATTATATGACATTGCCATAGAATCCCATCAACTGCAAATCCCTACCTAAGAGTGACACAGGGGCAGAGCCTGGGGTACAGAGTCACCGACTAGGAAGAGGGAGAGAAAAGAAAAAGGAAGAAGTTAACCTCTCAAAATCAAGAAAAACCCACAGACTTTACAACTTGATCCACTAATTTTTTTTTTTTGTTGTTGTTGTTTGTTTCTTCTATCTTTTTGCCTTTATTTCCTCCACCTCGGTCCTTCTATTCTCTGCCCATCTTATGCTTCCCCTTTCTTGAACTACACTACCCATGAGTGTTGCATTTTATTTTTCTTCTTCATCCTCACCCTCCTTTAAGGTTATACTCCAAAACACTTAACTCTCACTCTCTCCTCTTTTGTTTTTTTTTGTCTTGCTTTATTTTGTTTTTTTCTCCTCCTATTTTATTTCTTCTTTCGTTTTTCTCTTTTTCTTATTTTTTCCTTTCTATTCGTTTTTTCTTTTCTCATTTTACTTTCCTCCCATATAATCCTCAATCATGAACAAATTAGTTAATTTGGGACTCAAGGCTTTTTTTTGGCTTTATTTCTCTTTTTTGCTTTTGTTTTTATTTTTTTTTCTCTTGTTTGTTTATTTTTGTGGCATTTTGGGTCCTCCCAACCCAAGGTCTCTATTGTATTTAGTCTTCGCTCCACTTAATACAACAGATTTTTACTTATTATTTTTATTTTTTCTTCTTTATTATTCTTTTTTGGTCCTTTTTTCTGATTCCCTCTTATCCCTCTCATTATATCTCTTAGTTGACCATCACATACAAGCAAATCATCTTATGCTTGTCTAAGATTTTCTTCCTTTTTTTTTTTTTTTTTTTTTTGCATTTAGTAGGTCCCTACTCCCTTTTTTTGCCCCTTGAACTCTTCACCCCAAATCAGGCCCTCCATTATAGGCACGATATTTCCCTGAGGAGGGGAGAGGAGGGAAAGAGAAGAGAGAAAAAAAGGGGGAAATAATAAATTATTACTGTTTTTTTTTGTGGGGTGTTTTACCCTTTTTTTTTTTTTCTTTTTACTCTTTATTAATTCTAATTAGTGCTATCAATAAGACCACCCTCAGATGCCGATAAGAAAGAGGAAATCGAATATTATGGATACAAAAGAAAGAGAGGTAACACAAATAGATGTGGAAAAATCTATGGAGAAAAGACTTAACATATTGGAAGCCTTGGAGCTAAATGACAGAGAATTTAAAATAGAAATCTTAAAAATACTCAGAGATATACAAGAAAACACAGAAAGGCAATATAGGGAGATCAGAAAACAACTCAATGAACACAAAGAATATATTACCAAGGAAATTGAAACTATAAAAACAAATCAAACAGAAATGAAAAACTCAATTCACGAGCTGAAAAACGAGGTAACAAGCTTAGCTAACAGAACAGCCCAGATTGAAGATAGGGTTAGTGAAATAGAAGACAAACAACTTGAGGCACAACAGAGAGAAGAAGAAAGAGACTCAAAAATAATAAAAAATGAGAAAGCCCTACAGGAATTGTCTGACTCCATCAGAAAGAATAACATAAGAATAATAGGTATATCAGAGGGAGAAGAGAAAGAAAATGGAATGGAGAATATACTCAAACAAATAATAGACGAGAACTTCCCAAGCCTGTGGAAGGAACTAAAGCCTCAAATTCAAGAAGCAAACAGAACACCAAGTTTTCTTAACCCCAACAAACCCACTCCAAGGCACATCATAATAAAGATGACACAAACCAATGACAAAGAAAAAACTCTCAAGGCAGCCAGGGAAAAGAAGAGTACAACATATAAAGGAAGGCCTATTAGATTATCATCAGATTTCTCAGCAGAAACTCTACAAGCTAGAAGAGAGTGGACCCCAATATTTAAAGCCCTGAAAGAGAGGAACTTTCAGCCAAGAATACTATACCCATCAAAGCTATCCTTCAAGTATGAAGGAGATATAAAAACATTCACAAATACAGAAAACATGAGAGAATTTATCAACAGAAAGCCCCCACTCCAGGAAATACTAAGGGGGGTTTTCCAACCAGATTCAAAGAACAAAAGAAAACAACACCACAAGTAACAGCTCCACCAAGAGCACAATAAAACCAAACTTAAACTGTGACAACAAAGGAAAAAAAGGGGGGAGAGGATGGAGATTAACAGTAGCAAAAGATGATGAAGTGCAGAAATACTTATAAGATAGGGTACTACAATGAATATGGTAGGTACCCTTTTCATTACTTAATGGTAACCACCCTTAAAAAAACCACCACAAAAACACTTGACTTAAAAAAGGTAGCAACAGAGGAAAGAAGTATGGAACACAAACAAACAAAAACAAATGATAGAAAAACAAAAGAGAAGAATCAAACTAGATACAAAACTAACAGAAAGCAATTTATAAAATGGCAGTAGGGAACCCACAAGTGTCAATAATTACACTAAATGTAAATGGATTAAACTTACCAATAAAAAGACACAGAGTAGCAGAATGGATTAAAAAAGAAAATCCAACTATATGCTGCCTACAAGAAACACATCTAAGCAACAAGGATAAAAACAAATTCAAAGTGAAAGGCTGGAAAACAATACTCCAAGCAAACAACACCCAAAAAAAAGCAGGTGTAGCAATACTCATATCTAATAATGCTGACTACAAGACAGAAAAAGTACTCAGAGACAAAAATGGTCATTTCATAATGATTAAGGGGAAGTTGAATCAAGAAGACATAACAATCCTTAATATATATGCACCAAACCAAGGAGCACCAAAATATATAAGACAGCTACTTATTGACCTTAAAACAAAAACTAACAAAAATACAATCATACTTGGAGACCTCAATACACCGCTGACGGCTCTAGATCGGTCATCCAAACAGAGAATCAATAAAGATATAGTGGCCTTAAACGAAATACTAGAACACCTGGATATGATAGACATCTACAGGACACTTCATCCCAAAGCGACAGAGTATACATTTTTCTCTAGTGTACATGGAACATTCTCAAGAATTGACCATATGTTGGGCCACAAAGACAATATCAGCAAATTTAGAAAAATTGAAATTGTACCAAGCATATTTTCTGATCATAAAGCCTTGAAACTAGAATTCAACTGCAAAAAAGAGGGGGAAAAACCCACAAAAATGTGGAAAATAAACAACATACTTCTAAAAAATGAATGGGTCAAAGAAGAAATAAGTGCAGAGATCAAAAGATATATACAGACTAATGAAAATGAAAATACGACATATCAGAATCTCTGGGATGCAGCAAAAGCAGTAATAAGAGGAAAGTTCATATCACTTCAGGCCTATATGAACAAACAAGAGAGAGCCGAAGTAAACCACTTAACTTCACACCTTAAGGAACTAGAAAAAGAAGAACAAAGACAACTCAAAACCAGCCGAAGAAAGGAGATAATAAAAATCAGAGCAGAAATAAATGAAATAGAGAACAGAAAAACTATAGAAAAAATCAATAAAACAAGGAGCTGGTTCTTTGAAAAGATTAACAAAATTGACAAACCCTTGGCAAGACTCACCAAGGAAAAAAGACACAGGACTCAAATAAATAAAATCCAAAATGAAAGAGGAGAGATCACCACAGACATCATAGAAATACAAAGAATTATTGTAGAATACTATGAAAAATTATATGCCACCAAATACAACAATCTAGAAGAAATGGATAAATTCCTAGAACAATACAACCTTCCTAGACTGAGTCATGAAGAAGCAGAAAGCCTAAACAGACCAATCAGCAGGGAGGAAATAGAAAAAACTATTAAAAATCTCCCCAAAAATAAATGTCCAGGCCCAGACGGTTATACTAGTGAATTCTATCAAACATTCAAAGAAGACTTGGTTCCTATTCTACTCAAAGTCTTCCAAAAAATTGAAGAAGAAGCAATACTTCCAAACACATTTTATGAGGCCAACATAACCCTCATACCAAAACCTGGCAAGGATGGCACAAATAAAGAAAACTACAGACCAATATCTCTAATGAATACAGATGCTAAAATACTAAACAAAATACTGGCAAACCGAATACAACAACATATTAAAAAAATAATACATCATGATCAAGTGGGATTCATCCCAGAATCTCAAGGATGGTTCAACATACGCAAAACGGTTAACGTAATACACCATATCAACAAAACAAAGAACAAAAACCACATGATCTTATCAATAGATGCAGAAAAGGCTTTTGATAAAATACAACACAATTTTATGTTTAAGACTCTCAACAAAATGGGTATAGAAGGAAAATATCTCAACATGATAAAGGCCATATATGATAAACCATCAGCCAACATCCTATTAAACGGCATAAAACTGAGGACTTTCTACCTTAAATCAGGAACAAGACAGGGTTGTCCACTCTCTCCACTCTTATTCAACGTGGTGCTAGAAGTTCTGGCCAGAGCAATCAGACAAGACAAAGAAATAAAAGGCATCCATATCGGAAAAGAAGAAGTAAAGCTATCACTTTTTGCTGATGATATGATCCTATACATCGAAAACCCGAAGGACTCCACAAAAAGATTATTAGAAACAATAAACCAATACAGTAAGGTCGCAGGATACAAAATTAACATACAAAAGTCCATAGCCTTTCTATATGCCAACAATGAAATATTAGAAAACGAACTCAAAAAAATAATCCCCTTCACGATTGCAACAAAAAAAATAAAATACCTAGGAATAAACATAACAAAGAACGTAAAGGACCTATATAATGAAAATTACAAAGCATTGTTAAGGGAAATCGAAAAAGATACAATGAGATGGAAAAATATTCCTTCTTCTTGGATAGGAAGAATAAATATAATCAAAATGGCCATATTACCCAAAGCAATATACAAATTTAATGCAATTCCCATCAAAACCCCTATGAGATTTTTTAAAGAAATGGAACAAAAAATCATCAGATTTATATGGAACTATAAAAAACCCCGAATAGCCAAAACAATCCTAAGGAAAAAGAATGAAGCTGGGGGCATTACAATACCTGACTTTAAACTATATTATAGGGCCACGATAATCAAAACAGCATGGTATTGGCAAAAAAAATAGACACTCAGACCAATGGAACAGAATAGAAAGCCCAGAAATAAAACCACATATATATGGTCAAATAATCTTTGATAAAGGGGCCAACAACACACAATGGAGAAAAGAAAGCCTCTTCAACAAATGGTGTTGGGAAAACTGGAAAGCCACATGCAAAAGAATGAAACTCGACTACAGCCTGTCCCCGTGTACTAAAGTTAATTCAAAATGGATCAAAGACATCAATATAAGACCTGAAACAATAAAGTACATAGAAGAAGACATAGGTACTAAAATCATGGATCTGGGTTTTAAAGAACATTTTATGAACTTGACTCCAATGGCAAGAGAAGTGAAGGCAAAGATAAATGAATGGGACTACATCAGAATTAAAAGTTTTTGCTCAGCAAGAGAAACTGATATCAAAATAAACAGACAGCCAACTATATGGGAACTGATATTTTCAAACGACAGCTCAGATAAGGGCCTAATATCCAAAATTTACAAAGAACTCATAAAACTCAACAACAAACAAACAAGCAATCCAATAAAAAAATGGGAAGAGGACATGAACAGACACTTCTCCCAGGAAGAGATACAAATGGCCAACAGATATATGAAAAGATGCTCAGCTTCATTAGTTATTAGAGAAATGCAAATCAAAACTACAATGAGATACCACCTCACCCCTGTTAGATTAGCTATTATCAACAAGACGGGTAATAGCAAATGTTGGAGAGGCTGTGGAGAAAAAGGAACCCTCATTCACTGTTGGTGGGACTGTAAAGTAGTACAACCATTATGGAGGAAAGTATGGTGGTTCCTCAAAAAACTGCAAATAGAACTACCTTATGACCCAGCAATCCCTCTACTGGTATATACCCCAAAACCTCAGAAACATTGATACGTGAAGACACATGTAGCCCCATGTTCATTGCAGCACTGTTCACAGTGGCCAAGACATGGAAACAATCAAAAAGCCCTTCAATAGAAGACTGGATAAAGAAGATGTGGCACATATACACTATGGAATACTACTCAGCCATAAGAAATGATGACATCAGATCATTTACAGCAAAATGGTGGGATCTTGATAACATTATAAGGAGTGAAATAAGCAAATCAGAAAAAAACAAGAACTACATGATTCCATACATTGGTGGAACATAAAAATGAGACTAAGAGACATGGACAAGAGTGTGGTGGTTACCAAGGGTGGGGGGGAGGGAGGACATGGGAGGGAGGGAGGGAGAGAGTTAGGGGGAGAAGGAGGGGCACAGAGAACTAGATAAAGGGTGACGGAGGACAGTCTGACTTTGGGCGAGGGGTTTGCAACATAATCTGATGACAAAATAACCTAGACATGTTTTCTTTGAATATATGTACCCTGATTTATTAATGTCATCCCATTACCATTAATAAAAATTTATTAAAAAAAAAATTATATTATTTCTATTTATGTATTTATGTCACTGTAGCACATGCTGATCTTGATAATTCTGCCGTAGCTGTTCCTCTGGCAATTCTGTTTTTGATTTTAAAATTTTGTTCAAATATTAAAAATTATTTCTAGGTTTACCTCCAAATTGCAGGAAAGAACCAGTTTTTCAATTTCTCATACACACATACACATACCATACATATATATATAAACATTTCTTATATACATACACACACATACACACACACACACACACACACATATATATATATATATAAATTAGTTTTCTCATCTAAAAAAAATATAATTTACTTGGATGTGAGACATAATTAAAGAGTCAATTTAGTATTAATTTATTTTCTGAAAGTTATGTATCTCTGTTACTCTCAAAATTTAGTCACTTGATTTCAGTTTGGAGGATATCCCTTTGATAACTGCAATTTTAAATTCTAATAGCCTCCAAAACATTCTCTGATGATCTTTATAGCAATTCACATGACTAGTCTTTCTATAGATTTTTCACTTTTCCATTAACAACTGGAAAAATATTTGGTATTTTGTTGCATCAATTATGAGAAATATGTTCATTTACATGAAGCTTAGTGACACCTTATATTAATGTAAAATTAAAATATATGTGGCAATTTGCTCAATTATAATATTATTTAATAAGAGTGACACAGATGACTATCTTTTTGAAATTATAATTGTTATGAAGACAACTGGACAGCTTGGTACAAAATTAGATACTATTTGCAAAATATTTCCTTTTTAAACTGTGAGCATAACAGTATTTGTTAATAATTTTATCTTGGATGCTGTATACAATTGTACACAAAAAGGTCCTTGAACACAGAGAGAGGAATTTATTGTCAACTATTAAGCATGTCTCCAAATTGGCTTTATAGATCTGGCCAACCTTATGTACACATACCAGTATATGGGATCCAGAAAAGCATTAAACAACACATTAGTTGACTATATTTAATATATATTGCTTGGGATCATAGACTAGATTTCACGATTTTCAGCTTAAAAGATGAAAATCCTGTCACAGTGTGTCTAAACATACCATATTTCTAACCAGTATCTCTCTCTGTCTCTCTTTCTCTCTCCCTTTCCCTCTCTCTCTCACACACACACACTTATTGTTAAAACTTAAGTATTACATACATTCATCAAAGTAATTAAAAATTATAATCCACTGATTCTAAAACAATTATTTCTTAAAACTGATTTGATGACATAATTTTTATTCAAAATATTTTTTAAACTCTACTAAATATCCATATAGGAAACTGAGTTATATACTTTTTAAAAAAAATAATTATTTATGTGAATTGTGAGTGGATCAGGAAGCTGAAGTCCATGAGTGTTTTCTGCTTCTCGTGTAGGTAAGCTTACACATTGTCAACCATGAAGTTCATATAATATTGATGTTCCATGATAATTTGATTACATTTGAAGATGATTTTTCCTCATTATTTTTCATTTATATGCACAGGTTTTATATATAAGCTACATATATAATAAATATATAAAGTCAAGAATTTCTTGCAGAATTATTTGAATATCTTTAAGATAAATGACAATATTTTAAAAATTTTAGAAATATATTATTTTCATCTTCATATCGTATGTTCAGATTACATTACTAATGTGTTCTTGCATGAATATTTCCTCGTGTTTCTAATATATTTTGTTTCTTATTGATTATTTAAATTTAAGTACCATGTTGTTTATTGGGGAGCCTGCATTTTTTAGTTCACCTTTGACTCGCCTACAATTATATAGACCAGTTGATACATCACTACAGTATAAATATAGATATTTTGATGACTTAATGCAACCTTTTCAAGGTAAAAATATACAGTGCTTTAGCCTAAATCATCTTAGTGGCTATATTTTCTCCTAAAATTATTAAACTTTACAAATTTTATCATGAGCAGTGTATTGTATAAAGTTATAGAATAAAATACATGCTTTTTTGGGATCACTTATTTCAAAGAACATTCACTAAACCATTGGTATGTATTTAATGATATAAAAATAGTTTATTTTCTATGCTAATTGGTCAGTATATATAGATTCACTACTTAGACCACACACAAAAAATGAACAGATAGAGCAAGCCTATACTAAGTTAAATTTGATATCATTTCTAACTGATACTGAGTTTAATATGAACTTCTATGTCTCCAATTTAAACTCTAGGGAAAACAGCACAAGTACATTCAAGCTTTTTCTACTCAGTCAATCTGTCATAATATTAAGCATGGCTGTCTGTTCTGCTATTTTCCAATGCCAGTGTGATATTCAAACACCATCTGCCGACTTACACTTATTGCTATCCAGGCTCCATTGCTGGTTATTCATCTCTCATTTTGGTCATCATAAGTCAGCATGTTTGTGAAAATCCAGTACTGCTTGCTGAACTAATACATGCACAACTGCTATTGAATTCAGGCTTTGGGACTTCTATTGCTGCTCTGATCGTTTCCTATGAATTCATCTTCTACAAAATTCATGGACTAACATATTGCACTGAAAGTATGCAGTCAAGTAAGGCATTAGTTTTTCAAAAGGAAAGAATATGAGAAATCATCAAATCCAGTTTTTTTTACCACTATTATTAAAAGTGCAATTTTACTTACATGCACTGATATCTTTTACTTAAAGGTTTTTAAATACAATCTATTTGACTGATCCATATTATTTAGGAATTTACCGCATAAAAATACATATAAAAAGCCCTGGCTGGTTGGTTCAGCAGTAGAACATCGGCCCGGGATGGCATGTGGAAGTCCTGGGTTCGATTCCTGTCCAGGGTCCAGGGCATACAGGAGAATCGCCCATCTGCTTCTCCACCCTTCCCCCTCTCATTTTTCTCTGTTTCAATGGAGCCTAGGCTCCATTGGAGCAAAGTTGGCCTGGGCGCTAAGAATGGCTCCATGCTCTCTGCTTCAGGTGCTAGAATGGCTCCGATTGCAGAGGAGCAATGTCTCAGAGGGGCTGAGTGTTGCCCCCTGGTGGGCATGCCAGGTGAATCCTGGTCAGGTTCTTGCAGGAGTCTGTCTTCCTGCCTCTCCCCTGCTTTTCATTTCAGAAAAATAAAAAAATATAAATTAACCTATTCCAAAGTTCAGTGTGTAACAACTAAACCCCTACACAAGATCCTGGTACTCTGCACGGAGAAGAACAGCTGTAGTAGTTATTGATATTTATCACTTCATATAATTACTGTGCAAACACCTCATGATCTTTTTTTTCCCTGAATTTAGACAGATACATCTAACACAAACTTATATGTCTATCACTCCTGGTTCTTCTTATAAGCCTCCATATAGCAAGCCCTGCATCAGCAAAATATTTTATCCTAAAACCTACAGTGCCACTTATTTTTACTTTTAAACTCAAATGCTGAGTTGATTTACATATGCTCCTTAGATTATGCCATTTATGTTGTGCTCATTTGATCAGTTTTCTCCTTCATCTTTTATGCTCTCTATCAGCAAATATGAAGAGAAAGTCTCAGAACTTTGCGTCGTTTTGTAAAAAATGGAAAGCCTGAGAGTTTTAGATGTTTTACTTTAGACTACCCGCCCTTTGCCTCAGGACGCCAAAGGCAAATGGGATTATTCCTTGGCAGGCAATGCTGCCTTCCTTGTGACCTTTACCTCACCACCACTGCTGTCTTGTGACCATCAATACTAATCTCATTTGTCTTTCATTCTCTTATTGTCAAGCATTATGAAAAGGCAGGACTCAGTTCATCCCTATTTCATCAGATTTTTTTATGTATTTTTAAAACTATAGTCGCTATACAATACTATATTAGTTACATTAATTTCAGTTGTACTGTATAGTAATTTTATATTTTAATACCTTACAGTGTGATCACCTCACTAATTCCAGTAATCATCTGTCATGGCACAAACTTACCACAGTATTAGGTGTATTTCCCTTTAATTTACTCATTCATCATCTTATCTCCTTGTCCTCTAATAACCATCCCTTTGGTCACTGTTTCTACAATTCTGTTTTTGTTTTCTTTTGTTTGTTCATTTGTGGGGTTTTTTTAGATTTCAGAAATAAATGCGAGCATACAGTATTTGTCTTTCTATCTCTGATTTATTTCACCTAGCATAATACAGATAGATCTATCTATCTTGTTGCAAATTTTTATTTATTTTTAGAAAGAGGAGAGAAAGAAAGAAAGAGGGAGAAGCAGGAAGCATCAACTTCTATATGTGCCTTTACCAGACAAACCTGAGGTTTTGAACCAGTGACCATAGCGTTCTAGATTGACACTTTATTCACTGCATCACCTGAAGTCAAGCCATGAGTCTCAATTTTATATTCCACTTATCTGAGATATATATTATTCCTCCTTACTCACTTCCTCCCTTGCCTTTTTTTCTCTGGTAACCATTTAACTTTTATCTGTGTCTATGAGTCTCAGTTTTATATCCCACCTATGTGTGAAATTATATAGTTCTTAGCTTTTCCTGATTTACTTATTTCACTTAGCATTACGTTCTCAAGGTCTATCCATGTTGTAAATGGCAATATGTCATTTCTTATGGCTGAGTAGTATTTCATTGTACATATGTACCAAATCTTCTTTATCCAATCCTCTACTGAGGGTCACTCTGGTTGTTTCTATATCTTGGCCTCCATGAATAATGCTGTAGTAAATATAGGAGTGCATGTGTCTTTGCCTACCAATGTTTTCAAGGTTTTTTGGTAGGTACCCTGTAAAGAGATTGCTAGGTCAAATGGTAATTCTATTATTAATATTTTTGAGGAACCACCATACTGTCTTCCATAATGGCTATACCAGTTTACTTTCCCACCAGCAGTGAATGAGGATTACTTTTTACTCCACAGCCTCTTCAATTCTTGTTATTATCTGTCTTATTGATAACAGCAAATCTAACATGTATGTGGTGGTATCTCATTGTAGTTTTGATTTGCATTTCTCTAATAGCTAGCAAAGATGAGCATCTTTTCGTATATCTGTTGGCCATTTGTATGTCTTCCTGGGAGAAGTGTTTGTTCAGGTCGTCTCGAAATTCCATCTTCTTTATCCATTCAGCTATCAATACACACCTAGGTTGCTTCCATATATTGGCTAGTGTGAACAATGTTGCAATAAACACAGAGGTACATATATATTTTCAAATTAATGTTATTGTTTTTCTCAGACAAATACCCTGAAGTGGAAATACTGGGTTATATGATAGATCTATTTTTAGTTTTTTTAGGGAATTACCATTCTCTTTTCCACAATGGCTGCACAAATTTTCCATCCTACCAACAGAGCACAAGGGTTCCATTTTTTCCACATCCTTGCCAACATGTTATTTGTTGATCGTACATCTGCTGTCCTATAGCTGACTAACTTCCAAAGGCAATAAATGATTGAGCTATGGCACTTTCTCTTCAAATTTATTTTTAAACACTTAAACAGAACATTTCTTGCTTATAGGGAAGGCAGTAGGAAAAGGAACATAGCAGAATATGTCTCTATCAGAAAGCCAGCTCAGTTTTCTTTTTCCTGCTTAAGCTATGAATACAAACTGAAACAAAGCAACTCCTGCCTCTGAATATGGGCAGAGGTTTCAGGTTATATAAGTTTTGGAGTTGTAACCAAGGCTACAAGGAAAGGCACAAATATGCCAGGAATGTGGATAATTAACCAAGGATAAGACAATTATTTATTATTGTATTTGATTACTTTTATAAAGAAGAAAAGCAAGGAGCCCTTTTCAGTTGCTATGTAGGAGTCAGGTGAATATTGTTTGACTCTGGGAGAAATGATATATGATACAAGATCTCTAATATTGCTCTACTCAGGGCACAAGTAGAGAGTATTGTATACCAAAAAGGAGAACTAAGGTAAGTGAGAAATTTTGATTCTAACTAATGGACTGTATTTAAGGCTTGTATTCAAAATACAAATTTTAAGAAATCAAGTTTATAGTCTATACTATTAATTATTTTAAATAATTGTCAAAATCCATAATCTATGCCATATTCTTTTGCCATATAAGGAAAATTCATTGGTCATTTTGTGCATATCTGTTCAATTATAACATGATATATGACAATATGATTATGAAATAACTACAAAATATTTAATAACAACTATCAAATATTGAGATGAGTTGTCACTGTCAGTCACTTTCTTAATACTATTCTAAGTGAATTGGATAGAGATTATCCTTAATTATATTATCTCTAACATTCCAAGGGGGATGAAAACACAAAAAAATCAATGGATTTTGTTAAAAACATCAATTAGTAAAATATAAAAGACAGTAAGTTAATATAACCTTATCATCACAGTGAAGTTTCCTTAAAGGTTCAGACATGTTGCTTCTCCTTCCTCCTTCACCTGACCCCACAGTCTTGGCAGCAATATCTTTATGAATTAGCTTTCAATGAGATTATTTCAACTGAGAGTCTGAAAGTTGCTCAAAATAAAATTACCATTTTTTCTAATGTTAAATGTTTTACAATTCTGAAATGTCCATGATACATTGGAACTTTATTATTGTTCTTGAGTGAAAATATCCAATTAAAAAAATTTTTTTTACCTCAACTTCATGTACTAAGTACACTGTACTCAAAAATTTAGAATATCTCAAAATAAATAGTATAAACTGAAAGCAGTTTTAAAACTATAAATTATAGGTTTCCTTTTATCTTTGAAAATAGATTTTATTATTTATTATTTGAACTCAAAGTAAGTAGTATTACTGCACATTTTTTTATATAGATTTTAGCACTCTTTACACATGTAAACTTCCCATTTTCGTTACTTAGAATTTGAATGCATGAACATATACTGTTCTTTAGGATACCATCACTTGGAGAAATACATCAGTTAACAAGGCTTTTTATAATCTATATCATTAATTATAACACACAGAAGTACCTCAAATTATGATGTGTAATTTATAAGTAATGTATACTGACACATATAATAAGTCAAATAAACTTTCTTAAATTCCCCTTTATTCCAAACACAAACAGAAGATCTTAAATTGTTTGCACCTGAATTCTTCATTTTTCTAAAGGTAAATATTGTTTTATTTTTTCCACTGGAATGCATAAACAATGATTTATCTTTTTTTAAAGATAATTAAAATTGAGTTATAAAACTTAAATAATCAAGTTTATATATTTAAACTACAAATAACAATTCCCCACACCCCCCAAAAAATCCCAAATACTCAATTTAGTTTGGCTTTGATTGATTTTTGTCTTTGAATTATGTCTCAAACATAAGCATAAAAATATAATCATTACATTTTATAATAAAAGCATAAGAATTCAAGCAGATGGTAAATTTTAAAGTATAATAAATGGACACATGAAAATAAACAAAATTATATTTTCAGCTGTAATATTTGGAACAACAACTTTGGATAAAATTCTTTCATGTGTATCGCCTTTATGTCCATTTTCAACAAGATGATTACTCACCCAATCATGAGTGCAGCTTAAAAGAAAGTTTGTGCTGGTTTTATACATCAAGTACACAGTAAATGATCTGTAAGTATGCTAATGTAAGACAGCTACTAAAGCACAGTATGCAACTCAAGAAAGTTTTATTTCCTATGTAAATGATTACTTGCCACTTTCTTTAAAAAACAATAAGACCTGACCTGTGGTGGCACAGTAGATAAAGGATAGACCTGAAATGTTGAGGTCTCCGGTTTGAAACTCTGGGCTTGCCTAGTCAAAGCACATATGAGAAGTTGATGCTTTCTGCCCACTCCCCATCTCTTCTCTTTAAAATGAATAAATAAAATTAAAAAAAAATTAAGTACCATTATATATATAACTTAACAATATAAATTTTGACAAAGCTTTTCATATAGTAACTTTTATATGGTAATATTCAAATAGTTTGTTATAAGACCAAACTATTCTTAACAGAAATAGGAAACTAAAATACAATAGCTTTAGAAACATAATTCAAAATCTACTGCATGTAAAAAAAAATGCAGCGCAACAGATATATAAAATTCCCTTTTCTCCATGTAATATTGATTTAAAAAAATCATTAGCAATAACTCACAAGCCCTAAAACAAAGCAAAACCTTAAAGTTTAATTTTCTTTGCATTTCTCCTTGTGGCAATGGAAAAAAAGTTACACAGCAGAAAGATAATGCACCCCATAAAATGAAATAATGTATTGAAAATACCGCATTACATTTCTAATGATATGTCTTTGTTATTCCAGGAAGAATCTTACCCTTAAAGAATACATTTGTTGAAGTGGCTAGGTCATTCTAATAGACTTAAAATTATAGATTTGTAGACTCTAGTGATAAAATGTCTCCTTCATTTAGGTTAACAGACAATGAAACAAAACTGAACAGCAATAAAAGAAAAAAAAACCCAAAAATTTAAATGGTATTAACAATTTCTCTGTTTCCATGTGTATATCTTTTTTAATTGATTTTAATTTGTTGTGTTTACATAGTTACAAGTGTACTTGGAATATATCTCCCTCCCTTCCCCTGCCGTGTTCTCCTTGATACCCCCTTTACTCCCTCCCACCACTGCTTTTCACCCTTCCCTCCGTGATTTACTATCCTGCCCTCTATCTCTCTGTGTTATGTGTATATACTTTCACTAATGTCTTTCCTTTCTTTGATCCCCTCCTCTCATTCCCTTTCCCTCTGATCACTGTTCCTCTAGATTCTTTAAACCCTTCTCTGCTTCTCTTCCATTGCTCAGTTCTCATTGTTCATTGTATTCCTCATATGAGTGAAGTCATATATTTTTCTTTCTCTGCCTGGCTTATTTTGCTTAGCATAATAAACTTCAGGTCCATCCATGTTGTCACAAAGGGCAAGATTTCCTTCTTTTTCATGGCTGTGTAGTTGGTGGTCTAGTTTCATTTTTTTTTGCAAGTAGCTGTCCAGTTTTTCCAACACCATTTGTTGAAGAGGTTGTCTTTACTCCATTGTATGCTCTTACTTCCTTTGTCAAATATCAGTTGTACATAAAGGTGTGGGTTTATTTCTGGGTTCTCTGTTCTGTTCCATTGATCTGTATGCCTGTTCTTATGCCAGTACCAAGCTGTTTTGAGTACAATGACCTTGTAGTATAACTTGATATCAGGAAATGTGATACCACCAAATTTATTTTCTTTTTCAAGATTACTGAGGGTATTCATGTTCTTTTTTGGTTCCATATAAAATTTTGGATTATTTGATCTATATCTTTGAAGTACGACCTTGGTAATTTAAAAGAAATTGCATTGAATTTATATGTTGCTTTGGGTAGTGTAGACATTTTAATGGTATTTATTCTTCCTATCCATTAACATGGTATGTGCTTCCACTTGTTTGTATCTTACTTGATTTCTTTTATCAATGTTTTATAGATTTCTGAGTACAAGTCTTTAACTTTCTTGGTTAAATTTATTCCAAGGTACTTTATTTATTTCTTTATTTTTGGTGATAATAGTAAAGGGGATTGTTTTTCTTAATTTCTTTTTCTGACAGTTCATTGTTAGTGTATATAAATGCCACTGATTTCTGAATATTGATTTTATATCCTGCCACCTTGCTGAATTTATTTATCTGTTCCAGTAGTTTTTTAACTGGGACTTTAGGTTTTTTGATGTACAGTATCAAGTCATCAGGAAATAATGAAAGTTTTACTTCTTTTTTATCTTTTTTCTTTTTTTTTTTTTTTGTATTTTTCTGAAGCTGGAAACGGGGAGAGACAGTCAGACAGACTCCCGCATGCGCCCGACTGGGATCCACCCGGCACGCCCACCAGGGGCGATGCTCTGCCCACCAGGGGGCGATGCTCTGCCCCTCCGGGGCGTTGCTCTGCCGGACTCCCTGCCGCGACCAGAGCCACTCTAGCGCCTGGGGCAGAGGCCAAGGAGCCATCCCCAGCGCCCGGGCCATCTTTGCTCCAATGGAGCCTTGGCTGCGGGAGGGGAAGAGAGAGACAGAGAGGAAGGAGGGGGGGGGTGAAGAAGCAAATGGGCGCTTCTCCTATGTGCCTTGGCCGGGAATCGAACCCGGGTCCCCCACACGCCCGGCCGACGCTCTACCGCTGAGCCAACCGGCCAGGGATATTTCTTCTTTTTCAATTTGGATGTCTTTTATTTCTTCTCCTTCTCTGATTTTGTAGCTAGGACTTCCAAAACTATGTTGAATAAGAGTAGTGAAAGGAGGCATCCCTTCCTTATTTCTAATATTAAGGGAATTGCTTTTAATTTTTACCCATTGAGTATGAAGTTTGCTGCGAGTTTGTCATAGATGGCCTTTATCATGTTGAGGTATGTTCTGTGTATTCCCACTTTGTTGAGAGTTTTGATCATACATGGGTGCTGGATTTTATCAAATGCTTTTTCTGCATCTATTGATATTATCATGTGGTTTTTATCCTTTCTTTTGTTTAGATGATGAATCATATTGATTGATTTGTGAATTTTGTACCAGCCTTGCTTCCCAGAATGAGTCCTACTTGATCATGCTGTATGATTTTTTCATATATTGCTGGATTTGATTTGCTAATATTTTGTTAAGAATTTATGCATCTAAGTTCATCAGGGATATTGGCCTATAGTTTTTTTTCTCTGTAGTGTCTTTGCCTGGTTTTGGAATGAGGATAATGTTCACCTTATAAAAGGAGTTTGGAAGTTTTCCCTCCTCTTGAATTTTTTGAAATAATTTGAGAAGGATAGGAGTTAGTTCATCTTTGAATATTTGGTAAAATTTGCCTATGAAGCAATCGGGCCCTGGACTTTTTTTGTTGGGAGTTTTTTGATAACTGTTTTAATATCTTTTGAAGTAATCAGTCTGTTTAGGTTTTGTGGTTCTTGCAGATTAATTTTGAATGATTACATTTTTGAAGGAACTTATCCATTTCATCTAGGTTGTCCCATTTTTTGGCATATAGTTCTACATAGTATTTTCTAACAATTCTTTAAATTTTTTGCTATAACAGTTGTTACTTTTCCACTCTCATTTCTAATTATATTTATTAGAGCCCTCTTCCTTTTTTTTCTTCATTGGTCTGGTTAAAGTTTCAACAATTTTGTTTAACTTTTCAAAGAACCAGCTCTTGGTGTCATTGATCTTTTGTATTTTTTTTTTTGCCTCTATGTCATTTTTTTGCTCTGATCTTTATTATTTCCTTCTTTCTACTTCCTCTGGGCTTTATTGCTGTCCTTTTTCTAGTTCTTTTAGGTGCAGGGTTAAGGTGTTAATTTGAACTTTTTCTTGCAACTTAAGGTATGAGTTTCCCTCGCAGGACTGCTTTTGCTGGGTCCCATACATTTCGAGTTGTTGTATGTTCATTTTCATTTCTTTCAAGGAAGTTTTTGATTTCTTCCTTGATCTTATTGTTAACCCATTTATTATTTAATAGCATGCTATCTAGTCTCCAAGTTTTTGAATGTTTTTTAGTTTTTCTCTCGTAGTTAATTTCTAGTTTCATGCCATTGTGATCAGAGAAGGTGCTTGATATTATTTCAATCTTCTAAAATTTATTAAGACTTGTTTTGTGTTTTAACATGTGGTCTATCCTAGAGAATGTACCATGAACACTTGAAAAGAATGTATGTTCTACTGCTCTGGGGTGATAGACTGTAAAGATATCTGTTAAATCCAGTTGATTTAGTATGTCATTTAAGGCCACTGTTTCTTTGTTAATTTTGTGTCTGGAGGTACTATCCATTGATGTTAGTGGGGTATTAAAATCTCCTACTATTATAGTATTGCTGTTGATCTCACCCTTTTTGTCCATCATAATCTGTTGTAGATATTTAGGTGCTCCTATATTAGGCACATATATATTTATAAGAGTTATATTATCCTGTTATAATTCTCCTTTTATTATTACATTCTTAATCCCTTAATAAAGACTTTGTTTTAAAGTTCATTTTGTCAGATATTAGTATTACTACCCCAGCTTTGTTTTTTCTTTCCCTTTGCATGAAATATTTTTTAATCCCTTTACTCTCAGTCTATGTGTATCTTTTGTTTTGAGATGAGTCTTTTGTAGACAGCATATGTATGGGTACTGTTTCTTTACCCATGCAGCTACCCTATGTCTTTTTTGATTGGAGTGTTTAATCCATTTACATTTAAGGTTATTATTGATATGTAGTTGCTTATTGCCATTTTATTCTTTAAAACTATAATCCTCTTTTTCTTTATTTTTTTTCTTTACTCTTTTTATAGCAAGCCTCTTAAGATTTCCAGCCATACTGGTTTTGTTGTAATAAATTCCTTGAGTTGCTTTTTTTTTGTTTTGTTTTCTGTCTGGGAAGCTTTTTAGTTCTCCTTTAATTTTAAACTATAATCTTGCTGGATAAAGAAGTTTTGGTTGTAGGCTCTTGTTCTGCATTACTTTAAATATTTCTTGTCATTAGCTTTTGGCCTCAAGTGTTTCTGTTGAAAAGTTGGATGTCATCCTTACAGGGGCTCCTCTATAGGTAATTGACTTCTTTTCTCTTGCTGATTTTAGTATTCTTTATTTATCTCTTAACTTTGGTATTTTAATTATGATGTGTCTTGATGTAGGCCTCATTGGGTTTCTCTTTACCAGGACTCTCTGTGCTTCTTGAACTTGTGTGACTTTTTCCTTCATCAATTTAGGAAAGTTTTCAGCTATGATTCCTTTAGACAGGTTCTCTGTCACTTGTTCTTTCTCTTCTCCTTCAGGAAACCCTGTGATGCAGATGTTATTTCTCTTCATGTTGTCGCAGAGTTCTCTTAGAGTTTCCTCAGACTTTTTGAGCCTCTTTTCTTTTTGCTGCTCTGTTTTTGTGTTTTTATTTATCTTGTCCTCTAATTCACTGATTCAATCCTCTGCTTCATCCAGCCTGCTGTTAATTCCTTCTAATGCAGTGTTCATTTCTGATATTGTAATTGCTATTTCTGATTGTTTTTATGATTTCAGTTTCCTTTTTGATGCTTGCACTTTCTTTATTTAGGTGCTCATTAAGTCCATCCACTGTAGCTCTGATATCCTTAAGCATCCTTACAATCATTATTTTAAATTCTGCATCTGGTAATTTGGTTACTTCCTTCTCATTCAGTTTTTTTTTTTCTGGTGATTTCTCTTGTTGATCCATGTGGTTTACATTCCTCTCTCTTCTCAGTTTTTTTCTGTGTGTGGTTTGCAAGCTTTTTAGAGTTGTGAGTCTAAGGTTGGTTTATAGAATGAGGTTTCTCCTCCAGGTCTTTATCCCTCAGCCTTTGCTGGTTGCTCAAATTTTAATTCTTCTTAACTAGTAGAGCTGCTAAAACGTTTTTATTTCCCTGCTGTTTGTTTGCTGAGTCCAACAGAGAGCTTCTGTGTTTGCTGAGCCCAGCAGGGAGATTCTGTGTTTAGGATGGGGGAAGTGGGTGTATCTTGTTCTTTGGCTCCAGTTGAAACTCTATCCAGAAATGCAATGGGTGTGACCTCTGAGAACCAGAATGTGTGGTCTGCCTAATGACCCTCTGGGGGTGGGGTGCGTTTTCTGTATCAGAAGGGAGATGTGTAGCTCAGATATCCTCAGAAACTTGAGTCACTGCCTCTCCCCTTTACTTCCTCTGTTCCGAACAACCTTTCATGCTGATTAGAGCTAGAGAAGTATTTGGAGGTGGGTCAACTGGTTCCATGCTAAGTTTGTGCTGGACAGAGGGAGTGACCTCTTCCCCAGCTATGGCCACCTCGGCACTGGAGAATGACTCAGCTCAAGTATTCTTCTTCCTGTCACTGTTTGTGTCTCCATGCCTTGATCACCACTCTCTCCTCATGCAAGACCAGTCATCTCATCCCCCTTCACCCCTGGAGCCCCAGGCAAGTGGCAGTGAGTGATATTTTCTGTAATGGTCCTTTAAAGCTGCAACTTCTTATGCCAGCCACTTCCCACAGGCAGAAGTCCTGTTTTTCTCCTCACTCAAAGCTGTCAGGCTGTCTCCTTCAGTCCCTGGGTTTTAGGCTGGAGCTTCGGTCCTGGCACTGTTGATCCCTGCCTCTCAGTGTTTCTCTCCTCATAATTGTAAACCCACTGGACCCTCAGCCTCAGCCTCTCCTCACTCCCCACCATGTGCCTGCACTCCCTTCCAGTCTCAGTGTGGATTCTTCTGTGCTCCTTGGTTTTTGAGTCCTGTTCTTTTAGTACAAAGTTGGTTTTTTCAATGACTGTTCTTAAATTAATTTGTAATCCAGTTTGGTTGTGAGAGGTGGCAGTCTGTGCATCTGCCTACTCTGCTGCCATCTTAGAATCTCCTCCATGTGTATATCTTTAATCTCTCAAATAATCTTCCCATTAAAAAAGTGTCATATAACAAGGTAAAATATTTTAATTTGTATTTTGTATTCCATATAAAATTTATTTATGTATATAATAATTTGGAATAATACAGATATACTTTTAAAACAAAACAAACATTTTTGTGCTCATATTGAGTTAATTTCTTTCAGTGTCACATCCATCTTTCACTACTAAGGTGTTTGGTGCTGGGGTGGATATTTTGCATTTGTTTTTCTTTGCTAACTGCATTACTGCTACAATCAACCACCAGCAAATAGTCTTTCAGAAAGAAAGACTGAAAACCTGAAGGCATTTGAGTGGTCATAACATACCTAATTTGTTCACTATTTTTCTCAGCATCTCATAGAGCTCTACTCATAGACCTGTACCCTGTTTCTGAGTCCTCTTTCCTAAGATGGTAGCTTCTAATGACTCTAACTTCTTCCTTTTGTTCCCCCACCCTTAAATGTCATAGCTGTTTCCTGAAGATTTACATCTGTGTTGCCTCAGTGTTTCAGTTTTCACTTTTTTAAGTCACCATATTATTTTGTGTTAAAAACTTCCAGCTTTTAATAAAACTTGTAAAGAGCAGAAAGAGAGTTGCTTGCACTTTCATTACAAGACAATGGCTAAACTCGCTGAGAAATAATCACCTTTTAGACATATTGAGAGACTCAAAGTTGTAGAGCAAATAACTAAGTTGAAATCTGGAGAGAAGTAGAGATATATACAAAGAAAAACAATATCAGAGCAATGGATGACCTAGGACCAATATCACTAAACATGTTAATAACTTGATAGGTTCAGGCTAAAAATGATTAGAAATGTTAAATATTGAGTATCGATGGATGTGAGAGTGAGAATCCTTTTGCAATTAAAACAGTGAATCTCTAAAAAAGTATTTCTTGCATTAATAAACATATAATTTAATTTTGTGAAGCATCCAGCATATTATGAGTTTAATGAGAAAGCAATTAGAAATATATTTATTCTTTTATTGAAAAGTACCATACCATTCATTCCTGTGAACTAGATTAAATCTAAATACTGACTCTGCAGCTGGTGTATTAGTTACTACAAGTGCATTATAAAGCCCATTCTTTGTCAATAAGTACATTTTAATGTCAGTGAGATATTGAAGTAATTAAAATATAAACTCCATGCTGTTCCATTTATCTCTATCCAAATGGCAAGTTTATTTTTCTGAATATCAATTATTGAGTGCCTTAATTGCTTATATTCTATACTAGTCATTTAAAATGATAGATTCTGTTTTATTACTAGCTCCAACATCAGTTGACCAATACATGTAACCTGGTAAATTATAATTGTATTTCTGTTAACCACCATTTGACTGTCAATACACAATTTAAAGCAGCAAATCTAATCTGCATAACACTTCTAAGCACAAATGTAGATTCCTACACTCTATTTATTTAACCTGTAGTTTAATAATCAGATATTTCATCATTAAATAGGGAATCTTTCAAAGGGACAGCATAGTCATGTCAACAATGGTTTTCCTTTTGTAATAATGCTGCAATTCTCAAACCATCACAAGTTGATGCTATAATTGCAAAATACAAGGACACTGGAAAAGAGAATATCCCAAATACTGTATAAATGCTTCAGTTGCCTCAGCATTCTAATCAGCCCTTCAAACATCCTCCTAATTCCCATAGATGAAAATTAAAGAACTACAGGGGTTCTTCCTAATTCTCCCTCTTATTTGGCTGAGAAAAAACACTCTCTAGATTGGGAATGAATCTGTCTCTGTCCTAACTTACTCCAGAGCTACACTGTCGGTGCTTAACCCCATGGCTGTAAAGCAGCCCCTGCCTTACACTACTGAAATAGTTCAGATAGTGGAGATTGCCAGTAATCTCAACAGGTTCCTATCTATGAATCTGTTCCTTTTTGTTTTAGGCCCTTTCAGAGATATTCGCTTTTTTTTTTTTTATCATTTAATAGGCTAAGACTTCTTAGATAAACATCCTGCTAACTTTTTTTCTCCCAGAAGGAAGAAATAATTCTATAATTTTACTGTCCTCATTGAAATATCCAATTAGGTGAAATAAATGACCTTTTAACAACTTTTGTTTGTTCCATTTTTGATGGCAAATGATATTGTCATAATCTTCAGTGTATCTCCTGTCAAAATTCAAAGATGGTTCAAACTCCTTACCAAAATCAAATAATACCCCACAAATAAAGAGTTCCTTCAAGGTAGAAGCTCACAACTGGCTGCAGAAAGAGAAAACCAAGATTGGAAACCTAACAATTGTTGGTTTGATAAAAAAAAGAACAAGCTCTGGTTTAGACCAAATAATAATTTAGTCCTACCAGACTCGAAGATTCCCATTGTTAAGTATTGTACATACATGAAACCATTGCTACACTGCCAAAATTTATATCTGGTCCGAATTCAATCATTAGGGAAAATTTAAAAAAAATCATGATTATTGTTTCAAAGCTATTTCCTACTGGTATGTGCAATATTAGAAGTTCAGAAGAGGATTTGAATTAAAAAAAAAAGTAAGTTAAAGGAAAGTGAGTTGAAGAAAATGGGACAGGTTGAGCAATAAGTGTACCTGGGAGAGAAGAGCTGTCAACCTACAATGAAAACAATAATAATTAAAGCAGAGTAAGAATCAGCAGCATTGCAATGTCTCCACGGCATCTTCTTGAGGCTGTACTGAGGACATGACTACAAGGGATTAATCATTCTTCTGCCTCTAGCTATGTAACCTAACTAAGTCTTACTAGTATGATTATTTATTATGATATTCTTCAGGGAAGGACATGGAATATTCACAAATATCGACCTCTTGGGAGGATAGTATTTAATTTATATACTCAAATAGAAACTCCTAGGTTTTAAAATGCCTACTATTTAAATGTGTTTTGTTTGTTTTTTTCCAGTACTGCTGGTGTTTCTATGCTAACTAACCACAAAAGAAGTCTGGTCTTTTTTTTTTTTCAATAATTTTATTTTTAATGGGGCGACATCAATAAATCAGGATACATATATTCAAAGATAACAACTCCAGGTTATCTTGTCGTTCACTTATGTTGCATACCCATCATCCAAAGTCAGATTGTCCTCTGTCACCTTCTATCTAGTTTTCTTTGTGCCCCTCCACCTCCCCCTTTCCCTCTCCCTCTCCCCCCTCCCCCCATAACCACCACAGTCTTATCAATGTCTCTTAGTTTCACTTTTAAGTACCACCTACTTATGGAATAATGCAGTTCCTGTTTTTTTTCTGATTTACTTATTTCACTTCGTATAATGTTATCAAGATCCCACCATTTTGCTGTAAATGATCCGATGTCATCATTTCTTATGGCTGAGTAGTATTCCATAGTGTATACGTGCCACATCTTCTTTATCCAGTCATCTATTAAGTCTGGTCTTTTTTTAAGATCAAAACAGATATAAAGTAATTCCTTACCTAACTGCCATATGGCACGATTAAAATGGCAGTCAGGTCTTGGCTAGTTGTCTCAGTGGTAGAGTATCAGCCCAGCATGTAGATGTCCTGAGTTCAATTCCCAACTAGAGCACATAAGAGAAATGAGCACCTGTTTCTCCACCCATTCCCTCCCTATTCTCTCTCTCTCTCTCTCTTTCTCTCTCTCTGTTTTTCTTTCCCTTTCGCAGCCATGGCTCTATTAGTTTGAGTGCATTTGCCTGGGAACTAAGATGGCTCTGTGAAGCCTCTGTCTCAGGTGCTAAAAATAGCTCAGTTGCAAGCATAGCCCCACATGGGCAGAGTATCAGCCTCAGATGGGGGTTTCCGGATGGATCCTAGTAGGGGCGCATATGGGAGTCTGTCTCTCTAAAGAACTCCCCTATTCTCACTTGGAAAAAAAAGAAAAAAAAATGGAGTCATAGATGTGGAGCTAAGGGAAGCTTATTATAATATTGGAATATAAATGAATATACAGAAATATACAGTAAGAGATTATTTTCTGGCATGTGATAAATGCAAGGGATGTATTGACCAAATAGGGTCAAGTAAGAAAAGTGCATAAAACCCTGATTAATTTTTCTGAATTCAGTTTCAAGGGTAAGCTAGAGAATTGATATTGATTCTTACTTCTGAATAGTTAGGTAAACAAAACACTTGTGATTATTAACAACTAAAATAATAGTTCCACGTATAATAATATGCTTCATGCTTTATGACAGTTCATTTTTAAAGCTTCTTTTTTTAGGATACTGTAAAGCCAGTAGCCATGGCCACCATCACAGCCACCTGGCCCTTGCAGGTTCGCACTTGATTCAGACAGACTGTAATGAAACAGTGGAGCCAATAACTAGTGGGCCATTAGCTTTAATCCTAGCTTGCACCCAGTGGGCAAGAAATACACAGTGTGGGAAAACACTTTCCTTTCCATTCAGGGATCCCAAAGCCACTGACTTATCTGAGTTTCCAGAATCAAAGGTTTCTACCTCACCAGCCTTATTCACCTCTGTTCCCCATCTCCCTCTCTCTGTACAAACTGGCTTCTCCTTCAGCACCCCGCCATCTTGGCTCCTTCACCTCTCCTCCATGTGGCCTTTTTCTGCTCTCCCTGCAATGCTACTTTCAGGAACAGAAGAAAGAGCAAGCCTCAGTCTACCCCATTTTATAGTGTAGAAATCAAAACTTTTAATCCAATATACAAACAAGGAAGTCTCTGATACAAAGTCACTTATCTGAGGCATAATGGGATTCCTATTGAGAGTGCACCACCCCACATCATGCAACAGTCAAGGGTGTGGGGACAAGCTTAGTGTTGAGAAGATCTTAGTATTAAAAAGTGGAAAAGCTTAGTCTTAAAACTAAGCCTTAGGCTATAACGGCCCTGCCTGCTTACAGCCTGTCCCCCACACCTAATGCAAACTATAAGCAAGCAAACATATACATCATATTTACAAACTTATTTGACCAACAGATACATACAGCCTAAGAATAGGTACATGCATTTTCCCAACAGTGTAAAGTAAAAATTATGACCTCTACCTCCTTTTTCCCTTCGACGATGCTATTAGTAGGTTCTGTGCAACAGCCAAAGGTCCGTTAAAAAGTAGAAATGTGATTTTGATCTTTTTAGTCTATCACTAAATTATAGAATCAGTTCTCTGGTTGTCAGCTGCTGACAATTTTATAACAGTTTATTTTCATTACCTTTCTGAAAAAAATACCAATTTATGGTTTAAGGTGCCCATTTATATCAAGACAGAATTTTTAAGTGGGTAGATGGGTCATTCTTGCAAATATTTGGTTTGCAAGTGACCTTAATGTTTTAAATTTTCCTTAGAACAAGAGAAAAATGGAACAGGCTTTAATATATTTTTATTTTTAATAGTGTAATATAGTTTAAAAACATTCAATATTTTACCCGTAGGGAAGAACCATCTTTCTTAAAAAATAACTTTTATAAGATTTTAAAAATGAAAGCTGTGTAATTGAATATCTCTACTTAAAATATTATAGTTAACACAAATTCTTTCAATGTGACTTGGCCCTAAGGTGTTATTTTTGAGAATTAATGACCCTTGCTTTTTCCCTCTAGCACAATAACCTGTAATTTTCTTTTTCTTCTTGTTAAAAATATATACTCTATTTTCAACAAAAGTGTTGGTTAATTTTAGATGTGAACATTATAAATGAGTGTGTATGTGTGTGTATACACTCTGTCATTATTTCTTAATATTAAAAAATAAACATTAAATATTTTCTAATTCTAACAATCCTATGAAGTCCATTGTTCTCATAATCTATTTTTTAATTATAGGTTAATACAAATAATATCAGGAATCTTAACTTGTGTGTTAGTAATATGATATCCTTCATTAAAGTGTGACTTGCTATTAAATTACTGAGTTGACCCAAGTAGAATACCCTCTTCATATAGATAAGTAAAAGTATGTGATTATCTTTAAGTTCAACCAACATTTATTGCATATGAGTTATACTTAAGCACTGCCCATGGTCATGTTTTAAAAGGGATTTTATTAGGTCCTTGAAGGAGCATCCAATAAAGTGGCTGAGACAATGTTATCTAAATTGTTTTTAAAAAGGATAACTTCATTAAATTGTGGTTAATGTTATGCTGTGCACACATCCAAGGTACTTCAAGATAACTGAAAAGAATAATTATTGTATCCATTATTGTTCAGGAAAGATTTTCTGGTAAATATTACAGCTGACTACTAATATAAAAGTCTGGAAGAAATTAATCAGATGAAAACAGGGAGAATATTTTTTCAATCAAAGAAACAGTGAATAAATTATGAACCTATAAAATAGCATGGTAAGGCCCTGGTTGGTTGGTTCAGTGGTAGAGCGTCGGCCTGGCGTGCAGGAGTCCCGGGTTCGATTCCCGGCCAGGGCACACAGGAGAAGCGCCCATCTGCTTCTCCACCCCTCCCCCTCTCCTTCCTCTGTCTCTCTCTTCCCCTCCCACAGCCGAGGCTCCATTGGAGCAAAGATGGCCCGCGTGCTGAGGATGGCTCCGTGGCCTCTGCCTCAGGCACTAGAATGGCTCTGGATGCAACAGAGTGACGCCCCAGAGGGGCAGAGCATTGCCCCTTGGTGGGTCATGCCGGGTGGATCCTGGTTGGGTGCATGCGGGAGTCTGTCTGACTGCCTCCCCGTTTCCAGCTTCGGAAAAATGCAAAAAAAAAAAAAAATAGCATGGTATGTGCTGAGAACTACAGTTTGAACTGCAGGATACAGAGTGGCAAATGTTGAATTAGAAGTAGACTGAAGTCACTTTATCAAATGCCTTTATACCAGACAATGGAAATTAAACATTTCCCTTTAGTGGCCGCAGAGCAATTGAGAATTTTTAAATAAGGGAATAACATAACCATACTTTATTTAAGAAGGATATATCTGATTGCAACATGAGATCATTTTGAAAGTTACAAGATTAATAAAAAGAGACCATATGGGAATAGATTACAAAGATTCAGATGATAGGTAAATAGGGGGCTGGACTAAGTAGCCACATAAATAGAGACATTGGAGTAGACTCCAGCCAAATTCAGAAAGAAAATTCTACAAGATTCAGTTAAAAAAAAAATTAAATGAGGCTGAATTAAAAGACACAGGCATTTAGATTGGTTATTAGGTTTCTGTTTTTTTTTGGAGGGGGTTGTATTTTTCTGAAGCTGGAAACAGGGAGGCAGTCAGACAGACTCCCGCGTGCGTCTGACCAGGATCCACCTGGCATGCCCACCAGGGGGTAATGCTCTGCACATCTGGGGCGTTGCTCTGTTGCAACCAGAGCCATTCTAGTGCCTGAGGCAGAAGCCATGGAGCCATCCCCAGCGCCCGAGCCAACTTTGCTCCAATGGAGCCTTGGCTGTGGGAGGGGAAGAGAGAGACAGAGAGGAAGGAGAGGGGGAGGGGTGGAGAAGCAGATGGGTGCTTCTCCTGTGTGCCCTGGCCAGGAATCAAACCTGGGACTTCTGCACGCCAGGCCGACGCTCTACTACTGAGCCAAACAGCCAGGGCTAGATTGGTTATTAGGTTTCTGATATTCATAACTAGATACTTGGTGGATGCCCAGAGCTATACTGAAGCCTGGGAAGAGAGAACAGGAGTAATAATTTTTCTAAAAGAAAGTTAAATTCACATTAGCACTATTAGAATTTTAAATGATCGTGAGACATTTGACATTTAAATGCAAGTTTCCAGCTCTAGTTTTGGATTGGAGTATTGCAGTAATCAAAGGAGGACAAGAACGCCCAGACAAGTTAATGAAGGAAGTACAATTTACCGTATTTTTTGCTCTGTAAGACGCATTTCTTTACCCCAAAAGTGGAGAGGGAAATGCTTGTGCATCTTATGGAGCGAAAAATATGGTATTTTGTTAAATATTTTAACATGCCATTTGGTTCAGAAAATTTTTTTTTTCTTATTTTCCTCCTTAAAACTCTAGATGTGTCTTATGCTCAGGTGCATCTTATGGAGTGAAAAATATGATATTTAGCTGGTGGAGCTGCATGACCCCAAAAGAGGCAACAAAACACATACACTCTGAAATTAGATTTCTTACATCTTATATACCGCTACAGTTTTAGCTTTTATGTGACAAATGCCTGATTTCTATGACTTCTTTGTTTGCAGGCCAACCTGACTTTTGTGTCTTAGGGAGGTGAAGGGGAGAGGAGGCAGGAGGGTCTGTCCTTGGTAATCCTAAATGTGAGGTCATTTGGCAATGGGGGAAGGTCATGTGAGGACCCAGGCCCGGGAACTTTGGCTGAAACTGCCCACACCCATGCCCGCCAAAAAGAAACTTTCCAGGAGCCCTTTGAAAAAGAACGACTGTCTGTCAGCCAGTGAAATTTTGCCATTTCATATCAACCTGACCACCCTACCAATGCTATATAAATTACCCCCAAAGAGGAAAGCGGCACAATTTCTCTGACCCGTTTTGTGGACCAGAAAACTTCGTCTGGGATGTGCTCTAATAAATAAAGCTTTTGCTGTTCTACACTTGGTGGCTATGCCCTTCTTTTTTCCTTGGCGGGGAAAATACCTTACATGTATCACTCATTCTTCTAACTGGAGCTGCAAGTTCATTTCAAGGAACTGATAACAAGCATGGTCCACACTCGTGGTTTGTCTTTTTTCAAACTTTTCAATCTGCCCTTGTTCCTTCAGTCAAGAACACTGAGGTCTCAAGCTGGAGTGTAAGACCCCAGACATTGCAAGCCCCCCCCATTCTTCTGGTTTCTCCTCATTCAGGAGCAAGTTCATTAAACTGAATATTTGAGCTTCAAGAATTAAGAGTCATCCTCATGCTAAAAATATAAATTATATTAAGTCACTTTAAATTCTCCTCTATAATTATTTCCCAAAGGAAGTGTTCCTTAATTTATCTTTATATTTTTCTCTGTATTTTCTTCTAAATTGAAAATAAGTCAATGACAAGCTGTACTAAGTTTGAGTAACGATGCTTTCCTTTAAGACTTCCCCTTCCTTTCTCTTCCTTAGTGTAAGGGATCACCTATCTGATCTTGGACCCTCTATAACTTGGATTAAAGAACTTTAGTCAAAAAGCCCTGAGTGGGAATGATGTGAATGTAATCCCCTGCAGCAAATACAGGGAAATAAGTTTCCTGGAAGCAATCACCAAGAAACTGTGTGAGTGACCTTTGTGCAAATACAAAGAAAAGCCTGTGAACGGGCGCTGTAGGAAATTAGCCTAGAGGTTTATTAATTGCACCTCCCTTTGTGCTTGTTAATTTGCAAAAGAGAAAGAATGTAATGACCAGAACTAGTCCTTTTCTATATCAATAAGAAGTATATTAGTCATTGTATGGCCAGGGGCCACCATCGTGCATGCACGTGCAGGTTCTCATTGAATACGGGCAGATGGTAAAGAAATGGCTGAGTCGGAGGATGGTGGGCCATTATGTTTCCTGGTGTCTCACCAAGATAGGCAAGCCACAAGAGAAGCCAAGGGAAAAGCAGAAAACCATAGAGAGCAAGGGATCCGGGAGGCCTCTGCAATGCTGATAGCAGGAACTGAGAGAGAGCGAGAGCCTCCGGTCTGTCTCATTTTATAGTGTTGAAAATTAAAGTCTTTAAGCCAGAGGTCCTCAAACTACAGCCTGCAGGCCACATGTGGCCCCCTGAGGCCATTTATCCACAACACTTCCGGAAGGGGCACCTCTTTCTTTGGTGGTCAGAGGAGCATAGTTCCCGTTGAAATACTGGTCAGTTTGTTGATTTAAATTTACTTTTTCTTTATTTTAAATATTGTATTTGTTCCGTTTTGTTTTGTTTTGTTTTTTACTTTAAAATAAGATATGTGCAGTGTGCATAGGGATTTGTTCATAGTTTTGTTTTATTTTTTATAGTCCGGCCCTCCAACGGTCTGAGGGACTGTGAACTGGCCCCCTGTGTAAAAAATTTGGGGACCCCTGCTTTAAGCCAATATATAAATAAGGAAGTCTCTGATACAGAGCCACTTATCTGAGGCATAAATGGGATTCCTCATAAGAATGCACCATCCCTTATCATGCAACAGTCAAGGGTGTGGGGAAAAGCTTAATTTTAAAACTAAGCCTTAGTCTATAATGACTTTGCCAGCTTATATATAGCCTGTCTCCCACACCCAAAGTGAGCAAACATATATATCATATTTACCACCCATTAGTGGGTGTTCCAGCTTTCAATCCGGCACCGTTAGGTTGCTCCTCTACCACCCACTATGAAAGCTGGAACACCCACTAGTGGGTGGGAGGGACCAGGTTAACCAACACTGCAAAAGTGGGCAGTTTTTATAAAAAGGTTCACCATCACAGACCTAGAAACATCTTCTTTTTCAATAGGAGGTAGAATTTACATACCATCTTGCATTGACTGTAGTTCCTCCCCCTTCCTGGAATCCTGAGAGTAAACTACCTCTAGGCTAATTAGGGAAGAGGAACCTTGAAAGATTTGTAAATGTCTTTGATTTTGTTACCTTGAGAGTCTTAATGTTTCTGTGTATCCCCTAAACAAATATTGCCAACCTATCCCATGATGTCATGTTCTCCCCCGCCCATGTATGATCAAGGGTATATAAGCAGTCCCTGAACTACTTTTGGGGCTGCACAATTTGGGCCTGATGCCCTGTGTCAGCCACATGCGGCCGGCATAGTAATAAATCTCCTCCTTTAATAAAACTCTTCAAAATTTATCTGAACCGAGTGTCTCTACATGGACTCATGAAGTGAGGTACAGTGCCTTTCAGAATCTGGGGTGCAGTACTTTATAACAACCTGATCTCCCTCCCCTGCAATCCTGTAACCTTTGTTCTACTTCTGATCAATAAAAGCTCTGGGAAAAGGAGACTCAAGAGGAGGAGGTTAGTCTCTCTTAACAGCCTCTCCCTCTTCTCTTGACAACAGTTTTTGTCTGGTGCAGTTTTTCCAAGTGACAATGATAGTTCTAAGTGGGTTGGAAGACTATACCTTAGCATCAGCAAATAGTTTTTATTGTTGATTCTAGTGATAAAACTAAGTGATTAGGAAAAATCTTTCAGTTATTATAGGTATCTTTTTTTCTATCATTTTGAAAACTTGTGCTAGTAAATCAATTTGTTATAAATTAATTAGATTATTTCATTCAAAAATATTAGATATATCATAGTTATACTATTTATATTGAATATACATTTTCTTAAAGGAGTTATTTTATATTATAATATGCTATAGTGATAATTTTTAATATTGGGTCTTTAATAATGATCAGTCATTGTTAGCAATTTTTATAACCTTACATTTTATCTTTTTAAATTATAGCCACTGATTAATGAAATTAGAGAATTCAAAGATGAGTGAGCTATTAATGGAGAGGCAGTATGAATCATGTATAAAGACCACAGCTTTTGGAGCTGGACTACTGGATTAAAATCCCTAAATACGCCATTCACTGGTGTAAGGCCAGGGACTGCCACTGACATCGTAGCCTTTCACATGGAGGTTTTCATTGAATTTGGGCAGACAATAAACAGTGGAGCCAAAAAATGGTGACCTATCTTCTTCATTCCTGCTCATAACTGGCGGACGAGAATATTCACACAGCGGGAAAACACTTCCCTTTCCATTCAGGGCTCTCAAAGCCACTGACTTTTTCCAGTTTTTTTCCTAGAATCAAATGCCCTCACCAGTCTTATTAGCCTATGTTCACCATTTCCTTCTCCTGCATAAACTGGCTTCTCCTTCAGCATTCTGCCATTTTGGTTACCTCCTCTCTTCCATGTTGGCCTTTCTGTTACCCTCTCTACAACAATGTGGTCACTCTCTCCTCAAAATGGCCTCCTAGCTCCTCCTTTTAAAACTTTTTGGTGGGACAACCCCCTCCTCCAGCACACATTAGCATAACCAATCCCCTTCCCAATCATGAAAGGCAATTAGCTGTAATACGTGAGAGCATCATCACATAAGCAGCAGCCATCTTTAACAATAAGAGTGAGAAAAAAACAGAAAATACAGATTTTACACTCATTTGCCCAACAACTGGTTTGTGACTTTAAGTAGATTACTTAACTCTTTGTCCCAGGTTTCACTGTTGCTTCACCTTTGCATTTAATATATGCTTTGTAAAGGTTTCATAAATACCTAAGGAAGTTTACAATCTGGTATAGATAATACAGGACCTATAAAACTATTTATAATTTAAAAATTATAGAAAAATACTTACAGTAAGAAAGATTATTAAATACATATAAACATAGTAATTAAAATTGCATCATAATTTCTGCCAAACGACTTGAGCATAATAGACAAGGTGATGTATGATGAATAAAAGACAGAAGATTTAACTTGTTTAACAGCGGCACCTAAACACTGTTAGATATTGGACAAATTAATAACTATTTTCTCATTTGTGAAGAGGTAATAATATTAGCTCTACTTGATAATTTAGTAATACTTATGTAGTTATATAAATTTATACTTATAAACAAATATCATAAAATATATTTTCATGAAAATAAATCTTTTATATTTTCTCATTTAACAACCTAGTAAAGTGGATTATTAAAAGCTAAGTATACAAATGAACAAAGAGGATGTATACAGGTTATAAATTATTTTCTCAAGGCCACACTCTAAATGGCTTATTTGCAAGTCATTCATACTTTCTGAATTCATATTTAAATCTTCCTATTACCCTATGCATTGAATGTCTGAACCAGTTAGTTAAGAATCTGTTTGCAAACTATATAACTACAAATAGTTTAATAGAAGAGGTGCAATTTTAGGTACACCTTTAAGGATGGACAAAATTTAATAGAGAAATTAAATATTTTTTTCTGACAGAAAACAAGGAATAGTATATACAATGAGGTATCTTTTTTCATTCTAAAGCAGCGGTTCTCAACCTGTGGGCCGCGACCCCGGCGGGGGTCGAACGACCAAAACACAGGGGTCGCCTAAAGCCATCGGAAATACATATTTGCCTAACATTAGGAGAAGCAATATTGCTTCTATCTGGAAGTGTAAACGCAAGTGTTATATGTAACACCAGCATTTAATGTTCCAAAATTGTCATGGGAACATTCAAAGAATATACTCATGTTGCAATTCTGCCTAAGTATGGGAGGAAAGCAAAGGTAAATCCACAAGATTCAGTCAAGGAGAGATTGAAGTTATATGTCAAGTTTAGCAGAATGTGAAGTAAATAGAACATACGCAGTAATTTTGCTAACAGGTCCTTCTCACCTACCATTCCCTTTGCCTAGGTTATTTTCTCTGCAGGAATTACTCCTTGTTATTCATCGGGGCATAGCTGAAATCTTACTAGAGGTTCCTGATACAAACCTTTTTAATACCTAAGCCCCTAATAACATTTCAAGTTTAATAAGGGCCTAAATAATTTAAGGACTTAAATCTAAAGCCAACAGGAACAACCTGATTATAATAGACCTCTTTGAATTCTGACACCAAAAACTAGATGAAATTGAAAAAAAAACCCAGTTATTTTTAGGACTGTTTTTGTCAAGAATTGTTGTGTTACTTGAGCCTCGCCACCCTAGCCTCTGAATAGCCATAATTAATGGCCATTAAGGTTGCATTCAAATAATATAAAGGGCCTGATGGCCATCTTTTCAAGACAGCATTAGGTAGCGGGCTGTACACTGGATAGTGCCAAATTGTTATAACCCGAAGACACTCTGAATGATAATTTTTCATCCTGAATGGACAAGTAACAACCCAGTTTTCTTGAGGATGCAGAGAGTATAAAAATAATTTCCATTCCCTCTCTCCTATACCTTGACTAGAGTGATTAGAGAACACTAAGAATTTAACTTCTCTTTTTTGTTAAGTTTTCTACCCTTTCTTCGAGAATAGATGAATCAACATTAAAATAAATTCACATTTTAGTTATAACTCTTTTGCTTGAAGTTTCTGTATAAAGATAGTCATTTTAAGAATAAAAATAAGGGAACATATTTAACTTATTTCTGGAAATAGAGATTTGGTCTATAATTAAAGAAACTGCCTCAATTACCAATTGTCTGTTACTTAACATCTTACTCTTGTAATTCCCATATCTTCTCACAATTTCATTCTGTTTGTTGGTTTGATAATATAAGTTTAATTTATATTTCTACAATGGACAGTGTACATCTTCTATAATCATTTTCTCTTTTGTTTTTTATTATATACTCATTTCCTAAAATAGTGCCTGAAATATAGAAGAAGCTAAATGGAAGGAAGGAAGAAAGGAAGGAAGGAAGGAAGGAAGGAAGGAAGGAAGGAAGGAAGGAAGGAAGGAAGGAAGGAAGGAAAGGAAGGAATTACCAAAGCCCCAACAGCATATAATGATGATTTAGGATTTAGAGATGCAAAGGATGATGACAAAAATGAGCTTTAATTTTATTAGATGAGACCAAATCTCAGTTCTATTGGGTCTTCCCAGTCATACACATAAAAAGTAATACAGTCAATTCATGGTATTTATTATTAAATGTACTTGGAATGGACAGCAAAATATGGAAAGTGGGACTCCTATAACTTTTAATGGCAATATTCATCACAGTTAATAAATATGGCACTGCCCTAATACATTGTCACAATATACATAAAAAGACAATTATAGGTAAAATATTTAAGGGTTTTTTTTTTTATTTTGGCTGCATATGAGTCCTTTTAAAAATAAAATTCAACCAAATAAAAGTGCAAATCTAATTGGATTTATTAAGTGATTCATCAGTAGGGCTATATCCCATCTGGCATCTAGAAGGGCATTCCAAAAGGTTGTACAAAATGGTAGGTTTTCATAGAAAAAAAAAGGTAGGACAAGGGAGCTATTAACAACAACAAAAAAAAGGATTATTTTTAGACCATGACATCTTTTGCAAGGGAGAGAACAGTTATGGTTTTATCATGAGATTGTGTCTTCTTTTTATGGAGAATGAAGAAAAAGAGCCAGCCTGACCAGACAGTGATACAGTGGATAGAGCATTGGACTGGGACACAGAGGACCCAGTTCCAAATCCGAGGTCATTGGCTTGAGTGAGGGCTCATCTGGCTTGCGCATGTGGTCACCAGCTTGAGTGTGGGGTCATTGGCTTGAGCATAAGATCATAGATATGACCCCATGGTCGTGGGCTTGAAGCCCAAAGTCACTGGCTTGAGCCCAAGGTCACTGGCTTGAGCAAGCAGTTACTCGCTCTGCTGTATAACCTCCCTCCCTGATCAAGGCACAAATGAGAAAGCAGACAATGAACAACTAAGGAGCTGCAATGAAGAATTGATGCTTCTCATCTCTCTACCTTCTTGTCTGACTGTCCCTATCTGTCCCTCTCTCTGTGTCTCTGTCTCATTCACATCAAAAAAAAAAGAGAGAGCCAATGTGACAGAACTTAGTGGTGCTTGACCATAAAATTCCAGACTGGGAGATTAAGAGTATATATACAGGAAAAGTCGAAACAGCAGTTAGGCCAGGCATTAAATCTAGAATTGATATCATGGGTTTCAGCACAAGTGATGCCATATTGGACCTATGATGATCTCTTTAATAACCCCCCTCCAAACCATGGAAAAAGTATGTCAGTAGCAAAATACAGACATTCCTTTCTCATTTATTTTCCAGAGCAACAAAATTTGAAGAATTCATAATGTATTCTGTGAAAAATATCTATGTAAATAAGTTAATACTGACTAAACACAGACCTCTTAGTAAGTCTAAGCTAACAGAACAATCACTACATAGATAAAAAATTTGGAAGCTTTAAAAAAAGTAATTGATCTGATAATGCTAACAAATATTCCTATGGGTTTTAAACATAATAAAATTATAGACTAAATATAAAATTTATTTTAATAAGATTTGCAAAATATTGCAAGTAAAAACCAGAATATATATATATATATATATATATATATATGAACACCTATACATGTATTTGTCCAGAATAGTTCTTTCTTATATTTCTTGGAAATTATCTTTTCCTCATATAATTATGAGAAGATAAAGAAATTATTCATCATATTATACATATCACCTATACTCCACTCCCATCCTACCACTCCCTCCTTGCTTCATTGATAGCTGCTGCTAGTCCTTATAGATTCTTTGTCCAAACATTATAAAGATGTCACTCTGGACAATCCCATCCAGGTGCACAACTTGGCAAGAATACAGTGTTATTTTAGAAATTACAAAAAATAACAACTATCTTTACCTTAAATACAAACTCAGTTATTGTTTACAACTTGGAAAACAAAATGAATGAATATCATTTCTTTCTCAACCTTTATCTGTACAATTTTCCCCAGAACTTTTGCCTTCTCATCACAGTTGATCAAATCTATGGCTTCAAGAAGCCCAACAGGAGTGAAGCTTTAGAGTATTAATCTTAGACACAGAGACAGTGAGTGAGATTTAAGCTGGCAGTTAATGCAGACCATGATCATCACTAAATGGATAAAGCCAATCTAAGAGAATAAAGCCAATTTACAAAGAGAAAGAGCTATTAAAAATCGACAGACTGCTCTGTGGTAGGCAGTTAGACAGACGTAAGTAGAACAAAGGCTACAGACCAGGCAGAGAAGTCACAAAGATGAAAAGCCTTGGTGCCTAATAACAGGCAAAACTGGGAAGGCAAGGATGTTGCCCCCAAGGTGACCATTCCTCCCTTAGCTGGTCATGTGATTTAGATTCCCTAATTTTGTATGACTGGTCAAGGAATTCAAGCCCTCCCCAGCCCTTTCCCCCCTTGGTATATCCCTAGTCATGTGATTTCAGCCATTAATCCCTAGAGATAAAACAAGACAAAAGAAAGCAATGGTTCACCTCAGGACTAGCTGCATTGACTAATTACCTGTCTTGGCGCTGACCAATCAGTGAAGACCACCACCATAAAAGAACACACCTAGAAAGCTGATGAATATTCCATTAAGATCTTCCCCTGGGACTTCCCCTAAAATCCCACCCTTAAAATTCCTTAGGACTGAGATCCCAGCATGCTCTCCTTTCCTGGAGCATGCCTGTGCCTTTCCCTTTCTCCTCCTCCATTTTTTCCCCTCGGGTGCATTTTTCTTGCCTCTCTCTTTCTCCTAAGCTCTAAGGGACCTCACATAACTTTCAACCAAGGGGTCAGTGTGTGGCACAACTTGTCCTAGTCTAACCTCCTGAACCTGTCGCCAAGGTCTCCTTTTCTCTAACTTTCTTTTTATATGGCCAATAAATTCTTCCTTTATTTGCTGCATTTGTCTCTTTACTGAGTTCTTTCTCTCAAGCAAGAAAAGAATCTAGGTCTTGTAGCTCTTCCTGTAACAGTACCATTTTTTTTCTTTCTATTTTTGTTGTTCTTGCCTTTGGAGTCATATCCAGAAAAATACTCCTAAGACTGAGGTGACAGAGCTTACCACCTGTGTTTTCTTATGTGCATTTTATGTTTTCAAAACAACTTTTATTCAAATATATTTTGGTGAATATTTGCACTCCTAGTGGCATATATAGTGTTAAATCAATCTCTATTTCTGTTACAATGGCCAAACAACTGTGGTTCTTATTTTTTAATATTATTTACTGTATGTCAAGGATCTAAGTTGCGTACAGTCCTTATGAGGGAGACCTAAGCTTGTCCATCAGCTCTTGCTGTCTGTATAATAGTGCAAAAAAATATGCAAAGTGTGGTGACTGAGAGATCAAATCCTAATGAACCAGATAATCTCTAAGAAATTTCAACTCACAGATATTACTGATGTAGCATTGCCATACAGTTGAACTGAAGAACAGATGTTTATGCTATCATCCATCAAAACTATTCTAAGTTTTCTGAAAGTATTAATAACCATACTTTTTCACAGAAAAAGGGAAATGTACTAGTGGGAAACAGAAGATGGCAATAAAGTTCAAATGAATATTCATGTATGGAGAATATAAGAATGGGTTTCTATTCAAATCCAAAAAGCAGCTAATCTCACAATCTTTCAAGGCTTCTTTGTCTAAGAAAGATGGCAGTTCAATCACTTGATCTCTTTTTGCTCCAATTGCATTTTTCCAGGAATATGACTCAGCAAAGGTAATGAGATCATTAAAAGGTGATACACATTTTATTCAATGACTCTAAAGGTAGATGTTGCTTATTACAAAGATGAGCCTTTACATATTATAAAGGCTTAAGCTGTAATTTAAAAATTCTCAAACTTCCTCAGCTCTATTTAGAAGGGTTTTTTTGTGTGTGCTGCAGTTATAAAATTCATACTATGTATTATACAATTTACTACTGGTTAAGGAAGCACCATGGCATAATACAATTAATTAACACACATAAATGTTTGTAATAGTGCCTGGTATATAGTGTTTAATAAAGTAAATGTTTGGATTTAATAATACCAACCAATTCTTCTCTATCTCAGCCAGACAAAAATCAGTCAGATTATCATAACAAAAACAAAAGCAATAATAGTCGATGATCTTCTTGAGATAAATATGGACAAAACTAACCCCAATAAATTTCAAAGCCAAGAATTAAAATCTGTCTATCTGATCCTGATGCCCCTATACTTAAAAGTGTTATTTTGCATGCTGAACATCCTACACTTATCAACTGCTTTTCACTAAAGTCTGAAGAATATTGCTTTCAAATGGTTAGTATCTGCTACAGACTGAGGGAAATATAAGAATATAGGAGACTGTGTTATGCATCAAGCCAAGAGAGCCAAGAGTAACTTCTTAAAGTACTTTATAAGGACAGCCAAAGGATACTTCTTGTTTTAAATAGCATTAAATATAGCAGGGGTCCCCAAACTTTTTCCACAGGGGGGGCCAGTTCACTATCCCTCAGACCTTTGAAGGGCTGGACTAAAAAAAAAAACTATGACCAAATCCCTATGAACACTGCACATACCTTATTTTAAAGTAAAAAAAACAAAACAGGAACAAATACAATATTTAAAATAAAGAACAAGTAAATTTAAATCAACAAACTGACCAGTATTTCAATGGGAACTATGCTCCTCTCACTGACCACCAATGAAAGAGGTGCCCCTTCCAGAAGTGCAGCGGGGGCTGGATAAATGGCCTCAGGGGGCCGCATGCGGCCCGTGGGCTGTAGTTTGGGGACCCCTGAAATACAGCCATCTCAGAGTAATTTCCCCCTTTCTAACATAATAATAAAACTTAAAGTCATTGATATTTATAACACTATCAGAAATTATTTTGAATATTCTACTTATCTTCAATGTTATGAAATTTATTCCATTGATAATATGACTGAATTAATCACCATCATTGGCTAGAGACCCATGTATTGTCCCTAGAAGTGGAGAAAACACACCAACTTGAAACAACTAAGAGAGGAATGCACACTGTCTTTGAGGACCAACAACATCATCAATATGTTCTATAGCAATACCGTGTTGACACCACAATCTTGAGCTACGTGCCAGTATAATTCCTTTTCCACCATCAATATTTGCACTTCACTAACTTTTCAAAGATGGAAACACTACAAGTAACAAAAATGTGGAAGGCTTATGTGGGGAAAACAGCTGTGTTAGGCTTGCTTTCTGGTTTACTGGCTGCAAGCACTTTGCCTGATTGGTGCATGAGACACGTGGCAGCACCACGTGTGTATAGTGTATATAAGACTGAGCATATTTTCCCTCATCGACAATTCTCCTAGATTGCTCTCCCATCACTATAAGGCATGGTTTTCCTCATCCCTTGCTCTTCATTGCAAAAAGCAGGTTTTTCTTTTTTATTAGCTCTTTTTTTTTTTTTTCTATTTGCTCGCCTATATTTGTGAGCCTCCAATAAACAGCCATGGCCTGATGTTTTCTGGATCTACAGTTCCTCTACTGTCTGTTTAAATTCAATGAGAACCTACCTGCCTCAACCACCGGCATTTCAACTTACTTTGATATACCCTGGAAACGAAGGTAAAGTGCTGTAGGCAAAGCTGAAGGTATGGAAAACCCTACTACTACTACCATATACTGGAAATTGAGTTTTTTTCAGGTCCTTACTCTTGAATATCAGAGCATTAGATTATAAAGGTCTGAGGAAATCCAACATTAATCCAGAAGAGGTGAGATATTTGAATGAACATTAGATATTAGAAATATGCATAAGGGTTTTGCATATCAGTCTGGCCTTCTATCTATTTTGTTAAAGAGAAGTTACATGCTTACTTTTATATTGCTAACAGATATTTCATACAAATCACTAATTATACTAAAATAAATTACATCAAAGACACAAATCTATGGAAAATATCAGAGATAAGTAATTTAATTTTTAATGTGATATGATATACCAAATCAGAGTATATCAATAGAAATCATTAATAAGAGCAGAAATATCATTTTTTTAGGCCCTGGCCAGTTAGCTCAATTGTTTCAGAGCATAGTCCCAAAACAACAAGGATGCAGGGTCGACCCCTGGTCCAGGTACACATGGTACGCAACTGAAGAATGCATAACTGAGTGGAACAACAAATAAATGCTTCCCTTTCTCCTCCTCTCTCTCTCTTTTTCTCTCTCTGTCTCTCTAAAAACCAGTAATAAAATAAATAAGCCTTGGCCAGATAGCTTGGTTGGTGGGAGCATCCTCTTAGAGGGTAGAGGTTGCCTCTTAGAGGGCGGAGGTTACCAGGTCGATTCCCTGGTCAGGGCACATACAGGCATAACTCAATGTTCCTGTCTCTATTATCCTGTCTCTCTTTCTCAAAAACAATATTTTTGAGGGAGCATTCCTAACAAAAGGGAAACAATAATTCACTGTATGTTGCCAGATGAGAATATTTTAAGGAGAAGAACAAGATAAGATAAAAAATTTTTTATAGCATTAAACAAAAAGTTTGCATTATTGCTTAATTTTTATGTCAGGTACTATTAAAAACACTTATGTTTGTCAAGTAATATTTATTTTTTGAATTTATTTGACCATCACAAAAAAAAATCTATGGTCTAGGTATTATTATTCTCTTTTGAAAATGGGAAAATTGAGGTCCAAATAGTTAAGAATTGCCCTAAGATGGTATAGCTAATATAGCAAAGGCAAATTCAAATAAATTTCTTTCTGACTCCAAAGTTTATGGTATTAAATATTTTACTGAACAAAGCTGACTCTAAAGACTTTTTTTTAAGTGAGAGAAATAGAGACAGACAGACAGACAGGCTGAAAGGAAGGGGTAGGGATGAAAATTATCAGCTCATAGTTGCATGACTTTTAGTTATTCATTGATTGCTTCTCATACATGGCTTGCTTGACCAGGGGGCTCCAGCCTATTCAGTGATCCCTTGCTCAAGCCAGTGACCATGGGATCATGTCTATGATCTCAAGGCCAAGCCAGCAACCTTGGGGTTCTCAAACTGGGTCCTCAGCATCCCAGGTTGACGCTCTATCCACTACACCACCACCAGTCAGGCTAGAGACTTTTATTTTTAAAAAATCTAAGATTTCTTGAATTCAATAACAAAACAGTTATTTTAAAAAAATAAATTAAATAATCATTAACAAAACTGATAATAAATACGCAAACTATTCCCCTTACAAACATTTGAAGTTCCTAATTCATAACAGGTCAACAAACCTAACAATGGTGGATTTGCCATCCTCTTGAGAGATTTGTGAGAACTAACATTAATAAGTATGAATGATTGGGTATCGGGTCATGTAATTACCCATAAAATACAGTACTAAGCACTAGGAGTAAACATGTAGATTAGAAGAAAAAAATTTTACTTCCGTTAATGTTTGCTTCTTGATAAGTCACTATATTTTTTCCCTAATGAAAAATGAGTAAGTTGCTGTTGCACCCTCTTCCTTATCCCTCTACCCTATCTGATTTTAGGCATCTTTCCTAACTAGACCTAACAACAGCTGCTGAGTCCGTGGCTTATTTCCAGCTACCTAGGTCACAGGTTCTTCAGTGGGGGAGTCTCCTTAGCACTGTGCACAGAAGTAATAGGGTACCAACATCACCATAAAAAGGACTTCTCTTCTGCTAATGCTGTGAAGAAATAGTGCTAGTCAGTCATACAGCTCCTGAGGAACATTTTATTTAGAAGTACCTCTCTTCAAGGAAGATTAATTTGTCAGTTTAGTCATATATTACAATGGTATGTTTCCCTGCACTATCTGAAAATCTTATTTCTTTTTAGCACAATATATAAACTTAGTATTAAATAATGTGACAGAGTGCCCTGGATGATAATGTATGCTATCTAAAAATAGCATATATCTTTTCAATAATATATGGGAAGTATAGCTAAGCCATCTGAAAACATTTTTTATATGTGTGTGGCCAATTTGTTCATTAGGTTTTTGTTGCTACATTGAAAAACTTTATGGATTAAAGAAACAATGACCAATGTTGAAATATTTTTTTAACTGAGTTTCCTGGGATACAGATATATAGATTTGTGCTATTATAATAATTTATTATTAAAATAAATACAATAAAATTTTAACTCACTGCTATTCCCTGAAACAATGACTTACAGATTTTAAAGCAGAAAGAAATTTTTTTTTTTTTTTTTGTATTTTTGAAGCTGGAAACAGGGAGGCAGTCAGACAGACTCCCGCATACGCCCGCCCGACCGGGATCCACCCAGCACGCCCACCAGGGTGTCATGCTCTGCCCATCCGGGGCGTCGCTCTGTCGCTACCAGAGCCACTCTAGCGCCTGGGGCAGAGGCCAAGGAGCCATCCCCAGCGCCTGGGCCATCTTTTGCTCCAATGGATCCTTGGCTGTGGGAGGGGAAGAGAGAGACAGAGAGGAAGGAGAGGGGGAGGGGTGGAGAAGCAGATGGGCGCTTCTCCTGTGTGCCCTGGCCGGGAATGGAACCCGGGACTTCCGCACGCCAGGCCGACGCTCTACCACTGAGCCAACCGGCCAGGGCCAAGAAATTTTTAATAATAATAACATTCATGCTTTCAGAATGTGTCAGATGAGGTGTCACTTTCACATGGTATATAAGAGTCATTTGCTGTCCAGCAGTTTTTACTCCCCTAGTAAATTACCCGTTTATCAATTTCATCACTTATACATAATCATTAGGTTTGTTTTAAAATCCTAGATAATAATAATAAGATATTATATTTAGAATCACTGTGAAAGACTGTGTTAAGATAAAGTATATTTAAAAAATAATTTAATGCTAATCATGACTTTACCACTTACCTCAGCTAGAGAAAATGCCAGTTTATACCCTGTGTTTAGTGAAATGCAGTGCCTGATCTGTCCTGCCCATGGTAAGAACCAAGTGTAGCATCAGCTTTAGCCTAGGATTAGTCACAGTGGCATATTGAGTATGTCTGTTAGTAAATTCTATACTTTCCAGAACAAAAAGTTATAATAAGATCTTGTCTCCCCTCTGTTTCCTCATACAAGTATTTGTTTTCTTATCTCATGCTGAATTTGTTGCTAGAAAAGTGTATTTCCATTTTTAATTTCAATTGGCTTTATGGTATGGTTTAAACATGTCTGTCTTCTACAGTCCTTCATCTGTAGTTTGCCGAATTCTCACCATGTACTTTAAAAATGATTATGATTCACTGTAAATAAGCATGAAAATTTATTGCCATTCACTGCAAGTGAGTTTTAATCTTTCAGTTGTGGAGTATTAGAATCTGCCCAAACCAAGCTTAAAATTTACTGGCTTCTTAAGTATCCTTGAACTATATAGCCTCTTTTAGCCACCTATATACATGGGCTATCTTACAGTGAAATCATTTTGTCACATTCTCCTCTGTGTCTAGGCAAACATTATTCTCAAATCTAATAGCAAATTAGAATTCTAGACTATCTAAATATAACAGAAAGAATTATAATTAATTGTCTGAAGAGTAAATGATTGAATTTTGTTTTACATTCTTGCAAAACTATTTTTTTTGCCAATAATGTCACATGGTAAAATTATCTCAGGCAAAATAATATGGATGAGTGTGATAAATTGTAGATTTTAATGTTAACTACAATATTTTATATTGCTTCTTAGTATTTAACATGTGTTCCTCCCTGTGCTGTCAGGTCTTATGTGTCTTCAGGGCACATCCATGTCTTATACATGCCTTGCGTCCTCAGCAATATTTAATTGTTGTATTGTTAATATTATGAAACTATGGGTTAATTTAGTTCAAAACTCTCTTTTCTCTTTGTCTTCTCATTTTCTAGTATGTGTTTGGCACACAGTGGAGAGTGTCAATAAGTGTTTTCTAAGTGAATATTAACACATATAAATGTTGCACTAATTTAAAAGTGTAGTACAGGAGTAAATTTAATTTACAAATGCATGTAAGATAAACTTGTAACAAGTGCATGAAATTTGATAAAAGTTTTTTTTTTTTTTTTTTGTATTTTTCTGAAGCTGGAAACGGGGAGAGACAGTCAGACAGACTCCCGCATGCGCCCGACCGGGATCCACCCGGCACGCCCACCAGGGGCGACGCTCTGCCCACCAGGGGGCGATGCTCTGCCCCTCCGGGCGTCGCTCTGCTGCGACCAGAGCCACTCTAGCGCCTGGGGCAGAGGCCAAGGAGCCATCCCCAGCGCCCGGGCCATCTTTGCTCCAATGGAGCCTTGGCTGCGGGAGGGGAAGAGAGAGACAGAGAGGAAGGAGGGGTTGGGGGTGGAGAAGCAAATGGGCACTTCTTCTATGTGCCCTGGCCGGGAATCGAACCCGGGTCCCCCGCACGCCAGGCCAACGCTCTACCGCTGAGCCAACTGGCCAGGGCCTGATAAAAGTTTTAATGAAGCTAAAAGGCCCAAAGGATTATCATTTATAATAAATATAAAAATAATAAAGTTAGAATACCTATCAGGGAAATATAAATTGTCTATAATATTCTTCTAATTTATATTTTAAATTCTTAACTTGAAAATAATTTGAAGGTAATTTATTTCTCTATTTCATATAATTTAACAATGAATTTTTTTATTTCGAATATTTCTGTGCTTCTACTCTGCAACAGCATGATTTGAATTACAAGTGATTTCTAAAATGTAATGCCAATACTTTTGTTCTCATTTATTTTAGCTCCCTAATATTCTTGAGTTATATAAATTTAGTGAAAAATATAAAATTAAGTCATATTATTAACATAAAATGATTATGTTTAAGTTTTTAATTATATGATCTATTATTAAGAAGTAATTCTGTAGCATCAATCTATCATTAGGACTATAATAATTCAATTTAAATTTAAAGTATAATTAGATTATTTATGACTAAATAAAGAATTAGAGAGTTTGATAAAGTTAGTAGTGTAGTAGAATTCAGTCCTTGAACAATATCGCTAATTGTCAATAAACAGCCTCATAGTTATATGTCTCTTCCTTCTTTTAAGACAAGGCAGTAAGCTTATGATGGCCTTTCACATATAAAATTTTATTTTACTATCATATCAATTTGTGTGCTGGACATGTATAGCGGTTACTGTTTTCATTTTGTTGCTAAAAGAAATCTCAATTGTACAGTAGCAAATAGATTTTGATTATATTTATATGAATTACAATAGACTTTAGTATCCAAATATATTGACAGTTCTTCAAAGAGAATGAAATTATCTACCACACTGAACAAAAATATATACAAAATGAGCAATACAGGTTATGGGTCATTTCAGTTTCACTGGGCAGTATGCTACTTTGTCTACGTGAGACTGGCAAAAATTAACTTAGCCTAGCTAATAAATTCTAATTTGCCTAAGCAGATAGACATAAAGTACAAAGCCTTACTTAGACCAGGTGATCTACAAGTGTAAAGGTATTGTTAGAAAATTGAGGAGTTAATGTTTTGAAATGATTTGTATCTTTCAAACAATGGAGATTATTGACCATCAATTTCAAGTCACAAAATGCTATAAATTGTCACTCCAATGTGTGTGGAAATACACTTTTAAGGAGTATAGAAATATAGAAATCCATGAATTCATAATATGTAAGAAAAAAGAAAATATTCCCTCTAATTTCCATTTTATCTCAACTACCATTAGTTAGCCCTTGACTTAAGTGTTTTGTTTTGTTTGTTTGTTTGTTTTCTATTCTGTATACAGGAATAACTACAGATTGTTCAGAAAGCTAAAATGAAATGTGAATGAGTCCATACAGAATAAACCAGTGGTAATTAACCTGGTCCCTACCGCCCTCTAGTGGGCGTTCCAGCTTTCATGGTGGGTGGTAGCAGAGCAACCAAAGTATAAATAAAAAGACAGATTTAACTATAGTAAGTTTTTTTATAAAGATTTATTCTGCCAAACTTAGCAAAACCCGACATAAAGTACTTGGCAAGTAATTATTATTATATGCTTTAACTTGCTGTAACTCTGCTTTATAAATTTTATAAAGTAAAGTTACTTCCCTACTTTATAAATCACCATTACTGTGGAACCGGTGAGTGGTTAGAATATTTTACTACTAACAGAGATACAAAAGTGGGTGGTAGGTATAAAAAGATTGACTACCCCTGGAATAAACAGTATAATATGCAAATATCAAAAAAGATATCTTTAAGAAATGTGTTAAATGCTCAAAGAGCCTGCCTTTAGCTTTTGGTGGAACATACCTATCTTATAGTGAAAACATTTTTGGCAAACATGTGGAGAGAAGGCAACCCTCAAGCATTGTTCGTATGGGTACATATTGTTGTGGCCACTGAAGCACTGAAGGAACAGTATAGAGTTTTCTTTTTTTTTTTTTTTTTTATTTATAATTTTATTTTTTTAATGGGGTGACATCAATAAATCAGGATACATATATTCAAAGATAACAAGTCCAGGTTATCTTGTGATTCAATTATGTTGCATACCCACCACCCAAAGTCAGATTGTCCTCTGTCACCTTCTATCTTGTTTTCTTTGTGCCCCTCCCCACCCCCTATCCCTCTCCCATTCCCCCCTCCCCCCCGTAACCACCACACTCTTATCAATGTCTCTTAGTTTCACTATTATGTCCCACGTACGTATGGAATAATACAGTTCCTGTTTTTTTCTGATTTACTTATTTCGCTTCGTATCATGTTATCTAGATCCCACCATTTTGCTGTAAATGATCCGATGTCATCATTTCTTATGGCTGAGTAGTATTCCATAGTGTATATGTGCCACATCTTCTTTATCCAGTCATCTATTGATGGGCTTTTTGGTTGTTTCCATGTCCTGGCCACTGTGAACAATGCTGCAATAAACATGGGGCTGCATGTGTCTTTACGTATCAATGTTTCTGAGTTTTGGGGATATATACCCAGTAGAGGGATTGCTGGGTCATAAGGTAGTTCTATTTTCAGTTTTTTGAGGAACCAACATACTTTCTTCCATAATGATTGTACTACTTTACATTCCCACCAACAGTGTATGAGGGTTCCTTTTTCTCCACAGCCTCTCCAACATTTGCTATTACCTGACTTGTTAATAACAGCTAATCGAACAGGTGTGAGGTGGTATCTCATTGCCGTTTTGATTTGCATTTCTCTAATAGCTAAAGAAGATGAGCATCTTTTCATATATCTGTTGGCCATTTGTATTTCTTCCTGGGAGAAGTGTCCATTCATATCCTCTTCCCATTTTTTTATTGGATTGTTTGTTTGTTTGTTGTTGAGTTTTATGAGTTCTTTGTATATTTTGGATATTAGGTCCTTATCTGAGCTGTTGTTTGAAAATATCATTTCCCATTTAGTTGGCTTTCTGTTTATTTTGTTATCAGTTTCTCTTGCTGAGCAAAAACTTCTTAGTCTGATGTAGTCCCATTCATTAATTTTTGCCTTCACTTCTCTTGCCATTGGAGTCAAATTCATAAAATGCTCTTTAAAACCCAGGTCCATGAGTTGAGTACCTATGTCTTCTTCTATGTACTTAATTGTTTCAGGTCTTATGTTTAGATCTTTGATCCATTTTGAGTTAATTTTTGTACAGGGGGAGAGACTGTAGTCCAGTTTCATTCTTTTGTTTTTTCTTTTTTTTTTTATTTATTTTTTATTTTTTTAAATTCATTTTAAAGAAGAGAGGGAGAGAGAGAGAGAGAGAGAGAGAGAGAGAGAAAGAAGGGGGGGAGGAGCTGGAAGCATCAACTCCCATATGTGCCTTGACCAGGCAAGTCCAGGGTTTTGAACCGGCGACCTCAGCATTTCCAGGTCGACGCTTTATCCACTGCATCACCACAGGTCAGGCCAGTTTCATTCTTTTGCATGTGGCTTTCCAGTTTTCCCAGCACCATTTATTGAAGAGGCTTTCTTTTCTCCATTGTGTGTTCTTGGCCCCTTTATCAAAAATTATTTGACTATATATATGTGGTTTTATTTCTGGACTTTCTATTCTGTTCCATTGGTCTGAGTGTCTATTTTTCTGCCAATACCATGCTGTTTTGATTGTCGTGGCCCTATAATAGAGTTTGAAGTCAGGTATTGTTATGCCCCCAGCTTCATTCTTTTTCTTTAGGATTGCTTTGGCTATTCGGGGTTTTTTATAGTTCCATATAAATCTGATGATTTTTTGCTCTATTTCTTTAAAAAATGTCATTGGAAGTTTGATGGGAATTGCATTAAATTTGTATATTGCTTTGGGTAATATAGCCATCTTGATTATATTTATTCTTCCTAGCCAAGAACAAGGTATATTCTTCCATCTCATTATATCTTTTTCGATTTCCCTTAACAATGGTTTATAGTTTTCATTATATAAGTCCTTTACATTCTTTGTTATGTTTATTCCTAAGTATCTTATTTTTTTTGTTGTAATCATGAAGGGGATTATTCTTTTGAGTTCCTTCTCAGTTGTTTCATTGTTGGCATATAGAAAGGCTATTGACTTCTGTATGTTAATTTTGTATCCTGCGACCTTACTGTATTGGCTTATTGTTTCTAGTAGTCTTTTTGTGGATTCTTTGGGGTTTTCGATGTATAGGATCATATCATCTGCAAAAAGTGATACCTTTACTTCTTCTTTTCCGATATGGATGCCTTTTATTTCTTTGTCTTGTCTGATTGCTCTGGCTAGAACCTCTAGTACCACATTAAATAAGAGTGGAGAGAGTGGACAACCCTGTCTTGTTCCTGATTTAAGGGGGAAAGCCTTCAGTTTAGTGCCATTTAATATGATGTTAGCTGATGGTTTATCATATATGGCCTTTATCATGTTGAGATATTTTCCTTCTATACCCATTTTGTTGAGAGTCTTAAACATAAAATTGTGTTGTATTTTATTGAAAGCCTTTTCTGCATCTATTGATAAGATCATGTGGTTTTTGTTCTTTGTTTTGTTGATATGGTGTATTACGTTAACCGTTTTACGTATGTTGAACCATCCTTGAGATTCTGGGATGAATCCCACTTGATAATGATGTATTATGTTTTTAATATGTTGTTGTATTCGATTTGCTGGTATTTTGTTTAGTATTTTAGCATCTGTATTCATTAGAGATATTGGTCTGTAGTTTTGTTTTTTTGTGCCATCCTTGCCTGGTTTTGGTATGAGGGTTATGTTGGCCTCATAAAATATGTTTGGAAGTATTGCTTCTTCTTCAATTTTTTGGAAGACTTTGAGTAGAATAGGAACCAAGTCTTCTTTGAATGTTTGATAAAATTTGCTGGTATAGCCGTCAGGGCCTGGACTTTTATTTTTGGGGAGGTTTTTAATGGTTTTTTCTATTTCTTCTCTACTGATAGGTCTGTTTAGGCTTTCTGCTTCTTCTTGACTCAGTCTAGGAAGGTTGTATTGTTCTAGGAATTTATCCATTTCTTCTAGGTTGTTGAATATAGTGGCATAAAGTTTTTCATAGTATTCTACAATAATTCTTTGTATATCTACGGTGTCCGTGGTGATTTCTCCTCTTTCATTTTGGATTTTGTTTATATGAGTTCTTTCTCTTTTTTCCTTGGTAAGTCTTGCCAAGGATTTGTCAATTTTATTGATCTTTTCAAAGAACCAGCTCCTTGTTCTATTAATTTTTTCTATAGTTTTTCTGTTCTCTAATTCATTTATTTCTGCTCTGATTTTTATTATCTCCTTTCTTCGGCTGGTTTTGGGTTGTCTTTGTTCTTCTTTTTCTAGTTCCTTAAGGTGGAAAGCTAAGTGGTTCACTTGGGCTCTCTCTTGTTTGTTCATATATGCCTGAAGCGATATGAACTTCCCTCTTATCACTGCTTTTGCTGCATCCCATAGATTCTGATATGTCGTATTGTCATTTTCATTAGTCTGTATATATCTTTTGATCTCTGCACTTATTTCTTCTTTGACCCATTCATTTTTTAAAAGTATGTTGTTTAGTTTCCACATTTTTGTGGGATTTTTTTCCTCTTTTTTGCAGTTGAATTCTAGTTTCAAGGCTTTATGATCAGAAAATATGCTTGGTACAACTTCAATTTTTCTGAATTTGCTGATGTTGTTTTTGTGGCCCAACATATGGTCAATTCTTGAGAATGATCCATGTACACTGGAGAAAAATGTATACTCAGTCACTTTGGGATGAAATGTCCTGTAGATGTCTATCATATCCAGGTGCTCTAGTGTTTTGTTTAAGGCCACTATGTCTTTGTTGATTGTCTGTTTGGATGACTGATCTAGAGCCGTCAGCGGTGTATTGAGGTCTCCAAGTATGATTGTATTTTTGTCAGTTTTTATTTTAAGATCAATAAGTAGCTGTCTTATATATTTTGGTGCTCCTTGGTTTGGTGCATATATATTAAGAATTGTTATGTCTTCTTGATTCAGTGTCCCCTTAGCCATTATGAAATGGCCATTTTTGTCTCTGAGTAATTTTCCTGTCTTGTAGTCAGCATTATCTGATATGAGTATTGCTACACCTGCTTTTGTTTGGATGTTATTTGCTTGGAGTATTGTTTTCCAGCCTTTCACTTTGAATTTGTTTTTATCCTTGTTACTTAGATGAGTTTCCTGTAGGCAGCATACAGTTGGATTTTCTTTTTTAATCCATTCTGCTACTCTGTGCCTTTTTATTGGTGAGTTTAATCCGTTTACATTTAGTGTAATTATTGATACTTGTGAGTTCCCTATTGCCATTTTATATCTTGCTTTCTGTTAGTTTTGTGTCTTGTTTGATCCTTCTCTTTCGTTTTTCTATCTTTTGTTTTTATTTGGTTGTATTCCATACATCTTTCCTCTGTTGCTATCTTTTTTATCTCATGTGCTTCTGTGGTGGTTTTTTCAATGGTGGTTACCTTTGAGTAATGAAAAAGGTCCCTACCCTGTTCATTGTAGAGAACTATTTTGTGAGTACTTTTGCACTCCATCGTCCTTTGCTACTGTTAATCTCCATCTTCTCCCCCTCTTTCTTTTTGTTGTTGTCACAGTTTAAATTTGGTTTTATTGTGTTCTTCTTGGAGCTTTTACTTGTGGCTCTGTTTTTTTTTTTCTTGTTCTTTGTATCTGATTGGAGAACCCCCTTTAGTAATTCCTGGAGGGGGGGTTTTCTGATGATAAATTTCCTCATCTTTTCTGTATTTGTGAATGTTTTTCTTTCTCCTTTGTATTTGAAGGATAGCTTTGATGGGTATAGTATTCGTGGCTGAAAGTTTCTCTCTTTCAGGACTTTAAATATTGGGGTCCACTCTCTTCTAGCTTGTAGAGTTTCTGCTGAGAAATCTGATGATAATCTAATGGGCCTTCCTTTATATGTTGTATTCTTCTTTTCCCTGGCTGCCTTGAGAATTTTTTCTTTGCTGTTGGTTTGTGTCAATTTCATTATAATATGCCTTTGAGTAGGTTTGTTGGGGTTAAGAAAACTTGGAGTTCTGTTTGCTTCTTGAACTTGAGGCTTTAGTTCTTTCCACAGGCTTGGGAAGTTCTCATCTATTATTTGTTTGAGTATGTTCTCCATTCCATTTTCTCTCTCTTCTCCCTCTGATATACCTATTATTCTTATGTTATTCTTTTTGATGGAGTCAGATAATTCTTGTAGGGCTATCTCATTTTTTTTAATTTTTGAGTCTCTTCTTCTCTCTGTTGTGCCTCAAGTTGCTTGTCTTCTATTTCACTAATCCTCTCTTCTATCTGACCTGTTCTATTAGCTAAGCTTGTTACTTCGTTTTTCAGCTCGTGAATTGAGTTTTTCATCTCTGTTTGATTTGTTTTTATAGTTTCAATTTCCTTGGACATATATTCTTTTTGTTCATTGAGTTGTTTTCTGAGCTCCCTAAATTGCCTTTCTGTGTTTTCTTGTATATCTCAGAGGATTTTTAGGATTTCTATCTTGAATTCTCTGTCATTTAGCTCCAAGGTTTCCAATATATTAAATTTTTTCTCCATAGATTTTACTCATCTAGCTGTGTTACCTCTCTTTCTTTTGTATCCATGATATTCGATTTTCTCTTCCTTAATGGCATCTGAGGGTGGTTTTGTTGATAGTATTAATGAGATTTAATAAAGAATAAAAAGTTAAAAAAAAATAAAAAAAATAAAAAATCAAAAAGAGTTGTTTTTTTTAAAAAAATTAATAATGAAATAAAGAAAAATAAAATAAAATAAAAATTAAAAAAAAAGGAAATTATTGCCCCCCTCTTTTTTTCCTCTCCTCTCCTCTCCCCTCTTTCTTGAGAAAATCTTGTGGTAGACTGTGAATTATAACAAACAATGCCTGTGATGGAGGGCCTGAATTGGGGAAAAGTAATAAAGGGGCAAAAAAAAAAAAAAGAAAAAGAAAAAAAAAAAGGAAAAAAAAAAAGGAAAAGAAAAAAGAAAAAAAAAGAGCGTATGGACCCACAAAAAGCAAATAAGAAAAAAATTTGGGTCAAGAATAAAATGATTTGCTTTTAGGTGTTGGTTGTCTAAGAGATATGATGAGAGGAATAAGAGGAAAATGGAAAAATGGGGGGACAAATTAAAAAATTACTATTGTATTTAGTGGAACAAGAACTAGATAATATGGAGAGCCAGGGATGGGAGCACTGCTAGTGAGTTAAAAAGGTGAAGTAAAAACCCCCAAAATGCCACAAACATAGGTTTGAGTCCCAGATAAGATAATTTGTTTGTTATTGAGGTTTGAATGAGAGGAGATGTAAAGGAGAAAGGAAGAAACTAATATAGAGGGAGAAAAGAAAGAGAGACAGAGAAAAAAAGAGAGAACCACTAAAAGAAGAAAAAAGAAAGGAGAGAGAGAGAGAGAAAGTTAAGGGTTTTGGAGTGCAACCCTCATAGAGAGAAAGGAAGAGAAGAGAAAAGATAATGGGAGATGTAACACTTATGGGTAGTGTAGTTCAAGGAGAGGAGAGAGTAAGACTGGTAGAGAGTTAATCGGCCAAATTGGAGGAGGAAAAAAAAGTATCAAGGATGAAGATAAGAGAAACAAATGAACAAATATAATAAAATGGGATAGGTTATAAAGTCTGCAGATTATTCTTGATTTTGAGAGGTTATCTTCTTGCTTTTTCTTTTCTCTCCCTCTTCCTGGTCGGTGACTCTGTACCCCGGGTTCTGCCCCTTTGGCACGCTCAGGTAGAGGTTTGCAGTTGATAAGTCTCTATGGCAATGTCATGTATTGTGCTTTAGTCTCGTTGGCAGTCGAAGCTCATTAGCATTTATAGGCTCCGACAGTGAGAGAGTCCGTGTTCCTGGAGCCTTTCTCCTAGTCTTTCCTTCCTCAATTAGTAGCCTGATAATCCAGCTATGGGGTTGCTGCTGCCTCTGCCTGGATAGTAAGAGTCTCAAAGAGCTGACAACTCCCCACTCTATTTCCACTCAGCACAGGGCTCTGGGTAAGGCTCAGTCAGTCATAGCTGCTAGCATAATCAGGCGGGCTTTCCGCCCACTCAAAGACCTCTGGCTCTGCCACTATGTCCGGTAACACAGGCGGGCGCCCACTTCCGGGGTGCTTGGAGGAAACTCTCACTCACTGTCTGCGACCAGGATATCCGGCCAGCAGTCTCACGCTCTGAGTGAAACCCCCAACCACAGGGAAAAGTTGCAGCGTTGGAATTGAGTCTCGCTCCGTCCCCGTGCGCGGCTTTTGCAAGGCGCTGGGGCGGCCCGAGATTCCACTTTGGCCCACACAATGGCCCCTGACTCTGCCCCTCTGTGCGATAACACGGGCGCGCACTGCCGAGGCACTCGGAGGAATCGCTCACTCCTTATCTGCACGCGCAAACCAGGATATGAGGCCGGCCGCGTTTCCCTCTGAGTGAAACACCCTCCAGCATGGAAAATCTCCACCGTTGGAATTAGTTCTCACTCCCTCCCGTGCGTGGCTTTCCCAGGGCGCTGGGGCTGCCCAGAGACTCTGCCCTCGGCCCACAGAAAGGCCTCTGACCCTGCCTCTCCGTGGGGCAACACGGGCACCCACTCTCGGGGCCTAGGAAGAAATTCTCGCCCACTAACTGTGCACCGACCAGGAGACCGGGTAAAATGGCCGCTCCGCTTGTCTTTCTTTGTTTGGGTTTGACGCAAGTGTTAGCTTGTATTGCCCGGGTTGCCACAGGATCAGATTTTCCTCGGCTTGGATCTTTGTGCCACAGCCTGGTTTGGCCGTTTGTGCCGTGGCGGCCTGGATCTATTCACCCCCTTTGCCCGCCTCAGTTTCTATATTCACAGTTACCAGAGAAAGCCGCCCTGTTTAGGTTAGTGAGGAAGGCGGAGCAGTTCTTACTCCCTTTTTCCTTCGGGGTTTGGTTATATATTTAGCCAATTTTTCACTCAATCATACCTTTGGGTGTATTGCGAAGCATCTGGAAGCTCCAAGTATAGGTTTTTCTGTTTCTGGTTGAAGATCTTGTTGAGTTTTGGGGGAGATTTATCGGTATCGCTTCCTACCCCGCCATTACTCTGACATCATCTCTAGAGTTTTCTTAAAAAAATTTAAATGGATCTGTCTTATCACTCATGATTACTCTCCTGGGTAAATATCTGAAGAAACCCAAAACACTAATTCAAAAAAGTATATGTACTTCTATGGTCATTGCAGCATTATTTACAATAGCCAAGATGTGGAAGCAAAACAGGTGTCCATTAGTAGACGAGTGAATGAAAGTTCTGTGATGCATCTACAGAATGAAATAGTACTCAGTCATAAAGTGAATGAAATCTTACCATTTGCAACCAAATGAATGGGCATGGAGAATATTATGCTAAGTAAAGTAAGCAGTCTGAAAAAGACAAATGCCATATGATTTCACGTATATTTAGAATCTAAAGAACAAAATAAACAAATGAAATTGAAATGGACTCATAGATATGGAGCGTAGGGAGGGCTTGGGGACAGTTAACTGATTGTCTAACTACTAAGATATATTTCTGAAACCATTACAACATAAAATTGAAAGAAAAAATATTTGGAAGATAGGACTTTCTGTTGGCCATGACTTAATATGTGAGAATATAAAAAATTGCAGAATTGATGAATACTTATAAGAAATATATTGAGCCATGCAAGAAAAATTTTAAATAAAAAATTTAGACTATGTTCACTAGACTATGTTGATTATGCATTAGTTATATTGGGGATATGTAATTGGGAATATCTAAAATGAGACTAAAAGATTAATTCTCAATTTTTTTTTTAAATTAAGTGAGAGAAGAAGAGATAGAGAGACAGATTCCCACATGCATTCCAACCAGCAAAACCCACTATGGGGCTATGCTTTGCCCATCTGGGCATTGTTCTGTTGCTTGGCAACTGAGTGTATTTTTAGTGCCTGAAGAGATGATCACAGGAGCCATCCTCAGTGCCCTGGGCCAAATTTCTGGAATCAATCTAGCCATGGCTGCAGAAAGGGAAGAGAGAGAGAGAGAGAGAGAGATAAAAAATTTCTAGATCTGAAAAATGTAGCTTTGTAACCATTAGCTTTCTCTATTTGTTTTCTAGGGGGAGAGAGAGAGAGAAAGAGAGAGAGAAGGGGAGGGGTGGAGAAGCAGATGGTTGCTTCTCCTGTGTGCCCTGATCAGAATCGAACCCAAGACATGCTAGTCTGATCCTCTACCAATGAGCCAACTGGCCAGGGCCTTATTCTCAATTTTTAAAGCACTTAGAAAAATCAACCAAAACTAATCAACTATTTGTATGTCTGTTATATCATGAAAATGAATTCTTACATGTGGCCCGTCAAGAATTGTTTCAATTTCATATTACTGATAACATTTTCAAAGCCTATTTACCTAAAATTGTTATTCTTTAAAATTTTTAATTTTGTATTATCGTATCACTGATCATTGCATTATTATGTGTATTTCTTTGGAATAGTGGAATATATAGAAAATTTAAAAGAGTTCAAAGCAGTGTCAACAGTGTAATGCAAATTTGTGCAAAATTTAAAACTATAAATAATATCATAAAGGGGAAAAATTGTGTGGAAATAGCTGTCTGATAGTTACACTGTCAGGAGCAACCACTGGATATACTGACAAAGAATTACGAAGAACACAAGTTCAGAATAAGCCTGATAATGAAGTATAAAAAACAGGGTATCAAAACAAGCTTAATGTAACTCCTAACAAAAATTGAAAATCTGCTGACTGTTTTCTTAATTTAGGATGATGTAAGACAACTGTAGCTTTAATTCTGTATCCCTAGAGCTGAAAAATGTAGCTTTTTAGTCACTTGCTTTCTGTATTTGTTTTTTAGGGCTTTTGTAACAAAGTACCACAAAACTAGTGCCTTAGAACAAGAAAAATTCTTTCTCTCACAGTTTTGGAGGGTGAAATTCTGAGATCAAGGTGTCAACAGGATGGTTCCTTCTGAGGTCTGTGAGAGAAAGCCTGTTCCATGACCCTCTCCTAGCTTCTCGTGGTTTTTGGACAATCAACAATTCTTCGACTATAGATGCATCATCTGGATCATTTCCTTGATCTTCACATGGCATTCCCTTGCGTGCCTGTCTCTATATCTAAATTCTCCATTTTATTAAGGACACACTCAGTTCGAGTTAAGGCTACCCTTTTTCACATCATATTTCCATGGAAGATCACATTAACAGGTACTTAGGGTTAAGACTTCAACATCTTTGGGGGGATCAAATTCAAGTTATAACCCTGGCTAACTACATACATTTAAAATATTTACTTTCTCTATAATAAAACTACTTAATTCTGTATTCATTAACTGGTATGTTCCTTTGGGTATTCATTTCTTTTTAAAACAATTTAATTTGGAATGTTTTAATGTCCTTCCTCCCTGTCTCTGTCTAACATGTTTAATCTTTTCTGTTGTTTCTTAAACCTATGACATACTAATAACCATTTCAATGTCCCTTTATTTAATTCTATTATTTTTTTCATTGCTGGTTCAATCTTGATAGAAATTTTTGATAAAAAATTTGGATAAAATATATTTTGCCTAATTATGAGTCATAATTTCCAATTTCTTTTCATTACTAGTTATTTTTGATTGGATGTATAACTATGTCTGTTTTGTCTTGTGAATTCTGAATATTTTTGCACTCCTGTTAATTCTCTTGCTCTTCCTTTGAGATGCAGTTTAGCCATGTGTAAACAATTATAGGGCCTTGCTTTTAAGTTTGATGAAACAAAGGAAGGTTTCAATTTAGGTTAATAGCTCCCATTAATAATGCAATTCCCTTTTGAATAATCTACTTGAGTTATTTGAATTATTAATTTCACCATTTTAATGGTGGTAATAAAAACTACCCTTGGCCTTTAGGAGTTCCAGAAAGTTCTCTCTAATTTTTGTGTGGTGCGGTAGTTTTTCTGGTGTGGAATTCTTGTGTATTTTCAGAAACTTTTGATTTTAACTTTTTGAAATATATCTGTGTGTGCATTTTATATAATAAAGTTTACATTGAATATGGGAGATTCAACCCAAACTTTTTCCAGAGGCAGTGCAATTGTCCTATGGTAGAGAATATATATATATATCTTCAGTATAAAATAAAAGTTTTATCAAGTAGAAACTATAAAAAATGTTGTAAATAACACTAGTAGCATTCATACTGAATTAAAAATATTTAATAATCTATCATCATTCTGGAGCTGTAAGACCATCTCAGTACTTAATACAGAAAAATATTTTTAAATGTTGCATCAGTAAAGTCAGTAATACTACTCCTGAATGTCAAAAACAAAGTTAAGCCTTATAATATACTGAAGATCAATACCTTATTACCATTTCTGGGAAAATGGCTCTGGTAACAGGAAAGCTTTCCAGAAGTTAGGTTGCAATACTTTTAATGGAATAATATTTTCCCCATTATTTTAAGTTCATCAATAAGGAGATGTCAAAAGAAGTCCTCATCCTATGTTGCAACAATAACATGAACAAAATTGTTATTAAAAATTAAACAGATGACAGTTATTCCAAAATATTTCATTAAAAAATTCTATTTACTTTTGTTAAAAATATTACACATTCACACACACATGCACAAACACATATATACACAAAGTAATTTCTTTCACCAGCTAAGAACTACTATAGTTTCTCCTCAAAAGGAAAAACAAATGCTTATTTTATCCTCTTTTATTATAAATTTTCAGCACAATGGATTGTTTTAATAGTGATCTCTCTAGTGATTGCATTTAAGTGATTTTTCCCTATCTTTGAGGGAATATAACAATGATTTTATAGTTTTTTATTAATTCAAAATATTACAATTAACTATAGTTTTTTAATTTTTGTGTCAAATGATCTCAAATTTTGCTAGCAATAATTTCTTCAACCTATCTCATACTTTCTCAGATTTTCTTGGTATTTGGGTTCTTATTCCAGGTCACTAGCAGGAAAAATATACCTGCTAGTCATCTGAAATAAGTCATTTCTTCAAAGACCCCAGAGTGCTTTAGTAAAATCAAAATCTTTTATATAAGATGTAATTATTATTACAGAAGTGTTATTACTTCTTGTTAATTTTAGCATAGATATACATAGATATAGATATAAATATGGATGTAGCTGTTGCTATGAACATGGATATGGATATACACTAATGATAAAATATACAAATAATTATATTAATAATGTAAAACTTTAATACACTAGAAAGTATATTTACATTTATATTAAATATTTATATTTTATAATAAGTGTAACTATAAAAATGTCTAATATAAATTACATCTGGCTATCTTATCTCTATCTACTGAAACATTATATATGCTTGTGTATGCACACACAGGAAAAAAAATAGATGACATACTGTGCATAATATTATGCTCCTAGGTATTTTCCTGAAACAATATATCCTGGAGATCATTCCATATCGTATATAGTGGCTTTACTTCTTATTTTAAGCATACATACATACATACATACATACAATTCCATTGTTTATATATATTACTGTATTTAAATATTCCCTATTGATAGACATACATAATTTCCAAATTGATATTATTAAAAATAATTCTTTATGAATAACTATTGGTATATATTGTTTTTTATTTTTTAAAGTATATGTTCTAGATTTTTTAAAATGTAAAATGCATATGTGACTTCATAATTACTGATGAATTTACTTACATAACATTATGCCATTTTGCAAATTAGCTAGCAATATATGAGTGTTTTTAATATTGCCTACCCAACAGTTTATGTATTCAAACATTTAGATATTTTCTTAATCCATTATATGATAGCTGATATTCCACCTTAGTGTGCTTTTTACTTCTAGTGAGTGAGGCTAAGCATGCTTTTTATATTGTGTAAGGGCTATTTGCAAAATTTTAAATATTTTTTTAAAAATACAGAAAAACTGTGGAAAACATTTTCTGTAAATTATTGGAAAAACAATAATGCTCAAGCTATTGAAATATAACATTTATCATAATTATGAAATTTATTTTCAGGTCACTTATCATAAGAGTTTGAAATTTATTTCTGGCAGATAGGTTAATGGACATGTCATTCAGGATTCTCAATACTGTTAGCCAATAAGAATCACTATGAAAATTTTAAGAGACAAGAAAGAAATTTTAAGTGTCAGGGACTTGTACCGAAAATGTTCATAAGAAATTTTTGGGGTAAAACCTCAGAAACATTGATACGTGAAGACACATGTAGCCCCATGTTCATTGCAGCACTGTTCACAGTGGCCAAGACATGGAAACAACCAAAAAGCCCTTCAATAGAAGACTGGATAAAGAAGATGTGGCACATATACACTATGGAATACTACTCAGCCATAAGAAATGATGACATCAGATCATTTACAGCAAAATGGTGGGATCTTGATAACATTATAAGGAGTGAAATAAGCAAATCAGAAAAAAACAAGAACTACATGATTCCATACATTGGTGGAACATAAAAATGAGACTAAGAGACATGGACAAGAGTGTGGTGGTTACCAAGGGTGGGGGAGGAGGGAGGACATGGGAGGGAGGGAGGGAGAGAGTTAGGGCTAGGGGGAGGGGCACAGAGAACTAGACAGAGGGTGACGGAGGACAATCTGACTTTGGGCGAGGGGTTTGCAACATAATTTGATGACAAAATAACCTAGACATGTTTTCTTTGAATATATGTACCCTGATTTATTAATGTCATCCCATTACCATTAATAAAAATTTATTAAAAAAAAAAAAAAAAGAAATTTTTGGGGTGAGATCATGGTATGTATGCATTAGCACTCCTTAAAAAATAACCAGGTGATTATAATGTACAGAAAGGGTTGTGAATTACTGATTAATTGCCCACAGTTTTCAACTACATTACCATGTTCATACCCAAACCACGTGGGAAGGTACATCCGTGCTTCCATTTTGACTCATACACAGTGGAAGACAGAATGGTGACCACAGAAGCTTGTCAGTAATTTAACAAACAATTTATGGTGAAGATGAGAAGAGAACGCTTCTGTACTTTTGGTGGGAATGCAGATTGGTGTAGCCACTACAGAAAACAGTATGGTGTTTCCTCAAAAAAATTAAAAATAGAGCCCTGGCTGGTTGGCTCAGTGGTAGAGCATCGGCCTGGTGTGCAGGAGTCCCAGGTTCTATTCCCGGCCAGGGCACACAGGAGAAGTGCCCATCTGCTTCTCCACCCCTCCCCCTCTCCTTCCTCTCTGCCCCTCTCTTCCCCTCCCGCAGCCAAGGCTCCATTGGAGCAAAGATGGCCCGGGCATTGAGGATGGCTCTGTGGCTTCTGCCTCAGGCGCTAGAGTGGCTCTGGTCGCAACAGAGTGAGGCCCGGATAGGCAGAGCATCGCCCCCTGGTGGGCGTGCCGGGTGGATCCCAGTCGGGCACATGCAGGAGTCTGTCTGACTTTCTCCCCATTTCTGGCTTCGGAAAAATACAAAAAAAAAAAAAAATTAAAAATAAAACTGCCTTTTGACCCAGTGATTTCACTTCTGAGTATATATTGAAGGAAACCAAAACACTAATTTCAAGAATATATGCACCCTATGTTCATTGCAGTAGTATTTACAATAGCTAAGATATGGAAACAACCCAAATGCTCAATAACAAGTAGATTAAAAAAGCTGTAGCACATATATACAATAGAATATTGCATGGCCATAAAAATAATGAAATAGTACCACATGTGATTGCATAGGTTAACCTAGAGCCATGATGGTGAACCTTTTTAAAAAACCAGCCCATTTTTGCAGTGCTGGTCAACCTGGTCCCTCCTGCCCACTCGTGGGCATTCCAGCTTTCATGGTGGGCAGTAGGGGAGCAACAAAAGGGTGCTGAGCTTGGCCCACCATGAAAGCTGGAACTAGTGGGCAGGAGGGACCAGGTTGACCAGTGTTAGATTCAGGGAGTACTGATATACTGGGGCTGCCAAAGAGTGTAACTATTGAAGGAACAGGGAGTACTGATATGGCCTGTGAGTCTGAGAACAAAGAAGGTCAGAGACCCTTATCAGAAGTTTATGTTTAAAATTCGCCACTAAGCTAAAACTGGCCCCTGTTGCTATGCTGGCCCCTCTTACTATGCTGCGTGAGACCTCCCTAGCCAATAGCTAAACTTCCACATCTGCTTCTGTATTATGCTTGCTCACTTAGGATATATAAGGACCTGGCTGTAAGCGCCAGGCACAGCTTCCATTTGCAGCTCCTCATGAGCACGGTGTCTCCGGACATTTTGAGAGTTCGCCCCTGCACAGGTTAAACTGGCCAATAAAGTAACATCTTAACTCCTGAAAGTCTCCGACGTTTGTTTTCATACCCGGTGGATGCTACAACCAGCACTGCAAAAGTGGGCAGTTTTTATTGTGAGACCTTAGTTATTCATTGATTGCTTTCTCATATGTGCCTTGACCATGGGCCTTCAGCAGACAGAGTAACCCCCTTGCTCCAGCCAGCGACCTTGGGTCCAAGCTGGTGAGCTTTTGCTCAAACTAGATGAGCCTGCACTCAAACCAGATGAGCCTGCGCTCAAGCTGGAGACCTCGGGGTCTCGAACCTGGGTCCTCTGCATCCCAGTCCGATGCTGTATCCACTGCGCCACCGCCTGGTCAGGCCCTAGTGAGCAGTTTTTATAAAAAGGTTCGCCATCATGGACCTAGAAGGTATTATGTCAAGTGAAATAAGTCAAACGAAGAAAAACAAATATCATATTATTTCACTTGTATGTAGAATCTAAGGAACAAAATAGATGAACAAACAAAATAGAAACAGATTTATAGATGCGGAGAACAGACAAAGATGTGTTTGCCAGAGTGGCTGGGATTTAGGGAACTGGGTGAAAAAAAATGAAGACATTGAGAAGTACAGATTGGTAGCTACAAAATATTTATGGTGATGGGAATATAGTTAGGCACAGGGAATATTGTCAACAATATTGAAGTAATTATGTATTGTGCCAGGTAGGTACTTGAAATATTGGGAGAAATCACTTTGTAAAGTATGTGATTTTCTAAACACTATGCTGTACACTTGAAAGTAATATAATGCTAAATGTAAACTGTAATTGAAAAGTAACATTTTAAAAATTATTTACAAGGAAAAATTTTGAGAATATTAACCAAACTATTATGAAGAGGAATAAAGATCAGTCTAAGGCAGAGACTTTTCTTAGCCACACATTTTAATTGTTTCTGATTTCTAATGAAGACAAAAAGTTTAGGGAGTAATATAATCCTGCTACAGAGTTCTCTTTATTTATGTGTGAAACTAAAATGTTTTATTATTCTTTAAGTTATGATTAGATCATCTTGTATGATTTTTGTTTCTTATTGAATGTATATAATTTCAAATTTATAATTTTTTAAAGAAATTTTTGAGCTGAATAAACACCTGGACAAGATGGAATATTGGAGTTCACCTGGTAGCTGCTCACTGTGGGAAATATTAGGTAAGTAGCTCTTTTACAAATGCTACCTTAATCATTTTGTTCATCAGTGTCTTCTACATATTACATATTTACAAAGTTGGAAATGTTTTTCTCTTCCAAAAGTTCTTCAATAAGTAGATATTAGAATGTAGGAAATATTTCCCACAGCAGTAATGTCATTAAGAGTATTCATATTCTCAAAGTATCTCCCAAATCATTACTTAATCTAAAATGTGGTAATAAAACATAATAGAAAACAACTCTTATGTAATATTACTAATTAGACAAAACAGAAAACAGTAAAATGTAATAGGAACTCATTTTAAGTTTATTTTGATGCCGATATGCAATGATTAGTAGATCCAAATGAGAAAAGAATAAGGAGATGAAAGAAATATTTTTACCTTTACTGAAGAAGATTTTGGCACATTTACAAGGCTTTAATATATTCTTCTTATTGTTTTTATTATTATTATTTTTAATTCAAGTTTTAAAAATCTGAAAACAATACCTGCTTATTTTATACTGTGTTTTTATAGATACTATGTATAAAATATTCATTGGATTTCAACAGAATTATTTGACTGCTCAGACATGACTAATATTATTTATTAAGTAATCCATATTATTGCACTTAAAGTAGAAATAATATTCAGTAACTAACCAGAAAAGAAAAGCTGATTGAGTGAGTATTTTTATAGTGTATATTGAATAGAGAAATAGTATTTCTAGGCTAGTAGGTTCTTGCTATCTGCTCCTAAATTTCTATATTAATTATAAAAGCGAGTTAATTGTGAAAAAGAAAAACAACACAACAGTGATATTGAAGTTTGAAGTTTAACAAATAATGAACGAGGATGGTAGAGGGCAGTAAATTGTCTCTGAAATCTCAAGTTGTTGGAATTATGAATTTCAGTAAAGAGGCACTAAGTATCAACAGAATATTTGCAAATTAGACATTGACAGTTTTTTTTAACTGCTAAAATTTTAAGAGGTGCTCTATAGAGGTTTGAGGCCAATATACATTTTTATGAGTCATATTACGTTCCTTGTTGTTTCTTTTCTTCTATTTTGTTTTTAATTTGCTGTTCTTTTTATAGCTACTTATGTTAGACACTGAGGTCTTTGATTTGGGAACTGTTTTTAATGTAGATATTGATAAGTGTCGGCTTAATTCTATTTCCTTGTAATTGTATGTATATATTTTATTTGTTCTTATTTCTTCCTATTTCACCTCCTTTACTAAAGATAATTAAGTACTTTTTATGACAAATTGTATCCCGTTTTATGGTATACTAATTATTCTCAAAGAAAAATTGACTGGATGATTTGAAACAGGCATTGATTTTATTCAATATTATTGCAAGAGGAGAGAAAGATTGAACTCACTCCCACTGAAACAAATAGTTGCAAGGGTTTCTAAGTGCTGTGATGAGCTAAGAAAAACAATGGAGGACTTGAGGGGAAGCTGATTAATGAGACTAGGCCATCTGGGTTTGGTAAAAACAGTGCTTACAGATGTTAGGCTCCTATGTTTTCACAGTAACTGGGAGATAGGGGCACCATCTTTTTAGATAATATATTCGGAAAAGAAAGCTACCAAGTAATTGAGAAAGATATTCTTGTGCTGTAAAACAGGCAGCATAATGGAAGAATATTTACATCTCAAAAGGGTAGAAAAGAATTTACAATTGCAAGCTTTCTAGAGTAAATATACTAAAGAAAAGCAGGTCAGGGACATAGTGAGAAAGAAACCTACTTAAATTTAGTCAACTTGAGGGGAATCTTAAGAACATCTTGTTCAGTATAATTTCTTATTTTATCATTTCAGCGGTTGCTTTAGTATATATACCTATAAATTACAGTCCACCTTTAACTGATAGCATACTGCTTCAAGTACAATGTAAGAAATTTATAATTGCATATTTTCATTTCCCTATTTTTTCTTCTTTGCTACTGGTGTCATCTATTTTATTTGAATTTATGTTGTAAACCTCATCCTGCATTGTTATAATTTTTGTTTAAACAATTATATTTTTAATAAGATTTACTTAATGAAAATATTGAAACTTTGTACACACAGTTAACATTTTCATTGCCCTGCACTCCTTTGTGCAAATCTCTATTTTCCCCTTGTATTATTTTTTTTTCAGTCTAAAGGGCTTTCTATAATATTCTTGTAATGTAGATCTACTTATTTATTTTAATCTTATGCACAGTTTATAGTTTTTCTTGCCTTGTTTTTTACTTCACTAATCTTTTCTTTTCCTGTTAATTTCTGAGTGTAGTTTTCATCAATTCCATTGTAATTTTTATTGCAAGCAGTTTGATTTGTGTGTTTTTCGATATCTCTAGTGCTTTACTTAAGTTTCTGAACTTATGAAGTACAATTAAAATAACTGTGTTAATACCCTGGTCCTCTCACTTTACCATCTCTGTCACTTTGGGATCTGCTTTAATTATAATTTTTTTTCATTATTATGAATTGCAGTTTTCTGCTTCCTTGTACACCAGGTATTTTTGTTTGGATGCCAGACAATATCAGTTATATACTGGCTGTTTGTATTCCTTTTATTGTTTTTGAGACTTGCCTTGTGTAGTTATTTGGAAGTAGTTTAGTCCTTTCACGCCTTTCACATATCAGGTTATTAGGTTAGACCATAGCTTAGTTTCTGGATAATTATCCTCACAACTTTTACTAGACTCTTCTGAATCATCTATTCAATTTGTTGTCAACCATGAGGTTTTTTTCTCTACCTAATAAAATCAGGCCCTGTGTGACTGCTGGATACTGGTCCCTCTACTTTGTCTCAGATGGTTCTTTCTTCTACGGGTTGTTTTCCTACAGTATGTTGAACAGATTAATATGCAGCTGCATACTCGAGGGTGGTCATCTTCAGGTCTCTGGAATGTTTTCTCTGTGCTTCTCTTTCTTCTATGGATTTTGTCCTTTTCACTCTAGGTGTCTTGATTTCCATGTTCCCTCAGCTCTATCTTCTAAACTTCATGTGTTGACCAGGCTCCATCTGTCATTCCCTTCTCAGTACCAATGGCCAGAAACTCTCTCAAGAAAGTAAACTGACATATTAAGCCTTTTCTTATTTGTTTTCCATTTCTCAGAAATATTTATCTTTCATTTACTGATGTCCAGTCTGATGCCTGATGTCTTAAAAACCACTTTTTCTTGTATTTTGACCATCTTTGGAATGTTTCAGGTTGTAAATTAAATCTCTCTTGGCCAGATTGAGCCTGGTATTTTTTATTATTAAATAAATGCAGTTAAATCCATTTCTATTTTTCAATGTACAGATTTCAAGATGAATGAGGAAGATATATAGCAACTATATAGCAACATAAGAGAGCTATCCCTGTTATCAACATGATGATATCACTTAGTATGAGGAAAATTTGTTTAATTAGAAAAACACTAATAGTTCTGAGTTTGCTATTAATTGACTTTTAAAAAAGTTTCCTGTAATTACTTAAATGCCCCCAAATTGTTATTTTCTTTTAACATAAGTCTAACAGTGAATAAACCCACTGTATCAGAAAGAATCTGAGCCTGTTAGATATCTCTATTTTATTTTGAAAGGCCAATGACTTTAAATTAATGAAAACAATTAGCTTAGTGGGGTTAATTATCATCATGTAACAAAGTTTCATTAACCGTAGATAAATTGAATACAGTTTTTGTTAACCATACATTAAATGCAACTTACTATAACAGGTACATTTTTTTTTTTTTTGCATTTTTTTGAAGTTGGAAACGGGGAGGCAGTCAGACAGACTCCCGCATGCGCCCGACCGGGATCTACCCGGCACACCCACCAGGGGGCGATGCTCTGCCCATCCAGGGCGTCGCTCTGCCGCAATCAGAGCCATTCTAGCACCTGAGGCAGAGGTCACAGAGCCACCCTCAGCACCCGGGCAAACTTTTGCTCCAATGGAGCCTTGCTGCGGGAGGGGAAGAGAGAGACAGAGAGGAAGGAGAGGGGGAGGGGTGGAGAAGCAGATGGGTGCTTCTCCTGTGTGCCCTGGCCAGGAATCGAACCCGGGACTCCTGCACTCCAGACCGACGCTCTGCCACTGAGCTAACTGGCCAGGGCACAGGTACATTTTTATATAAATAAGCAGTACCACTATTTCTAACTTGAAAATTCTTAGCCACAGTATCCTCAAAATCACTGCTTCCTTCATGAAAACAAAGGGATATGCCTATGTGTAAATAAAGCACTACTCTACTTACTTTCACACAAAGGGAATGGAATCACATTCTGAAGGAATGTTGTTATTCAACTCTATCTACATCTTTTCAACAATTTTAATCTCAGAAGTAAATATTGCTTAAAACACTTATTCCAATGTCTCTGGAGACTTCCTTTTGAAGGTTGGGTGAATACCAAAATGCTATCCTTTGTGTTTTGTTTGTTTGTTTTTTATCTTCATGTGTACCATGAGATTTCAAATATACTACTTTGAAGTAATGTTTTCTGCCGTTTCTATGCTGCTTGTATAGTACTCTACTCCTGCTTGCTTTTGACTCTCTTTTCAGCTTTCTTTTTCTTTTAGGTCATTATCTGTGCAAATCCATGGAGTCTTATGCTGAAAAGCTATGATTTGACTGTTAGCTCTCAAAAGTCACAAATGAGATGAGCTTGGGAACTTGAGATATATTGGTGCCAAGTGCAGAAAACTTTACTAAATGCTGCTGTTTGGGCATTGAATTACATAAAAGAAAACATGGGAACATAATCAAATTATGGGAAACACTGACTGGAATATCAGAAAATAGATCCAATATTAATTAAATGTATTATAGTTGCATTATTGATTTTGTTCCTTAGGACTTTGAAATAAAGTAAAATACATCATTCTACAATAGCATTTTAAAATCAAGTTACATACCATACCATAGTAACATTCTGAGACAGAAATAATTTGCCAGGATATAATATTCTATTTAATTTAATATCAAAGTTAAGAAAATAGTTCTAGTTACTTAGTATTTTCACTGGAACTTGGTGTTGCCAATATTTTTGGTTTTTTATTCTCTTAAAAAATTATCCATGGTAAAAGGTATATACTGTTAACTCATTGCATTTCCCTGATAACTATTGACATTAAGCATCTTATGTTTAGTAAGTAGCCTAGCACCTATTTAAACCTTTTCCTCATTAAATTATAGAAACAAAGTAAATTTTTTTTATAATTGTATTTTAAACATGATTTATATATTCTAGATATACAGGGATCATCAGATATAAATTTTGCAGATATTGTTTCTAGTTATTTTCTTAATAGTGTCTTTTAAAGTGTAAAGATTTTTCCTTTCTTTTTATTAAATTTATTAAAGCAACATTGGTTAATAAGATTACATTGATTTCAAGAGTACATTTCTGTGATAAGTGATCTTCATGTTATATATTGTGTGCCCAACATCCAAAATTAAATCATCAACCATACCATCCATGTATTTGACCCTTGTTACTCTTTACTACCCCCACCCCTCTTCTCTCTGTCTGTGTCTATGAGAATTTGTTTTTCTTGTTTGTTCATTTTCTGCTTTCACTTTTATTCACCACATATGAGTGAAATCATGTGGTTCTTAATTTTTTCCAACTTATTTTGCTTAACATGATATTCTCAATATCCATCCATGTTGTTGCAAATGGCAGTATGTCATCGTTTCATATGGCTGAGTAGTATTCCACTGTATACATGTACCACATCTTCTCTGTCCAGTCATCTGTTGAAGGGCAGGCACTATGAATAATGCTGCAGTGAACACAGGGACGCATATGTCTTTGAGAATAAATATTTTCAATTTTTTTTCAGGTAGCTACCCAGAAAAGAGGTTGAAAACCAATTTAACACATTTTAAAATATATATTATATGTGCTTGGTGTTATATGTAAGAAATCATTGATGAAACTGAGGAAGAAATATTTTCTGTATATTTTTTTAAATGTTTATTGTTTCATTTTTTTCAGGTTTTACATTTAGGTTTATGAATCATTTCAAGCTACTTTTTAAAATATGGTGTAAGTTAAAGATAAGTTTATTATGTTTTTAGGCGCAGCTATCTAATCATCTAGCATCATTTATTTAAAAAAACTAATTACCTTGGAACTTTTCTTGACAATCAATAGAATATTTGGGTGTATTTTTAGATTTAGCATTCTGTTTTATAGTCTTAAATCTAATATCACATTGTCTTAAATGCTTCAGATATACAGTGTTTTTAAATCAGATACTATATAGCCTCCAAATTTGCAATACTTTTTTATAATTGTTTTAACCATTCTAAATCCTTTGTACTTCCATATGCAAACTATTGATAAAAGAAAATTTAAAACATTTAAATAAATGAAGAATTATTATGTATATAGATTAAATGAAATCCAAATTAAATATCAAGCAGACTTTCTATAGAAACTGACAAGCTTAATATACAATTTATTTCATATTTTTGTCTTACTACACTGGTTATTCAAGAAATATCGAATAGGTGTAGAAAGAATAGAATCCTTGCCTTGTTCCTAATTTGAGGGGAATGAACACAGTCTTTCACCATTAAAAATGTTAGCAATGCGTTTTCACAGATGTACTTTATCTGGCTAAGGGATTCCTTATATATATATAAATATTTTTTAAATATATAATATATATTTAAAAATATAAAAAAATATATAAAAATATAAAAATATTTAATATATAAAAATATATATATATATTTTTTTGTATTTTTCTGAAGTTGGAAACAGGGAGATAGTCAGACAGACTCCCGCATGTGCCCAACCGGGATCCACCCAGCATGCCAACCAGGGGGCGATGCTCTGCCCATCTAGGGCATTGCTCTGTTGCAACCAGAACCATTCTAGCGCCTGAGGCAGAGGCCACAGAGCCATCCTCAGTGCCTGACCAACTTTGCTCCAATAGAGCCTTGGCTGCAGGAGGGGAAGAGAGAGAGAGGAAAGAGGGGGGTGGAGAAGCAGATAAGGTGCTTCTCCTGTGTGCCCTGGCTGGGAATCGAACCCGGGACTCCTGCACGCCAGGCTGATAATTTACCACTGAGGCAACCGGCCAGGGCCTATTTCCTATTTTGAAGTTATTTTTTGTTATGGTGATAGATAGGTAAGTAGATAGATAAATAGATTGTTTTTAATGTGGTTTGTTCATATAGAGAATTACACAGCTTGATTTTCAAATGTTGAATCAATGTTGTATTTCTTACATCACATTTCATCATAATGTATTATCAATTTCATATATTTGCAGATACTTACTAACATTTTTGTTATCAAAGTTTGCATCTATGTTTATTAAAAATATTTGTCTATAATTCTTTGTTTTTCTCTTTATTTTCCTCTTTCTTTTCTTTCTACCATTCCCCCTTCTCTTTCTCTTTCTCCCCTCTCTTTCTCTCTCTCTTTCTCTCCCTCTCTCTCTCTCTCTCAGTTATTTTCCTATAGCCCAAGGTTTGAATAACCCAAATCTTTTTTAATGTTTTAAGAATTAAGGTAGACTTTGTCATTCTGACAATGGCAATAGAGTAACCTTAAGCCTTTGCTAGCTCTCCCCTTCCTTTAAACAGTGGGGTGAAAATGAGAAAGGAGAATAGATCTTAGTCTAAAGATTAATGAGAACCTGACCATGTGGTGGTGCAGTGGATAGAGCATCAAACTGGGACACAGAGGACCCAAGTTTGAAACTCCAAGGTTGCTGGCTTGAGCAGGGGCTCATCTGGCTTGAAAACGGGCTTAACTAGCTTGAGTGTGGACTCACCGCCTTGAGCACAGGATTGCTGGCTTGATCATGGGATCATAGACATGATCCCATGGTCACTGACTTGAACCCAAAGGTCACTGGCTTGAAGCCCAAGGTCGCTAGCTAGAGCCCAAAATTGCTGGCTTAAGAAAGGGGTCACTTGCTCTGCGGTAGTACCAGCCTCATCAAGGCACATAAGAAAAAGCAATTAATGAACAGCTAAGGTGCCACAACAAAGAATTGATGCTTCTCATCTCTCTCTTTCGTGTATGTGCCTATCTCTGTGTGTCTCTCTCTCTCTGGGTCTGTGTCACCAAAAAAAAAAAAAGAAAAAGAAAAGAGAGAGAGAGAAAGAGAGAGAGAGAGAGGCTCTTGCTGGTTGGCTAGGTAGAGCATCAAGCCCACGTATGGATGTCCCAGGTTTGATTCCCTGTCAGGGCACACAGAAGTGCCCATTTGCTTCTATATCCTCCTCCTCTTGCTTCTCTTTCTCTCTTTCCCTCTTGTAAATCCATGACTCAAATCAAATGAGTTGGCCCCAGACCCTGAGGATGGCACCATGGCCTCTGCTTCAGGCTCTAGAAGAGCTCATTTGCTGAGCAATGGAGCATCGCCCCCTAGCCAGCTTGCTGGGTGGATCCCGGTAGGGATACTTGCGGGAATCTTTCTCTGCCTTCCCTGCTTTCACTGAAATAAATAAATAAATAAATAAATAAATAAATAAATAAGAGTGATGAGAACCTGACCAGGCAGTGGTGCAGTGTATAGAGAATCTGCCTGGGGTACAGAGGACCCAAGTTCAAATTCCCAAGGTTGTGGGCTTGAACATAGTCTCATCCAGCTTGAGTGTGGGCTCCCCAGCTTGAGCACCGGATTGCTGGTTTGAATATGGGATCATAGACATGTCTCCATGGTTGCTGGCTTAAGCCCAAATATTGCTGGCTTGAAGCCCAAGGTCCTGGCTTGAGTCCAAGGTCGCTGGCTTGAGCAAGGAGTTACTTGCTTTGCTGTAGCCCCTAGGTCAAGGCACATGTGAGAAAGTAATCAATGAACAACTAGGGAACCACAACAAAGAATTGAAACTTCTCATCTCTCTCTCCTCCTGTCTGTCCTTATCTGTCTCTATCGCCAAAAAAAAAAAAAAAAAAAAAAAAAAAAAAAAAAAAAAGGAGTGATGAGAAAACTCAAGAGCATTTCCATAAAAATCATAATAAGGAAGTAACTGTTTCTGCTACTGGCCAACACTGTTTTGAAAGGTCTGAATGCCACCCCTTGCACTTCTTTTCCTATTTATCTCCAAGTGCCAATATTCACTTCTTCTTTCTTTTGCCTCATAAGTACATGTAGTTCTAAGTCCTTTCCCTGTAGTCAAAGAACTGATCACAGGACACTGGATTTTTTTGTTATTTTCAGAATTAAAATAGACATTTGGCAGTATTTTTAGGTTAGCCCTACGTCAATGAGAAACTCTCCCCTCTGTCTTTTTTATTTTTTTATTTTTTTATTTTTTTATTTTTATTTTTCTGAAGCTGGAAACAGGGAAAGACAGACTCCCACATGCGCCCGACCGGGATCCACCTGGCACGCCCACCAGGGGCGATGCTCTGCCCACCAGGGGGCGTCACTCTGCTGTGAGCGACCAGAGACACTCTAGCACCTGGGGCAGAGGCCAAGGAGCCATCCCCAGCGCCCTGGCCATCTTTGCTCCAATGGAGCCTTGGCTGCGGGAGGGGAAGAGAGAGACAGAGAGGAAGGAGGGGTGGGGGGTGGAGAAGCAAATGGGCGCTTCTCCTATGTGCCCTGGCCGGGAATCGAACCCGGGTCCCCCGCACGCCAGGCCGATGCTCTACCGCTGAGCCAACCGGCCAGGACTCCCCTCTGTCTTTATTGTAGCGGGATTGGGACAAGAGCACACAAAGATTTTAACTCACAATAAATTTAATGTTTGGGCATTTTTAAGGTACTGTATTTCCCCATGTATAAGACACACCTTTTTTCAAAAAATTTGGGATCTAAAAACTAGGTGCATCTTATACAGTGGTTGTAGATTTTTTACTTGTATTTCCCACTTTTTTTTTGCATGGATGAGTAGTTGTATGAATTTTATGATGAATAAAACTTGAGTTCAATAACTTTATGTAAATTTTCTTTTTCAAATTTCGGGACCCAAAATTAAGTCACGTCTTATACATGGGAGCATCGTATACATGGGGAAATATGGTATATCAAGGAAGTGGCGGTCATGTAGCTTTACTGTTTCTTTCTTTTTATGTGTTTGGTGGATGTATTGGGAGGTGACTGGGCAGTTGCCTGTGTCTTCAGTTTCTCAGAGGTCTTCATGATCCCTTTAAGATATTTTAAAAAATTAGAATAGAAATATTTTCTATTTCTTTAAAATTTTATTCATTTTTCTGAAAAAAATTAATATTGCTTGTATTGCTTTTTTGCTACTGATGAACTCTAGCTTTTTGTTTGTCTAAAGAAAGTCCTCAGGCCCTGGCCGGTTGGCTCAGCGGTAGAGCGTCAGCCTGGCGTGCAGGAGACCCGGGTTCAATTCCCAGCCAGGCACATAGGAGAAGCGCCCATTTGCTTCTCCACCCCCCCTTCCTCTCTGTCTCTCTCTTTCCCTCCCACAGCCAAGGCTCCATTGGAGCAAAGATGGCCTGGGCTCTGGGGATGGCTCCTTGGCCTCTGCCCCAGGTGCTAGAGTGGCTCTGGTCACGGCGGAGCAACGCCCCGGAGGGGCAGAGCATCGCCCCCTGGTGGGCAGAGCGTCACCCCTGGTGGGCTTGCCGGGTGGATCCCGGTCGGGCGCATGCGGGAGTCTGACTGTCTCTCCCCGTTTCCAGCTTCAAAAAAATACAAAAAAAAAAAAAAGTGTAAAGAAAGTCCTCAGTTTATTGAAGCATAGAATTCTAGGTTGACAGCATTTTTCTTTCATCCTTTAAATATTTCACTGCTTTGTCTTCTACCTTTATATCTGGCTGAAGCCTACTCTCATTTTTATTATTGTGACAATATGTAATTTGTATTGAGCTCTGGCTACTTTCAAGATTTTTTATTTATTATTTCTTTTCAGCAATTTCATTTTAATATGCCTTATTATTGTTCTTATGTCAAAAATTAAAGCTGCAAATTTTATTCATAATGCATCTAATTTATACAACTCTCTGAACATTAGTGACACAAGCCATTGAAATTTAAGATTCAGTAAATCAGAAATCTATAGAAAAATCATAGAATAATGAAGTGTGACAAACTTAAAACATGTCTTTTATTCTTAGATTCCCAAGTTATATTTAACTTGGATAAATAATTCTCTTCCACAGTCACATATTCAGAGAAATTTTTCCTGACTTCCAGACTATCTCATGTGTTATCAATTACATTAATTTTAATCATTTATCTAATACATTCATTCAAGCCTTTATTGGATACAAGTTTTGTGTCAGATTATATTCTATATGCTAGTGACATCACAGTGGAAAAAACAGAGACCCTATTTTTTATATATCTTATACTTTAATTGTGGAAAAATTAAAAAAAATGTAATGAACATAGAGGAAACTTAAAAACATATTATTAATTATCTATTCTGAAAATGCTACATACCATATGCTATGGTCTGGATATTTCTGTCTCCCTAAAATTCATATTGGAATTCTAACCCCAAATGGTGATGATATTAGACGATGCAGCTTTTCAAAAGTGCTTAAGTTATAGAAGTGGTACCCCCATGAATGGTGTTAGCACCTTATAAAAGATAATCTAAAGAGATACCCAGACTGGAGTTATTTGTTAAAGCAACCCAAATTGACTAAGACACTGTATGATTTCAACTATGTTACATTATGGAAAAGTCAAATCTATGGTAAAGAGGCAGAAAACAGAGGATTTTAGAGCAGTGAAAGTACACTGATCACCCTACATGATGGATACATATCTTTATAGTTTTTTTCAAATCCACTGTATATACAACATTAATATTGGATTTATGATGTGCCAGTGTAGGTTTATCAATAGTAGCAAATGTACTACGGTAGTGGGGGATGTTGATGATGGGGAAAACTATGGTAGTGTAGTGTGAAGGGGTGTACGGGTAATCCTGGTACCTGTTACTCAATTTGTGAACTAAAAACTTCTAAAAACCAAAGTCTATTAAAAAAGTAATATATGTCAGGTAATTTCTATGGAGGAAAATATGAGTGAAGTTATATATGCTTATAGGCTACTAATAGATAGTGTAATAAAAGAAGTCCTCTCTGAGGAAGTGATATTTGAGCAGAGATTGCTGTTATAATGAGCATGGATAAGTGGATATTTCAAGGGAGACTGATCAAGGCAAAGCAGAGAATAACAGCAAAGGCCTGGATTTGGAGCATGCTATTATTTTGATGGACCTCTTACCCTGCTCAGTAAATACTATCAACTGAATAAACTGTGAGTCATCACACCCCTCCATCTACAAGTTGATAAACTAAGTCATTACTCAAGATACTTGCAAATATAATTATGCCATAGAATTATTATATACAGCATTAGACTACAGTTCAAAAGAAACTTCAAACATTTTCAATAACAGATTTAGAGCACAACTGCTAAAACAAATGATGCTAAATCATTTTTATAAAACATTTTCTTAGACTCTAAGAAAGGCATAACTAAAAAGAAAAGAGCATTGCTTTAAAATCAGTTACCAATTTTAAAATTATTTTCACATAAACGTTATGTTACTACCAAATTTTCCATAAATTAGAACATAGTGCTTATTTTATAACAAATAGCCTTATAATTTTAATATTACCGACCTATACATATTAGCTATACCACAATTTCTATTCCTTAATAAAATGCCTTGAGAACTTAACCACGAGCCAAGTATTTTTGTATTATTTTTTTCTTTTGTATCCACAGTGCTACCATGCAGCAGGTGTTATCCCTATTTTATCATTGATAAAACTAAGAATCAAAGAATGATTTAAAATAAGATGAAACACTTATATCTGTATAACTGGCATTAATCACCAGCTATTATAATGATATTATAGAAATATTTATACTGATTTGTAATAGTATATTCATTGAGAATAAAAATATATTTATACAGTATACTTAGTGAAAACTAAGTACTATATACATAAATATTGCTATTGATGATATCACTGAAAGTAAGACTTTATAACAATTGACTGTTTCAATAGTGTTATATCATATAACACCTTATTTGATAGATACAGTTTAGTAATATAGGTACCACAAAAATGAAAGTACCAATTTTACATATTAATGCTCAGAAATGAGATTCAGAAAAGTCCCACAGAAATAAAATGTTACTCAGTAATTTGAAAATAAGTTTTCTGTCTTTAGACTTGCAAGTTGTGTGGCCAATGATGGTATATATTATGTAAGATATATATTAAAATCTATTTTTCTTGTTAGTTAATTTGTCATTTTTTGTTTTATATGCCACATATGGGTAAAATCATATGGTTCTTATTTATTTCTTTCTTACTTATTTTGCTTAGCATGATATTCTCAAGAGCCATCTATGTTGTCACAAATGGCAGCATTTTGCCTTTTCTCGTGGATTAGTAGAATTCCATTGTATACATACTGCTCACAAAAACTAAGGGATATTTTAGGCCCTGGCCGGTTGGCTCAGTGGTAGAGCGTCAGCCTGGCGTGCAGAAACCCCGGGTTTGATTTCCGGCCAGGGCACACAGGAGAAGCGCCCATCTGCTTCTCCACCCCCCCCTCCCCTTCCTCTCTGTCTCTCTCTTCCCCTCCCGCAGCCGAGGCTCCATTGGAGCAAAGATGGCCTGGGCGCTGGGGATGGCTCCTTGGCCTCTGCCCCAGGTGCTAGAGTGGCTCTGGTCGCAACAGAGCGACGCCCCAGAGGGGCAGAGCATCGCCCCCTGGTGGGCAGAGCATCGCCCCTGGTGGGTGTGCCGGGTGGATCCCGGTCGGGCGCATGCGGGAGTCTGTCTGACTGTCTCTCCCCGTTTCCAGCTTCAGAAAAATACAAAAAAAAAAAATAATAATAAAAAAATTAAAAAAAAAACTAAGGGATATTTCAAAATGAATATGAAACGATAAAATATCCTGTAATTTTAAAAAGCAGTATATTAGCACCATATCTTTTTTTACCCAGTTATCTATCAAAAGACACTTTGGTTATATTCATGCCTTGGCCATCACAAAAAAATGTTGCAATAAATATAGGGGTCAATATATTTTTGCAAATAAATATTTTCAATTTTTTAAAGTAGATACCTAAGAGAGAGTTGCTGAATCGTATGGTGAGTCTATTCTTTTTTCTTTTTTTGTATTTTTTTGAAGTGAGAAGCCTGGAGGCAGAGATACAGACTCCCGCATGTGCCAGACCAAGATCCACCCAGCATACCGACCAGGGTGTGATGCTCTGCCCCTCTGGGGTGTTGCTCCATTGCAACAGGAGCCAAACCATTCTAGCGCCTGAGGCAGAGGTCATGGAGCCATCCTCAGCACCTGGGCCAGCTTTGCTCCAATGGAGCCTTGGCTGTGGGAGGAGAAGAGAGAGATAGGAAGAAAATAGAGGGGGAACGGTGGAGAAGCACATGGGCACTTCTCCTGTGTCCCCTGGCCAGGAATCGAACACAGGACTTCCACACACCAGGCCCATGTTCTACCACTAAGCCAACAAGCCAGGGCCTTCTTGAGTCTAGTCTTAATTTTTTGAGGAACCTCTATACTGTTTTCCATAGTGGCTGTACAAGTTTACCTTCCCACCAGCAGTGAATGAGAGTTCTTTTTTTTTCCACAACCTCTCCAACACTTGCAGTACCTCTCTTACTGATAATAGCCATCTAACAGTTATAAGGGGGTATCTCATTATAATTTTCTTTTGAATTTCCCTAATAGCTAGTGAATTTGAGCATCATTTCATATATCTGTTGGCCGTTTGAATGTCCTGTTGGGAGAAGTCTCTGTTCAGGTCCTCTTCCCATTTTTTAATTGAATCATTTGTTTGGTGTTAAGTTATATGAGTTCTTTATGTATTTTGGATATTAACCCCTCAATGGGGCTATTGTTTGTGAATATCTTCTCTCATTTGTTTGGTTGCCTTTTTGTTTTGTTGGCAGTTTCTTTTGCGGTGCAATAGTATGGTGGTTACCAGAGGGGAGGGGAGTGAGGAGGTAGTAAAGGGCAAAGGGGGTCAAATGCACAGTTACTAAAGATGATTTGACTTGAGGTGGCAAGTACACAATGTGACAGACAGATCATGTATCATAGAATTGTACACTTGAAACCTATATAATCTTATTAACCATAATTGCCCCAATAAATTTAGTTTAAGTAAAAAAAAAACCCAGATAAAGGCCCTGGCCGGTTGACTCAGCGGTAGAGCGTCGGCCTGGCGTGCGGGGGACCCGGGTTCGATTCCTGGCCAGGGCACATAGGAGAAGCGCCCATTTGCTTCTCCACCCCCCCCCCCTCCTTCCTCTCTGTCTCTCTCTTCCCCTCCCGCAGCCAAGGCTCCATTGGAGCAAAGATGGCCCGGGCGCTGGGGATGGCTCCTTGGCGTCTGCCCCAGGCGCTAGAGTGGCTCTGGTAGCGGCAGAGCGACGCTCCGGAGGGGCAGAGCATCGCCCCCTGGTGGGCAGAGCGTAGCCCCTGGTGGGCGTGCCGGGTGGATCCCGGTTGGCGCATGCGGGAGTCTGTCTGTCTCTCCCCGTTTCCAGCTTCAGAAAAATACAAAAAAAAACAAAAAAAAACAGATAAAGAGGAAAGACAACATCAGAATGCCAGAAATAACTTAAGTGAGACAAAGAAGAGAGAGTAAAATGAAGGGAGGGAAATGAGAATGGGGATGCAAAATGCCAAGAGAAACAACCTCTATGGAGAGAAAAAAATTGAGATGGAGAGGAAAGGATGGATAACAGGAGATGGAGCTAAGGAGAAAAAGGAAGTTAAAGGAGTAACATTAATAGAAAAAAGAGGAAGCAAAAGAGAAAGTTATATCAGAAGCAGGATACAAGAGTTTTGTTTACTAGTCATCTAATTCTCTCTTCTCTGAGTTTGTTTTCTCATATGTAAAAGAAAAAAATCTGAATTTTCTTTGTTAAAAAGATACATTCAAATACTGTAAGTCATTCCTTTTGATCATGACAAAATTAATTTAGAAATCAAAAATGTTAGAACATTAATAATGGGTATATGGCAACCAGTTTTCCTAAATGTAGCCCAATTATTCTAGATGCAGGGGCCTCTTCTTTGTGACATTCATTCATTATTTGCTGAGGCTTACCTATAATCCGGGTGGACCTGTTCTCATATGACTAGGGTTTATTTAAGTTTCATAAAAGTTATTGTAAATAGGAAAGAAAATTATTTACCTTCTTGAAATATAAAGATTTTATTATTTATTATGAATACATATATAGAAAAATTAAAAATATGTTACTTAGCCCAGTTTTAGTATGAATACAATATTTTTAAATTTGTGAGTAAAAAATTCTTCTAACCTAAGAATGTCTAAAGTATGTCTCACAGAGAGAGGAACAAACTCTCTTACTTAAAAAAAAGTCAATTAGAGTAGTAAACATGACTAAGGTATAATAGAATTTACAATAAAATTCAGGTTCTTAGACTATTACTGAGTATTCATCCCACTAGTGTATTTGCTTGTAGACATTTCAAATTGAATTTATGTTTACAAAAATTATCTTCCTGACCAAAATCAAAGAAGCACATCTCTTTTCCTCACTGTGCAAAATGAGTACAATATTGCATTACAGTATTGCTTCATTTATTCATGCAATATTAATTATGGAACTCTAAGGAACATCAGGGAAACAAAAATAATTGACACATTCTTTACTCCCTAAGAAATTTTCATTTCAAAATTTTTAGAAAATTCTTCAGTTTCAGCACAAAAAAATAGATTTTTATACCTGTGATTTTTTTTTATAATTTATCTTCATATATTTCTCTTCATAGAAACATATGCAAATTTGGGTACATTAAGAAATTATTTATTAATTCCAAGAGGTGAGTAAACAAAAATTGTCTAATTTTAGAACAAATAGATATATTTATAATTATTAATATTCAGTGATTTTCATCAACTTAGGATATTGTGGTGTCAGGGAGTCACCTGTCAGTTGATGGAGGAACATTCAAAAACAAGGAACCTTTTTTGCCTGACATCTCTACAAATACAATTTTAAACACTGAGTCAGTTATATATTCCCCACTGCTTTTTTCATTATGTCTTTTCACTAGAATCTTAACATCTGTACTTCAAAATGTTATCTTAAAAATGGTGAAGAGGAACTATTTTTAAAGAATGTATTTTTAAAGAATATGGTTAAGATGCAATCCTTCTTTTAGTTATCCTTATAATGTTTCTCTTGTGTGCTCAAGGTCAGAAAGTAAAAGAAGGCTATTCTTTTGAAAATGATGATTTGGATTACAAAATATGCATTTCTTCTCATATAAGTCTAACCCAGACAATTGATATCAAGAATATTCATAAACTTAATCTCAAAGAGAAAAGTAGATACCTGATAGCTTCCTCTCTAGGAAACAATAGAACCATCACTTATCTTCTCTTAGTTGTGTAGTTGGTAAGAAAAGGAGTTTGAACTGGATGAGCTTTACAGTGGCTTCCATATCAAAAGTGATTATAACTGTTTTTTGCAAATTATTTCTGTAATAATACATTATTGAAGTAGTTTTAGAATATGTATAACTGGGAAACATATTTCATTTCCAATAAACCCTTATACACCTAGTAAAGATACATATAAAATCACATCAGCAAAATCTTATGCAGTGAAGCTTAAAGTCAATAATTTGAACAGTTTGTGATTGATTCCTTAAAAAAAAGAAAAAAATCAATTCCGTCTGTTTGCTAAATATATGATAGCACTTTTTAATTTTGGGAATGCATAACCAAACCACCATTTCCACACTTTAATGTTATTTCTGAGTCATTATTAAAATATAGTATTATTATATATATATATTACATACTCTGGGCTATTGAGGACCCAAGGGAGGCAATTATTTGCTTAGTATTTGATTGGCAGAACCATGAATATAACCACTATATGCACATTGTTTAATTTTATAGCCACTTTTGTATTTTTCTACTTGTAATAATAGTAATTATTATTCATAAAGTATATTGCACAGAAAGCAAAGAGAAGAAATAGAAACTAACCCCAGTCTGGTTATGTAATTTCAATGTATAATTCATGAGACAAATCATTTAGTCTCTACTATGAGTAAGGCTTTTTGACAGCCCTAGTAGGGCATAAAAAATGATATGGGTATTATCCCTGTTCTGTATAAAATAATATTCAAGTAGAAATACTTATAAACACCAAATAAAAAATGCATATTACAGCCACAAATAAACACTGTGGATTAGTAGAAAGACTTACTTGTTAAAGGTAGAGTGAAGAAGTTAATTTTGAGTCCAAAACATGATTAAATAATTGAATTTAACAATGCTTTGTTGTAGGACAACTACAATTATATAAAAAAAGCATATGATATGACATCAAGATAGTAATAAATAGTGTGTCTTTAGGGACCCATGAGTATCTCAGAGTGTAACAAGAACTAAATAGGAGACATAATTTAAGAGGTAGGTTAAAACCAGAGCATCTGCTATAGCATGCTGAGCACTTAAGTTTTTACTGTTCAACTTTATTTAAGAATCTATAGCATTTGACCAGGCGGTGGCACAGTCGGACTGGGACGCAAAAGACCCAGGTGCGAAACCCAGAGGTCACCAGCTTGAGCGTGGGCTCATCTGGTTTGAACAAGGCTCACTAGCTTGAGCTCAAGGTCACTGGCTTGAGCAAGGGGTCACTCCATCTGCTGTAGCCCTTAGGTCAAGGCACATATGAGAAAGCAATCAATAAACAACTAAGGGGACACAAGAAAGAGTTGCTGTTTCTCATCTCCTTTCCTGTCTGTCTGTTCCTATCTGTCTGACTCTCTCTGTCTGTCTCTGTCACAAAAAGAAAAAAAGAATCTTTAGCATAAATAAATTGAATCATAATATTAATCGACAGAATTATGAAAACTTTTTTTTATATATAAAGAAAAAGCAGACATTATCTAACTTGGAAAAATGAGAATTCATTAGAAAGTTTGAGGGCTCATTAAGAAAATAAAAAGTGGAGCCTGACTTGTGGTGGCGCAGTGGATAAAGCATTGACCTGGAAATGCTGAGGTCACCGGTTCGAAACCTTGGGCTTGCCTGGTCAAAGCACATATGGGAGTTGATGCTTCCAGCTCCTCCCCACCTTCTCTCTCTCTGTCTCTGTCTCTCTCTCTCTCTCCTCTCTCTCTCTCTCTGTCTCTCTCTCTCCCTCTCTTTCTCCTCTCTAAAAATGAATAAATAAAATAAAATAATTAAAAAAAAGAAAACAAAAAGTTGAAAAACGAGGCACAAAATTAACAGCAACAGTTGCATATCTGGAGATGATTATAGCTGTTCTTATTGATAAATATTTGATATCTAATTAAAATAAAAATTAAATATAATATGAAAACAATAAAACTAAATGATTTTTAGTTCCCAACTGGGAGTTGGGAAGCTGATATCAGTTATGCTGATTTTGACATTATAGGACATATGTAATTATATATAGACATTTAAAAACTATAACATTTAAGATGGAAGTGAGTAAAAAATTGAGACTGAATTTACATGTAACATATAATCTGGCTTCTTCCTCATTCATATAGTGGTGAGTATTCCTGCCTGTCATATAATGTGTAATCTGTATGTGTATGTGTATATATATATATATATATATATATATATATACACACATACATGTGTGAATTTAAATTATTATTTAAATAAAGAGATCCCATATTGCTTTAAATAAATTTTAAGATTAATAATTTTAAAAGACATAATGAAACAAATTTTAATTCAAAATTAGAAAATTATGAAAGAGACAGTCTGCTAATTTTCCTTCCTATCAATTTAAAAATATTTACCTAGGCTTGTCCCAGTTTTCAGAATAATGCAAAACTGCCTACTTTAAAATTAATCTATCAACATAATGAGGTTTATTATTTATAAAGTTAAATAGTCTATTAAACCTTGTGTGTGTGTGTGTGTGTTTGTGTGTGTGTGTGTGAGATAGAGACAGAGAAAGGCAGAGAGAGGGACAGATAGGGATATAGAGACAGGAAGGGAGAGAGATGAGAATCAACAATTTGCTGTGGCACCTTAGTTGTTCATTGCTTGCTTTCTCATATGTGCCTTGACTGGGGGTCTACAGCAGACAGAGTGACCCCTTGCTCAAGCTGGCGACCTCGGGGTTTCAAACCTGGCTCCTCTGTGTCCCAGTTGGATGCTCTATGCACTGTGCCACCGCTAGGTCAGGCTCTTTTCTTTTCTTTTTTAAAGAAGTATAATATCTCCTAACTCCAAACTTTCTTATTTGCCTTAGTCTTCATCCCCTGAAGCAAATTCTGTTATATATATCTTTTCTGGCAATTTTAAGATATCTTTAAATAATATACTAATATCTTTTTTGCAGTTAGCAATTTTAGATATGATCTCTTGACTTGCCATTTTGGTGCTTATGGGCTTAACTACCTTATGCCCACTTACTGTCTACTTCCCGTGCTCTCGAATCTGATGTCTTCTAGTTCTTCTAGAATCATACCTTGTTCTGGTGGATTATATTCTCTTGTAATTTCATAAAATTTAAAAGGTTTTATAAAGTCAGAAGAGAAAGTGATGAGAGCCTTCACCCACTATCTGACATCACCCTGAGAGTACTACCATGCACGCGTGCCACACATACACCCAGATGACAAGAAGACTCAAAACCATGTCCCAGCTGGCCGCACACTGCTGCCCTTTGTGCTCCTGCAGGTGAGGAAGGGCTGCCCAGGCTGCTGCAGCCCTGGATCTGGGCAACCCACCACAGCCCCCAAGGTCTGGGCAGCCACATCCTGAATCTAGTTTTCCTAAGTAATTTACAAATGCCCCATATCCAATCCACACTACAACAACCCAAACAGGTGGATGTCAAGTTCTTTTTTTTTTAACTTTAATCCTCCCCAGAGGGAATGGGGCACCCCAATTAATAGAATCCAACACCTAATCTTTCTTTTTATAATGAGGAGAACATATTTGTTGTAATTTGATTTTGATTTAACGGGTGTTATGTGCATGGACTGTGCAAATATATTTACTTCAGGAAAAATTATAATTAAAATAATCTTGAGTTTTCTTTAGCCATTGTGCATATCATTCTGTGTAAATATAAAATTATGATTTATAAAATACTTATGTGATAATTATTTTTATCTACTATAAATAGCTACTAAATAAAAAAGATATGAGAACTATGAAGTCAATTAGTCTATCTTTCCAATAGTTAAAATGATTGTGATTCTTTATTTTTAAAGGTTGATTGACATATTTAAATAAGATTATTATTGTGACAACAAAATGGAAAAATATCTTTGGAAATAAGCATGATTTGTAAGCTTATGAACAAAACAATCTTATGGAGTTTCTTATAGACATTTCACCACTCTGATACTCAGATGCTCTTTTAATGCTCACTCATGTACCATGAGCATGGTGTGCCAGCAAGGTATCTTCATTAGAAATTTATGAAAAAAGTTTATCTTAAAAATTATACAAGTATTTTATTCATTAATATTTGATATATATTCTATAAAATAATTTATTTATAAATAAGCATTATATTATGTATAGTATATTAAATAATGCACACATTATATTTAATTACATATTTCATGTAACTGGTCAGATAGATACATGACACAACTTTAATATGTTTTATAATGTTATTTCTCTTCTTAATTATCATTATTTGATGTATCTTTGGATTAGTTCCTAATTTTTAAAATTATTTCAATATAATATATAATTAACGGGTGAACAAAAGTAGGTTTATCATTTTCAAATGGAAAATGTCATGCATGTTATGATTATTGCAGTAGCTTTTTTAACTCAAAAGAATATCATTCACTAATGCAAACCTACTTTTGTCCAACCCTGTGTATTATCTATCACCTAACATGCTATATGATATAATACACACATTGTATATATTCTATGTAACTTACTTTCTTATTAAAAATATAGATAATTGAATTATAATAAGTTCAAAATTGATATTCATTTCTATTCTCAAATGCATGGTTGGTTTTGGGTTCACTGAGCTAAACCAATAACTCCTAATTTAATTGGAGGATATCATAGTTCTGCCACTTCATGTTCTGAGTTTGTATTATCAAATAAAGATTTTTTTGTTATCCCTAACAATGAAATCAATATAATTTATTTTTAGAATTCTTAAAAGGACAGTTGCCTGGAAACCAGTGTCAGAGAATTGAAATAAATGGAAGCTCAAAGATAGATGGATGAATGAATAAAAGAATGAGTGAATATTTTATCATTGCTGATATAGTTTTTAATATTTAATACAAATTTTCTGTTGTAGTATCATACCAATTAAAACTCTTCCTGATTTGTTTATACACCCTACTTCCTATGTCCCTAAAGATCTTATATAAGGGGGAAAGAACTTATAATTTTCCATTTTGAGGTTTTCTTTGAGAGAAAAAAAAGTTTTCTCAAAAATAAATAATTATTATTAAAAAATATAGACTGTTATCATTGATTCACTTCATATATGTTTATAACTTGTCTAATTAGCTTACTAAATATGTATAAGTGGTTCAATATGTTTTCCTAATCATGGTCTCAAAAATATTGTCAGCACTTATTGTATTAGCTCACCACCATTATAGGCTAAAAGCAATTTCATCATGTACATACTTACCTTCAAAGCTAAGCTTAGCTATCTGCTAAGCTTGTACTATCATTGGAAGGCGTCCCAAATGACCATATGTATATTTATAATTTAAGAGGTCACCTGTGTCTCTAACAGACTTCTATCCCTCCCTGGTGTACAGAATCTCTACTGATTTTCACAGTCAGATGTTATGTGGGTGCTGCTTCCTGACTCTAGTGGTCTGGTGTCGGCAGCCCAGTGTGGCATTGAGACCCCATGTTCTTCAAGGAGAAACTCTGCAGCTGAGGTACCCCTCTAGAATCTAGCCACCACCTGTAGGAGTGGAGCTCACCCTTTTCCCATCTCTATCCTTTTTTACCAGTCTCAATGTGGGCTTTTTCTGTAAACCTTTGGTTATAAAACTTCTGTTCAGCTAGACTACAGTTGGTTACTCAGGTTGATTGTTCTGTAATTTAGTTGGAATTCCAGTTTGGTCCTTTGAAGAGGTGAGTATATCTTCTACCTTCAAACTCCATGGTGAATCTCCTAAACTATTCCTCTTTCTTTAAACGATATTTCTCAGCCTCATTAGAACTTACAGCTTTTATTTTTAAAAGTGTACATGGTGGTGTCTGATAAAAAGGTGTGTGCTCAGAAAGAAGCAGCTAGGAACAACTTAGTTTTTTTCAATTTCCAGTGGTGATAGAAGAAATATTCTGTGATGCTGCCCCTGCTGACCACTTTCCCTGCCATGACTTGGGAGATACACAAAGTCTCAATGCCACTAGTCTAGAGAAATTGCAATTTATATACACAAACTATTTGTAGAAAATAGAAGCTGACAAGTAATGCATATGAACTTATAGAGAATTATCTCAATAGTTTTAAAAACAAAGTGTACAAAGAACAAAATTTATTTGTTTTGTTTTATTGATTGACTGTTGAGAGAAAAAGAAAAGAGAGAGAAAGAGAGAAACATTAATTTATTGTTTGATTTATTTATGCATTTACTGTTTAATTTTTGGTATGCCCTGATGGGGTATTGGACCTGCAACCTTGGCATATCTAGACAGTGCTCCAACCAACTGAGCTACCTGATCAGGACCAAAGAATGTAATTTGAATTTAAATGTTAAGTATTTTTAATTTTAGTGGAAGCATTAGAATTTGTTTGGAATTCTTGACTGAGTGACTATCACTATACATTGAAAATGTACACAAAAAGGTTTTATTTTTGAAGGCATATAATTTTGAATTTGCAGAGTGGGTATGTGCATATTTTGTGCAATGAGTCAAATTGAAATGCTGTTACCTGTAAGAATAGGTCTGTCATACTCAACACTCAAATGTAACCCACATACAAACCATTTAATTGAAAAAGAAAATGGAAATGGTGATTCCTTTATATGCTACATATGGAATAATATCAGAAAGTAATGAAAAGATTCAGCAATTCCACTTCTAATGACTTTAATGACAGATGGAAGGCTGAAACCTCATGCAGCAGCAAAAAAATTTATCCCATGAGTGCTTTAATCATCTGTGCTAACTTTACAGACAAAACCAGCTGTCGGCATAGAGGATCAAATATGAATATAAATGCATATTGCACATTGAATTTTGTTTTTTCTAATGGCATTTAAGCATTGTCTGCCCTCCATTTTCCTACTTGACTTTCTTTAATATTTAACATGAATGTTAGACTAAGATGATAATGAAAAAAAATAAAATTATAATCTTATTATTACTTCAAAACAAGGAATCATAGATTATATATAAGTTTTAAATTAATAGAATTATTAAAATATCATTGGCATATTTGTCTTTGACCAGAGTTACCAATGAATCAGTACATGCAAAACTTAATAGTTTAGTGGGTGTATTAAGAGAACCAGAACAAAGATTAAGACAGTTGGATTGCCAAAGTATCTTTATTCTAAGTGAAAAATGCAAATTTACTTTAAAATATCAAATTGAAATGCAAATTACCCTGAAATGCATTTCTTTTATTTCTAGAGCCCACATTTTTCTTATTAATTTTTTAGAGAGAAGAAGGAAGAGAGACAGAGACAGAGATAGAAACATTCATTGTTTATTCACTTATTCATGCCATCATTGTTTGATTGTTGTATGCAAGGATCAAACCTGCAACCTCAGTATGTCAGGAAAACATTCCAAATCATTATATTACAGTGAATTTATTCTTATATTAAGCCTGTAGTTCAGGCAAAAAAAAATTGGTTTAGCATTATTTCAGAGATGAACTCCCAGAAGTTGAAGATACTCAATGTACCTTGACAGTAATGTTTATAGAAATTGTATAATATGCATCTGCCTGTGAAAATACACTAATAAATAAATCAATTGTATCAATGACCTTAATTCTTTACCCTTTCCTTCATCTATATCATATGTCATGTAACTTTGCCTTTCCACTCATTTTTGTGTTCCTCTGACTTCACTGAGAGAACATTTCAGTGCTCCCTGTTAAATAATGAAATAAATAGAAAATACTAATCTACTCAGTCATCCCTCATGATGACTATATATTTCTATATATGTCTGTAGCTGAACACCAGACATTAGAGCAAATCTAGATGAGCCCAGGGTGATTATCAAGCTACAGACTTGTGAACTAAAAGAATACTTATTGATTTGCGGCACTAAGCTTTGGAATGATTTACTGACCATATTGATAGCAGTAGATCATTGGTTCTTCTTCTTTCTTGTTTGTTTGTTTAGTTTTGAACTTGTGTTTAAACATATTGCTGAATGGAGCTACCGATACCTAATTTAAATATTTAAAATTTCAATTTTGTATTTTTCTAAATTCCTCCATCTAAAGATTCATTAATCTTAAGGATATGTGGTTTTATCACCAGATAGCTATTCAAGTATAAGATATTCAGTCTATTTAACTAGAATTTTATTTCAGCATATGGCCATGGCAAATAGCATACCGCCCAGCAACATTTTTTTATCTAATCAATATAAAGACTAGATGTTTTCTAAGTAAATGTCCATTCAACATCATGTTCCAATACCTCTAATTTAATTATTGTTTAATAGGTAATTTTTTATAACATTTAATTGAAATGGTTTGAAACTTGAGAAATTGCCCACTGAGATCTATAAAAACTACTAAATCTTTCTAAAGTAGCAATTTTTTTGGAGAAGTTTTTGGTCTTACTGTGCTTAATGAGCATTGGTATTCCAAAAATGCATGATCATTTTTGTTTTCAGAAACAAGGGTCTGCAAACTAAGGTCCATTTGCCAAATCCTGCCAACCACCTGGGTTTTTTTTTTTTGTATGTTTTTTTTTACCTTTTAATCAAGTCTTATTAGAATTTTACTCTACAGATTAATTCACATATTGTCTATGTATTTGTGCAACAATGACAGAGCTAAATAGCAAAGAGAGAGAATGACCCATTAAGGCAAAAAAAAAATGAACAAAAAACCCACATTCTATATGATATTTTAGAGAAAAAGTTTGCTATCTCCTGGCTATTATATAAAATATTTTTTTAGTTTATCTTTTATTTACTTTTGAGTGTTAATAAGCATATATAATATTTATCATACCTTTCATTGATTTTACTAAATCCAATCATTACTTCTATTCATTCTGGTAAAATTTTTTGCATTAAACATTTACATATTTTTGTGCAAATAAAGAACAAAGTAGAATCAACAGATGACGGACAAAGGTATTGTCTGTCCTCCAAAACAGGAGACCAATTCTAAGTGAGTCATTTAATTTTTCGAAGTTCTCCATAAATTGTACTTGTCATTATACTACAATTGATTCATCATTATCCTTTCACCCTAAATTTCTTTACAATTATGCTCTACAGAGAAAAGTTTCCTTTTAATCTTTTGCTATCCCTATCTCTTTACTTTTTCATTTTGAAATCTATTATTTTTTCCTTTCTTTGTAAAATTCAAGAATTAATATTTTCAAGCATTATTTTTCTTACTAATTATATTAACCTAAATTGTTAAATCTTCAAATGACAATTGCATATTGATCTTTGACATAATTATACACTTAATTATGTTTATTTCTGATGTCATATTTCAAGGAAAAAATGACTTTCCATGCAAGATACAAGTACTCAAGCCAATTCTAATCTTTTCATGTGTTCTACATTTTTCAACAAATGAGTAAAATGCTGTTTTCTGCATGTTTAATAAACATTTTCGAATAAATGGTTCAAAAGTTGTAAACAAAGTGTTTAAGAAGCTCAATAAATTTGTATTTAAATCAAGTAGTAGCATTAAAAATGTTGAAAACAATGAGTACCTGGCTAAATATAATACTTTAAAAGTAAATATTATGTAAAAAATCTTTCATAGAACTAACTATAAAACAATATAAGATAGATTTTAGAAACAAGACTTCATGGATTTTAATGAATATTTATTAACTTTTCAAAATGAAAGAATCTGATTTTTACAGTAATTTTATGTATGTCTCCATAAATATGAAAATACAACTATAGGATCAATCTCTAACATCATCACAATATGCTTTGGAGCTTGGTTATGCTTAATTTTTTTCAATTATTTATTTGGAAATGTATAAACATGGTCAATAAATGGTGTTTCTAAGTTAAAGGAGTTTTCAAAAGTCATTGAACAAATTATAAATCATATTAGAGATGTAATTTTGAATACGAGTTAAGATTTAATATACATTTAATAAAATGAAACTAATATTCCCTAAGCATTTTATTAGAAACTACTAGTTTTCTACAATTTAGATATAATATTTTCAATTACTCTTGAGTAACAGGAAGAACTTAGTGACACAATCTTGTTATATCATTCCAAAATGAGCTGAGATCAAAAGGAATTTATATGGAGATTAAATTTAAAACACTTAAATCACTTTGGCGTTTTTGAAGTTGAAATATGTTAAATTTTTACTGCTATTCAAGTCACCAGGATTAATAAAACACTTCTTTAAAAAAATTCTAACTATCTTATTTCATACTATGATAACCTATTGAATATAAAAACCTGATATTTAAATATCAACAGGAGAGAACTGTGGTTTCCTGCTCTTTTCATAGTTATGCTAAAAGCCAAAATCATACAATAGAGACAGGAATGCCTCTTCAATAAATGGTGCCAGAAAAATTGGAAAGCCAAATGCAAAAGAATGAAACTTGACTACAGTTTGTCCAGTGTACAAAAATTAACTCAAATGGATCAAAGACATAAATACAAGTTTCAAAACAATAAATTACATAGAAGAAAATATAGGTACTAAGCTCATGGACTTTGGGCGCAGAGAACAATTTATGAATTTGACCCCAAAGGCAAGGGAAGTAAAGGTAAATAAAATGAATGGAACTGTTGTCATAAGAAACTGACAACAAAACAAATAGACAGCCAACTAAATGGAAGAAGATATTTGCAAACAACAGCTCGGTTAACGGATTAATATCCAAAATATATAAAGAACTCACAAAACTCAGGAACAAACAAGCAAACAATCCAATTGAAAAATGAGGGGAGGACATGAACTGACACTTCTCCTATGAAGTCATACAAATGGCTGACAAATATATGAAAAGATGCTCATCTTCACTAGTTATTTGAGAAATGCAAATCAAAACTACAAAGAGGGATACTACCTCATACCTGTTAGATTGGCTATTGTCAACAAGACAGGTAGTAAGAATTGTTGGAGAGGCTGTGGAGAAAAAGGAATCATCATTTGCTGCTGGTAGGAATGCAAATTAGAACAACCATTATGGAAGAAAATATGGTGATTTCTCAAAAAATTAAGAATAGAATTACCACCGGATCTGTGGTGGCACAGTGAATAAAACGTCGACCTGGAACACTGAGGTAACCCATTCAAAATCTTGCACTTGTCTGGTCAAGGCACATATGGGAGCTGATGCTTCCTGCTCCCCCCACCCCCTGACACACTCTCTCTATAAAATTAATTTAAAAAAAGAATAAAATTACCATACGACCCAGCAATCCTTCTACTGGATATCTACCTCCAAAACTAGCAAACATTGGTACATAAAGACACATGCACCCCTCTGTTTATCGCAGCATTATTCACAGTGACCAAGACATGGAAACATCAAACTATCCCTTGATAGAGGACTGAATAAAGAAGATGTGGTACATATATACAATAGAATACTATTCAGCCATAAGAAATGATGACATAATAACATTTATGACAATATGGATGGACCTTGAGAACATTATACTGAGTGAAATAAGTAACTCAGAAAAAGCTAAGAACTGTATGATTCAAAACATAGGTGGGATATAAAACTAAGATTCATGGACATCAATAAAAGTGAAATGGTTACTGGAGGTAAGGGGTTGTGGAGGAGAAAGATGGTGGAGGGGATGGGGAAAAGGGTGTGAAGGGGGATAAATATAAGGTGACGTAAAATGATTTGACTTTGGGTGATGGGAATACAACATAACCAATAGTCCAAATCCTATAGAAATGTTTACCTGAAAACTATATATTCATATTGATCAATGTCACCCTGTTAAAGTTAATTTTCTAAATAAAATTTAAATATTAAAAAAGTAAAATAAAATTACTTTAAGAATACTCTAAGACATCTATCTCTTTAAACAAACCATTGATAATGTGCTATGGTAGAGCAGAATGAATTTCTTATTTTCTAGTTAGATATCAAATAAATATTGCTATAATACTTAAATTACTTTATTTGGTTTTACATTTTAATAAAATGCTCCAAATGAAATTTCTCATTCCATACTCTTATTTGTAGATCTCCTAAAATCAGAATAACTTTGATTACTAGACAAGACTGGTTGGCTCAGTGGTAGAGCATCGGCCTGGTGTGCAGGAGTCTTGGGTTCGATTCCCAGCCAGGGTACACAGGAGAAGTGCCCATCTACTTCTCCACCCCTCCCCCTCTCCTTCCTCTCTGTTTCTCTCTTCCCTTCCAGCAGCCAAGGCTCCATTGGAGCAAAGTTGGCCCGGATGCTGGGATGGCTCTGTGGCCTCTGCCTTAGGCGCTAGAATGGCTCTGGTTGCAACAGAGCAATGCCTCAGATGGGCAGAGCATCACCCCCTGGTGGGCATGCCGGGTGGATCCCGGTCGGGCGCATGTGGGAGTCTATCTGACTGTCTCCCCGTTTCCAACTTCAGAAAAATACAAAAAAAAAGGTGCTTTAAGATATGTCAGAAATAGAAAAACATTTGAAAGAAACATAGGTCACTTATTTCCTTAGCACAATAAATATGTAAGAAAAAATAATCAAGAAAAATAAAAAGAAAATGTGAAATACTAGACATAAAGAAGTATTTGTTTTTATGTATGTGTTAGCATGTATGGCACATGTCCGATAGTTTATTATATTCCCATCACTTAAGACAGTGCCTAGCAAATAGCAGTGAAAGAGTATTGAATGACTGATTTACTTTATCCATCCTTCATTTGCTCTCACAGTGAAAAATGTCTGAAGATGGAAAGGAAACTATTACTTATAATTCTGCCTTTTTGGACAGGCTTTAGCATGTACTGGAAATTGTCACCATCATGAGAAGCCTGTAAAATAAAATACTATGAAATTTGATCTTGTTGGGTGTAGGGAATGCAGGCAGAGATAAGCGTGGGATAAAGTTTTAAGTTTTAGCTCAGCGGGACAAAAGGCTGAGCAGTAAGTGTCTGAAAACACTTGGAGGAGCTGAAAGAAAATTGCATGAGAAGAAAGGAAGTAACAGAGGTGGGAACTAAAAATAAAGACATGACACTTGTTCATCTCTGAGAGTAAGCTTTATGGCTTGCAGGATAATGTGTACATTTAATTCTAAAAACTTTAAAAATCTTATGTTGTTTTGTGAGTAGAGCGCAGAGCGCATTCCTAGCAGCTGCGGCTGATGCGAGGCTGTGAGAATACTCCAGCTCCCAGAATCCTCCTGGGCACACCCAGGAAGGAAGCTCGCCTGCTATAAGGAAGTGATTCAGCGCCAACCACACAGCTCCCTGATCTTTTCACCATTGGCTGTGAAGGACACACTGTAACACCCTATTGGCTGAACCTGTGTATATAAGCTAACTTACTTCCTAAATAAAGTAGATCTGCGTCACTGAACCTGGTCCCTGGAGTTGAGTCTTTGTGTCTCCATCGTCCTCACCTCCAGGAGGACTTGTCCACATTGTTTAAGAGAGGAAAATGGATTTTTACTTTCCCAATTCCAACATACAAAACTACATGTCATTTATTTTCTTTTGGGAGTAGTGCTTCTGTGAAAAGAAAAATGTATCAATTTTTGGTAATATTCATTAACTGCTTTTAAAGGTCCTATAAAAAAGTATCCAAATAAATTACTGTAACACTGTCTGGATAGTTTGATTGGTTAGAGCATCATTCTGAAGTGCAGAGGTTGCTAGTTCAATCCCCAATCAGGACATATACAGGAACAGTTTGATGTTTTTCTATCTCTCTTCTCTTCCTCTCTCTCAAATATCAATAAAATAAACATTAAAAAATAAATTTATGTATTCTATCTCTTTAGCTTAAAAATGCATATTTATACTGATATACCATCTGTAGTCTAGGTTGATTTTCAGAATGCCTACCCCCACCCCCTAAAAAAAGACCTGTATTTTATTCAGATTTGACAGATAGTGTAAGTCAGCTGGATTGGCAGTATGGAAGAAATGCTGGATGTGCTTAATAATAAAAATAAACTGGAACCCAGGAGGGCATCTGTAACAAGCAAGGGCATACTGGCATTGTCTTCCATCACCTCTTGTTTTGATGCTGTGGGAGGCTGGCAGAAGAAACTGTTGCCCGTTACCATAGAAATAGACAGGCACTGGACATTCAGATCTAAAGCAGAATGTATTTTGTAGCTAAATGCTAACCTCAAGTCATACAGACAAGAGAATTCTGAAAAGTGTTTAGTCAAACTTTGATTATAAAAGAAGGCAAATGTATGTTCACTTCTACAAACTTGAACCTTCAGGATACTCTTACCACTTGTCATAGTTTTTATCAGCAATGTCAGGGCACCTTTCTTCAGAAATGGAGTCTTAACAAAGAATTCAGTGGCAACATGTAAAGGATTTTGCTCCTTTCTAAAGGTCTGCTGCTTTCACATCAGGGTAAATTTGCTCTAATTTTCCTTCATAGAAGCCATTTTAAATTATTATTACTTTTTTTTTATCTTTTGAGTCTTTTCATGAGGTTTATTTGGCTTTACAAAAATAATAGTTATTAATTCTGAGTCAATGTTTTGTGGAATACGAATTTGAAGTTAATAGAGTAAGGAATACTTGAAATTTCAGAACTATAACAAACCAGTGCTTATCAGAATCTATTGCTCTATCTGGAGTTTCAGTTTAATGAGCATACTAACATTTCAGCATCCATTACACACTGAAAAAAAGTTTTCAATAATTAAGGATAATTGGCAATAGAAATAAGATGAGGAGATGAAAATGACTCTGTGTTAGACTTTGGCAGCCTGCTCTTTCCGTACATGCAGAAAAGAGAAAGGAAGATGAGGATTTTAAGTAGCAATCCAAACTGGTCAACTGTGTCATTATTTTGTACCATTTTTTCACACTCTATACTTTAGTTTTTGCTTTATAATTATTTTATCAGGTTTCCTCAGATTGCTCACAAAACACTATTCTGGGATTAGATACCAATCAAATTATGACTATATTTAATCATGGTGCAGTGTCATTTTGTGTCAATTAGCTTTAACTTGTAATGTCATTTAGACAAGCCAGATCATTGTGAGCAACCTCCCTAACACAAAACAAAACACCATTCTTTATTATATTTTCTAATATAGTCCAATTAAATCTAACGTCATTTCATGAGGGAGATTTTTGTTGTGTAAAATAATCTTCAAAGCAGCATATTTGGGCTTATTTCATATCAGTGATTATAGAAAGAGGAGTATCTTTAATGTTATTAAACACATGTTAAAATGATATCACAGTCTACCCAGCTTGACTTAAAACCAGATTAGGTACTTGTCTACATTAAATTTATTTCTAAATGTTCTATATAATTTTCATTTAAAATGTTTGGGCATTGAAACTAAAATGACAGCTTCAGTACTCTTTCCCAAATATTTATGAACATGCTATAAATACAAAGTACACACAGACATAAATGTATACATAGCAGGCATACAAAGATATGTGCACATGTACATGCATATATACAAGAGCACACATATACAAATGCATTCATATATGTGCATGTTTTTATGTAAATACATACATACATATTGAAATTAACATTCACAACCCTACCACCACCAGAGGCTAAGCCAGAAGGACATTTTTATTTAAATTTGGAAGGAATTAATATCAACTATAAACCCAAAGGAATAAAAGAAAATGAGCAATAATGCATTTCTAAAATAAGATAGTATCTTTTTACTTTTGAAACGTGTCAACTCTCCTCCTATTACAGTTACATGGCAGCGTATCTATTAGCATCAGAAATACTTGGGAGGAATTGTTAAATTTTAGATTTGTGAATGTTATATAGACCTCCTGAATCTTATGTGTCTTAGAGATACACACCTTTCAGAGATACTCAATCTGCCTCATGTACACTAAACTGAAAACTATTGTGTAGAAATATTGGTGTTGTATTAAGTCAGGCTTGGTACTAACCTCCCTCTTCTCTAGTTTAAAAAAAATTATTCATAGACTATAACTCTGAGGAAATAATAGTGAAGGAAGAAGAGAGAATGACAGATGACACAATTTATTCCATAATATGCAAACTTTTTTAATGAAGTGTGTGGATGGTTTAAGTGTATTAGAGAAGCAGACGAGAAAACAAAAGATCACTATGTGGTTGAGCTTTTAGTTTAACATATATTCTAGTCATGGAATGTTTGAGGCACAGACAAAGGAGCTAGGAGTATGCCCCAGATCATTGCAGTAGTTCTGCATTAAAGGAGATGGTAGAAATTATACTTGAACCTATACATATCAAGCCATTCATTACATTTAGAGATGAATGGACATTAGATGAACAGAGGACAGCGTCAAACAAATAAAAAAGCAAAACTCAACATCCCCTCTTTTATGCCATACATTCACTTAACAATAGTCACTAAACTCTTTTTTATAGATTAGTCACTGAAAATAATGTCATACATACAAAAAAAATGTCATACTTCCATAAAGCTTACATTTTAGATGAGAAAGACATACATAAATAAATAAATACAAAGTGATATGCTGTGATAAAAAATAAAACATAGAAAGTAGAGAGTGAACATGGGAGAGATACTATTTCAAACGGAATAGTCATGGAAGATATCCCTGTGAAAATGACATTGAACATAGACCTAAATGTTTGGTACCATAAGTGAGAGTACAAAACATGTGCATTTCTGAAACCTGAGCATTTACAATAATGAAAAGAGCAAATGCAGAACTCTGAAGTGGGAGCTTACTTACTGTGTCTATATAAGCAAAGAGGTCAGTGTGAATGAACCAAAGTGAGAACAAAAGATTTAAGAGCATGCATTCAGAGAGGTGGGGTCTTGAGGAGCAGAGGTTTGGAGAGCATTTTTAACAGTAACATCTACACATATTACTGTGAGTCAGATGGAGACCACTAAGAGGAATTTGAGTTGTAGGATGGCATGATCTGACTTATCCTTTAAAATGGAGACTTTTGCTTGCTATTGTGTTAGTACATACATGAAAAGAGGAGAGAAGCATGGGACCATTAGGAGAATATTATAATGATTCAGCGACCCAGATAAAAGTCCTAGAATAGAAACAGAGATAAGATGGAAAGATTTGATTATAGATACATTTGAAAAGTATTGGACCCCCTCCTCCCTTTATTCCAAAATGATTTAATGAGAAGGGCAGCTCACTTCTGTGGTATTCCTCTCCCGAACCCATAATGCCAGTCTAACCAAGAGAAAACATCAGACAAACTCAAATTGAAGGGCATTTTGTAAACTACCTCATAAGTATTCCTCAAAGGTCATGGAAAACAAAGAAAGAGTGAGAAACTGTCAGAGACCTGAGAAAATTAAGGAGAAATGGGGACTAAATGCAGTGTGAGATCTTGGACTGGATCTTGGGAGAGAAAAATGACATTAGTGCAAAATCTAGTATAATCCTATAAAGTCTGTAGCTTAATTAATAGTTTTATTTCACTGATGATTTTGAGTTTTGATAAATGTACCATGATATGTAAAATGCTTACATTCAGAAAAATAGATGGCTAAGGGAATATCAAAGATGTCTTGGAAATATCTTTGCAACTTTTATGCAAATCTTAAATAATTCTAAATTTAAAAAATGTTTTAAGTAATTGCAACAGGATTTTTAAGTAATTATCAAAGAATTTGCTGTATGAATTAAGGGAAACAAAAATTGACATTGAGGATCACTCCAAGAATTCTAGCCTGATTAATTGGAGAATAAATTTCCTTTCACATTATGAAAACATTGTACCTTTTCCAGATAGTTTCTTAGATTCTTCAAAGCACACAATTGGAGTCAAAACAGTGAAGGCAGGACAAAAGCATTGGAATAACAGAAGAAGAAATCCATAGGTAAAAAAAGGAATAAAGAGAAAAATATATTTGGGGGATTAAAATGAGGGACTCACAATCAGAGCAAGGACAATTAGAGAAAATAGAAAGGAAGGGATTCAGACAAATACTAATGAGAAGTATGGATTATATTAATTTTAATTTTCTTCAAAAAAAGTATATTTTATATATTTTTGGGAGGTCTCTACTATATTTTCTCAAGAGTTCTTCAACTACTGTGATTGAACTAGTTGGTTTCAATATCCAGATGATTTACTTTTTTTTTTTTCTTTTTACATTTTAAAGATTATAAGAGAAAAACTATATTTGGTACTCTACATCTAATACTACAAAATTAGAAAATGAGAGAATCACCATTATAAGCCAGAATAAGAGTATGGTTTTTACAATCAAACACTGCAGAATAAAAATTAAGAAACTAAGAAAATGAAATAAAAATATCTAAAAATAAAAAGTGATATGCAGAGAATTCAAATAATGTGATAACATTAGATTGGTTATAGCAAACATTTTTGTTTTATTATAGAGTCTTGTCAGAAAGATATTTTCTGTGTGATATGTCAAAAAACAGCAAACCATGTAATAATCACAAAAGAATATGTCAAATGAAAAGAAAAACTAGTATAAACCCTTCAAGCTGTAGCTAGCAAGGTGTGTGTGAGAAGTGAATGAAGGTCACATAATACAGCATGAGAGGCGATTTGGAGGAATATGAGATGAAGTCACATAGGTAAAGTGGCACCAGTCATGGTTCCTGATCCTTAAAAAAAAAGATTGAATTTTTAAAGTGCTATGTCAAGCTGTTAGGTAGACTTTAAACAGAAGAGTGACATAATCGGATTTATACCTTTTAAGTGTGTACTTTGGCTGATTATGAAGAGTGGAATTAAAGGGATTATTGGAGAAAGGAGGCAACTTACAAAATAAAGAACAACAAGGAAGCTAAAATTTCACAGTATATATACACACAAGTATTCTTTGAAGACTTAAGAGTAGGATTGGTATTGCCAAAAATTGAATGTCAAGTATTAGCAGAAACTGTTAGCATTTATCAAATGTTTAACTTGCTGCTTTACATTTTCCAGATTCTTCTGTCATGATGTTGAGGTTATGTAAATTTTACTGGCCAAATTCCTATGAGCATAGTTGAAGTGTGGCACTTTCTAAATTTGAAACACATTAGAGACAATATGACCCTTAATTTGCTTTCACCCCCACTATAACTTTGGAGGCCAGGTGTTCCACATGGTGCAACCTCTAAACAGGTGGGCTGCCTGAACACCAGCAGACTTTGTCCAACTGACATATAGGTCAATCTTTGTTACGTTAAGCCAGGGAATTTCAAGGATTTGTTACTTGCAGCAGCTAACATTTATTCGAATACTTTACCCATTTAATAGTTTAAAGAGTTGTTAAATTCCTTGAGCAGTCAGATATGATATGGCACTTAACAATAAAAGCTGATATTAAACCATTCATATACCATGAGCCAAATTACATTAAAAAAAAGTATATGTAGCTAAAATACCTGACAGAAACTACACCAACATGGTATCCATGTTTATTGCTAGGCAGCTGATTTAAATTTATTTTTACACTTTGTTCTGTATTTTGTGTTTCTTTTTATACATAGTTTTTCAGAATGGAGAAAATTGCATTTATAAACAAGTCATATATTTTTAACAAGACAAAAAATTGTCTGTGTCTATGAGTTTTTATTTTTATTTTCTTTTTTGTCCTTTCTTGTTCGGTTCCTCCACCGTACTCATCTATCTCCCACCCTTAGCTTTCAGCCTGCTCTCTATGTATACATCTGACTCTATTTTACTGTTTAGTTTATTTTGTTCATTAGATTCTACATATGAGTGAAATACTATAGCACTTGTCTTTCTCTGTCTGGTTTATTTCACTTAGCATAATGCTCTCCAGGTCTATTAATACTGTTGCAAAAGGTAAGATTTCTTCCTTTTTTTATGACTGGGGAGTATTCCATTGTGTAAATATACCACAACTTTTTTATCCACTTGTCTACTGATGGGCACTTGCACTACTTCCAAATTTTGGCTATTGTAAATAATGCTGCAATGAATGTAGGGGTACGTATATTATTTCAAATTGGTATTTTGGGTTTCTTCAGATAAATTCCCAGAAGTGGGATTACTGAGTCATATGGCAGTTCCATCTTTAATTTTTTGAGGTAACTCCATATTGCTTTCCACAGTGGCTGCACCAACAATGCACCAGGGTTCCTACTTCTCCAAATCTTCGTCAGCGCTTATTGTTTGTTGATTTATTGATGATAGCTGTTCTGACAGGTGTGAAGTGATATCTCTTTGTGCTTTTAACTTGCATTTTTCTGATAGCTAGTGATGTTGAGCATCCTTCTATATGTCCTTGGACACCTGTGTGTCCTTTTTGGAGAAATGTCTATTCCGGTCCTTTTCCCAATTTTTAATTGAACTTTTTTTTGTGTTGAGTTTTATATGTTCTTTATAAATTTGAATATTAAGTTTGTATTAGATGTACTGGTGAATATGTTCTCCCATTTAGTGGGTGTGGTGATTGCCAGGGGCAGTGGGAGAGGTGGAGAAGGATATAGAAAAGATAAATGGTGATGGGTGGAGACTTGACTTGCGGGGATGAACATGCAATACTATGGTGTACAAAAGATATATTTTAAAATTGTGCATCTGAAACCTTAATAATTTTGTTAACCAGTGTCACCCTGATAAATTCAATTAAATATTAAATTAAGAGCAGATCTTTAGGTAGAAGAAGTGTTTTCTTTTTCATTGTTACTCATTGTAAGGCCTTAAGTTAATCACTAAGTTTCATGAACATCACTGCTCTCATTGTTTAATGGGAACAATTCTTTTTTTTTTTTTTAACAGGGACAGAGAGAGAGAGAGAGAGAGTCAGAGAGAGAAATAGATAGGGACAGATAGACAGGAACAGAGAAAGATGAGAAGCATCAATCATCAGTTTTTCGTTGTGACACCTTAGTTGTTCATTGATTGCTTTCTCATATGTGCCTTGACCATGGGTCTTCAGCAGACCTAGTAACCGCTTGCTCAAACCAGCGACCTTCGGTCCAAGCTGGTGAGCTTTTTTGCTTAAGCCAGATGAGCCTGCACTCAAGCTGGCGACCTCAAGCCTTGAACCTGGGTCTTCAGCATCCCAGTCTGACATTCTATCCACTGCGCCACTGCGCCACTGCCTGGTCAGGCAAATGGGAACAATTCTTTATCTAAATAAAGGCAGGAGAATCAACCAAATCACCTATTAAAAATCATGTAAGCATATGCCTCTGTGGCTAGTCTACATGTTTTCAAAGTATGACTCTTCTTTATCTTCTAATTCCCTATGAAATTACAGAAGCTATTTCACTAAAGCTCATGCAATATCCTCATAGTTATTATCTAATTTCCACATTATATATAAATCTAGTAACTTTAACTCATTTTATAGAACATATGTTAACTTTAGTTATTTTGAATATCTCTTTTCTGAACTTTATCCAAGTGCTTCATTTAGATCCCAAGTAGAACATACAACTCTAATAATGTTCTGTTTACTGCTGCTGGCTGTGTTTCAAAATGACAGAGTTTTATTTATGTACTATTGGGAAAACAATTTTAAAATATAGCTGCATCACAAGCATATCTAGTTAATGCATATTAATTTTAATATAATATATATGCACTAATTATATAAATATATATGCATTAATTATAAATATATATGCATATTAAAATTGTAAAACATAAATATATATACATATTAAAAATTGTAAAATAATAAATTATTTAACCATGCATTTCTGGTTGATATTTTAGTGCTAACATTTACATACCTTTATGGCACTTTCTGCTGATACTTGGTCTATCATTCCTTGCTCTTCTGCATATGCTGGAGAAGTGGTTGGGAGACTTTAGTGTGTGTTTCCCAGAGTCCTATGGTACATGGCTCCTAGAAAGAATCAGTGTATGAGAGGCAATGGCAAAGGTTGAAGAACAGGATGGTAGAAGCTGGGGTATTTTTTTTTCTTTTTTTATCTTTGGAAACATCAGTGACAGAAATAGGCATGCTATGGTTTTATCTTCCATTGGCTCTGGTCCCTAAACTGTGCTAACTCTTCTTCTTCAGACTAGAAGCATAAGTGATTTCTAGCTGTGACATGCTTGATTATCTCCTAGTCCTATGTTTGATTCCACAGCTTTTCAACCATTAGCATGACCAGTGTTTTCAAATTATACAGTAGTATATTTTTGCTGGTTGGACTCTAAATAATACAGTTGTTTGTACCTAAAGTGGTCCTGGGTGGAGAACTTTAAAATGATATTCTAAAATTCAGGTTCTTACTTCTTGATCACATTGAAATGATTTTACATTCTCAGGTAGAAAATTTAATATGATGAATATTTTGGTGCGCATCCAGAGCCCCTTCAATGAAGGGCATGCCCAGCTGTTAGAAGTACTGTTTAAAACTAGTTTTTAGTTATCAGCCCCATCATGGATTGTTTTGGCTGTAGAGTTACCGTGCAAACAATTATACCATTACAAATGGCTGACATCCAGTGGCCAATCAAATGAATATATAAAAACCTGCCTATTTTAGCCTACTTTGGAATAACTCTGAGAGTCAATTTAGTTCCAGTGATCCTCCAGGTAGCTGGTCAAGTGAGCATTAGGCTTGTTTCAAAGTTCAAAATATCTGGCCTTCTCCCCCTCATTTTCCACTGGTACTCTTTGATAGATATCCTGCACAGTAATCTCTGCTCAAGTTCCTTTTCTAGGAAACCCAACATAGAATAAGATCATTCAAATTATTAACTGAGAATGCTTTAAATAAAAGACAGGTTTTGTTATATCAAGTAGTGGATGTAATATTCACATGGTCTTATAATGAAAAAAAATTATGAAATAGGATATCTTCTTCTGAATGAGCTAGAAATCTACAGAAACTATAATAACCTAAATATTTTGAAAAACAAGCTCAAGAAATGCATAGAAATCAAGATAACTTCTTGGAAATCATTTTTAAAAATTGTTTTTTTTCTGGTATCATAGGAACACATGCTCTAGAGAAAGAGAGAAGAGAAATATATCATTCGGTTATGCCAATTTATGTATATGAGTGCACGTCCTCAAATCACCAGACTTAATATTCTAGCTCATGCAGCTGGAAGTGGTTTTAACAGTTTATTTCAATAATAGCTTATTTTTAATAAGGTTAAGATATTTATTTTTTCCCTTGCACAGCAGGACTGTAGAATTCCAGTGATGGAAAATTTTTATTATTGGAAAAATTCACTAAGACACTGAAATATGAATTCACTCATGAATGTATGATAATGAAGAAACTAGTGCTAGAGAATCATGCATGAGTTGTTCTATATGTAACTGTTCTTCGAAGGATATATAGGGTTTATATAGGAAATGTGGCTATTAAAATAGAATGCCTGAGCCTTGACCAGGAAGTGGCACAGTGGACAGAGCATCAGACTTAGACAGGGAAAACCCAGGTTCAAAACCCCGAGGTTGTGGGCTTGAGCTCCGGCTCATCTGACTTGAGTGCAGGCTCCCCAGCTTGAAAGTGGGGTCACTGGCTTAAGTGCAGGATCATAGACATGACCCCGTGGTTGCTGGCTTGAGCCTAAAGGTCACTGGTTTGAAGTCCAAGGTCGCTGGCTTGAGCCCAAGGTTTCTGGCTTAAGCAAGTGGTCACTGGCTCTGTTGTAGCCCCCCCAGTCAAAACACATACAAGAAAGCATTCAGTGAACAACTAAGGAGTTGCGACAAAGAATTGATGCTTCTCATTTCTCTCTCTTCCTGTCTTTCTGTCCTTATCTGTCCCACTCTCTGACTCTCTGTCAGTGACAGAAAAAAAAGGAATGTCTGATTTAATAGAAAAATTATGAAATTCTGAAAGAATGGTACTCAGTTATAGCATTTATCATTTGGAGATAAGGAAGTTACAATTACCACTGGACATCAAGCCTTTATTTCCTGGCTGGGTAGCTCAGTTAGTTGTAATGTCATTATGGTATGCCAATGTTAGGGTTCAATCCTCATGACACATACAAGAGTCAAACAATGAATGCATAAATAGGTGGGATGGCAGATAATTTTTTTCTCTCTTTCCCTATTCCTCTCTCTCTCTAAAATAAATGTATTTTTTTAAAAATTATAAAATAATAATAACAATAAAAGAGTTAATGGATTTATAGAAGTGTCTAGTAGATAATGGACTACCTAGCAATAAAATGGATATGTAACGTACTAAAGTGTAAGTTGATCTATGTAATGTATATAATCTGGATTGTATGACCTAAAAACTGACTTGAGTTTTTGTAATAATTTTCAGTCATAAATCATTCTTAAACATAAGCCCAGTCCCTATACTCAAAGCACCATAGTTGAAGGGTAAGCTAAGTGAGAGGAAGAATCCTTCTTTCCTTGAGGAAAAACCTCTAAACAATTTATTCAGTATATGCAAAAATTTCAAGTCTTCCTGAAGGGTCTTTATTATTGAACACCGAAGTATAAAGGGACATAACATGTAGATAAAGTCGGGTCCATTTCCACCTGAGAAAGTCAGGGGACTAAATTTTCTCAGCCAGAAGAGTAAGATTTTGAGGAGAGGTGGGACTAAGTGATAGCTCCAATTTATATTAATCCAAGACTTCATTTGTGATGACTTTTGGAATTGCAAAAATTTGAATGTGTAACTCCCTATGCATCTATCCAAGAGCAAATGCTGAGTGCAACATGAGTTCTTTCATTAACTCATTTGGTGGTAAGGAGTTTAGAATTGATAACACTGGTTAATTGTAATACATATTACACAATTGTTTGTGTGTGTTTAATGTGTTTTCTACGTTTTTACGAGCATCCGGAACACAGATTTACAAAGGGGTATATACCTGTGAAGAATGTTAATCCGAGTTTCACTCAGAAACTTTAGCAAGGTATTCATTCCTTCTTTTCTTATTGTCATATTAAAAAAAAAAAACATTTTAAATTCCTGTTCACCTGAGCTTTTCCGGGCCACCATTCCTGTAAACCTTCCTTTGTTTTCTCCTTCAGCTCCCATCACATCACCAGTCCAAGCATGCCTGTACAACCAGCGGAGATATCTCTTATCGTGCTAAATGCTCTCCTCTGCATATTCAGACTTTTAGTTTCTCAAAATGGTGTGTTGAATGCTAACTACTTGTGATTGATTTAAAATTTGAATAACTCCAAGTATTTTGTTAGAATGCTGCTTAAAAAGAAATTTTGACCTATACAATCACTAAACAATCACAGCTTTGGATTTAAAAGGCCCCAAAAGTTACATTTTTAACCAGGATATCAGGGAAACATTTCCCAAGTGGCCTAAGGTGAACAGTTCAAAAAACATTGACTTAGGCAGAAGCAATGACTCAGCTAGAGACTTAGAACACTAAGTTAAAATATGACAGACCCTATCTCATGCAACATGTGGTTGAGGAGGGCAGAGACTCCAAATGTATCGCTATTGTCCCCATATGAAACATTTCGACCTCAGGTCCCTAATACACATGTGTTAATTTACTTATAAAATATATATAACACCTTGTAGTGAAAAACAAAACCAACAGAGAATTCTTTACCTTTTTCACTGGTTACTTTTGTGTTTCTTGGGTAACATGTATCACATATTGGAGACCACTGATCTGATAGGATCACATAAGAATATAATCATAGAATAATATTGTAGGAGACAGAGTGCTTTTATCAGTAGCAAAATCTGGAGTAGTACCAAACAACTAGAAAAGGACTTTTAACCCAATTAGGAAAACAGTTCGGAGAATGATTCCACAGATGGGGACATGAGAACTTGTCTTAAATTTAAGGATAAACAGACATGAGACAAACAGGGAAGCAAGATATGGAAACAATTTATTTTGATGGATTATGACATGAGTGGCCAAAATGAGAACAATTAAAGCAATAGAGGGAAGTGTTTACCTAAAAATAAAAAGCCAAAGTGAGAGGAAACAAGTGTTTATTTGAGATAAAAAAATGTTTAATTTTGGGAAGCACTGATTCAGGAAGAAACCCAAATGTTGTTCTAATAAAAAGGTGAAGACAAAGAGTATTTATGAGAAAGGAAAGAGATATAATTAAATAAATAAAAGGAAGGAATTTCTATGGCTGATAATAATCTAAGAAAGAAATTCTATAGGCGCTAATTAACTAACATAGTGGTGCTAATTCTAAAGACTGTCTTTAATTTTCAATCCTGTAGTTAGGAATGTGCTTTCCTGTTAGCTTTCCAGGCAGTTAGTTGGAATACAATTTTGCTTTGGCCCAGTCCAAGATTATTTTACCATTTTAAACATTCCAAAAGTCTAAGGCATAAGACTTATAAAGTAGTTCCTACAGGATGGCAGCTCCAACTCCATTTTAAAATGGCTATATTTATATTATTTTTCACAGAAGCATAATCAAAGGGCTATTTTGCGAGACATGCTAACACCTGAATATTTTCCTGTTTATGGTGAGAATACTTAAGAACTTTTTTTTTCTTTTTTTTTTTTAATAAATAAAATTTTATTTTAATGGGGTGACATCAATAAATCAGGGTACATATATTCAAAGAAAACATTTCCAGGTTATCTTGTCATTCAGTTCTGTTGCATACCCATCACCCAAAGAGAGATCGCCCTTCGTCACCCTCTATCCAGTTTTCTTTGTACCCCTTCCCCTGCCCCTCCCCCTTTCCCTCCTTCCCTCCCCCCACCCCCCGCAACCATCACACTCCTGTCCATGTCTCTTAGTCTCGCTCTTATGTCCCACCAATATATGGAATCCTGAAGTTCTTGCCCCTTTCTGATTTACTTATTTCACTCCGCATAATGCCATCAAGATTCCACCATTCTGCTGTAAGTGATCCGATGTCATCATTTCTTCTAGCTGAATAGTATACCATGGTGTATATGTGCCCCATCTTCTTTCTCCAGTCTTCTATTGTTTTTTTACAGTGATTAAAAGCCTTTAAGCAAACTCTTGGCCAATACGACATGAATCCATAAAAGAGTAGTGTCCTTAACATGTTCACCAAGTCCAAGTTGGCCCCATCACCATGCCAAATCCCTGAAAAATGCAACCCAACCACAGTTCAGTCTGTTAGGAGCTGTCACAGGGAGCAGGAGTCCAGGAAAAGTCCACATCCAGGAAAAGTCTGCATGGCACTGGAATTGTTGTCACCATTCTATACTTTGCAGCTCATGTCCAAGTCCCAATGACCTTCTATCTGGTAATGGTTCAGGTAGCTAAGTGGTCAAAGTAGCATTTTAGTCAATTGTACAGAAGATGAATTTGAGGAGAACATGACCAGATGTAAAAAGCAACATGAAAAACTGTAGCAGGACTTAATGTTAAAAACTGATGAGTGCCTCAGCTAATGCACTGGAGAGGACATGGACATATTAAACAAGAGGAGGTGTAGGGTGAGGAAGAAAAAGAAAAGGGGTAACTCCGATGTCTCTATATTCCTCTCTACTCACTGCATGGCAGTGCCAAAAAATAAAATGAGGTACATATAAGGTTATATGAAGAAGCAAATGTGAAAGGAAGATATGAGGTCTATGGATCTTCTTAGTTTGGGGTTCTTATATAACATCCAAGTGGAGATATTAAATGGACTTTTAGTGGGTAGAACTTAGAAAAAGTTGTAGGCTTGAAACATGTATTTGGAGCTCTTTATGTATAATAAGTAAAGTCATAGTGGTAGATGCATTCACCTAGAGGGGGGGATGCAGATTGAAATGAGGACTAGCACTTGCCAGGGATGATGGGATCTGGAAGGAAACAAAGCGACAACTTTTTAGAAGGAAATGAAGAAGAATAAAGAATGAGTTATGTACCAGAAGTGTATTAGAAAGCAATAACCAAAAAGGGGGGGGGGTTAGGGTGTCTGGGAACAATCCTTCGTGGATGTGGCTGAAGAACTGTATAATCGAAACAATGAGTGGCCCTGGGTAGGTAATAGGCTAAAACTGGAGACAATGTTAGTATCACAAACCTATAATGCCAGATGCTTTTTTATAGCAAATTTTAGCTGAGTGGGTGAACTAATAGAGAAAAATAAAAGATTTCTAAAATCAGATATTTTTTATATGTGAATGAAGGAAAAGTGTGAGATTTTAAGAAAACCAAATTTTTTAATAAAAGCTTATATTAATAGTCACACAGTACTATGGTTTATATTGATGACATACTTTTTTTTTTAATATTTGCCTATGTGACCTGTTTTGAACTCTATGAAACCTTTTAAGTGATTAAACAGATATCCAGTTGTGTTCTTGATATCTGAAGTCTTACTATAACAATACTGAAATCCCTATCAACTTCTTTGTTTTATTTTATTTTTTTATTTTAGTGAGAGGAGGGGAAGCAGAGACAGACTCCTGCATAGCCCCAACCGGGGTCCACCTGGCAAGCCCACTAGGGGGCAGTGCTTCGCCCATCTGGGGCCCTTGCTATGTTGTAACCAGAGCCATATTTTAGCTCCTGAAGCAAAGGCCTTAGAGCCATCCTCAGAGTGCCCAGGGCTAACTCACTGGAATGGACCCATTGCTGCAGGAGGGGAAAAGAAGAGAGAGGAATATAGAGAGACATGAGAGAGGGAAGGGTGAAGAAGATGGATACTTGTCTTGTTTCCCTGGCCAGGAATCAAACCTGGGACATCTACATGCCCAGCTAATGCTCTACCAGTGAGCCAACCAGCCAAGATGAAATCCTTATCAACTTCTTTTTTTATTTTTTATTATTTTATTTTATTTTTTTACAGAGACAGAGAGAGAGTCAGAGTGAGGGATAGACAGGGACAGACAGACAGGAACGGAGAGATGAGAAGCACCAATCATTAGTTTTTCGTTGCGCATTGCGACACCTTAATTGTTCATTGATTGCTTTCTCATATGTACCTTGACCGTGGGCTTCAGCAGACCGAATAACCCCTTGCTCGAGCCAGCGACCTTGGATCCAAGCTGGTGAGCTTTTGGCTCAAGCCAGATGAGCCCAGGTCTCGAACCTGGGTCTTCTGCATCCCAGTCTGATGCTCTATCCACTGCGTCACCGCCTGGTCAGGCCCTTATCAACTTCTAAAACAAAACATTATTTGATTATTATCAACATTAATTAATAATAATGTAATCCTCAATTTTTCACTGTAATATTAGTACTTATATTAAATTTACCATTGCTTTCTGTTGATATTTGCTATTTTGTTACAAATTTTGGTATTTGCTGCAAAAAACTTCTATTTTTAATTAACATTTCAGAGTTAGGTAAGTTGGGTTCAAATGTTAAATCCTTGTCTATAAAGTGTAGATAATAGATTAAAAAATTTTTTTAAAGTTTATTTATTTTTTTATTTATTCATTTTTAGAGAGGAGAGAGAGAGGGAGAGAGAGAGACAGAGAGGGAGAGAGAGGAGAGAGAGACAGAGAGAGAGAAGGGGGAGGAGCTGGAAGCATCAACTCCCATATGTGCCTTGACCAGGCAAGCTCAGGGTTTCAAACCGGCGACCTCAGCATTTCCAGGTTGACGCTTTATCCACTGCACCACCACAGGTCAGGCCTTAAGTGTAGATAATAGATTTATTTGAAGATTAAATAAAATTTTACACATACATGAATACACATATATTACATGTGTGTATGTGTATATATATCATATTATAAATATTTACATATATTACATATATTTATTCATAGATTAGCATGCTGTTTCTCAGTATTATTTTGTTATCCTCATCCTCACCATTGCTGTCCTAGTTCAGAAACAAAGAACTAATTTCTAACGTTCTTCTGCTCTGTTGAGGGAGGCAATGGACCTTGAACATCCATCCCTTCACAGCTTTGTTAGTTATGTGAAGAATGCAAGACCCTGACAACTCTTCACCGAGGCCATTTGTAAGGATGGTGTTTAAGAGATCAGGTGGCTTGCTTCCATTTACTATAACCATGGTGAATCTCTCTAGCTCAGTATTTCTCTCCTGTAATGAAACTCAATGTGTGCAGGCATTGATAATAATTCCTTTGTGTAGCCCCTACGGGTGATGATGTTACCAGACTGAGCCAGGCTCTGGGCAGTTTTTCGCAGTCAGCCAATCAAAAGGGATGAACTGGCCTGAGTATATGAGTGTCTCTAATTCAGAAATACCGGTGCCTTGAAAAGCAAGGGATTCCTGTCCACAAAGTTGTCTTAACACTCTCCTGGTGTTGGCAGCTTTGATAGGGTTCAGGGGAAAAAAAAGTAAAAGTTCATGTAGTTAGTCATGTAACCATGTGCAGGAGGTCAGGATTCAGCTGCAGAAACATCTCCTCTGCAAGTTCTTCTGATGTAGCACAGACCTAATCAGCATGGTCCTGTCTGGTGTCCTTGGTAAATCTTCAAGACAGTCGAAGTCAGGTGCCTCTCAGGAACAGCTAAAACCTAGAACCTCTGGTACCATCATACTCTGGGAATTATCTGTGAAAAAACCTCCCTGTTTTCTTAGGATACAAAGGAGAGGTTTAACATTGGTGAACTAAATTCTAATTAATTTCTAGGCCTTAACTTTTCACAGTAAATCCTGTGGCTAGGCTTTTACAAACAACTATTGTGACTTAAACTTCCCTAATTGTCAGGTCCCTCCCCAGTGTATGCTTTTCCTAACATTCCTGCAAAGGTAAACTTTTTGCTACATTTCAAAGTAAAGGCCAGAAAGCCAATAAGAGAGACTAGCAAGCGGATTAACTAGTTCCTAACCCTTACATATCCCCTACTCATTACAACTAAAAGGCTACTTGTCACTGAAGCCAAAATTTCTCACATTTGGGTCCCCCTATCAATGGGAAGGGAAGCCGATGCAAATGAATCGAACTTCAGCATATCATTTTTGCCATGGGTAATAACTTTTTGCCTCTGATTCAGATCACTTTATGTCTTCTTCTATGATCCAAGAGACAGTAACTAGGTAAGGTGCTTATTTAAGTTTGTTAGAGAGTGAAATCCTTGAGTCTGCATACTTCATCACCTCCATTGCTATAGTCCACGTATCTATAATTTACACTACTGGAAGGGGAACATTTTAAAAATGCTGATTGTACCTTAGACTCCTGTACTCAAAATTCTTCCATTACTCTCTAGTGCTTATAGGAGCTGCTTTTGTAGCTTGTTTATTGAGCTGTTAACTTGTATCTCACTAACAAACAAAAATGATGTATTTACAAATTTATCTCTCTATTTACCTTATGACAGGTATTATTTTATGATATGCATTCTTAACTGCTTGTTAAATGAACTGAGTTGACAAAATATGAAGTATAATTAATGGATATATTAGAATTGAAATGAAGAAAAGAAAGTTCAGTATAAAATAGAACATTTATTGTGCAATTAATAGAAAAGTAATTAAAGTAAAATCAACATAATACTTTCATTTCTTATCTATAATGGATTAAGTAACATTTTAAATATTATATCATAAATAGTGTTTGTTCCAATAATTCTTAGTTTTATTTGGCATTTTGCTAATTTGACCAATAAATCTACAAGGGATATTGCTATGTATTATTTTCAAAGAATTTTCTTATGAACAATAGTTTTAAGTAACAACTATTATTGTTTATAGCTGTCATCTAATCAAAACATCCTGCCATTTTATTTAACATATCAACTAATTATTTTATCTAAAACATCAGGTATGCTATCTTTCCATATAATTACTATTATTATAATATAATTACATAAAATTAAAAATCTGTAAACAATGTATTGCTTATTACAATATGGAAAGATAATATGGTTAATATGTTTTATTTTGTTTTGATTGTCAAATACCAGCTTTTTAAATGTAATTACTATTAAAGTTTTTTTATTTCACATTTCCTTATCAAATGTAATAAAATAAAAATGTAATAAAATTATTTTTTAGACTTTTCTACTTTGCAAAACATTTTCAATTTAAAAATATTTTCTAATTTGATAGAATACTTATAACTGGTTAAGTAAAAATAATATACATATGTTCTAATTATTTTTAGTTAAAATTCTTTTAGATATAGGTAAAAGATTTTCAAATTTTCTTAGGCAAAAATTGCATATTTGTTGGAAATGAGCTTTATCAAAATTCCAACAGCAGTAATTGATGTATCTTTTTCTTTGAGTACAGCCATAGATCCAAAACAACTTTAGGGTCTCCAGTTCCTTATGCTAATTTTTTTGGGGGGTACATATTTCAAAATTTAAATTCTCAGGATGGAGAATGTGTTTTTCAAATGTGGAGTCTGATATCTTCATATGAATCAATCATAACTAGGAGCAAGTATAGAAAGTTTCTTTTTAGTGGCTATCACTTTTAGACCTAAAAAATCTAGAATGAAAGGAGGAAGAAGCAATGTATTTAAGTGTATCATTAGATGATAAAAGGTACTCACTTTGCTCTTTGATTCCTCTACACTGTGTGCTTGATGGGAGAGAGAGTTCTATATACTGGCACTTGGCTAAAAATACATAACTCATTTTTCAAATAAGAACTCAGTCTTTTAATGTATTCTTTTTACTAGCACCATATAAAATTAGCAATAACTCATTCTATCTGTGTATTAGTCAAGCTGTGTCAATTTGAATCAGTGAATTCCATGGATATTGATTCTTTTCTTTGGCTGATAAATGACTTCTCTGGTTGGAATTAATATAGAGTAAAATGCATTGACCATATATAGGGTAGTCAAATGGTGATTCTAAAAATATCATCAAGGCAGGGGATGGGAACCTATGGCTCATAAGCCATATGTGGCTCTTTTGATGACTACATCTGGTTTGCAGACAAATCTGTAATTAAAAAAATAATAAAGTTAAAAATATAAAACATTCTCATATATTACAATCCATTCATTTCCCACCATTCATGTTCATGGTTGCGGGTGGCCAGAGTCAATCACAGTTGTCTTCCAGGATAACATCAAATTTTTATTGGATAATGCGTAACGTACACAGGTCATTGTGAGGTCAGAAAGTAAATTACCTCCTTTTAATCAAGTAGTCAGCTAGCTAATTGCAGAAATCTTTTTGACAAAGAAGATGGCTAAAAGAAAAAAAAGATGAGTATCATACATTTCAGCAGGAATGGACAGAGGAATTTGCCTTTGTGGAGAGAGAAGGTTCTGCAGTGTGTCTAATATGCAATGATAACATTGCATCAATGAAACAGTCAAATATAAAGTGGCACTTCAACACATGCCATACTACATTTGCATCGAAATATCCAGTGGAGGACAGCAGTAAGGAAGCATGTCAAGAGCTACTGTGCAGAGTGCAAGCTAGTCAGCAGCAACTCCGTGTTTGGACCCAACAAGGTGACTGGAATTTGGCTAGCTTTGCTGGTTCTTTAGCAATTGTGAGAAATGGAAAGCCATTCACAGATGGGGAGTATGCCAAAACATTCATGCTTGATGTTGCCAATGAACTTTGTGACAACTCTTTGGATAAAGACAAGATAATCAAATGAATAGAAGACATGCCTCTGTCGGCAAGAACTGTTCACAATTGTACCATCATGATGGCACATCAAATTGAGGCAACACAAGTAAAGGACATAAATTCAGCACCATTCTTTTCTCTCGCTTTGCATGAGTCAACAGACATAAGCCATTTATACCAGTTCAGTGTGATTGCAAGGTATACTGTTGGTGACACACTACGTGAGGAAAGTCTTGCTGTTTTGCCTATGAAAGAGACAAGAGGGGAGGATTTATTCAAGTGTTCACTGAGTTCACTAAAGAAAAATATCTACTGATGGATGAACTTATTTCAGTGTGTACTGATGGTGCTCCGTGCACGGTGGGGAAAAACAGAGGATTCATAGTGCTTCTTCGTGAACATGAAAAGAGACTCATCCTAAGTTTTCACTGCATCCTACATCAGGAGGTGCTTTGTGCTCAGATGTGTGGCAAGCAGCTTGGTGAGGTGTTGTTGCTGGTCATTCGGGGGTCAACTTTATTGTTTTAAATGACCAAGCTTTAAATGATTGCCAGTTTAAAACACTGCTGGATGAAGTTGGGAATAATTATCCTGGCCTGCTTCTGCACAGCAATGTGCATTGGTTGTCAAGAGGGAAGGTGCTCAGCCATTTCACGGCTTGTGTGAGTGAAATCCGGACTTCTCTGGAAATGAAAAATGTCAAGCATCTTGAGTTAGCTAATGCTGAGTGGCTCCTGAAGTTCTACTATCTCATGGACATGACTGAACATCTGAACCAGCTCAATGTGAAAATGCAAGGCATTGGAAATACAGTCTTATTCCTTCAACAAGCAGTGTTTGCATTTGAAAACAAGCTGAAACTCTTTATTGCCAACATTGAAACAGGTCGTTTACTACACTTTGAAAAACTGGGAGAGTTTAAAGATGCATGCACAGCAAGTGACCCTGCTCAATATCTTGATCTCTAGCAGCTAGCGGGCTTCACTAATCTCCTGCAGTCATTCAAAGTGTGCTTTGGAGAATTTTGTGAGCGCACTTGGCTTTTTAAGTTCATCATCCATCCACATGAGTGTGCAGTGGACATTGCCAACCTGAGTTACATCCCCGGTGTCTCTGTCAAAGATTTTGATCTACAAGCTGCCACCTGAAGGCCTCAGACTTGTGAGTGAATAAGTTCAAGTCACTGAATGAAGATTTGGAAAGATTTGCACAGCAGCAATCAGAGTTGGCGAGCAAACACAAGTGGAGAGAAATGAAAAATCTTTAAACTGCGGACCAGCTGATTGTCAAAACTTGGAATGTGCATCCCTTCACATACCACACACTGCAACATGTGAGTATTGCTATACTGACAATGTTTGGCTCTACATATGCATGTGAGCAGTCTTTGTCACATCTAAAGAAAGTTAAGACCAACCTACGATCATGTTTAATGGATGGAATTCTCAATGCCTGCATGAAGCTTAACCTCACTACATATCAACCAGACTACAAAGCCATCAGCAAAACCATGCAGCACCAGAAGTTGCATTAATGGTAAGAAGTACTTTATTCATCATTGGTTAGCAACAGCATAGCAATGTTATTAAAAAGAATTCAGAGACATTGTACTTTAAAAATGTTGGTCTTACATAAAATGCACATTTAGTGTTAAACATATTGTATGGCTCTCACAGCCAAAAAGGTCCCTGACCCCTGCATCACGGTCAGGGAAACCATACTTAAATCTATACAGTGGTACCTTGAAATACATACAGAGCAACATACAAAGTTTTTATGTTTCAAGCTTGTATTTTTGTTCGAGATCCGAACGAAATTCTGAGATATGAGTCATGATTCAGGAAGCTGCCGCTAGTTGGTGTGTTGGCGCACGAGTCCAGTATCAGCAGTTTGATATATGAGTTGACTGACTTACAAGCTCTGTTACAGAACGAATTAAATTTGTATCTCAAGGTACCACTGTATTAGGTAATTATTCTGTAGGGATGAATTGCTGGCCAAAATATGATATAATGGGCAAGAATTTGTCCACAGAAAACAGGTTTTCTTTCTGTATGGTACCACAACCAGGAATAGTTTGGGTTGCTGCTATAAAGGGATGGCAGACTTGTTCAGAAGATGTCTGTGCTGCCCAGACTGTGCATAGACCCCAGACTTAACACCATGTCTGCTTTTTACATAAGTATAGTAAGCAACACACTGTCATACTGTGCTGTACAGAGAAGCTGGAGGACTGACATCAACAGAGTGGTCATCCTAACTAACTGAATATATAGAAAATATTTTCAGTAAGGAACTTCTGATGAGTGTTCATATGGATTTGGATATTTTCATGTGTTTGGTGTACAAGGAAATGTTCAGTATTAGCCTTCTCCTGATAAATCCACAATCTCAGTTTTGCTACTTTTTTTTACATCTACCCAACCCACTAGATACAGACAAAGACAAATAACAGTTAGAAGTATTATACGTTAGATATTATCTATCAAAGCTACTCTTCCTGAGTTAAAATTGTAAAGTGGAGACATTTATAAACCAGTTTTGATTTTATCCATTTCTTTCATCTTTATTGAGAGATAATTGACATATAACATTATGTGAGGTTAGTAATATAAAAACATCATACTTCCCAGGATAACATAGGTAAAAGATGATAACAATATGGGACTGCTTTAGAAAATTCTGTTAATGCCACTTTGGATTTATAAATGATTATTATCAATTAATTATTAAAAACAGTCTGGCCTGACCTGTGGTGGCGCAGTGGGATAGAGCGTCGACCTGGAACACTGAGGTTGCCGGTTCGAGGCCCTGCACTTGCCTGGTCAAGGCACATATGGGAGTTGATGCTTCCTGCTCCTCCCCCTTCTCTCTCTCTCTCTATAAAAATCAATAAATAAAAAAAATTAAAAAAAAAAAAACAGTCAACCAATAAAAACATAACTAAGTGGAACAACAAATCTATGTTTCTCTCTCCATTTGTCTCTCTTTCTAAAATCAATAAATAAAGTTTTAAAAAATTACCATTGCTCATTATATCTGTTACATCAAATCTTTGAGTATGTGTTCTTTTTTATGCTAATATCTTAACTAATATATTGTCTCTGCCAACATTTATCAGTGAGCATCTAGTTCTTGAAAGAAAGTCACCTCCAAATATGTCTGTTACATTGTTATCTTTGATTGAAAAAATTAGCATTGGAAAATCCACATGGTATACCAAATATTTATAATGTATTTAAAGTATATCTTTAATATTGCTATTATTAGTAAATTATATTAACTAGAGTTATAAATTATTAATATGTTATACAGTAGTCTATATCATTTATCATTGTTAATTCTTATTGTTTTTTCCCCTTAGTTATAAGAATAATTTTTCTTATATAAACATAATGAACATATGGCAATGCTAATAAATGAGCAATTGGAATATTCTAAGCCAGTAGGAACACATTTACTTGCTTCCAAACATGTGTTCTGTGTAATGACATTGGCATATACTATAAATTTAGTACAAGTTCTGCCAAATTTTAAGCAATATAGAAGAGTAGCATAGTTATGATAAAAAATAGTAACAACAGCCCTAGTAATATCTAAGAATGCTAGCACTGGTACTAAGAAGAAGTATGAGGCAGGAAGGAAGCAGAGAAAAGAAAGGATAAAAAATATAGCTAACATCTAAGAAGATTAACAAGATGCCTAACAATGTACAAAGTGCCTTACATTCCTCAAATCATTTAATTATTAAAACAGAGCAAAGATTTAGAGAAATAATATGCTCATGATATGAAGCCACTGAGGAACGGAGGAAGATATCAGTATGGCAAGCTGAAGAAACTGAAGTACAGTGGGGTTGGAACACGTACTTGTTAGTCCAGCCTGTTGGGTGTTGGAAACACAACCTTGCACTTATCAAAGATCATGTTGTAATTTACTTTGTCATTTCCAACCCTTTCAAATTCAAGTGTGATACTGCACTTAATTTCCTATATTTTCAAACTCCTTTTACTAATTTTCCAACTGGACTGCAATAAAATGCATCACCTATTGACACTAACACATTTTTACCTATCCAATCACCTCATTTATGTTATTATTTTCTTGCTCATCCAGGTTGGATTGAATAGTTCATCACTAATGATTATATTCACTCCCTTGCTTACATCCTCATTTTTTCTTTTTCTTTCTTTCTTTCTTTTTCTTTTTTTTTTATTAAGTGAGAGGCAAGGAGGCAAAGACAGACTTCCACATGTGCCCTGACTGGGATCCACCCAGTAAGCCCCCTGTGAGGTGATGCTCTGCACGTCTGGGCTGCTGATCTCTTGCTCAGCAACCAAGTTATTTTAGTGTCTGAAGTGAGGCCATCAAGCCATCCTCAGCGCCTGGATCCAACTTTGCTCAAACCATTGGCACCATGGCTGCTAAAGGGGAAAAGAGGGGGGCGGGGGGAGATGCATATGTTCACTTCCCCTGTGTGCCCTGACCAGGAATCAAACCTGGGACTTTTACACACTGGGCTACTACACTCTACCATTGAACCAACTGGCCAGGGCCTCATTTTTTTATATAATGGTAAAATTGTGCTTATTTTTCTAAAGCTAGTTCTCTCTCTTCTCAGTTTACTCACCTGACAACAAACAGTAATTAAACTATACACTAAACTTAGGTTACCTGTCAAAGTCTCCTTATTCCAAAACTATACCTAAAATCTCAAATTGGCTATAGCAAATACATGCAACCATTTGTCTAATTTTATGTTTGGTCCATAACCTATAAATTTAAAGTAGTCCATTGGCTGGCTGCCTGCTCTAATGCTTCTCTTGTTAATTCATTCTTCTATTGACCTGTATCTTTTTTTCAAATTCCTCCTAAGCCTCTTCACAAAGTCAGTCTCATCTTATTTCTTTTTCTTTTTAACAAATAAAACAGCCTTAATAGATATTATTTTGTATTTATATAGTGCCTTCTTCAAGAATGTTAGATGCTTTATAGAAAAGTATGTCTAATTAATCCCCACAACAACCCTGTGAAGTAGATGTTACTCTCATTTACAAGACACGGAGACTGAAGCACAGAGAGGTCAAGTGACTTGCTCAATAAAATCCTATTTTATATATATATATATATATATATATATATATATATATATATATATATATATATATATATATATATATATATATATTTTTTTAACCCATACATACTTATTCTGACCTCTCTGGGCTTACAATGGATAAATTTGCCTCTTGGATCTCAATTCACTACTTAGATCTGAATGCCATTCACCTACCCAAGATATCACTCCCCAAATTTCCTACTGCTTTTCATACATTAGCAATTTTTAAACAACCTTTTGTGTTATAATTTCATGTGGTAGAACAAACTCATTTCAGTTGTACATCTTGATGAGTTTGACAAAGGTATATGCATTTGCAACTATTGCCACAGGAAGAAAGAGAATACTTCTATCATCCCAAAATTTTCTTATATTTCTTTGTAGTCAATTACCCTCCCAGTTCTGGCCTTAGACCTTCACTGATATGCTTTCTATTCTATGAATTACTTTTGATTACTCTCAATTTTCAAAAAAGAGTAGAAACATAAAGTATGCATAGCTTACTCTTTTATGCATAGCTTCATTGTTTTCAGTATGCTTTTAGGTTCCATTTCTGTTGTTGAATGTATCAATATTTTGTTATTGTAATGATGTAATGAACTGTATTGTATGGATATTACATAGTTTGTCTACCCATTTACCCATTTATATGTTGACATATACTTGGGCTGTTTCCAATTTTTGACTGTTAAGTATAAAGTTGCGCACTTGACTAAGGCACATTCTGTAGGCATTCTTGTATACATATCCCTGTTCTTATGTTGCTTAGATAGATACCAAGGAGAGGATATTTAGCACCATATAATATATTCATGACTGTATTCCAAGTAGTGTACTGATCACCTTTTTATGAGCTTATTGGTTAAATACATGTCTACTTCCTTGAAGTTTCTGTTCAAATATTTTGACCATTTTTAAAAAATATTCTTTTTTCATTGAGTTGCAAGGCGTTTTTTGTTTGCAGGGCAGGACACTAGTACATTTACAGATGTTTATATTACTAAATAATAATGCAATAAATTCTGTATCATATACTCACAATTGTAAACCTACTTTTTCTCTAACCTGTATTTTATTCCAAAGTCTTGCCCACCATTTCACTTTCTAAACAGTGTTATTTGAAGAGCAAACATTTTTTTTTTAAATTAGGTGAGAGGAGGGAAGGCAGAGACTGACTTCCTCATGCACCCTGAATGAGTTTCACCCAGGAAGCCCACTAGGGGGCGATGCTCTGCCCATCTGGGCATTGCTCTGTTACATAGCAACTGAGCCATTCTTAGTGCCTGAGGTGAGGCCACAGATCCATCCCTAGCACCCTAAAGGCCAACTTCCTCCAATTGAGCCTTGGCTTCTGGAGGAGGAGAAAGAGAGAAAGAGAGAAAGAAGCAAGAGGGAGAAGAATGGAGGAGCAGATGGTTGCTTTTCCCATAGGCCCTGACCAAAATTGAACCCAGGACATCCACACACTGGGCTGATGCTCTACCACTGAACCAACTGGCCAGGAAAATATTGTTAACTTTAACAAAATCCAATTTATCTGTTCTTTTTTTATTTTTTATATGTCATGTGTTTTGTCCTTTTACAAAGATTTTACCTACACCAAAATGACAAAGTTATTTTTCCCTTCAGAATGTTTATGGCTCTAGCTTTTATGGTTTACATATAGATCTATTATTCAATTAGAGTTAATTTTTGTGTATGGTTAGAGACGAGTGTGAAAGTTTATTTTTAAAGAACTATCTAGTTCATCCAGCATTATTCATTGAAAACTATTTTTTCCCATTGAATAATCTTGGTACATTTTTCAAAATTAATTAAAAGTATTTGTCTAACTATAATTAATTAAAAGTATTTGTCTAACTATATTTATAATTAAATAAAAGTATTTGCTATCTTTCATTGGTGAATACAGGTGATTTACAACTATGTGCCATGACATACTGATGTGCAGTGAGAATTTTTCAAACATACAATACCTGACTATTTATTCAGGGCACTGAGCTCTATTACAATGTTTTGCAACATCTAGTTCACACAGTAGTGACAGTCCACCTGAAATTTCATGTGTGAAGATTATAGACACAGTGAACTTAGTCAAGTGCACTTATGCTTAGGGTCATTTCTGCCTTAGTGGTCCTCAAAATAATTGTATTTTCACTGGTCCACAAGTATAAAAAGTTTGAAAATAACTGCAGATTGTCAAATAAAATGGAAACAGTAAACACAACAATAGCCATCCATATGACTGAGTCAAAATTATACCTATTATTTTTTTGTCAGACCAGCAAAAAATATATTTTTGCTGTTTTGTAGACTCGTAGTAATTAGTTTATGGGTGCCATAAGATGAAAAAAAAAAATGAAAATCGCCAATCATATGTTTCCCTTAACACAACAAACACATTCACTTGATTAATGTAGCTTTACAATATCTTTTATTTATTTATTTTTTTGTGACAGAGACAGAGAGAGAAGAGAGAGGGACAGATAGGGACAGACAGACAGGAAGAGAGATGAGAAGCATCAATTCTTTGTTGAGGCACCTTAATTGTTCATTGATTGCTTTCTCTTATGTGCCTTGACCAGGAGGCTAAAGCAGATCGAGTGACCCCTTGCTCAAGCCAGCGACCTTGGGTTCAAGCTGGTGAACCTTGCTCAAACCAGATGAGCCTACACTCAAGCTGATGACCTCAGGGTTTCGAATCTGGGTCCTCTGGGTCCCAGTGCAACGCTCTATCCATTGCACACTGCCTATTCAAGCTACAATGTATCTTTTAAATCAGGTAGTAAATTTAGGGTAGTGTGGTCCAGTACTCAATGGGGAGAATGTAGCCCCTACTTCAGAACTATATCACTCAATCTCTGCTAGAGTTTTTAACTCTAGTTCCCTTAGAGTAGTGGACCACTGGTTCAGTTTGGTTGCAGCCAGCTGTCCTAATTGCAGGTGCAATCTCAGCAGAATGGGACCACCCAGGACTTGGAAAAACCGTTCAAGACAGTCTTGTTAAGGATGGCCCCAGCTGAGCCTATATAAGGAGAACCAGTTATACAACTATTCTTAGCTTTAGAGCCACTCATACTCAAACCCTGAACTATAACATCTGAGGAAGACATGATTTGAAAGTCCCAACTCTCTGAGAGGTATTTCCTTCCCCTTGTGGATCAGAGCTGAGCAGGATAGTGCCACCAGGACTTGGGAAAACAGATTAAGATAGTCTGTCTTTGGAGGTGGCATCAGTCAGGCCCAAGGGAGGGAGCCAGCTCCATATTCTCCCCAGTTTGATAGCCATGCTCATTTGAACCCCATAATAGAGCCTCTAAGCGAGATGTCCTCTGAATGCCCAGCTCTTAGAGGCTCTTCCTTTCCCCCCAGGAACTGAGGACAGCAGTGTGGGGCCACTGAGACTTGGCAAGATAGAACAAAATGGTCTCCCACTGGGGGTGGTGCTGCTTAGCCTGCAAGTAGCCGGGGAAACTGGCCCTCATTCCAAAGCCTCACAGTTTAATATCTGTCTGTCTGCCTGTAGTTTCTTCAAAGAAAGAGCACATCAAAGGTCCCTGTTGGGTGCAGGCACCAGTACTTTCTACCAGACTATACATGACAGGCTGGTGTCACCAGTATTTGGAAGACCAAATACTGTTAAGCACTCCCCAGGATGGTTCTGTAAGAATAGAATTGTCTGATCTTGGTATCTAGGACCTTAGTGCCCTATGAGATTTGATTCTGGATAGAGACCTCAATAGCAGATACCTCCCACCCCCACCCCAGATCTCTCTTTGAGGCCGTACAAAGTAGATTTTTACTTTATAACTCCTATATGTCCTTAGTTGCCTTTCCGCTACTGGAACCCCAGTTGAGTGTTAAGAACAAGCTTCTGTGCTTTAGGCCTTTAGGAGAGCACCTGAAATTCTAGAAGACTCCTTCTTCTTCCCTATAAACAGAGTCCTCACTGATTTTTACTGCCAGATGCTAGACAGGTTCCACTTTGTGGACCTGGTGGTCTGGGATGGGAGTACTGGTATGGATTGAGACCCCATGCTTCTTACTGGAAACTATTGCAGCTGGATATCCCTTTAGCTTCTCAGCTGCCACACATGGGTGCAGGGGCCAGCCCTTTTTGTACCTCTGCTCTTCTTACCAGTTGCTATGTAGCTTCTTCTACATATCCGTGGATATAATACTCCTGTTCAGCTACCCTTAGTTGGTCATTCAGGTCGATTGCTCTATAGTTTAGCTGCATATCTGGTTCAGTGCCATGAAGAGGTGCGTATGGCTTCCACCTACTCTGAGGTGATGATAAAAATCTTTTGTGTAATTTTTTTAAACCATGAGTTTATATGGCTAAATTTTTAAATTTTCTCTTCCTTTTTCTGTTTCACCTTTGATATTTCTAATTTTGTATGCTTGTATTTTCTCTCATTTTCATAAATAGTTTCTTGGTTTTCCCTTAAAAATTAGTTTTTAGGTGAATTTAACAAGCTAATTAATTTTTATTTTCATTATTATTTCCCCCTGATATTTCTTGTTCTACTTGTTTTATTTTCTAAGTTTTTGTTTGAAACAATAATACAGGTTAATTCATCATGTTCAAGGGAACTTCATAGCCGTACACAGTTCAAAATAGCACCAAAAATGTATATGGATTTTTAAAAAAACTTTTGAGTCCAGCCATAGGAAACAAACATTCTACATTTTTCTAAATTTTTCCAAATTCTAAACATCACAGTAACTTCTGGACACCTACTAGTGCTTTTCTCATTTAAGAAGTTAAAGTATCACTTCTGTAAATATGTTTCAGGCACAACAAATACATAACTACTAAATATATCATATATGTGTGCTAGACATGGTCTAAGATTTTACAATCTAATTTATTTGATTCCAGTAAATCTTACTTTCTATTTTGTAGTTTAAATATTTTATGTATTTAACAATTATGCTACACAATTTAATTATAAAACAGTTGATTCTTAGCAGAATTTTAGCTGAGAATTCTATTTAAGACATTAGCAAAATATAAGTAAGCACCTAATTTATTTGAAAGAGCATTTTTAATTTACTTAAATATACCAAAGAAAGGCAAAGTTAGAATACAAGTGCACATTTCTTGTTTCTCAGCACGTTATCTTTGCCACTATGCTTAATTAGATTTATTTATTTATTTATTTAAAATTTTATTTATTGATTTTAAAGAGTGGAGAGGGAAAGAGAGGAAGGATGCAGAGGTGGCAGGACAGGAAGCATCCCCTTGCTTCCCATATGTGTCTTGACCAGGCAAGCCCGGGGTCTTGAATCGGTTACCTCAACATTCCACTGAGCCACCACAAGTCAGGTTTAATTAAATTTAAAGATATGTTTTTAGTAAAATTATATTTCTACCAACTGCTGTCACTCAATTCCTGATTCCATGTCATTCTCGATATTAGAGTACTTGACAATCTTCTGACAGAATCCCAACTGTCAGTCTGGTGTGTTGATTACTGCTGCTTCTCTTCAGCCTACTTAAAGATTTATTATTTTCATCAGAACAAAGATATTCTTTCCTGTTTCAGTCAACTTTAGCCTGTCAGTGCCCAAATATAATAATGGTGTAATGTTTTCTCTGAGCACATCCTTTTTTTTCCTCTACATGACTGAGAGAGAAAATCTATTTTTCCCCTCTGAAAGTTAAGTTCATTCCAAACACCAGGAATCTCTGAAGGGCTTTCAACTCTTTAAATCACACAGTATATACATTATAGCCTTGTATGCAGATTGTTGGTTTCTAAATATAACAGAATGCACAAAATTGACCTAACTGAAATTTTGATAAGAACCCTCTGCCTTAACTTTCAGAGATATAATTTTTAAGTTTATATGAGAATATAAATGTAAACTGTTACCAAAAGTTGAGATATACAGAATCACTAACTCATATTTTTGGTTCAGTGTACATTAGCATATAGATCAGCATATGCAAGTATGCTTGTATTTACTTTTTTTGTTATTTCAGTGACTGGGGTATTGGTTTGTTCATAAGTTTCTATATTATATGAGATAATCAAATCAAATTGGGAAATATCTATTGATTTTATTAGAATTATGTTTTTCCCCCATAGTTAGCTCTAGCAGTCTTCCTAAGATGTAGAAATATGCTTGGAATAATGCCAAAAAGATACACTTTCTCATCTTAACCTTATTTCTGAGTCAGTATTGTCATACATATTTAATGTTTCTAAAATTTTCAAGTAGAAGAAATATCTCATTTATAGAGAGTGTTCATATGCAGTATCTGTAAATGCTTTATATTAATACAAGGTTTCTAAAGCTTAATGATCCTGAGGAAAATTTGAAACATATTAAATATAACAATACAACACATGTTTATTTTAGAGAAGTTCATCTATGAACAGAAAGAACATATTTTCTTTTTTTTTTTTTTGGAAAGAATATATTTTCCTCTACATTTGCAATTATGTGCTTCTATTGATGGTGCTCGAATAGTGGACTCATAGCTTTTGGTAGCATATTTCTCTGTCCACACCCCTAGAAACACACATTCGTGTGTAGGTACACACACACGTACACACACAATGTGCAAATGCCTGAATGCCAGATATTGTTAGGTATGTAGTAAATGACATGGACTGTTTTCTCCTGTGTTGTTTATTCCAAAAAAAACTTTACCAGGAGATTGTTTGTGCTTGACTTACCATTGTGCACAGGCAGAAGAGAAAAAGGAGAAGAAAAAGGAGAAGAAGGAGCAGTATTTTCATGAATAAATTAAATCTCAATTCCAAACAGCTTTTTCTATTGTCTTCAGAAGATATCAACATTTAGAAATTATGTTTTCTAACATAAGACAAATAATCAGATGAAGTTTAGCTGTACTGAATCACCAACGATATTATTGAGAGTAAATACAATTTATATCTATAATATTTACCTGATGAAGGATGTGGTTTCACACACCAGTTAAAAATGCAATAAACCAGACATAATTGCTAGTGGAAAAGTCAACTCTATACAATCAGAATTTTATGTATTACTTAAGAAGATGGAGAATTTATCTGTATGCTGCAGGTGTAGTGGCTATAATTATATAATACCATTAAAAAGAAGGTTTAGAATCTACCAATGCCTTTTCAGAAAATTCAAAGAAACATTTTTTTAATTCTAGGAAATAATATGTGTTAATAACAGCTACATACTAACCATAACAATTAAAACACTTTTTAAACATTTGCAAATGTAACATTTTAAGAGTTTGGTGGTGTCATTTATTATGACTTAATAAAAAAACACAATATAAATTAGGTAAACCTATGGGAGAATTTATAATAGCATATGCAGTCATTTACTTCTAGGTTACCAGTTCAGATTTGATCAAGTTAGTAAAAGCAAAGTACCATTAACCCCAATGACTGTTTGTGACCTATGTGAAATAGTTTTGTGTTTTTAGTCTAAAATGCAAAATCCACCCTGGTAATCAGACTCAAATATGAATCTCATGAGAAAGGCCAACATATACCTTCTATTTCAACCTAACCTACATTATTGCCACACATCTAGAGGATAACTACTGCATAAGAATAAGATAGAATAGTCCTATATGATTCTTACATATGCAAAGCCTTCTGTTCTTAGCTTTTTCTCTTGTTAGAGATGTATAAAGTAAAATCTAATAACACTATGCAATAAAATTGCTAAAAGCAGAGAATATGTTTCCATGCATAGAAAGTATAATGCATATCTTGAAATATAATATAGAAAACTATTATTATTTTTATTTTTACATCAGCATACAGACACATAGGTAGGTGACCTACTGTTTAGCAGAGCATATTTAGAAGGCACAGTTCACAAAGATGGGCTAGAACCCAGGAATATTTGGAGAGATAAACTTCTTTGCAAAATAGTATCAGGAAATTTGTGTTTCTGACAAAACCCATAGAGGTAGAGACTTGAAACATTAGGAATCAGAAATTATTTAAAGGAGCCAATGCTGCCAAAAAATACAGAAATACAAACCCTACTGACTCCTACACATTCTGCAAGGACAGCAGCACACATGGGTATCTTGAGGGTTGGAAAGTGGAGAGTTAGATGATTCATGCCAGAAAATAATCTCATGTTTATGTTGACTTAAAAACTGTAAGCCATTTCCAAGTTTTTGAATATTCAAAGAAATGAGAAGGATGCAGAATATCTTCTGTTGAGAGTATAGACTTTGACTTACAAAGGAATGGAAACCAAAGGAGACATTCAGGGAAAGAGTATATATTAAAATAGATGTTCTTATTTTGGTAGCAAGTAACACAAAATGCAAAATGGAACCCTAAAATAAAGCTTTACTGATGTGTTGTTTTTCATTGATTCAGGGTTATAACATTTGAACATGAGTATCCAGAGTACAGTTGAAGTTGGCATTTTAGATATGATTTTGGAGTCTATTGTACCCTACTTTGAAGATAATAAGAACTCGTTCACTAGTGATAGTGATGGAAAAGAAGTGAATCTGTTAAGGAGGGAAACAAATACAAGGTGGATTATATTAAGAGCCACCTACAGCTTCTCAAGAAATCACCATTGGTTGACTGGACACCAGTGGTTGAGAAACTCCATAGAATGACTGTGAGAGAGAACATTTGATCGAGGATGGGTAGAATGGGAAGTGAATTTGCTGGATCCTTCCAGTCTTTATCTTTCATTGTTAAAATCTTAATCCATGGACAAAAATCTGCCAAATCTCAGTTTAATTAATGTGTGACTGGAGTAATTATTGAATGTGCTATCGAAGGATAGTTGAGTGTTGGCAGATATCTATTCATTTTTACCTACAGATGTTGTTGTAATAGGTGCTGTTAGTGGCATGGGTCTCAACCACTATGTAAATTTTGAAGTAATCTAAGATTCTGCTGTGGTGGATAAAGTAGTCTTCCCAGGGTTGATAATGAAGATGAAGCTGAAAGTTATGGTCCAGATCTCTGTCTGAAAAACAGCAGTGTAATGAGAAATACAAACCAAAATCAAAGGTAACAGACATGTTTGATCAGAGAGTTTTTGACTGTTTCTTCTGTAATCCAAAAGAAGGTAAAGCACAAAAAGAAATAAAATAATGTTACAGAGTGAGTAGGATTTAAAATCTTCAAAAAGGTAATGAGCAGAATAAGATGGGATGAATTGAAAGCAGAAACTTGAATATTTGTAGACCCATGTACTATCCAGTATTATTCACTATACTTAAAAGATATTCACAGATGAATGATGAATAAATAAAATTTTCCATAGTCATATAATAAAATATTATTCAGCCTTAAAAATTATGAGAATTATGACACATGTTACAACAGAGATGAACATTAAATACATTATACTAATTTAAATAAACCAGGTGCAAAAGAATAAATAATGTAGGTTTCCATTTATATGAGATATCTAGAATAGTCAAACTCATTGAGTCAAAGAGTATTATGGTTATTGTCAGGGGCTGAGAGGAAGAACAAAAGTAAAGTTATTATTTCATGGTTAGGAAGTTTCAGTTGTGAGGAGTGAGAAATTCTGTAGATGGATAGTGGTGATGGTTATACAACTATGCAAATGTACTCAATGCCACTGAACTGTACACTTTAAAGTAGTTTAAAGAGGTAAGTTTCATACTGTGTATATTTTACCATAATAAGTAAATCATCCAAAAATATAAAATGAGAAGAAGTCTTTCAGAAATAGATTTTGGGAAAAATTTATTTAAATAAATATATTTATTAGATATATGTAGTAGATTTGCCCTGTGTTAGATGCTTTCAGTGAAATAGTAATCTGTCACTATCTGTGAATTATTTGGTTTATCAATACATCTACTTTGCTTTCTTCTAGAGAATGATCGTTAGTATTAGGTGAATTCCAGATTTCTTATATATTCAAATATGTATTACATCTATGATAATGTCTATATTTTGCTCAAATTTTTTAATACTCACTCATCTTAAGTCCAGACATTTTTATTATGGGAAAGAAAATGGCCACCATAACACAGTTCTAACTTGTCACTCCTACATTATCTATCAATTCACTGCCATGGTCCAGCCCTGTTTACCACTTATTCTCTGAAGACACTTGCTTTATTCGATGGTTTTGTTCAAGCAGTTTCTACATCAATGCCTGGCATGTTTATATTTCCAAAGCTGGAACGTTCTGGAATGTGCTCCAGAGTGCATTCTCACAGATCCCAACATGGCTTAACACTTTCCTTTTTCTGCATTTCCATGGAAATGCATTACTGTGCTTTTAAGACTACTAGTCACAGTCTCTCTTGTAATAAATTATATTACATATTTTACTATAGTTACTGCCTTGCTCAATAAAAATACATTGAAATGCTATGAAAAACAAATGATATGTGCTGTGCTTACTTATGTTTTCTAGCAATCATTTTACTTTTTATTTTTCTAGTATTCATTTTATAATACAATTTTATTAAAAAGTAGAAATTTATTTAAAAGACACCCAAGTTTAAAGCAAACATAAAGAGTCATGAAATAACTTCTAATATACCCTATTTTAATTTAAAATAATTCAGGACTGTAAACTTAATGAGTCTTAAGAATGAGCAGAAATGAAATTGAATTATGTCAATCCTCTTTCTCCTTGTTGTGATTGAATTTCACATTTGGGAAAAATTACAGTAACTGGATATAAAGCTATTGTTATTTCTCCAATTTAACAAAGAAGGGAAAATAAAAGGTTGACATTTGATATAATTTATGTGAAATGAATCAATGCAAATTTTATAGACTGCTTTTATGCATCTAATTTTATTTAATTTTGGGAAAAATAGCAAAGTTGATAGATTGCAAAGTTGTGTGCTTATATATATGTAAAGGGGATTTTAAGCATTGTAAATTTAGAGCACCACTGTTACATTTCAGCATCTCACATTTTGTTTGGTGCAGGGTTTGTGCAGTTATGTGAGTGCACTGGCACTGGAGTAAGCTATTGGTAAAAAGTTTCAGGAAAAATGAGTCATAAGGAAATTTAAAAAAATATAGAAACACAGGCTGAAATATAGTAATATATATATACATATATATATATATAATTCTTAAATTGTAGAAAATACTTCTGATTAGATTCAGTGTGGTTTAGAGTAAAAAAAGAATTGAATCAACCTGGTAAATCTCTTAAAGCTATATCACTTTCAATCACTGAAATATGATAGGAAGAAGTTACTGATAACAACTTCCAATTGCATAATAGTCCCAAGACTTACATTAGCAGTCTTGAGTATTACTAAGACAAATGTATGTAGGCCTTCAAAATCTCTGTGAAGAAAATATTAGTACTGAGATTCTGTAAAACTTTGCCTTGTTAATATACCCTGAGGATGGTGTTAGAGTTGAAGTTTAGTAGTGCGTATTCAAAGCTTCCCATCTCGAGGCTAATGAAGAGATCCTGGCAGCTTTACTGCAATGTCAGTAGAGAGTTTTAATGATTGGAGATTAATCAGTATCCAAGGCAACAATCTTTAGGGATATCTACACTCTTAAGACAAGGAAAAGAAGTGGTAAACATTTATACTACTGAACAGAAACAAATAAACAGACATACAAAAAGCACTTTTGCTCCTTAAAGATATTGCAAGAGTCTTGGATTTAGTGGTGCATTCACTTAATTAAAATAGCCAGGATTTTAATATTTCTTTCTGTGTAAATTACTTTTGAGAAAGTCATCTGCCACCTCTGATATTTCTTGGGCAATAAATTTGGATAAATTAGTTATTCTGCTTATTCAGAAATTCTGAAAAGTGATAGGCACTTGCCAATGGGCTGTAGAATTCCTGGCTCATTGATTTTTAGGTGCCAGAGGAGATTGGAGAAGCAGTGGAATGATATGAATAGAAATAAAGAAAGTAAATCTTTCTAGATTAGGCTTGCATCTATCTATTCACTAATTAAACATGGATTATGTTATTATATGTATATAAAAGTATGATTATATTATTATAGTGTTCTGTCCTTTTGCTTAAAGCTTATAAAGTCACTATGATTTTGAACTATACTTGAAAGAATATAACTTTCAGTAGAAATCTTTTAGACCTCTGCTGTATTATTAGTCAAGCCAAGTCCCTTAAAACTAAAATTGCTGTATATCTTTTAAACAAGGTAACTTTTTAAGGGTGAAAGAAGGCAAAAAAAAAATAATTAGGTGAAACTATAGGTATAAAGTAGAGTTCTGGTCAGACTGGGACAGATGGTCTAAAACTGAAATAATAATAATAAATATGCATTTTATGTCTATAAGTGGGAGTTGGTTCAATTCCTCAAACTTATTCTTATCAAAGTATAAGCTAAGCTCCTATAACAAAGTTGGCCAAACTAGAAAGTCTTACATAACTGCACAGAGGAAAGCAAGTGGTTCAGTATATGCAAGCTTACCTATTTGTTTGTAACATCCCTTACTGTTTTGTGGTCAGCTTGGTGAACTAGTAGTCACTGGTAGCAAGACCATATTTTAATCTATGAAATGAGATAAAAATTTCTTATCTTTAAAGAAAGTAACATGATATGTATACTTGATTTTTACTTGCATTTTAGTAGAGAAAACTTAGACATGTGGCTACATGTTACTGACTGCCTAGTCATCTGGCCTGCTGAAATGTGGACATGGGTAATGGGAAATATTCTATCGCTAGAAAAATGGGGATATAGAGAATGGGGGAATTCAGTTGTCTTTTTCATAAAATTGTTCCTCAAATATGATAAGCTGAAAATTACCATCACAGTTTCCATGAAATGCTTGTTAAATTGTACATCCCTAAGTCTCACATCTGTTATTGAATATCAAAATCTTTATAATTCATTTTTGAAAGATTGTATGTTTAGGAATTAATTCATTTTTTGCATGTGTTCAATTTACTGGTGTGTATATGTTCATAGTAGTAGCTTATGATTCTTTGCATTTCTTTGGTATCAGTCGTAACTTCTATTTATATCAGATTTTATTTATTAAGTCCATTCACTTTTTTTCTTATGGAATCTAGCTAAAGGTTTGTAAATGTTATCTTTTCAAAGAAGTAGCTCTTAGTTTCATTGATTTTTTTCTGTTGTCCTTTTATTCTCTATTTTATTGATTTCTACTCTGATTTCCATCATTTCCTTCCTTCTGCAAACTTTAGGCTTTGATTTTGTTTTCTGTTTTTTTTTTTTCTAAGTCCTTTAGGTATAAAGTCATATTGTTTGAGATTTTTCCTATTTCTTGAAGAAGGTCTTAGTCACTATAAAATTCCCTGTAAAAACTACTTTTGTTGCATCCCATTGATTTTGGTATGTTGTATTTTCATTTTCATTTATCAAAGATTTTTTTTTAATTTTTATAAATGATTGATTTTAGATAAAGAGAAAAGGGGAGAGAGAGAGAGAGAGAGAGAGAGAGAGAGAGAGAGAGATGGAGAGAAACATCAATTTATTCATGCATTCATTTGTTGATTCTCATATGTGCTCTGACCAGGAATCAAACCTGCAACCTTAGCTCATCAGGACAATGCTCTAACTGAGCAACCTGGTCAGGGTTGTCTAAGTTATGTTCAATGGCATATCATCATGTTTTAATGATTGTTCCCAGTTTTCTTCTTGTAATTAAGTTCTAATTTCATAACATTTTAGTCAAAAGAGATGCCTGATGTGATTTCAGTCTTCTTAAATTTCTTGAGACTTGTTTTGTGGCCAACATGTGATCTATCCTGGAGGATGTGTATTCTGCTGCTTTTGAATGGAATATTATATCTTATCTATTAAATTTGTATGGTCTAATGTTGTGGTTTTCAACCCCTGGTCCACCAGAAATTTTATGCCAGTCTGCAAAAGAGTTAACCACCATGACTTTTCATACAACATCAGGATGATTAATTCTTTCATGGACCAACATGAAATTTTTGGTGGACTAGCGCAAGTCTATGGAAAGGCATTTGAAAACCACTGGTTTAATGTATTGCTTAAGGCTAATGTTTCCTTACTGATTTTCTGTCTGGATAACTTATGCATTAATGTATTGGATTGTTATATTCACTTGTTATTATTGTTATTCTGTCAATTTCTCCCTTCATGTCTTTTAATATTTGCTTTATATGTTTAGGTACTCTTATGTTTGATGTATAACTATAAATATTTACAAATGTTATACATTCTTGCTAGATTAATCCTTTATCATTATGTAATTTTCATCAATATTTTTTTCTTATGAACTTTGTTTTAAAGGCTATTTTATCTGATGTAACTAGAGCTACCCAGCTTTCTTTTGATTTTTATTTGAATTAAACATCTTTCTTCTTCTTTTCACTTTAAGACTATGTGTGTTCTTATATCTAAAGTCATTCTCTTGTAGGCAGGCTGTAACTGAGTCTTTTTATTTTTATTTATTCAGTCACTATCTTTTGACTGGACATTTTAGTCTATTTACATTTAAAGTTATTATTCAAAGTCTTTATTGCCATTTTGTTAATTTTTTGTTTGTTTTGAAGTTTCTCTTGCTCCATTCTCTTTCTCTTGCTTAGGTTTCAGTTTTATTATCTTTTTTGTAACTACACTAAATTTTATCTTTGGTTGGCATTAGGCATATATTTAACACTTTTTATGCTTTTTATTTCATGCTTTACAATTGTTTTGTATGTGTAGTTCTTAAATAATTATGACAGTTATAGTTATTTTTACTACTTCTGTCTTTTTACCTTCATACTAGATTTATAAGTGAATAATCCACTACTCTTACTAAATACATATATAATTACCTTTACATGTGAGATTTTTACTTTCATTAGTGTAATTAGTGTCCATACTTTTCAGGCTTAAAGAAGTCTCTTTAACATTTCTTATATGGCCAATTTAGTGATGATTAACTTTTTTCAGTTTTTGTTTACTTGGAAAGTTTTATATTTTTCCTTTAATTCTGAATAATTTCCTTGGTGGTTGGGAAACCACCAAGTATTCATTTTAACACTTTGAAAATATCATGCCATTCCCTCAGGTCTGCAGTGTTTTGCTGGGAAACTTGGTGATCATCTTATGAAGAAGGTTCCAGCGTCTCCTCATTTTCTTTCACTCTCTGTGTTTGTTTCTATGTAGTTGCTGAAGCAACTCTTTACCTGTCTTGAAGGAGTGTCCATGTATAGGAGATAAACCTTATCATTTAAAGTCACCCTAATTCATGGCTACATGTGCTAGCTGACTTTATGATTATGTAAGCAGGCTGACTTTTTTTCTGATATATCCCAGTTGTTGATCTTGTGTCAAGATCTGTGATTATTTCAGAAAGAGTGATTTTTGTCTGTATGCAGATTCAGGAAGATTGGAAGGTAGACACTTAGATACTTTTAAGGCATGCAAAGATATACAGTGTTGGGCTGTATTCATCAACCCTGGTGAAATTCAGACCAGGTGATCTGAAGGTGTTCCCTTAATGATGATTGTAATAATTGGGCTTCAGACAATTGTATGAGCTCCTTTATAGTAGGTACTGGTAAGGTATAGTGAGGCTGACTGCAAAGATGGTGTCTCCTGGCTTAAGTTCCCTGATAGCACATCTGTAACCTCTAGCTGTGTGGTGAAGCCTCAGCCTTCCCATCAGGCAGAAACTCCAGGACAAAAAGAAAAAAAATAAGCCTTGCTCACAGAAAGACTGAGGGTGTGTTTCAGTCTGCTGTTTCTGTAGTGCTCAGAGGCTGGTAGCCTGTCAAGAACTGCCTCTCTGATTGTTTCAGACCTGTGAGCCACAGTAATGCAATCCCTGCTGGCCATCAGAAACAGGCTGCCAAGGGTTTTTTTGTGTGTGTGTGTGGGCTGAGTGCCTGCTGTCTTTGGCAGGGTCATGGGAGCAACACAGAGGTGGCAGTGCACTTGCCCAGCTAGCTTTGACAGTGGCTCAGTAGCTGTGGGGGATGTAGTGTTCTCATTAGCACTACAGGGTTAGCGCAAGTGTGCACCCACCAGTGCCAGCAGTAGAGACGTGGTGGGATAATGCATACATAGTCCCCACCAGTGCCAATGTCCATGGAGAGAGTTTCAACATGCTCTACACCTCCAGCAGATGCTTAGAAGTTGAAAATAAATTATCTTCACCTATAGATACTTTTCACACTTCTACTTTTGCAGTTTGGTTCTAAGTTGAGTGAGTCTATGTACAAACTCTCTAAGCATGGACTCGTTTCCTACAGCTCTATGGTTCTCCTGAACATAAGCCTTGTTGGTTTTTAAAAATAGACATTTAGGAGTTCATCTTTCTAGAATAGGTGTCAAGGGTTGAGGTTTCTAATGTAAGGTACTACCCTTTGCTAGTGAGAACTCTACATTTGTGAGAACTCTCCCCATTTTTTGGTAGCCATACTGGGGGTGGAGTTTTTAGCAAGACTGCATTTCTGCCTCTCCTACTGATCTCCTTTGTTGTGAGGGAACCATTTAGCTATTTTAAGAGGAAATTGTTCTATACATATGTAGTTATAAATTAGTTTTTTTTCATTAGAGTAGGTGAGTCAGAATCTTCCTGCACCACCATCTTGGGCTGCCTTTGGTATATACTCTTGATATGATGAAATGGGAATAGCACTTTATGTATGTGGGTCTTCTTTGCACTTTACCCAGCCTCCCAAAAAGTAACTCTCTCTCATCTAATCATAAGAAAAATATCAAACCAATATTAGCTGAGAAACATTTCACAATATATCTGACTAGTATTCCTAAAAATATCAAGGTCATTAAACATAAGAAATGCCTAAAGAAGTACCACCGTCACCAGGAGTCTAAGGACACAGGAAAATTAAATGTGAGATGGTTTTGTGAATGAGCTCCTGGACCAATGCAAAGACATCGGTAAGAACTAAGAAAATCTGAATAATGTATTGACTTTATTAATAGTAATGTATCAATATTATTTTATTAATTGTGACAAAAGTTAATATCTTACATCATACTAATGTAAGATAATAACAATAGTGGAAATAGTATGTGAGATGCATTGGGTTTATATGAAATATCTGTACTGTGTTCACAACTTTCTGTAAATCTAAAACTATTCTAAATAAACTTTTTTAAAACAAATTACCCTCTTTGACTCTTTCTTCAGTTGAACTTCAAATAAAATAATTAACATGTGTTTAAAGAATATGTTTTACGAAGGACACATTTAATAAAACTTTGAAATGTAATTTCCGATTGAGATATGCTTTTGTCTGGAGAAGCACAATAGAACTGAGGACACTGAGGAGTAGTCAGATGTAAGCCACCTTCATCATAATCATTCCTAGGCATTAGCTCTGTGACAGAACGGTAGTGGTTTTCCCAGGGCTATTAAATTACTTTCATTTTCCCTTTGGATTACTCAAGGCATTCAGAAGAGTTACTGTAAGTTAAAGATGTGCTCATTGTGACAGCACTGTTTGGAATCAAAGGAGGACATTCCTAAAATTCTAGACATATGAAATTATTTATACATGCTAGTAAAATTCTTAATGTGATGTCAGAAAATTTATGTGTGTCTGTAAGAATGTTTAAGCCTAACCAGGCAGTGACACAGTGGATAGAGCATCAGACTGGGAAGTGGAGGACACAGGTTCAAAATCCCAAGGTTGCCAGCTTGAGTGTGGGCTAATCTGGAGCAAGGCTCACTAGCTTGAGCCCAAAGTTGCTGGCTTGAGCAAGGGGTCACTCTGTCTGCTGTAGCCCCCTCAGTCAAGGCCCATATGAGAAAGCAGTCAATGTACAACTAAGGTGCCACAACAAAGAATTGATGCTTCTCATCTTTCTCTTCTCTCTGTCTGTTCCTATCTGTCCCTCTCTGTCCCTCTCTCTGTCTCTCTCTGTCCCTGTCACACACACACACACACACACACACACACACACACAGAATGTTTAAAATGGAGATTATCACAACATAAGTGGTTAAGAGACCATTTTGGCATTTTTAGTATGAAGTTATAATGGTTATGGCAGTGGGAATGTATAAGAAGATATTAATTTGAGAAAATCATGGTATCAGTGGAGATGGGGAAAAGAAGGAAGACTATAAGGGTTAGAATATTTTGATTCTAGTAACTCAGTAGATATTTAATGTTTGATGGAGTAAGAAAGTCAATATAAATCATAAAGTTAGAAGTAATGTGATTAGTGGAATAGTCAAATTGGTTATCTGGTACTAATCAAAGATATTTGTAGTCTTGTAGTCTTTGTTACAATTTAAATAGTACCCTCACTCAAAAAGTTATTTAGTGAAGACAGAATTTTTTTTCCAACTGCCTTATAGGAATGCAAAAATTAATAAGATAAAATTCCTAGAGATATTTTGAGCTCTTTATGAAAAAGTCACTCTATAACATTGCCAGAGAGGGAAATCACTAGAGCATGATTTATAGTTTTGCCACAGGAAAAACAGGAGAGCAGAAATTAAAGAATATGCTTTAAAAGATTTACTTTGACTTTATTATCATGTGAGGATGTGATATGTATTAATCTGAAGATCTCTAGTCCAAAAATGTGCTTTAAAAATTAGTGTATTTTCTTATTCAAGCTTTATCTTTTTGACTTTTAAGGATTTATTTATGGATCATCTCCTCTTTAAACCTTTCTCACTATAGAACACATTATCAACTCCTTCCTTTGAAACTCCCAGGAATAATTGTCTCTCTTTCAGAGAACTATGTTGCTTTCATCTTTCAAATAACTAACAAGGCAGCCATCTCTTAATTATCATCATTAAACATAGGAGGTCAAGATTAGATTTCAAAGGAGAGAGATGAGGCAATTGAGGATGAGAGAGAAAGCTGCCTCTGGTCCAGAGATTATTGTGTAGCTCTCTCTGGGTTCTTTTCTTCTTACCTCTGTACTAAGCCCGGTGAACTTTCTTTTAGCTAATTGTTTGCATGATGTCTGGATGAAAAATGACATTATGAAAATAACATTTATTTTGAAGTCAAATATCTAAGGTTTACTCTCCTTTATAATATATGCTATTATGAGCTATATAATCTTAAGCAAGTAATTGACTATTTCTAGCCTCACCATATTGGTGAGATGTTTCTGTGAGATCCAGGACATAAGGAGCTTGATACATAGCTGCATATTAATGGCTTTTCATTTTGCTTCACACGCAATGTGCACTATAAGAGCTATCCACTATAAGAGCCATCCACTTTTGTTACCTTTGTTTTGATTACAGGTATTGGAGTACATTTTAGATATCACACAATGCTCTGACCTCTAATATTATTTATGTATTCAGATTTTTATGACTTTTTGTGTTTTTATTAATCACTGCTTACACACTCTGGTTCTTATAGATATGCTCCTTATGCCCTAGAAACAAGTTAAAGTGTGTGCACTCTAAAAATCTAGTGCATAATACATATATCTCAAATATATCATTTACTGACTTCTGTTATTAATTTGTTTGTCTCTTCAGTGGGATTCGGAAAGTCTTACAAAGAATAAGTGGTATAGTACTAAGTCGACACTAATAAATGTTTAGTAGATGATTGGTGTTTGGATACTTAGACATCTATCTACTGAATGCTGCACAACATGGTCAAGTTAGCAAAATAGAATGCCTGCAATTTGCGGGTTGGGCAATAAGTTAGTTAAAATCTGCTTTTAGGTAATTGCTACTTTTTCAACAAATAATACCCTGATGTTTTCATAATAGTTACTGAAATTTTATGAAATCAATGTCAAATATATAAACTTTAAAATAGGAAACCTTCAATTTGTTAAACAATGTTAAGTTCTTTAAATTTTGTGAAATGTCAAACCAGTGTAGTACATTTATTATGTGCAGATCTGCACTATTATATATTTTTATAGTATCACCTTTGCCACTTACAATATCATGTGTCATAAACTGCTTTATAAAACAAACATAGCCTTATATGTTCTCTAAACTCAGTACAAATTTGATAAAGTCTAGTTCTTATATCCAGACAGTGACAAAAATCCAATAACTCACAGATGATTTGCCAACAGTAGGAAACATGAAAGAAAGAAATCATTTAGAAAATATAATTCAAGGTATATACTGGAGATGAACTAAAGTCTATCAGTTACAGCCTAGAGCAGGATATAGAACTCATTGTATATTATGATTTTCTACATCTGAAATCTAACATTACTGGACATTATAAAAGAGTATTTTCAAGTCCTAAATGCTCCAAAGATTAGCAAAAGATATATACCTCTAGTTGCACCAATACCTTTCTCTGAATACCTCTGTTAGTAGTACTATACTATTACAGTAATATATTTTTGGCTCCAGGAAAATCAAATTTTTGTGTATATTTCTTTAGAATGAGGAACAGCAAAAAACCTGTGGAAGACGTTTCATAAGGACTTAGATAGATACCAAAGGAATTGTGAATTAGGATTTTATGTTCAGAAAATCTAGTGAAAAAAGGCTTGCCTCAAGTTATGTATACCAATCACAAATATTATAAAATAACTTTATACTATTTATTCAAAATATATTTATAAAATATGTGTTAATTTCTAGAGACTAAAAATGCATGATTTGATTATTTTTCATCACAAAGTATCCACCCCACAATTTGTAGTCAGTTATTTTTTATATAGTAAATAATAATTGTTATAATTTGTAAACTAAATTTTCAAAGAAACCATTTTAGTAACAAGTAGACTGGTAGAGTAATGTAAATTTGAAAAATGAGGTGAAGGTTAATGAAAATTATGTTCAATATGGAGAAAAAACTGAAATATTTTCTAATTTTGAATATGCATGAGACTGGGGATTTGACTGACGAGTATTTGTTCTATTCAGGAATTGTTATTTCTTCAGATGTGATGATGATATTTGCAATTAAGCTAATTACAGTTAGTATTTTAGAAATGCATACTGAAATTTGATTGCTGAAAGGCTACTCTGTCTCAGAATAGTCTGGTGGGGGTGTGATAGTATAGTATTTAATATGATGAAGATAAGGGTAAATTATAGTCTGACTAGTTTTTTTTTTGTTTGAAATTATGTAATATATTTAATAATATATAAAAGTATTATATAGCTTTATAAATAAAATATTTTAGTATTACATAACTGTTTTGTATTGTCATTTTAAGCATTTACAGTAGTGTTTTATTTCTCTTCAGTTTTGTAGATATGTGGTAGGCAGTTAGACAGACATGAGCAGTACAAGAACTAGAGGCCAGGCAGCAATGGCTACCAGGGTGGAAAGCCCCATGTGCATAGGCTCTAAAACAGACTGATTCTAAGAAAAAAAATGGCATTGAGTTGCTTCAGAGTGTCATCAAGTACATATATTGTAGTTTCTTGTTAGTGAAGCCATAGACAAATCTGAACCTCACTGTGGACAAGTTGTTTGAACAAACCGATATGAAGATGGTGACACGAATTAACATCTGGAGGTCTATCTCTATTTCTTAAATGATTTTCTGAGTTAATAATCTAGAGACAAAAATGAACACTGGCAGGATCCTAGGCACACTACAAGATGCTGTCTGGAATTGAGATAAACCATGTTTACAAGAAAAATCAAATACAAAAATTAATGTTAACATTTATAAGGTAAATAAGAGTAATTTGTTTTGTCTAAAGAATTGAGGACCTGTATACCTAAACAAAGAAAGGATATATGACTCACAGGTTTGGCTTAATGGGAGAGCCAAAGACATGTTTTATGTTCCTGATTCAATTTTCTTAAAAGGGTTGCTCTTTTGGAAAATTGACTCCATGTACCACTTGAGAAAATACAGACTAGAGATTAAAACAACTATTCTAACACTGATGGAATATAGAGAAAAAAATTTCCAAGAATTGACTGCTTCAGACTACTCTATATTCCATCAATCTTACCCTTAACATATCAAAACCACAGAAAGATTGTAAGACACTTATATTAACATTAAAATTTCTCCTTGCCTGACCTGTGGTGGCGCAGTGGATAAAGCGTCGACCTGGAATGCTGAGGTCGCTGGTTCAAAACTCTGGGCTTGCCTGGTCAAGGCACATATGGGAGTTGATGCTTCCTGCTCCTCCCCCTGTTCTCTCTCTATCTATCCCTCTCTCTCTCTCTCTCTCCCCTCTCTCTCTAATAAAAATGAATAAATAAAATAAAAAAAAAAAAAGAAAAAAAATTTCTCCATAGTTCTGTACAATACCATGTGGAAAAGTGTCACTAAATGATTTGAAAATATTTTAAAAACATGACAAAGATACTGATATTGTTAACCAAACTATAAATATGTATTAGAACAAAAATCTATAGTGGCTGTAACAAAAATTATAGTGTTTAAAAAATTATTGTTTGCCAAAACCTAGTTTATATTTGCTAACATTAAAATACAGTGTGTCTGTGAAGTCATGGTGCACTTTTGACTGACACAGGAAAGCAAAAAAAGACGATAGAAATGTGAAATCTGCACCAAATAAAAAGAAAACCCTCCCAGTTTCTGTAGGATGATGTGGCAGCAGGTGCACATGCACAGATGATGACATAACACCGTGTATACAGCGAAGCAGCCCACGGCCACGCCAGTCGAGATGTGGACAGTACAGAGGAAAGTTCAGTGTGTTCTGTGGCTCGCTAAATTTGAATCCGTGACCAAAGTGCAATGTGAATATCAGCGCATGTATAATAAAGCGCCACTACATAGGAATAACATTAGTAGGTGGGATAAGCAGTTGAAGGAAACCGGCAGTTTGGTGGAGAAACCCCGTTCTGGTAGGCCATCAGTCAGTGACGAGTCTGTAGAGATTATACGGGATAGATACCTAATGAGCCCTAAGAAATCTGTGCGTGAGCCCACATCGAACTGCACTGAATAGGTATGAAACAGGGAGAGTTTTCCTTTTATTTGGTGCAGGTTTTACATTTCTATCATCTTTTGTTGCTTTCCTGTGACCTGTCAAATGTGCACCATGACTTTACGGACACACTGTATGTTCCCTTATATACAAAATATGAGAAAACTCATTTTAAGTGTGTTCTCAAAAAGATAAAGTCTGAAAAATGAGACAAAATCTGCAAATGAATGGAAAGAAAATGAAATAATCAGGATACAAATGATAAGATTAAACTTTAATGAAAATATTGGCTAATGAAAATAAATATGTTTGATATTGTTTTAATTGCTAGTTGCATGTCCTATGAGAAACTTTTGAATCAAGTTCAATTTGACAATGTTCATCTACTAAAATGCCCTAAATTATCATAATGTATTGGAAGTCAATATATAGTGGTACCTTGAGATATAAATTTAATTTGTTCTGTAACCAAGCTTATAAGTCAGTCAACTCATATATCAAACTGCCAATACTGGACCCATGTGCCAACACGTCAACTAGTGGCAGCCTCTGGAATCACGACTTATATCTCGGAATTTCACTTAATCTCAAACAAAAAATATGGACCAAGTCGCAGCTCGTATCTTAAAAAAAATTTTTTTTAATCTTGGTCTATTCGTATCTCAAGGTACCACTGTAGTATTTTAGCAGTCAATCTCACATTAAGTAGATTTATTATAGCTTACATGTAAAGATTTAATTTAAATCTATTTCTACAGAATTTCTAAACTATAAATCCTATTTTCAGGAATAAACACACAGTAACCATTCTAACTACTTCTAAAAATATCAACTTGTAAAAGCAATAGTAATATTAAATTAAAACACAATTCTTGTGGATTTTCTCTCATCTGGAATTTTGTATATTTGTTTTATGGTTCCAAGTAAAAGATTATTATTGTAGAGGGAATGTTAAAAGTAACAAGGATGTCTACCCATAGAATAATTTGGGAATATATTGTCCCAAAAAAACATTAAGTTAGTTTCTCCTGTCTCACACTTCAATAAAAAGAATATTAAAAATATATATCAAAATGCACTTTCTTTATGCTTTCTTAAAGGCAATATAGATACACCATCACTTAGAATGCTTCCCTCCTATGATTAACCTCTACATTCAGAGACCTCTTTTTATAATGATATTTTAGCTCACATGTAATTATGTTAAAATGTCTTATATAGATAAGTGAGTCTTCAAAAGAGAAAAAAATATGCACCAAAGTTAACTTTCTTCCAAATAAGATAATCTAGAGATGTAAATTTTTATTTTGTTTTTAATTAAATGCATTTTTATTTTTTTTATTTTTTAGTAAGAGGAGGGGAGGCAGAGAAACAGACTTCTGTGTGTACCGCAACAGGGATCCACCTGGCAGTCCCACTAGGGGACAATGTTCTGCCCATCTGGGGTCTCTGCTTGTTGCAACCAGAGACATTTTTTAGTGCCTAAGGCAGAGGCCAGAAGGCAGAGGCCAACTTACTCCAACTAGTAAAGCCATAGCTGTGGGAGGAGAAGAGAGAGCATGAGAAAGAGAGAAGGAGATCGGGTGGAGAAGTAGATGATTGCTTCTCCTGTGTGCCTTAACTGGGAATCAAATCTGGATGTCCACATGCCAGTCTGATGCTCCACCACCGAGCCAACCAGCCAGGGCTTAAATGCATTTTCTAATTACTTTCTTTTATGATATATTTAGGGGTTATTTATTCTAATGTAAAATACTTTAAAATATATATTTAAATTGTGATATTTTATTTTATATCAAATGCAATTAATATTGACTTAATTGAATGCAATACTATTTATGAAATAGGTTTCTTAACTTCAACATTTCAAATGACTATGTATTTATGAAATAATGAGCTGAAAAAATGACCATGGAGTTTCTCTGTAAACTCAGCTGAATATGCTGCATTTCTTTTACTTTGTTTACTAGAATTTATAACTTTAAGAATTTGTCATATTCATAGTGATGACCAAAAGAGGTCAAATTTTATTACAAAAAAGCCTGACCGGGTGGTGGCACAGTGGATAGAACATCAGACTGGGATGCGGAGGACACAGCTTTGAGACCTCAAGGTCGCCAGCTTGAGCGCGGGCTCATCTGGTTTGAGCAAAGCTCACCAGTTTGGACCCAAGGTCGCTGGCTCGAGCAAAAGTTTACTTGGTCTGCTGAAGGCCCTTGGTCAAGGCACATATGAGAAGGCAATCAATGAACAACTAGGGTGTCGCAACACGCAACAAAAAACTAATGATTGCTGCTTCTCATCTCTCCGTTCCTGTCTGTCTGTCCCTGTCTATCCCTCTCTCTGACTCTCTTACTGTCACTGTAAAAAAAAAAAAATTATTACAAAAAAAATAATTTAAGTCCTTTTTTTGATACTTTAGGAATAGATATTCTAAAGTGATCATTTTACTTGAAGGAAAAAACACTACTCCACATTTAGAATGTAGGCATAAGAAAGAATGAATGTAACATGAAACACATTGATGTACTAATGAAAACAGCAAACAAACATTATGCCAAGATCAGTAACCTGGGTGAAACAAAGGACAAACGGTTAGCTTAGTTGAAAGATAAAAACGAGACTAAGAGACATGGACAAGAGAGTGGTGGTTACCAGGGGTGGGGGGAGGGAGGACGCAGGAGGGAGGGAGGGAGAGAGTTAGGGGGAGGGGGAGGGGCACAGAGAAAACTAGATAGAGGGTGACGGAGGACAATCTGACTCTGGGTGAGGGGTATGCAACATAATTTAATGACAAGATAACCTAGACATGTTTTCTTTGAATATGTGTACCCTGAAATATTAATGTCATCCCATTAACATTAATAAAAATTTATTAAAAAAAAAAAAAAAAAAAAAAGAAAGAAATGTTTGTTTAAATTGCCTAGGAAGTGATTAAGGCAGAGAAGGTTTGTAGAATGGACTGGGAGTTTGAGATTTTATGTTAGGATATATGGACATTTATACTTCATAGCCTTGAGTGATATGATGAAGATGGTGCTTAAGGGAGCAGTGTTATAACTTCACAAAAATGAATGGCAGAAGTTATGAGAATAGAATTTTGATGGAGATTCAGAGGCAATTTGTTAATAATTGCATGTGAACTACACGGGCTTAAATAAAGCTTTGTTAAGGGTGGCATAAGATAGTAGAAATTAGCAGTAGTGGATCACAACATCTTTTTCTCTCTATGTAGAATAAATCTGTCACAGCCTCAGTCTGTCTCTCTAACATAGGAATAACAACTTAATGACTTCTGGTAGTAAATTAAAAATTCCAATATTTAATTATATTCCTAAAACACATTAAAATTATTTATTATTTTGGTTATGAGTCAGGAAGGATTTCCTGTATGACCTATTGATTATTTATTAGTGTATTACTTAATTGACCCATTTTTTGTCACATTTATTTAGAAAGACATTGTTGTAATGAGGTTAGTGTCGAAAGAAACACCTTTGCAAGGGTTAAGAGCAGTGGTGAGAGTCAGCTGGTTCACACTGGTTTGGCAGAATGGATACCTAATTTTTTGTTGAGTTCAGTGAACCAGTTGTCACAATGGCACTTGTAATCAGAGTTCTCTCTAAGGTGGGCACCTGGGCAGCCACCCAATGTGGAAATCACAAATTTACATTCTTTACTCTTTTTTAACATTCATCTGCGCAACAGCATATTCTAAGTGCTCATAGTAATATTCATTCTATCCATAGGTGTAAAAAATTTGACAGAACTATGCTTGTAATATTTATTCACTTCATAAAACTCATTATACCTTTGATGAACTACTACATTTAATTCCCAACAAACATATAATGTAAAAAGAAAAAGTGCCAAACAACCAGAGGGTGACAACAGTATTGTTTTTTTTTCAGGTATTGTAATTGTTTTTTTTGGGTATTGTAATATTTTCTATTAATATTTTAAAACTGTTTCTTATAATATAATCTAATTTTGTATGCCTCTTTTATTGTTCTTATTTAAATATTAAATGCATGAAATAATAAACTACCTTTTGGTATATCGTTTTTTATACTTAAAATAGTCATTAGGGCAGAGAACCGGTTGTTAAATTATTTGAGTCCCGCTATTGGTTAAGAGACGTGACATCTCTGTCGTGTCACCATAGTTTACTTATATTTGCATCCTTAGGATTATTATGAGCTTCTTTCTTTACAAGTTTTTTTTTTCAGCCATCTTTTCATTCCACAAATGTTAATTTGGCTAAAATTGGATAATTAAATTTAAAAGTCCACCCAATAGGGTGATACAAGTGGAAATAAATCCCAAAATGCTAACAGTATTTCAACAAATGAGGGTTTCAATAAAAACCCGACTATGTTTGGAATCCTCCCTCTTCTCTTAGGGTATCTCTCCTATTGTGTGTGAGATGCATGGGTACACATATGAGTGTGGACACTAATGTTAGTGGGCATATCAATTATTACTGAAACGTAATGTCCTCTAAATTTTGGATCAAAGAGAAAGTTACGTACTTGGACAAAAAATTTCTACTGTTCAAAAAGCCATCCTGACCATCTAATAGAGGTTGAGGTTTTTAGAAAGATTCTGAGAGAAATATAACCATGAGAGAAATATAAACATTCCTCTCTTTAAAAAGCAAAAACAAAACTGTGGAAAGAAAGAGAAAGAATATGGATGGCCAGAGGGAACGTTGTGTCTCATCCAAGGCTTCTGCTGACCCCAAGTTAAGTAGCCCTAAAACATGTTTGGCCTTTCAGTGTGGTCCTGAGTTAGGGCAAAGGTCTTGTTCCTTCCTGTTTGCCACAGGAGGAGTATGTGACCCTTAGCTGAGCAGTGGCAGTGGCAGTTTCTAAAAAAGTCTCACAGCCTAAGATTATTTGCTAGTGTCTGGGTTTTGAAAGCGGATCTGGACAGCCCATTGTTGTATCTACTACAGCACCTCATTATTCATTCCTTAAAAAATGATTACAAAAAATAAGTACATGATAGCAATAAATATTCTAAGACTGAAGTTTCAGCTATGCGTTTGCTATTTGCAGACGCAGTGCAATCATGTAACTGAACCTTTGACAATAAATTCATTCACTCAGTGATACGAATCTGATATATGTCAGTGACCTGAGTTTGCTAATATCAATAAAGCAGGACCACATTCAGTATACTTGAGAAAGATTGGCATACTATATGCAGATTTAATAAAGCATTATCGATGCTATAATAGAAATGTATATCAAGTTTGAGGAAGAAAAGTCATGAATGTTTTATTCTACTAGGAAATGATGAGGTAGATGGGGAATCTGGTAATGTTTCATAGCAGAAGTGACTTTTGAGCTGATTGTTAAAAGAGCAGGAGAGGTTGTCCAAGCAGATGATGAAATAAAGAGTTTTATATAGGCAAAGAGAGACTTGATTTTGTTGGTGGGCATTAGACAGCCTGGCACGTGAAAATGTCTCGCAAGAGTGAGAGCATAACAAAACGGGAGGTGCAGTCAGTCCATAGATTCAGAAAAAAACTGAATTTACTTGCCAGAGTAGGAATTTGCCTATAAGAATTCAGAGAGTCAATACAAGATTTTATACTAGAGATAAACAAGTCAATATTTAAATTTTAGACAATCTTCTTGAAACTATGTAAATAATTAAAGAAGACACTACTTTAATGAATACTATAATCTTAAAAAAAAACTATTACAATGTTAAATTACAGAATAAAGGTACATATAAAATTATAAGGCATTAAATAACTATGTCCAAAAAGAAAGCCAAGAAGAAATTTAAGTAATGAATATATCAGGTTTATATAGTGTGTCCATAAAGTCATGATGCACTTTTGACCGGTCACAGGAAAGCAACAAAAGATGATAGAAATGTGAAATCTGCACCAAATAAAAGGAAAACCTTCCCAGTTTCTGTAGGATGATGTGGCAGCATGTGCGCATGTGCAGATGATGACATAACACTGTGTATAGAGCGAAGCAGCCCACGGCCATGCCAGTGGAGATGTGGATGGTACAGAGGAAAGTTCAGTGTGTTCTGTGGCTTGCTAATTCGAATCCGTGACCAAAGTGCAACGTGAATATCGGCGCATTTATAACAAAGCGCCACCACATAGGAATAACATTACTCGGTGGGATGAGCAGTTGAAGGAAACCGGCAGTTTGGTAGAGAAACCCCGTTCTGGTAGGCCATCAGTCAGTGACGAATCTGTAAAGGCTATACGGGATAGCTACCTAAGGAGCCCTAAAAAGTCTGTGCTTGAGCCCATGTCAAACTGCACTGAATAGGTATGAAACTGGGAGAGTTTTCCTTTTATTTGGTGCAGATTTCACATTTCTATCATCTTTTGTTGCTTTCCTGTGACAGGTGAAAAGTGCACCATGACTTTACGGACACATGTGTATATTGTCGTAGGTAAAGTCAGTATCTTTATATTAGTTTTACTTTCCAAGAACACTGATTCAGGTCTCAGTGAGATTTGGGAGAGTTTACTTCATAAATTTATAACTACTTCACATGACGTTAATGCCAAAAGATTATACCTGAATCACCTATCTTTTCTTCTTTCCTGGGAATAACCTGCTGGGAACTAGATTACAAACCAACTGCTCAATCCCTTTCTTCTCAAAGGTTATTCCATGATGAACATGGATGATACTTTTAAAATTTCTTTAGATTATTCCTTAGCTTATATTACTATAAATGCAACCATTCTGTTTTTATACAGTTCTTGAAAAGCCTTGCAAATTTGCTTTCCATAAAAATCTCTCAACTTTTACTCAACCAAATGCATGTGACAGCAGTATTACCACTGCAACATTGATGTAATTGGTTATTAATTTCAATTGCTTTTGTTTCTTCATCAATTTTATGTAGTTTATTAGATGATTTGAACTCAATAAGTCAAAACCATAATTAAGCATCATATTTCTTTTGCCAAAGAATTTATCATCTATTTTGTGAGCTACTTGTTTACCTTCCCCTGGCAAAAGTTGGATCAGAATCCATATCTTTCTCCGTAGTATGCTTGCCTTGTACATTTAATAAGTAATCCCACTCATTATTTCCTTAAAATTATATCCAGTGTATAATTATCAGAATGCCAGACTTCTGTTAACTAAAAGATTGCCTTTTCCTTTACATTAGGCTTCTTTGAGCTTGAAAGTTGCAGTGAAGAATGGTAATGATTTCTTCAGTTTACCTTACTCACCTCCTTACCATGACTTAGCTCCTGCTTCTGACCTTATTAGTGACTAGCTCTATTAAAATACAATTCTTCCTTAAGTCTTCTCCATTACTTGAAAATTGTGCATATTACTAAAGAATTATGAATTGAACCTACTCTGGTTAAGATTTTTCTTTCCACAAAGGTACCCTAATGCCATAATATGATCTTTCTGAAATGTAGAAACCAGTCTACATATACCTTTGAATTCCTGCACTTCTTTGCCACTTTCTCTCCCCAAAATGAAAAGCACTTCACCTAAGTAGTCAGTTGCATTTTCTCTGATTTTTTTTTTTTGTATTTTTCTGAAGCTGGAATCAGGGAGAGACAGTCAGACAGACTCCCGCATGCGCCCGACCGGAATCCACCCGGCACGCCCACCAGGGGCAACACTCTGCCCACCAGGGGGTGATGCTCTGCCCCTCTGGGGCGTCGCTCTGCCACAACCAGAGCCACTCTAGCGCCTGGGGCAGAGGCCAAGGAGCCATCCCCAGCGCTCGGGCCATCTTTGCTCCAATGGAGCCTTGGCTGCGGGAGGGGAAGAGAGAGACAGAGAGGAAGGAGGGAGGGGTGGAGAAGCAAATGGGCGCTTCTCCTATGTGCCCTGGCTGGGAATCGAACCCGGGTCCCCCGCACGCCAGGCCAACACTCTACCGCTGAGCCAACCGGCCAGGGCTTTTCTCTGATATTTTTAGGCATTGCAAACTGTATCTTATCTGCAGATTGATTTTCCCCAATGCCAGAAGCATCTGCATGTGATGCTTTTATCTTGGTTTCCCTCAGTCAAGATTTCTTATGTGATATTCTAGCTATTACAGAACTTAATTTGTCAGATTCCGTATATAAACTCAGATTTTATTACTTTTCTTTTAATAATGCTGATTTTGTCAAATCGAATAAAGATCAATGGATGTTCCCTCTCTCTCTCTCTCTCTGTATACACACACACACACAAACACACACACACATGTATATATGTCTCTCTCTCTCCATATATATATATGGAGAGGTAACATTAAAGAAAAAATGTAGAATAGTCTTTTGCTAAAGGTATTTGTGATTTAATGTTGACACTAAAAGCTAACTCTCTGTTATGGGCAGGTGATGGTTTTGCTGGTTATATTCTTGTTACTTATTACTATCTTCCAACTAAAATTACTCAGAGTCAAATATGTCTTCTCCAAATGGTAGTTTTATTCCCTGTACACCTACTGTATTTCCTGGGAGTCACTGGTTTTTCTAGTTGTGTTTCTTTACCCTCAGATCATGCCCTTAGAAATGTTCCTTCCAAGATTGTTTCAGATCTGTTTTCCACCATGTGTTCTTCATGCTGTACCTTTTGTTAGCCACCTTTGTCCCTAAGAAGGTGGAGCTACAACTTCTCAGTGTAATACCTCTCTTTACTCTCTGTTCTGCATCAGCTTCTCATGATAGTTTAGCTACAGCTTCTCATAACAATCGTCATGCTCTCCAAACTAAAACTCTCTGAGTAGTTGGCCTCCTTGGAGAACCATCCCCTCCCTTATGGCCAAGGGAAATACTCTTTTCTTCCAGGTAAAGGTGGAATATAGAGCATACAAATCCCTGCAAAGGAATCTTCTTTCTTGATCTTCTGATCTTTCTTATTTTTTAAAACCAAGAGGTAAGAGAGCCCTTCTGTTGCAGAACCTCAGTAATAGTCTCTTAGAATGTCATCACATGTAGCCTAACTCATCACTTACAGTATAGTGTGGTGCTTGGCATCTACTGTATTTTTTTTAGATTTGGAGTCCCTGGGGAAACTGGGAAAATAAATGACTGTAAAATTCAGTTACACTTATTTTCATTTTTCTTTACTAAATCTCTTTCCTCTTGAGTGAATTGCCTATATTTTTATCCAGAAGGTTGTTTTTTTTTTCCCCTGGAACAACATAATTGCTATTTATAGTTCTTCATGACATTGCTACTTAGTCCTACCAGAGACATATAAGTGGATATAATCACATGTGGCAGTTACTACTAATTCTTCCAGCTTACTTAGTAGAATGCACTAAGAGAATAACTCCTACCATTTACTTCTATTTATTCTAGAATATAGCTTTATACATTTCTGAAGAAAAGTACTGAATTTTTATAAATAGTAAGCTTATGCATCATTAAAAACTACTAATCTAATTCTATACTTAAATGCATCCAGAAATCTAGAACTAAAACACCTATTACAGATGATTCCTTGTAATATTTTTTTATTTCTGCTTAATTAGATACATAAAATATTGCTATAATAATAAAAACTTTAAACTACTTATCTTCCTATAAGTAAATGCTATTTAGGTCTTAAGCCTCAGTTTCATTACAGAGGAAAACCAAATTTACCAGTTCAAAATGAAATCAGTAAGTTCCAATTTTTTCTTAGTTTTTTTTGTTTTTTTGTTTTGTTTTGCTTAAGGATTTCAAGATAATTGCTCTCACTATTCTTCTCTCTTCTAAGAAAGAGCTACCGTTGAGTAGATGGTGGGAAGATTTAAAAATGAGGAGAGAGCTGAAAAGGGCAATGTTGGTATAAAAGACATGAAAATGCAATGCTCAGATCTTTCTTCAGGAGAGGAATTGCTGCCCAATGGCAAAGAGAGTGGGAGGATGCATGCCTTAATTGTAGGTTATCTTTTCAGCCAAGGTCACACTGTTTTCAAGGTGGGCCCTGCTAAACAAGGCAGTGGTATTCTCCCAGGATATGCTCTTCTCTTCCCCAGCCAATGAGTGAGCCAGGCGGTCATACAAGGGCCCAGTCATTTGCACCCAACATTGAATTAATTGTTTATATTGATCCTCTGGTACTCCCTGTTGGGCTGATAGAGACTGTTAAATCAACGTCACTATCTAAGAGCTTCCCCTGACCAATTATCTTTTTTATTTGTTTGTTTTTTGTAAGTAGATAAATATGTTTTATTTATTTATTTGAAATTTTTTATTTTATTTATTTTGGTAACATTGTTTTATAAAATTATACCAGTTTCAAATATACAACTTTATAGTACATCATCTGTATATTACATTGTATGTTTATGATTTCACTTATATGTGGAATCTAATAAACAAAAAAAACTAGTAAACAAAATAGAAACAAGCTCATAGATACAGAAAACAGACTGACAGTTGTCAGAGGGGAGAGGTTTGGGAGGATAGGTGAAAAAAGTAAAGAGATTAAGCAAATAAATAATAATCTTGCTCAATTATTTCTTATCTTCTTGTTTATTTGTCTTGTTTTCACCGATAAATATTTACACTCCTTACTATGTCTCAGTGTCTGCTTCCCTTAGTAACCAAATACAACACACTTGGTATATATAAGAAAAAATTCTACTGTTGTTAATCATATATTATTGTTTCTGCACTTGAGTTTGCTACTGATGTTATTTAATATTAGTTACCTGATAAGTTCTTAGCTTCTTGATTTTTTCCCCAAACTTTATTCTTGCTAAAGATGCCTTAATCCTTCTGTTCTGAGGTCATGACCTAGAGGCCTTACAAAGTCCACAGGCCAATTGTTTCTTCATCCTTACTCCTCATGGGAAGCATGGGACAATTTTAAATTATTTTTTTTATTTTTAAGTAAGAAACAGAGAGGCAGAGAAACAGTCTCCCGCATGGGCCCCTGACTGCGATCTCCCTAGCAAGCCCCCTATGGGGCAATGCTTGATGCTCTGCCCATTTGGGGCCATTGCTCTGTTGCTCAGCAACCTAGCTATTTTAGCAGCTGAGGTAAGTCCATGAAGCCTACTCAGCACCCTGGGCCAACTTGCTCCAAGCGTGCCATGCTTGTAGGAGAGGAAGAGAGAGAGAGAGAGAGAGAGAGAGAGAGAAGTGAGTGGGGGATGGGCGAAGAAGCAGAAGCAGATGGTACTTCTCCTGTGTGTCGTGACTGGGAATTAAACCTGGGACATCCACACACCAGGCCGATGCTCTACCACTTAGCTAATGGCAGGGCCCATGAGACACTTCTATATGTGGCAAATTCAAGGGAGGGATGACTTGATAATCTTTTTCTAAATATCAATTGGCACAGTGTCTCCTATAAAGATACTCCTGTTCTTTATTTTTTTTAATTTTTTAAATTTATTCATTTTAAAGGAGACAGAGAGAGAGAGAGAGAGAGAAGGGGGGGAGGGTCAGGAAGAATCAACTCCCATATGTGCCTTGACCGGGTAAGCCTAGGGTTTTGAACTGGCAACCTCAGCGTTCCAGGTCAACGCTTTATCCACTGCGCCACCACAGGTCAGGCTCCTGTTCTTTATTTTTAAAGTTACTAATAGTGAATTGTTCATCTTTGTTTCTCTGGCTTCAGAAGAAAAAGTAAGTGAATATTTCCTCCAAGCTGGGTTACTCTACCCAGTGTTTTTTTGTTTTGTTTTGTTTTGTTTCTTTTTAAATTTTATTTATTTATTATTTTATTTTACAGAGACAGAGAGAGAGTCAGAGAGAGGGATAGACAGAGACTTACAGTCAGGAAGGAAGAGTTGAAAAGCAACAATCATTAGTTTTTCGTTGTGTATTGTGACACCTTAGTTGTTCATTGATTGCTTTCTCATATGTGCCTTGACCGTGGGCCTTCAGCAGACCGAATAACCCCTTGCTCGAGCCAACGACCTTGAGCTCAAGCTGGTGAGCTTTTGCTCAAACGAGATGAGCCCACGCTCAAGCTGGCGACCTTGGGGTCTCAAACCTGGGTCTTCTGGATCCCAGTCTGGCGCTCTATCCACTGCGCCACCGTCTGGTCAGGCAACCTGGTGTTTCTATTGTCTAATACAGGGGTCCCCAAACTTTTTACACAGGGGGCCAGTTCACTGTCCCTCAGACTGTTGGAGGGCCGTACTATAAAAAAAACTATGAACAAATCCCTATGCACACTGCACATATCTTATTTTAAAGTAAAAAAACAAAACGGGAACAAATACAATATTTAAAATAAAGAACAAGTAAATTTAAATCAACAAACTGACCAGTATTTCCATGGGAACTATGCTCCTCTCATTGACCACCAATGAAAGAGGTGCCCGTTCCAGAAGTGCAGCGGGGGGTAGATAAATGGCCTCAGGGGGCCGCATGTGGCCCGTGGGCCGTAGTTTGGGGACCCCTGGTAATATTTGAGACTTCAACAAGAGTTGTTTCTCGGGTACTTACTAGTCATAGTCCTTTCCTTTTCTTCTGTTGTCCCATTTTATGGTTTATGGTATAACCCAAATTCCTTCACACTTAATATTCAAAGCCAATTTTTAGTGAAAAGAAAGGAAGGAAGGAAGGAAGGAAGGAAGGAAGGAAGGAAGGAAGGAAGGAAGGAAGGAAGGAAGGAAGGCAAAGGTTTATAGCTTTATATAGCTTTTAAAAAATCAAGATTATATTTACTTAAAGAAACTAAAATAAATGTGAGTATTTCAAATGTATCAGCCTCGCCTAGAACAGTAGATATTGAAAACTGTCACTTCTGCTAAGTGTGGGACAATGGATAGAATGGGCAAAGCAGGGCAGAATAAACCTGCCTCAGATGTTTCCTAACATTTCCTACTCTCTTCCCCCTAAGTAATCTTCATGCTTTGTAGGTGAATTTGCATGCAAATACTTTGGAGCAGTGAATTATTTTGTAGAGTCTACTTACTGCACCCCTCCCTCCCACGCTTCTCTCAGCAGGCTCTCCTGTTCCATTACCCATCAAAGAAGCTCAGATAAGAATATAAAATGCACATTGCATGAATGAGGATAACAAGTGTCGATGATTTAAAAGTAACAGAAAATGAAGATGGCTTTGTTTAAAACTACATAGTAATAAATCCGGGCTGCGTATAGGGTTCAGATATAATTTTATGGGCATAAATTCACGAATATAAAAAGAAAGCTCAATTTCTTAGTACCTGTAAATATAACTTGAAATTAAGAAGGGAATGTTAGGAAGATTACATGAAGGTAGCAGAAGGCAAGGTGGGAATTGACTTATAGGCCAGTGAAGATTATGTCCTCTCATGCATGCTTTGGAAGGAGGGGTTTGAAAGCATAGTCAGGTACTGTACTAAAAGGAGGGGTACAAAGGAGGACATTTAAAAGATGTGCTAGCTGAGATGCACAGAAAATATGGACAGGGCCTGCTTAAGGTAAAGATAAGCCTTTGAGTAAATAAATTACCATACACACCTGAGTTCTGAAGACCACAATGAACTATCCAGTTAAGAATTCATAATCAGATCACCCTGTGAGGGCCTGACCTCTGGTGGTGCAGTGGATAAAGCATAGACCTGGAATGCTGAGGTTGCCGGTTCGAAACCTGCACTTGTCTGGTCAAGGCACATATGGGAGTTGATGCTTCCTGCTCCTCCCTCCTTTCTCTCTCTCTCTCTCTCTCTCTCTCTCTCTCTCTTCTCTCTAAAATGAATAAATAAATAAAATTAAAAAAAAAGATCACCCTGTGAAGTTATCATCCATAGAATCTCTTTTTTCCATTCACATTCTCCTTACATAGAACCCAAAGTTAGTACAAATCATTGTATGTTTATATTGAACCTATTAAACATAACCATCATTTTATTGATAGAAAGGGAACATGAAATTATATTTATTAGTGATCATTGCTCGTTGTGTGATGATATTCAAATTAGAACCTATTTGGAAGCATTTATCTCCGAATTACAAAGACCAGGATGCATTCTGTAAGATTGCTTTCAATAGAGTGCTCAATTTCATATTCCAGTAAACTTACCATTTAAGTGTGTTTCAGTCGAATGATAAAAGATTATCTATTTGTATACATTTTAATATCTTACTAAATTAGCAAATCTGCTGTACAGTTTTAAGAATAAAGTGCACACTCTCTTTTTCTGTTGTATTCTGGGTCTTCTGGGAGGTCAAAGCTTGTTCATTGGCACCGCAGAGTGAGCAAAGGGGCAGAGGAAGGAGTGAAGAAAACAGTGCATTTAGTACACTTTAAAAATGGGTAACTAGCCTGACCTGTGGTGGTGCAGTGGATAAAGCATCAACCTGGAAATGCTGAGGTCACAGGTTCGAAACCCTGGGCTTGCCTGGTCAAGGCACATATGGGAGTTGATGCTTCCTGCTCCTCCCCCCTTCTCTCTCTCTGTCTCTGTCTCCTCTCTCTCCCTCTCTGTCTCTCTCTCCTCTCTAAAAATAAATAAATAAATAAAAATGGGTAACTAGATGGTTATATGGTAACTTTACATCATAGTCTTTCATTTTATAATGCACGGTTTATGTGCGTTTTGAATTTTTAAGAGAGAGTAGTAAAGAAAGGAGGGGGGAAATATAGCCCGCAAAAAAATCTATAGATCCTTTTGTTTATCATAATTGTTTGACTACCGCTTAGTCACTTTTCTCAACAGATTAAACCATTTGTGGATCATTAAAGATACTATCGCTACTATAAATGCCAACAAGACAGAGATTTGGATTATGGTTAGAAAGTTAATTTACTAAGTTTCTTTTTGGTAATATTTTTCATATTATGAGAAAATGGTTATTTTAGTAACACATTAACCCACTCATATATTTGACCTTTTATGCACTAATTGTGATTTATTTCAATTATGTGTTTGGCATTTAAAAGTAAAAATCTAGCACTTCAACTTTACACAGAAAAATATTTATAAAAAGATTGGCATGTATTTCAGAATCTATATTTTTAATCTGTGTTAACAACAACATACTATTAAGCTTGTAGTACATGCCAGGAACTGAAATTTCAGAGAGGCAACTTCAGTGTACTTTAAATAAGGTGTTTAAATTCTTATAATTACTGAGTGACATATATTTTTACTGAAGTCTTTATAGCTATAAAGTCTAGGCTCTTTCTACAGTGTAAATCTGAATAATTTATATATAAACAGCATACTATTATTGATTATATTAAATATTATTTAAAATAATATACACATTTAAAAGTCATTTAAATAGATACATAACTTACGTGAAATAGATACCATCAGGGAGTGAAACTTAGAATAGAAATCGCCTGTGTAAGTAATTGAAGCTTTAGTAATGAATGAGTTAGCAGAGATGAAATACATAAACCCAAGTGTTAATATGTCACGTGTACTAATTAAGAAGATGAAATACAGCCAGCAATGGAGTAGGTTCATGGAACTGAATACCTGAAAGTGTGAAGTCAACCAGCTCAAGAGAGGCAGTTTTCTAGAGAAGAAAGTGGTGCTGGTAATAAGTGCAAACTGTTTCAGGTAGGTTAGAAAATTGAAGACTGAGAGAATCCTTTTTTCAATTTTCCCCTAGGTTTCAAAGATAACACTCTAGCTTGTTAAAGTGACTTAAAAACTGTGAAGGCATTCACACATATTGCTATAAATTAGTGTTAGGAGATCCATTCTATGTTTGTATAAGCAAGTGGAGATTACAGCACCAGAATTGGTAGGGATATTATGTAGATCTAGTCAACTGCTATGTAATCTTTTTTACATTTAGTTCATTTTATAGACTTGGTCACAGATAAGATACAGGCTAGGTATAAATTAGTTTAAACAATATTTATTGAATGCCTACTATGTCTCAAATACTTAAAAATGCATATTGGTGAATAAGACAAAAATATTATTGCTCTAAAGAAGCTGCAATTAGAGTGGAGGAAAATTTAATACAGAAGTAAATATGTAAACTGGACAATTTTGCATTTAGAATAGTGCTGTTGTATTGTAAAAAAATAGGAGGAACAAAGCAAATACCCAGATACCAAGTAGTTAACTTAAAAAATATAACTTAATGAATGTTTCTATGAAATCCTTATTTCTTTGACTTGTAATTTACTTTACAGTGTCTTTTGATAAGTGTCATTTGTCTTATTTTAATTCTAATATAATATGTCAACATTAAAAAATAATTCTTTTATATGATTTAAAGAAATATTTATATATTCTAAAATATTTTTATTAAACCTTTCTCATTTCTTATAATCTATTTTTCACTTCTCTATGACCCATTCAAAATTGATTTAGAGTGTAAATTTTAATTTTTGTGTAAGTAAACACTTTCCAAATAATATTAATTAAATAAACCATACTTTTTTAACAGAACTCAGAACCCATTTTTATCCATTAACATCTCTCTTTTCCACTCTCCATTTTTATTAGTTGATTTAGTATCTCTATGCAAATAGTATACTCTCTTGATTAATATGAAATAGTAATAACTTTTTTTTTTGCAGGAGAAAATCTTTTCATATTGTTATTCCCCCTTAAGGTCTGGAATATTCTTGATCTTTTGTTCTGCTGCATATGTTCTGGGGATAATTAACTTTGAAATTTATGAAACAAAATGCAAAACATCATGAACAACTTGGGTAATCTTAAAAAGGCAAAGTTTTTTTTTTTTTTTTTTTTTAACAGAGACAGAGAGAGAGTCAGAGAGAGGGATAGACAGACAGGAATGGAGAGAGATGAGAAACATCAATCATTAGTTTTTTGTGATGACACCTTAGCTGTTCATTGATTGCTTTCTCATATGTGCCTTGACCGTAGGCCTTCAGCAGACTGAGAAACCCCTTGCTGGAGCCAGTGACCTTGAGCTCAAGTTGGTGAGCTTTGCTCAAACCAGATGAGCCTGCGCTCAAGCTGGCGACCTCGGGGTCTCGAAGCTGGGTCCTCCGCATCCCAGTCTGATGCTCTATCCACTGCATCACCACCTGGTCAGGCAAAAGGCAAAGTAAATTTAATATTAGAATTTATTTATGTGATTCATCATAGCAACAATTTAAAATAAAAAAAGATTCCGTTTTATTTTATATGTTTTCTCTTTTCTTTGGATTACTTTAGGTTTTCTTTGCTACACATGTAGCTTTTGCATAAATTATGCAGTTTTTATATTTATGATATAATGTCAACCAGTTTTTACTTATTACAACATTGGTTTCAATTTTTCTGAAAAAAAGTCTTTCTTCTCGTTTTCCTAGAGTTCCTTTGCTTTGATCGTAGTACTCTTCTGCTTTTAAGATTAAAATTGAAGTCAAGTGTTCTGAAATAATTAAAACTAGCTTGCTTCATTTCAAGATCATTGATGAAATTTTAGATAAAAAGAGTCCTGAACTTAAAACTTGAATTCGTTTAATAAAAATTGCTTTTCTAGATTGGCCACCTGATCTTTGTATTTAAGCAATTTAAATTCTCAGATCCTTTATATATATTTTTTTTTCTGAAAAATGGAGCTAGTGGTACCAATGATAACAATAAGAATAGTGGAAAAGACTGGGAGGATGCCTGCCACGGATTAGATATGAGGAAACTATTGTTTAACTAATAATACAATAATTATTTCCAGCATTATGGTAGTTTAACATTAAAGACCCTTCCCATTTTCTTTTTTTTTTTTTTTTTTTGTATTTTTCTGAAGCTGGAAATGGGGAGAGACAGTCAGACAGACTCCCGCATGCGCCCGACTGGGATCCACCCGGCACGCCCACCAGGGGCAACGCCCTGCCCACCAGGAGGCGATGCTCTGCCCCTCCGGGGCATCGCTATGCCACGACCAGAGCCACTCTAGCACCTGGGGCAGAGGCCAAGGAGCCATCCCCAGCGCCCTGGCCATCCCTGCTCCAATGGAGCCTTGGCTGCGGGAGGGGAAGAGAGAGACAGAGAGGAAGGAGGGGTTGGGGGTGGAGAAGCAAATGGGCGCTTCTCCTATGTGCTCTGGCCGGGAATCAAACCCGGGTCCCCCGCACGCCAGGCCGACACTCCACCGCTGAGTCAACCGGCCAGGGCCACCTTCCCATTTTCTAAACACTGTTTTGTGAATTAATTTATTTATATCTATGAAACCTTATGCAATAGAGCAAAAGAACATAATATCATACTTTATAACTAGAGTCTTGACCCAGTCTTTCTGGGTTCAAATATTGGCTCTGCAACTTAATACTTGTATAAGTATTGGAAATCTGTTTAACATCTCTGTGCCTCCCTGTACTTATATGTAAAATGCTGTTGATAGAGTTGATAAGAGGGCTAACATAAACATTAAGAGCAATGCCTGCAATATAATGTGTTGTACGTTTTCAAAAGATGTATTATCTCCCTTTTACAGATGAAAAAAACTAAGGTACAGAAAGACAAAATAAATTGTTCATAGTCCTTACAGCTTTTATGTTGAATGTTTCATTCTTCTATCGTACCTTAAGACTATCCACGTATACTCATGCCTTACAAAGTGAGGAGCCTAAGTTTTAGAGATATTATTTACAGTTTACAAAATACATGCAATCATCATGGCTAATAAACTATGAAAATCTGATAATATGACTAGCAAACCATGGAAACATTATACACATGTATTTTTGTCAGTGTGCAAAATATTTTGTGTCATTTCAATAAATAGAACAAATATGATAACAGCATCCTAAACAATTCATTTCAAATTACTTTCAAATATTTACAAATCTAGCCTAAAGAATTACCTTGAAACTTAAACATTTTTAACAACTCTATTTATCTGACTCTCCTCCAACATTATATACTCCAATGACTCGCTAAAGGAAGGTTATTGAAAACAAAGATTTCTTAGTGAAGTGGAGACAGGGTTTGGAAAATAGAAACTGGAATATAAAGTTTTTATTTAATATATGCAATCTGTAAAAAAAGAAGATAAAAGTAAAGCTATTACGAGGGGGAGGGGAATGAAAGGAAGGGGGAGGGGGAAGGATGTAAAGAGAGACAAATATAAGTTGACGGAATATGATTTGACTTTGGGTGATGCGTATAGAACATAATCAATATTTCAAAAGCTATAGAAATATTTAGCTAAAACCTACATACTCTTATGGATCAAGGTCACCCTGTTAAAGTTAATTTTCAAAATAAAATTAAAAAACAAGAAAAGTAAAAAAGAAACAAACAAGAAAAGAGTATCTGAGGAATTAACAAGTAAAAATGGAAAATGGACCCTTATATGAGAACCAGTTATATTTAACAGAGTGGACGTACTCTTTCTGTTGCATATAGAACATATAGATTTAGATAAGCAAGCATAAAGTATTTTTTGTTTGTTTGTTTTTTTGTATTTTTCTGAAGTTGGGAACAGGAGGCAGTCAGACAGACTACCGCATGCACCTGACCAGGATCCACCCCGGCATGCCCACCAGGGGGCGATGCTCTGCCGATCTGGGGCGTTGCTCTGTTGCAACCAGAGCCATTCTAGTGCCTGAGGCAGAGGCCACAGAGCCATTCTCAGCGCTGGGCCAACCTTGCTCCAATGGAGCCTTGGCTGCGGGAGGGGAAGAGAGAGACAGAGAGAAAGGAGAGGGGGAGGGGTGGAGAAGCAGATGGGCGCTTCTCCTGTGTGCCCTGGCTGGGAATCGAACCTGGGACTCCTGCACACCAGGCCAATGCTCACCACTGAGCAACCGGCCAGGGCCAGCATAAAGTTTTTGAATGAGGTGAAGGAGAGAAAGAAATAAGGGAGTTCACTTTTATTTTTTGGCTTGTAATTATATATTTCTTTATTGGTAAGTTATGAGGAAATTAAAAGCAAATGCTTTAGAAAGATATTGCAATTATCTTAGAACATCAAACTACTTAAATTTATTTAGCTATAATTATTGTATAGTGTCCATTTAAAAAAGATTAACATTAATAATAGAATAATATTCTGACTCACTTCACATGAGGAGCCTCTTAACACTTCTCCTTATTTTTCTCTAAGCTCTTGATTTAACAGTGTAAACAAGGTTTAAGTACAAACCTAAAGGACAGCTTCATCTTACAGTCATTTCCCTTTCTGCTGCAGGCTTCCATTTTAGCTTTATTCATTACAGCCCTGAAGCTCCTGCTTTCTAAATGTGTAGGTTAGAGAAAGTACCTTGGAGCTCACCTGCTCAAGATTAATAATATCACTCCAAGAAGATTAGAGCTATTACTCTTTCTGACCTGATCCAAATGGTACAAATGGGATTTTAAGGATGATGTCTGTTCAGAGATCCAACAGAGTAATGAGGTGCAGGGAATAGCTACCCTAAGGAATCAGGAAAGATAGACTGTTGGGGTTGTACAGATGATAAACCATTAGCTTTTGCTATTATCCAAAGAAAAGATTATGACTATAAATAAATTCATCCAGGCCTTTTATACAATGGACAGGCAGACCAATGGATGGACACAGGAACATAACTATTACTTAAAACGAAAGCCTTAGGCTAAGTTCTTATCTCAGTAGCAGAATTATAGGTAATACCAGATGGAAAATGAGTGTGTGTGTCTGAGAGAAAGAGAGAGAGAGAGAGAGGGAGAGAGAGAAAGAGAGAGATAGAAATACATTTAACTTAAAATTTAAATTTAATTTAGAAATATCAGTTTGGAATTGTTTTAGAAATTTAATTTAGAAATATCAATTTAGAATGTTTTAAAATTTATTTCACAGAATCTACCTGCTTTACCCTAGTTTTAACTATCATGGTCTGACAATGAAGACTAGGATTTTTCACCTGTCCAATTAAAAATACTTTGTGATTGACTCAAAAACGCATTAAAAAATGTGTAGACCTATTTGATTTGGAGAACAATTACTGAGATTATACACACATGCACTCACATACACATATTATTTATTCCCTCCATAATGGCTTTCACATATTAAATTTTTAACAATAATAATATTGATAATAAATCAATAGTTGCTAATACTTACACATGCCATATGTTTGTCATGTACTTAATATGCAGTAATCCATTTTATCCTCACAACTAAACAGTTATTGTTAAATGCCCATATTAATGATAGGGGAATTGAGTAATTTACTTATCCCTCCCCTATAAACAATTTAACTTATACATAAAGTGGGAGTTATATGGTATACAGAGTAATTCGTTCTACTAGAGTCAGGTAAAGTTCTCTCTTAATAGAAGTTGGTAGTTCATACTGAATTAAGGTAGGCTCTAATTCTAAGTGTTGTCTGTATCAAAAGAATAGAGGACACATAGATATAGACAAACACAGAAAGAAGGGGGTCATGTGACAGTTGAGGCTGAGATCAGATGCAGCTGCAAGCCAAAGAGTACCACAGATTGCCAGCAACCATTAAAGCATAGCTAGAGATGAGAAAGAATACTTCCTAGACCCTACAAAGGGAGCACAGTCCTGCCACACCCTGACTTCACAAATCTGCCCACCAGAACCGGGAGAGAATACATTTTTATTTAAAATGTTTTATTGTTTTTAAAGAGAAGAGTTTAGAGAAAAGGGGAAAGCAGCAGGGGTAGGTAAGCATCAACTTATAGTAGTTGCTTCTTGTATGCACCTTGACCAGGCAAACCTGAGGTTTTGAAACAGTGACCTCAGCATTCTAGGTCCACACTTTATCCACTGCATCACCACAGGTCAGTCTAGAGCAGGGGTCTCAAACTCAACTCAGCATGTGGGCCGCAGAGCAAGATCACAGCCTTTCGGCGGGCTGCACTAGGTCTACAAAAGGCAACTGTTACGCAACACTTTTCTCACTGCAGTTGAAAACAAAAAAAATCAGTACAACAAGCACAATCGTACATGCAGTTTATTCAGTGTCACAAAACGACCAGAAACTGTAGTTCGCATCACAACTGCTGTTAACTAAGCTAATATCTAGCTAGGATGCTAGAGAAATGAAAAATACAAGTAGGCCCCTAGGCTTACTTAATTTTATCCAAAAAATTTTGAACTTCGTGGATTAGTCTGCGGGCCGCATGTGGCCCGCGGGCCGCGAGTTTGAGACCCCTGGTCTAGAGAATACATTTTTATAGTCTTAAGTCATTGAGTTTATATAATATAATACAGAAGCCCTAGGAAACTGATACAGTAATATTAATTACATCTACAAAGTCTCTTTTGCCATGGAATAACACATTCATATACATGGCACCTGGGGCTAAATTCTACCTGTCACACTTTGTCCCCGAACTCCCAGGATCCACCTCTCTCTCAAATGCAAAGTATATTTACTTCTTCTCAAGGACCCAAAAGGTCACATTACAATATTAACTAAAAACCTGAAATTTTCTCCTAATCTGATCCACCCATAACTCCCAAGTATCAAAACTCAGCTCACAGGTTCCAAAGCTCATCCTTTAAGGCAGTGAACCGAACCCCTGGGCCGCGGACCGGTACCGATCCATGGGCCATTTGGTACAGGTCCACAGAGAAAGAATAAATAACTTACATTATTTCCGTTTTATTTATATTTAAGTCTGAACGATGTATTATTTTTAAAAACTGACCAGATTCCCTCTGTTACATCCGTCTAAGACTCACTCTTGATGCTTGTCTTGGTCACGTGATACATTTATCCGTCCCACTCTAAAGACCGGTCCGTGAAAATATTTTCTGACATTAAACCGGTCCGTGGCCCAAAAAAGGTTGGGGACCACTGCTCTAAGGAATAAAATTCAGGTGCAGATGAGATCACATTTCTTGCCATCTGTAGGATTGTGAAGCTAGCAAACAAGTTATCTACTCACAATACTCTTAACATACAGTGGTAAAACAAGCACAAGAACAGAATTATTGACATTCAAGTTCAATATGAGGAGGGATACTAGGAAAAAGGAGTCACCCGCCCAAAGTCATCTTGAAATTCTTCCAGGCTAAACTCATAAAATAACAGGAATGTCCTTCCCTGGCTATCTTTGCACCCTCTTGCCTCTAAAATCAATTGTTCTGGACTCTTGGTTCCACCAACTTAAGCATGTTTCCCTTTTCATGAAAGACAGCCCCTGCCCTGGCTGGATGTCTCAGTGGTAGAACATCAACCTGGTGTATGGATGTCCCTGGTTTGATTCCTAGTCAGGGCACACAGAAGTGACCATCTACATCTCTGCTTCTCCCCCTCCCCCTTCTCTCTCTCTCTCTCTCTCTCTCTCTCTTCTCCTCTCTCACCCATGGCTTGATTGGTTCAAGCATTGTCTCAAGCACTGAGGTTGGCTCCATGGAGCCTCCACCTTAGGCACTAAAAATATCTGGGTTATGAGTATGGCCCTAGATGCGCAGAGCATCAACCACAGGTGAGGGTTGCCAGGTGGATCCTGGTCAGGGCACATGTGAGAGTCTGTCTCTCTATCTCCCCTCATCTCATTTGGAAAAGAAGGAAAAAAAATGGTAGCTTCTATTTGTAGCTGAGGAGTCTTATCACAGTGACTTCTGTCAGTAGAAATTTGGAACAACTAGTAACCTTCTCTATTTTCATAATCTTGTTGTCCCATCCCTTTCAGTTAAGCTAGCAGAGTTTCTGCTAATATAAAATTCTCAAGAAACCTATGGATATTGAATGGATTTAACAGGGGAACACTCCATCAGAAAAAAGCTCTTCCACAGATCTCTCTAAAAGAAACCCTTCTCTACTTTAGGCTTCTGCTTGAATGGGTGAGGGATAAATTTCTTAATGTGAAAAGAGCCTTTGATTTGATTGAGGTTCTCTGTGATTCATACCTTCACCTTTCCTGTGACTGAGTCCTGATCTATTGAACTTTCTGCTATGTTAGCAAAACATCCTACAGCCTCACCTTCAGCTTCTCCCTCCCACTTTTGTTACACTTACTGAAACAATCTCTTAATTTTAGGCTAATTTGCCATCTGGATTGGCTGAAAATTCTCCAAATCATTAAGTTCCGGTTCATTTTTGATTAACAGTTCTTCACTCAAATCATGCTCCCTCTCCCATGTTATTAAGAACAGTATCTTCAACATTTTGAAAATCTTTTGACTTAGATATTCATACTTACTACTTACAGGTTCTGCTTCCCATGTAACTCCAGGACACAATATTGCTAAGCATTCTAAAACTGTGTAACGAGGATCCCATTTCCTGCCATTTCCAGTAGAATGCCTCTCACGTACTTTGGAGCCCTCACTTAGCAGCACTAGCAGCAAATACGTTTCTTCTCAGGGTGGGTTCAGTGTAATCTAAGCTTGGACTACTGTGCTTCTCAAAACTGTCCCACCACTGTCCCACTACCCCTTTCCACTGCCACTCTGTATTTTTAGATATTTGTTATAGCAGCAACTGTATCATTTCAATATAGATGGCTATCTCACATGTAGGATTACTTCCTGAGGAGTAAGCATTCCATTAAGAATTTCTTGATAGAAAGATTAGCGAAATTTTTGTGGGAACTTGAATCTACCATTATGTTTACTCTTAAAAATATATAGTTTTATGAAGAGTAGGCTGCCTAAGAGAAACTGATTTCAAATTATTTTAAAAATCATTTTATGTTAATTTATTTGAATCAAGGTTGACATTTTAAAATACCTCTTTACTAAAGCAGGCTGGATGGTACCTGTATTTGGCAATGTTTCACTAAATTATTGCAGTGATTATGAATGAAATCACATATCTTAAAACAAAAGCATTGATTGAGAGTTGTATGTAATTTAGATTAGATTTTCCTCAATTGTTTAAAGTTAGTGAATATCTGTTCATGTAGATTTGTTGTTTCTTATTTTATTGAAATTTAAGACAAGATCTCAAAAAATAATCTTAAATAACAAATTAATCATTTAGATTTTGTATTCAAAGTAAATGAAACAAGACAAAAACAACAAAAATTTAAGGATTGTATAGAGATGATAGAAAAAAGAATAAATGATATCCAAAGAAATCATGAGAAAATATGATATTATTTAACCATTCTGCTTTCAATATGGAGAAACTAAAATATATGACTTTTGTTCGAATGACAGTTTAATGGCATTTCATTTTCCAGAAAAATATGAGTTCGGGAAACGAAGCCTGAAATCAAGCATTTATGAAAGTTCACTGGGAGGCTTATTCAAAAAGTTAAAGGATAAAATCCTTGATATTCTCTAATGGAGGCTCTTGAGAAAGTTACTTTTATGTTTGAAGATTTAAAACTTTGAAGCAGTATTTCTTTTTTTTTTTTTTTTTGGCTCCCCGTCGAGGAATCGAACCCCAGTCTCCTGAGTGATAGGCGGGGATTGAAGCAGTATTTCTTAAAATTACCTCAGCTAAAAGTCAGCTACACCTTATATGTGTAGATTTGTTACTTTAAGCATTAAAACCAGAATTAAATTGGCCAATATCATTTGAAAACCTTAGATTTCAAAAGTTTTAATGGGTTTAAATAAATTTACTTTCTATCAAATGCGATTTTAAGATGTCACAAAATAAGTAATTATTTTTTTATTTTTAAAAAATATTTTTTAAAACTTCAAAAAGAAAAAAGAAAACTAGTTAGAAATAGTAATTTGCAACATATCTCACAGAGATTCCCAAATAAATGAGATAAATCTAACAAAAATGAGAAAATAATAATGTGTACAATATAATCAAACCACTATATATGGCCTACATAAATGTGTATGTTCACTTATATAATAAAATTTTACATATATGTTGTGTATTATAAAATAGATCAGTATTAACTACATTAAAATGTAGCAAATTATCTATATAATTTTATATATAATATAGCTATTAGAATGATTAATATGACATATTAATGTGTATATGTTTATTTATTTATGCTCTATTTATAAATTGTGGGTATATAAATTATGATATAACATGATACATATATGACAATATGGTTATTATATAACATGATATATATATGACATGGTATATTTTTAATAAGTTTTTTTAGCATATTCTGTTCTGTGTAAACATCAGCAAATCTTAATATACCATTTTTTTAGTGAGAGAGAGAGAAGGACAGGGAAAAATAGACAAAAAAGGAACTTAATAAACATTTTCATGCTGCTTAAAATTATATTGTCATATAAATGTAGTTTATTTTGTTTATTATTACTAGTATATTGAAAACTCTATATAGCTATCCTGAATTACTTGAAGTTTCATTTCCTGTATGTAAGTACTACTATACTGGCTAGAAATATGACATTTCAGTATATCAGAAATTGTTTATGAAAATAAAATTATAAAGTATGGCTATGTATTTTTAGTAGAACAACTGTCATTTTAAAATAAATATTAGTGTATTTACAATTAACCCACACTATGCTATTTATGAAGATTAATCCAGTAAAAAAGAAATATATAATCCTGCTTTTTTGGAAAGAAATTTTCATAGGAAATAAAAATTCTAAATAAATATATATACAATTAATTCTGTTTTTTAAGCAAGAGAGACAGGGACAGAAAGAGACAGACAAACAGGAAGGGAGAGAGATGAGAAGCATCAGTTCTTTGTTGAGGCACCTTAGTTGTTCATTGGCTGCTTTGTCATATGTGCTTTGATGAGGGGGAGCTATAGCAGAGCAAGTGACCCCTTGCTCAAGCCAGCTACCTTGGGTTCAAACTAGTGAGTTGGCACTCAAGCTGGCAACTTCAGGGATTCGAACCTGGGTCTTCTGCATCCCAGTCTGACACTCTATCCACTGCACCACCACCTGGTCAGGCTGTACAATTAAATATTTAAAATAATAATTGTGGCGAACACTAATAGAGGGCTAGGCTGTTATATAAGAAGAGGGCTATCCAGACAAAAATTTTAATGGAAGAAAAATTTAAGTAAGTTATTTAAGGTCAGCTTTGAATTAATTAATTAGTAGTTCAGTCTGATATAACTATAAGGAAGAAAGAATATTCTAATAGAAGGAATGGCTTTTAGCAAGGATTCAAAACCAAAAGTAGCATAGTTATTAAAGGTTACCAGAGGGAAAGAAAGGTCAGGGGAGGTAGTAAAAGGTAAGGGAGTTAATTATATGGTGATGAGAGATTTAACTTTGGGTGGTAAATACACAATGCAATAAAATATAGCATAGTCTTTTAAAGGACAAAGGCTAATTGATCAGAAAGACGAAAGTAAAGGAAAAATAGTACTATATGAATGTTATAAAGTTGGCAATATCTAGATTCTATAGCAGGGGTCCCCAAACTACGGCCCGCGGGCCACATGCGGCTCCCTGAGGCCATTTATCCGGCCCCTGCCGCACTTCCGGAAGAGGCACTTCTTTCATTGGTGGTCAGTGAGAGGAGCATAGTTCCCATTGAAATACAGGTCAGTTTGTTGATTGAAATATACTTGTTGGAGTGACGTCACGGAAATGGCGCCATGAGAAGCGCGTCCGACAGCTCTTCCCTAAATCACAACAAATTTATCAACTAGAAACAGAAAAATTTATCCTCGGAGCATTCCGGAGTTCCACACAAACTGAAAGCAAAAGGACTGTTATCACTTGAATCTGAGAGACGAGGGTGTGGAGGAAGTTACCTCAGCGACGCTCATTCAAGCCGCCAGGGAGTGCGCCCGCGGTGAGTCAGCCCATATACTTGGGAACCGCAAGCCACCGCGAGCGGCCGACCGCGAGCCACCGCGAGCCCGCGAGCCGCCGCGAACCCCCGCGAACCGCCACTGCGAGCTGCCGCGAGCCCCCGCGAACCGCCACCGCGAGCGGCCGCCACGAGCCGCCGCGCGCGCCTGGTCCGGTTGAGCACCGCTGACGTTCCCAGCGGCCCGCACACTGCGAGTGGGGGTCGCCGGCCACCGGTGCCCTGAGCGCCCCATTCGCGCGCGTGCCTTGGGCATTCCACGCGCCCAGGGCGCCCTACTGACCCGCACACCCAGGGGGCTCCATTATCCTGCGCCTGGTGCGGTCCAGCCGCCAGCGGCGGGGCGAGCGGGAGAGGCTTGGGAGATTCTCTCCGTGGGCGGGGCACCTCACCCAGCCATTCAAGCTAACAATCAAGCGTTGGGGGAGGGGTGCGCGCAGGCAGCCTAAAATACCTTCGGAAACACAGCTGCGACCCAATCACTGAAATTAGCTTAACCCATAAAATCTGCGCACCCTCGGTTCTAATTGATAAGATCTCTCTCAGTTCAGCGATCCAAGACAAGAGGCGTGATATTTTTTAGTGCCTCTCCATAAAGGGGCGGGGGCAACTTCTGATTGATAGAGCCTCCATATTCAGGGATAAACGCTAACAAGAAGGACTTGGCAGATAATAAGGTCTATACTACACTAGTCGTAAGCAGAGACTAGTGCCTCTTCTTCCCTGCAAAAACAGGCTACAAAGTGTGGAAAGCCTGGGTTGAGAGGTCCAACTAAATGATAGGCGCTGAACAGTCACCTTGACAACAATTGACTCCCACCCCCGCCTGATTACACTGGAGGCCCTGACTCTCAGAGCCTTTCCCAAAGCCTTGCACTGAGTGGGGATAGAGTGGGGATTTCCCAGCTCTTTGAGCTTCTTACTCCCCAGGCAGAAGCAGTTGCAGCCTTATAGCTGGATCACCAGGCTGCTAATTCAGAAAGGGGGGACTAGGAGAGAGAATCCAGGAAAGCAAACTCTCTCATCGTTGGACCCTGCAAACGCCAACAAGCCTTTACTTCCAGCAAGACTAAAGCCAATTATATGACATTGCCATAGAATCCCATCAACTGCAAATCCCTAACTAAGAATGACACAGGGGCAGAGCCTGGGGTACAGAGTCACCGACTAGGAAGAGGGAGAGAAAAGAAAAAGGAAGAAGTTAACCTCTCAAAATCAAGAAAAACCCACAGACTTTACAACTTGATCCACTAATTTTTTTTTTGTTGTTGTTGTTGTTGCTTGTTTCTTGTATCTTTTTGCCTTTATTTCCTCCACCTCGGTCCTTCTATTCTCTGCCCATCTTATGCTTCCCCTTTCTTGAACTACACTACCCATGAGTGTTGCATTTTATTTTTCTTCTTCATCCTCACCCTCCTTTAAGGTAATACTCCAAAACACTTAACTCTCACTCTCTCCTCTTTTGTTTTTTTTGTTTGTTTGTTTGTCTTGCTTTATTTTGTTTTTTTCTCCTCCTATTTTATTTCTTCCTTCGTTTTTCTCTTTTTCTTATTTTTTCCTTTCTATTCGTTTTTTCTTTTCTCATTTTACTTTCCTCCCATATAATCCTCAATCACGAACAAATTAGTTAATTTGGGACTCAAGGCTTTTTTTTGGTTTTATTTCTCTTTTTTGCTTTTGTTTTTATTTTTTTTTCTCTTGTTTGTTTATTTTTGTGGCATTTTGGGTCCTCCCAACCCAAGGTCTCCATTGTATTTAGTCTTCGCTCCACTTAATACAACAGATTTTTACTTATTATTTTTATTTTTTCTTCTTTATTATTCTTTTTTGGTCCTTTTTTCTGATTCCCTCTTATCCCTCTCATTATATCTCTTAGTTGACCATCACTTACAAGCAAATCATCTTATGCTTGTCTAAGATTTTCTTCCTTTTTTTTTTTTTTGCATTTAGTAGGTCCCTACTCCCTTTTTTTGCCCCTTGAACTCTTCACCCCAAATCAGGCCCTCCATTATAGGCACGATATTTCCCTGAGGAGGGGAGAGGAGGGAAAGAGAAGAGAGAAAAAAGGGGGAAATAATAAATTATTACTGTTTTTTTCTGTGGGGTGTTTTACCCTTTTTTTTTTTTCTTTTTACTCTTTATTAATTCTAATTAGTGCTATCAATAAGACCACCCTCAGATGCCAATAAGAAAGAGGAAATCGAATATTATGGATACAAAAGAAAGAGAGGTAACACAAATAGATGTGGAAAAATCTATGGAGAAAAGACTTAACATATTGGAAGCCTTGGAGCTAAATGACAGAGAATTTAAACTAGAAATCTTAAAAATACTCAGAGATATACAAGAAAACACAGAAAGGCAATATAGGGAGATCAGAAAACAACTCAATGAACACAAAGAATATATTACCAAGGAAATTGAAACTATAAAAACAAATCAAACAGAAATGAAAAACTCAATTCACGAGCTGAAAAACGAGGTAACAAGCTTAGCTAACAGAACAGCCCAGATTGAAGATAGGATTAGTGAAATAGAAGACAAACAACTTGAGGCACAACAGAGAGAAGAAGAAAGAGACTCAAAAATAATACAAAATGAGAAAGCCCTACAGGAATTGTCTGACTCCATCAGAAAGAATAACATAAGAATAATAGGTATATCAGAGGGAGAAGAGAAAGAAAATGGAATGGAGAATATACTCAAACAAATAATAGACGAGAACTTCCCAAGCCTGTGGAAGGAACTAAAGCCTCAAATTCAAGAAGCAAACAGAACACCAAGTTTTCTTAACCCCAACAAACCCACTCCAAGGCACATCATAATGAAGATGACACAAACCAATGACAAAGAAAAAATTCTCAAGGCAGCCAGGGAAATGAAGAGTACAACATATAAAGGAAGGCCTATTAGATTATCATCAGATTTCTCAGCAGAAACTCTACAAGCTAGAAGAGAGTGGACCCCAATATTTAAAGCCCTGAAAGAGAGGAACTTTCAGCCAAGAATACTATACCCATCAAAGCTATCCTTCAAGTATGAAGGAGATATAAAAACATTCACAAATACAGAAAACATGAGAGAATTTATCAACAGAAAGCCCCCACTCCAGGAAATACTAAGGGGGGTTTTCCAACCAGATTCAAAGAACAAAAGAAAACAACACCACAAGTAACAGCTCCACCAAGAACACAATAAAACCAAACTTAAACTGTGACAACAAAGGAAAAAAAGGGGGGAGAGGATGGAGATTAACAGTAGCAAAGGATGATGAAGTGCAGAAATACTTATAAGATAGGGTACTACAATGAATATGGTAGGTACCCTTTTCATTACTTAATGGTAACCACCCTTAAAAAAATCACCACAAAAACACTTGACTTAAAAAAGGTAGCAACAGAGGAAAGAAGTATGAAACACAAACAAACAAAAACAAATGATAGAAAAACAAAAGAGAAGAATCAAACTAGATACAAAACTAACAGAAAGCAATTTATAAAATGGCAGTAGGGAACCCACAAGTGTCAATAATTACACTAAATGTAAATGGATTAAACTTACCAATAAAAAGACACAGAGTAGCAGAATGGATTAAAAAAGAAAATCCAACTATATGCTGCCTACAAGAAACACATCTAAGCAACAAGGATAAAAACAAATTCAAAGTGAAAGGCTGGAAAACAATACTCCAAGCAAACAACACCCAAAAAAAAGCAGGCGTAGCAATACTCATATCTAATAATGCTGACTACAAGACAGAAAAAGTACTCAGAGACAAAAATGGTCATTTCATAATGATTAAGGGGAAGTTGAATCAAGAAGACATAACAATCCTTAATATATATGCACCAAACCAAGGAGCACCAAAATATATAAGACAGCTACTTATTGACCTTAAAACAAAAACTAACAAAAATACAATCATACTTGGAGACCTCAATACACCGCTGACGGCTCTAGATCGGTCATCCAAACAGAGAATCAATAAAGATATAGTAGCCTTAAACGAAATACTAGAACACCTGGATATGATAGACATCTACAGGACACTTCATCCCAAAGCGACAGAGTATACATTTTTCTCTAGTGTACATGGAACATTCTCAAGAATTGACCATATGTTAGGCCACAAAGACAATATCAGCAAATTTAGAAAAATTGAAATTGTACCAAGCATATTTTCTGATCATAAAGCCTTGAAACTAGAATTCAACTGCAAAAAAGAGGGGGAAAAACCCACAAAAATGTGGAAACTAAACAACATACTTCTAAAAAATGAATGGGTCAAAGAAGAAATAAGTGCAGAAATCAAAAGATATATACAGACAAATGAAAATGAAAATACGACATATCAGAATCTCTGGGATGCAGCAAAAGCAGTAATAAGAGGAAAGTTCATATCACTTCAGGCCTATATGAACAAACAAGAGAGAGCCGAAGTAAACCACTTAACTTCACACCTTAAGGAACTAGAAAAAGAAGAACAAAGACAACCCAAAACCAGCCGAAGAAAGGAGATAATAAAAATCAGAGCAGAAATAAATGAAATAGAGAACAGAAAAACTACAGAAAAAATCAATAAAACAAGGAGCTGGTTCTTTGAAAAGATCAACAAAATTGACAAACCCTTGGCAAGACTCACCAAGGAAAAAAGACACAGGACTCAAATAAATAAAATCCAAAATGAAAGAGGAGAGATCACCACAGCCATCATAGAAATACAAAGAATTATTGTAGAATACTATGAAAAATTATATGCCACCAAATACAACAACCTAGAAGAAATGGATAAATTCCTAGAACAATACAACCTTCCTAGACTGAGTCATGAAGAAGCAGAAAGCCTAAACAGACCAATCAGCAGGGAGGAAATAGAAAAAACTATTAAAAATCTCCCCAAAAATAAAAGTCCAGGCCCAGACGGTTATACTAGTGAATTCTATCAAACATTCAAAGAAGACTTGGTTCCTATTCTACTCAAAGTCTTCCAAAAAATTGAAGAAGAAGCAATACTTCCAAACACGTTTTATGAGGCCAACATAACCCTCATACCAAAACCTGGCAAGGATGGCACAAAGAAAGAAAACTACAGACCAATATCTCTAATGAATACAGATGCTAAAATACTAAACAAAATACTGGCAAACCGAATACAACAACATATTAAAAAAATAATACATCATGATCAAGTGGGATTCATCCCAGAATCTCAAGGATGGTTCAACATACGCAAAACGGTTAACGTAATACACCATATCAACAAAACAAAGAACAAAAACCACATGATCTTATCAATAGATGCAGAAAAGGCATTCGATAAAATACAACACAATTTTATGTTTAAGACTCTCAACAAAATGGGTATAGAAGGAAAATATCTCAACATGATAAAGGCCATATATGATAAACCATCAGCCAACATCCTATTAAACGGCATAAAACTGAGGACTTTCTACCTTAAATCAGGAACAAGACAGGGTTGTCCACTCTCTCCACTCTTATTCAACGTGGTGCTAGAAGTTCTGGCCAGAGCAATCAGACAAGACAAAGAAATAAAAGGCATCCATATCGGAAAAGAAGAAGTAAAGCTATCACTTTTTGCTGATGATATGATCCTATACATCGAAAACCCGAAGGACTCCACAAAAAGATTATTAGAAACAATAAACCAATACAGTAAGGTCACAGGATACAAAATTAACATGCAAAAGTCCATAGCCTTTCTATATGCCAACAATGAAATATTAGAAAATGAACTCAAAAAAATAATCCCCTTCACGATTGCAACAAAAAAAATAAAATACCTAGGAATAAACATAACAAAGAACGTAAAGGACCTATATAATGAAAATTACAAAGCATTGTGAAGGGAAATCGAAAAAGATACAATGAGATGGAAAAATATTCCTTGTTCTTGGATAGGAAGAATAAATATAATCAAAATGGCCATATTACCCAAAGCAATATACAAATTTAATGCAATTCCCATCAAAATCTCTATGAGATTTTTTAAAGAAATGGAACAAAAAATCATCAGATTTATATGGAACTATAAAAAACCCCGAATAGCCAAAACAATCCTAAGGAAAAAGAATGAAGCTGGGGGCATTACAATACCTGACTTTAAACTATATTATAGGGCCACGATAATCAAAACAGCATGGTATTGGCAAAAAAATAGACACTCAGACCAATGGAACAGAATAGAAAGCCCAGAAATAAAACCACATATATATGGTCAAATAATCTTTGATAAAGGGGCCAACAACACACAATGGAGAAAAGAAAGCCTCTTCAACAAATGGTGTTGGGAAAACTGGAAAGCCACATGCAAAAGAATGAAACTCGACTACAGCCTGTCCCCGTGTACTAAAATTAATTCAAAATGGATCAAAGACCTAAATATAAGACCTGAAACAATAAAGTACATAGAAGAAGACATAGGTACTAAAATCATGGACCTGGGTTTTAAAGAACATTTTATGAACTTGACTCCAATGGCAAAAGAAGTGAAGGCAAAGATAAATGAATGGGACTACATCAGAATTAAAAGATTTTGCTCAGCAAGAGAAACTGATATCAAAATAAACAGACAGCCAACTATATGGGAACTGATATTTTCAAACGACAGCTCAGATAAGGGCCTAATATCCAAAATTTACAAAGAACTCATAAAACTCAACAACAAACAAACAAGCAATCCAATAAAAAAATGGGAAGAGGACATGAACAGACACTTCTCCCAGGAAGAGATACAAATGGCCAACAGATATATGAAAAGATGCTCAGCTTCATTAGTTATTAGAGAAATGCAAATCAAAACTACAATGAGATACCACCTCACCCCTGTTACATTAGCTATTATCAACAAGACGGGTAATAGCAAATGTTGGAGAGGCTGTGGAGAAAAAGGAACCCTCATTCACTGTTGGTGGGACTGTAAAGTAGTACAACCATTATGGAGGAAAGTATGGTGGTTCCTCAAAAAACTGCAAATAGAACTACCTTATGACCCAGCAATCCCTCTACTGGGTATATACCCCAAAACCTCAGAAACTTTGATACGTGAAGACACATGTAGCCCCATGTTCATTGCAGCACTGTTCACAGTGGCCAAGACATGGAAACAACCAAAAAGCCCTTCAATAGAAGACTGGATAAAGAAGATGTGGCACATATACACTATGGAATACTACTCAGCCATAAGAAATGATGACATCAGATCATTTACAGCAAAATGGTGGGATCTTGATAACAGTATAAGGAGTGAAATAAGCAAATCAGAAAAAAACAAGAACTACATGATTCCATGCATTGGTGGAACATAAAAATGAGACTAAGAGACATGGACAAGAGTGTGGTGGTTACCAAGGGTGGGGGGGGGGAGGACATGGGAAGGAGGGAGGGAGAGAGTTAGGGGGAGGGGGAGGGGCACAGAGAACTAGATAGAGGGTGACGGAGGACAATCTGACTTTGGGCGAGGGGTTTGCAACATAATTTGATGACAAAATAACCTAGACATGTTTTCTTTGAATATATGTACCCTGATTTATTAATGTCATCCCATTACCATTAATAAAAATTTATTAAAAAAAAAAAAAAAGAAATATACTTGTTCTTTATTTTAAATATTGTATTTGTTCCCTTTTTTTTTTTTTTACTTTTAAATATGTGCAGTGTGCATAGGGATTTGTTCATAGTTTTTTTTTTATAGTCCGGCCCTCCAACAGTCTGAGGGACAATGAACTGGCCCTCTGTGTAAAAAGTTTGGGGATCCCTGTTCTATAGGCTCTTTATATCTAAGTTACGCATAGTTGAAGAACAATGAACAATATTAAAGTTTCTTTAGAGGGACATAATGGAATATTAGTGTAGGACAGAGATAGTGGAGATGGAATAAAGTCAAGATTTATGGTGAAAGAATGGTGATGAATTCAAGTTTTAAGGTTTTGAAATAAAAATGAGTATAAAGTCTCCACATACTTATGTCAGGTAGGCAGCTAGTTAGAATGTCTGGTGTCCAGATTAAATCATGAACTATATCTTGGGTTATATTCTTGGTATAATAACCTCTAGATGATATTTAAAGTTGTGAATAATGGTAACATCATGGGAGGAGAAAGTACTAAGTGAGAAGTAGGTAAGACAAAAGTGTGAAACATAAGAAAATGCAGCATTAAACAATATTTATATGTATTATTTATATATATAAATATATGTATATGTGTATGTGTGTATAATACTCCAAGAAATTTAAAAAATTCTCATTTACATGTGATTTTTTTGCAGGAAGGTTATAATATTATCTTTATCTACATTTCTATTTTTTTAATCATTCATATCTTCCCTCATGCTTCCTTTCTTTTTTTTTTTACACACTTGCTGTTTTTATAGAATATTAAAGAAAAACACAATGCTATTATTCTATCAGGAAACACTGGGATACACAGGCATATGGGACCCAGATATGTAAATTTGGAAATGAAAGAACACAATTCTCTAAGCAACAGAAATGAAACAAAAGTAAAGGAACCAAAGCTGGGACTAAATGGTTTCAGTTAAGAGGCCAGTTTCTGCTTACCCATGACATTTATAAGGTTATCACAGTGTCTTATGTGTTTTGCTGGAGAGCTGAGAAAATAAACAGAAATTATTGTAGGCTAGTTTGGTCATGAAAATTGAGAAGGAAAACTTCATAGTTCTTTGTAGAGAAATATTGTTTGAGGTAGTCTCTACAAGGTTAAGACAAAATAACTGAACTAGAATGGATCTCAAAATATAACTCTGTGTGTTTTTAAAAAATCAAACCATGCAGAATCCCGTCCAGGGTACACAGGAGAAGCGCCCATCTGTTTCTCCACCATTTTCCCTTTCTTTCTATCTCTCTCTTCCCCTCCTGCAGTCATGGCTCTGTTAGAGCAAAGTTGGCCGGGTGCTGAGGATGGTTCCATGTCCTCCGCCTCAGCGCTAGAATGGTTGCAAGGGAGCAACCCCCCAGATGGGCAGAGCATTGCCCCCTAGTGGGCAAGCCTGGTGGATCTCTGTCCAGCACATGCAGGAGTCTTGTCTTTCTGCCTCCCTGTTTCTCACTTCAGAAAAATACAAAAAAACCAACAAAACAAACAAACAAAAAATCAAACCATGCAGAAAGTATCCAAATAGTTCAGGAAGCAGATCACAAAGTAAATACACCTCAAAATCTTACATTACTGTACAAAAAATAAATAACTATATATTTGTGTATCATATTGTGTGTGTATATATATGTATATATATACATAAATTCATACATACCATTTGTATATGTGTACACAAACACACACACAAATGCTTCTAACAAAAGTTTTAGTATATTTGCAAAATTATATTGCCTAGAAATTCATGGCAAAGTACATTATGTATAACTTTTTTTTTGACTCAGCCTAAATGTATGACAAAAGTGCTGGATCAGTATTTAAGATATTATTAGGAGCAATAAGCATAGGAGATCAAGTTTAGCCTATGTGGCAATAATTTATAACTAAATTACCTAGGGAAAATGTATTGCCTTTTACAGAACTATGGTGCTATAGTAGGTGGGTTTTTTTGTTTGTTTTTTCGCTTTTTTAGAAAAAGATCATTAAAGTGCACAAGCTGTACAGTGTTAAAAGCCATTTAAAATATTAGCAGAGACTTCTGGTTTCAATTCCAACTGACAAACATATAGGTCACTCCTATCCTTAAGAATAGAAAAAGCTATACAAACTGAAAATATCTACAACTTTTGTTGGAGCTATTGAGAAACTACAGATACAGAGTAAACCATCATACAGATTTGAAGAGACAGGGTCATTCAGAAAGATAAAGCTAAGTTGTGTAAGTTGTGCTTATGTGGAGCAAACACTACTAGAGACATAAACTGATAGGAATAATTATTGGCATTTTAATATATTGATAGATGCTGACTATCAATGAAAGTGTAAAAATCCTGGGGGTTCAGTGTTAAGGAAACCCTGTAATTTTTGTGAGATTTACCAGCAGGTACTCATGTAACAGAGGCCTACATTCAATGACAGAATTTTGACAGTCTTATCCCAGCTAGTGGAAGATATCTCTCCTTACTCCAGGCCCTTCTAACTTTCATATCTCATCGAGGTGGAAAAACTGCAGTCAAAAGAGGTCAGGACTTCAAAGATATGTATTAGGAATAATACAGTAAGGGAAGCATGTAAGAGGTTGTTGGGGGATGGGAACTATGCCACAGGAGAAATATTTCTGAAGGTTAAAGAAGCTAATAAAAAAGAAAAGCAGACAACATGTAAGAATGGATAGGAAATGCAAGCAGAAAGTTTGAAACTCTAAGGAAAGATTAAAAGAAAATACAGTACCTGAAATAGAAACACTATAACAAAAATGAAGGATATCTTTGATGGATTGATCAGAAAGGATACAGCTGAGGAAAGAATCAATGAGCTTGTAAGTATGTCAGTGAAAACTTTCCAAACTGAAATGTGAGATTTTTAAAAGGCCCAGAATATCCAAAAACTGTGCATCAATTTCAAAGGTGTAAATATATAACTGGAATACTCAAATAAAAAGAAAGATAAAAGAAAAAATATTTGAAGTCATAATTGCAGATATTTCAAAATTAATGACAGATAGCAAATTATAGATACAGAAAGTTCAAATCACCCAAAAGCAGAATATACCAAAATTTCTGCATGTAGGTAAATCATAAGTAATTGCAGAACACAAATGACAGAAAATTCAGAAGAGATCAAATAAGAGTGGAGAAGGGTAACAATTGTACTTATAGAAAAATACGAATAAAAATTGCAGTGAATTAATTTTCTTAAACTTGTAAGCAAAAAGAGAGTAGAGTGAAATATTTAAAGTGTTGACATAACAAAACTATTATTCTGGAATTTTGTATCCAGCAAAATTATACTATAAAAGTGAAGGGGAAATAAACATGTTGTAAGACAAAAGCTAAGCGAGTTCTTTGCATGCAGACTTTCTGTATAAGCAATGTTAGTAGAAGGTCTGGCAAAAGGAAATGATGTATGTCAGACACTTGCATCTACAAAAGGAAAGAACAGTGTAACAGAAAGAATAAATGAAGGTAAGATAAAAACCTTTTTTTTCTTATTCATTATTTTTTTTTTCATTTTTTTTTTTTTTTCATTTTTCTGAAGCTGGAAACAGGGAGAAACAGTCAGACTCCCGCATGCGCCCGACCGGGATCCACCCGGCACGCCCACCAGGGGCGACGCTCTGCCCACCAGGGGGCGATGCTCTGCCCATCCTGGGCGTCGCCATGTTGCGACCAGAGCCACTCTAGCGCCTGAGGCAGAGGCCACAGAGCCATCCCCAGCGCCCGGGCCATCTTTGCTCCAATGGAGCCTTGGCTGCGGGAGGGGAAGAGAGAGACAGAGAGGAAAGCGCGGCGGAGGGATGGAGAAGCAAATGGGCGCTTCTCCTGTGTGCCCTGGCCGGGAATCGAACCCGGGTCCTCCGCACGCTAGGCCGACGCTCTACTGCTGAGCCAACCGGCCAGGGCTCTTATTCATTATTGATCTAAAAGATCTTTGTTCAGTGAATAAAATTAACAATGTGTTGTATCATTGTATCTTAGGAAGAAAAAAAATGAATGACAGAAATGTTTAGAAGTAAGAGGAAGGAACTGGGAAAACTCTGATAAGATACTGATAGTAAATATGAAGCAATACAGTGCTAATTGGTAATGGACTTAAATTAGTAAAAATAAATATTGTAAGGAATAAGGCATTCACTAAAAAAATGGATAAACATAATAAACTACAGGGAAGATAACATGAAGTAACAAAAAATGCTCAATCTAAGACAAGGATGGAAGTAAAACATATTAACAAGAAACAAAAAGTGGAACAAATTGGAAAGAGTTACAAAGATGATGGCTATGAATTCATACATACTACACATTTTTCATTGTGAACGGTTTGGTCACACCAATAAAAAAACAGACTTTTAAGAGTGTGCTAAAAATATAAAAAGACCAAACTACACACACACTACACACACACACAACACATATATTATTAATTATATATATATTATTGCATGTGATTATATATATACTGCTTTTCAAAATTAGGAGATATTTCAAAATTAATATGAAGTAATAAAATATTTCCTAATTTTTGTGAGCAGTGTATTATTACATATATATGTATGACACAAGAAAGCAACTTTAAGTATAAAAACTCAAGTTAAAATAGAAAGAAACCTATTTTTAACTCTTATTTTGTTCAGATTTTTTGTGTCTATTTTTAAAATATATACTGTTTTACAGTTTTCTATGTTTGTAACGCCTTTATTTGTTTAGCTATGTGGGTAATACTGTCTTTTTTTGTCTTTTTTTTGGTATTTTTTTGTATTTTTCTGAAGTTGGAAACGGGAGGCAGTCAGACGACTCCCGCATGCGCCCAACCAAGATCCACCCGGCATGTCCACTAGGGGGCGATGCTCTGCCCATCTGAGGCGTCGCTCTGTTGCAATCAGAGCCATTCTAGCACCTAAGGCAGAGGCCACAGAGCCATCCTCAGTGCCTGGGCAAACTTTGCTCCAATGGAGTCTTGGCTGCGGGAGGGAAAGAGAGAGAGAGGAAGGAGAGGGGGAAGGGTGGAGAAGCAGACAGGCGCTTCTCCTGTGTGCCCTGGCCAGGAATCAAACCTGGGACTCCTGCATGCCAGGCCGACACTCTACCACTGAGCCAACCGGCCAGGGCCAATACTGTCTTAATATTAACATTAATCTAAAAAAGTAGGAATAACTAAATTAATTTTTATGACAGCAGTCTGCAGAAAAACAAATTTATTAGAGACAAATAGAGGCATGACAATGATAAAGGGCTAAAATCATTAAAAAGAGTAGCAATAATAATAAAAATATGTAAGCCTAAAAACAGACTATCAAACACATAAGGCAAAAAAAGAAAACAAAAAAAGACAAAAGAAGTATACAAATCATCCATATAATTGGAATCTTTAACACTTTTCCATCAATAATTGACAAGTCAAGCAGGCAGAAATCAGTAAGGAGAAAGACAACATAAACAGCATTATTAACCTACTTGATTAAATTGACATTTATACAGTACTCCAATAGCAGAAAAGTATGCATTTTTCTTGAATATATAATATAAACATTACCAATATAAGACACATTCTGGAGCGTAAAACACATTTAAAAATAGATATCAAACAAAGTATGTTCTCCAAACACAATAAAATAAAACTAGAAATATGTATAGAAATATAACAGAAATATCTCCGAATACTTAGAAATTAGCACATTTCTAAATGGCACATAGGTTAAAGAACAAGTCTCACAAAAGATAAAAATTATATAGTAAGCTAAATTATTATGAAATTTCAACTTACAACAATTTGGGAATGCAACCAAAGGAGTCTTTAGAGAAAATGTTATAGCATTAAATAAATACGTTAGAAAGGAAGAATTTCTAAAATCAACAACCTAAATTAGTCCTTAAGGAATTAGAGAAAGATAAGCCAATTAAGCCTTAAGTAAGCAGAAGGAAGAAAACAATAATAATTAGACCAGAAAGCAATAAAAACTTAAAACCGGGAAACAACTGAGGGTAACCAAATACTAATTCTTTGAAAAGTTCAATAATTTCTATAAATTATTAGCCAGACTATTCAAATGAGAGAGAGAAAGAGAATGAGCACATATGATATACTAATATCAGAAATGAAAGTGTGGCTATAACTATTCATTTATGGACATTAAAAGTTTAAGGCAATAATACAAACAGTTCTATGTCCAAACATTTGATAACTTTGAATAGCCCCAATTCTTAAAATACATAAAAGTGACCCAAATTTTATACTGTCAGAAGGACTTGTACAAGGACTCACAGAAAAAGAGATCATATTTGTGGTTATCAAAGGGAGGCAGCGTGGCGGTGCAGGAATTGGATGAATATGGTCAAAAGGTACACACTTCCGGTTATAAGACAAATACTGGCGATGCAATAAACAACTTGATAACAGTAGTTAACACTGCTGCCTGATATATTTGAGAGTGGCCAAGGGAGTAATTCTGAAAGTTCTCATCATATGGAAATTTTTTCTTGTATTTATATGAAATGGTGGACATTAAATAAACTTACTGTGGTTATTATTTCATAGTCATTATTATGGTAAGTCAAGTCATTATGCTATATATCTTATAAAGTGTCATACATTAGTTATACCTCAATAAAACTGAAAAGAAATCATACAAGGAAATACTGGCTACTTGATTAGCCCATTTCTAATCAATAAATTATATTTTAAAAAATTCTCCAAAAGAAACCTTTAGGCTCAGATAGTTTCTTTGGCAAATTCTACCAAATATTTATAATTCTTCACAATTTCTTGCAGACTATAAAAGCAAAGAGTACGATTTTCATTTTTTGAGGCCAGCACTACCCAAATACATAAACACATACAGGCATACAAGAATACAGAACTCAAAAACAAGGTATCTCATGACAAAATCACAAAATTTTCAATTAAATAATAGAAAATTGAATCCAAACATTTATAAAAAAGTATTAAACACTGTAATCAAGTTGGATTAGTTCCAGGACTGTAAACCTAATTTAACATTTTAAAATCAATGTAATCTACCAATCAATAGGCTAATGATGACAGATATGATATTATCAGTTATGCAGGAAAAGCACTTTATTAATTTTTTTTGTATTTTTCTGAAGTGAGAAATGGGGGGGAGGGCAGACAAGACAGACTTCTGCATGCACCTGACCAGGATCCACCCAGCATGCCCACAAGGGGGCGATGTTTGGCCCATCTGTAGCATTGCTCTGCTGCAATTGGAGCAATTCTAGCGCCTGAGGTGGAGGCCATGGAGTCATCCTCAGCGCCCGGGGCCAACTTTGCTCCAGTGGAGCCTTGGCTGCAGGAGGGGAAGAGAGAGAAAGAGAGAAAGGAGGGGTTGGGGAAGAGTGGAGAAGCAGATGGGCGCTTCTCCTGTGTGCCCTGGCTAGGAATCAAACCCGGACTTCAACACATGGGCCGGTGCTCTATCGCTGAGCCAACTGGCCAGGGCCAGCATTTTATTATTATTGACTTTTTAATATTTCCTTTTATTCTCAGGGGAGAAGTGCAACAATTCCCTAAAAAAACAATTATTCAGTTAATATTATTATATTCAGTTCATAATTAGATTAGATTCAGATTGTTATATTTAAGCACCACTCCAAACGTGGATTTAAGACGGATAACTATTGTTTGTCCATCACTGTAACAGTTTATATAGCTGAGAATTCAGATGTCAGTAGCGCTTTCTCTCTCATCAGAATCTACTATTTCTTACTAGATATAAGGTGACGGAGGACAATCTGACTTTGGGTGATGGGTATGCAACATAATGGAACGACAAGATAACCTGGACATGTTTTCTTTGAATATATATGTACCCTGGTTTATTGATGTCACCCCATTAAAATTAATAAAAATTTATTTATAAAAAAAGAATAAAAGAATAGAAAGTAGAAGAAATAAAAAAGAATCTACTATTTCTTGCAACAAATAAGGCAGGTAGAATTGTCAGTCAGTAAGTAATCAATGCAGTGGATACAATATTCACAGCAGTAAATTAGGATGCAAGGCTTATTGCCATCTATGTACTCTGTAATGCAATTGCTACAGACTTTGACGTGTCATTTTCAATAAATGATCATATAGCCAAGTTGTTAATCTGTGCTTTGCTGAGTTCTGTAGGATTATTAATAAAGAGAAAAAAAATGATCAAGAGAGGGCCAACAGTCACTTGCAGCAAATGTTATTGGGGTCCTAGATCTACTGTCTCTTCTGGTTTCTGATGATGAATGTGGTGATAATCTTCTTTCATATTGACTTCAAAGAACAGTGTGCTAAAATCTGACTTTTCATCATTAGAGCTGGAACTGGATTTCGGACTAGAAGTGACACTAGGCATGTAATTGGAGTTTGAATGATAAGTCAATATGAAGTGTGAATGGGAATCACAGCTAGATCTGGAACTGGGACTAGAATTCCTACCATGAGAACTATTTCTTCTATTGAGTGACTGCCTTTTCTATTTTTTAACTTGAGGTTGAGAGACAAGGTTCTAAATCACATCAGTGTCCATAAGGTTACTTGAGTCACTAAAATCTGTCTTTGCCAGCTTTAACATGCATTGAATTCTACTAGATGTTGTATAATTTAAACCTATATTTAAGGTTCTAAAAATGGGAAATTCAGTGGTGACAGAAGACTCAGATCTGCCTGTTCATAAAATAAAAACATATGACTAAGACTTTCCAAAGTGAGAGTATTCTTTGGTGTCTCAGATGGGGTCTGTAAACATTGGTTATGCTGTATCTCTAAGAATATGCTACAAGATGAACTTTTGCTACTTCAGAGTACAAGCATGTGGTTGGATTTACCTGTCTCAATCCACAAGATTCACCATCTCTGGTTGTGTCTGGAGGAGATTCTCTCTGAATGGCATTCCTTGTTCCAGAAGTTGCAAAAAGACCCTTATTTTGTAATTCAAGTGCAGTTATTTCCTGTCTCAATGTTTCTTGGTACAGAGTTTTAAAAAAAAGTTTCTCAATCTCATTTACCAAAGTCTTCTCAAGAGTCTTTGTATAAGTTCACCCAGTGAATGTAGAAGTGACCTACTTTTAGTACTTGCTCTGGTTCTCCCATGGCCTGGACTTCTACTTCTTGCTCTTTGCTGACTTCTGCTAGGTGAGCCTTCATTAATGCTCCAGTTGTACCTTATTCTGATCTAGATGATCTTATAAATCAGATTGTAGATTTCCCACATGACTGTGGTTGTTTTCCATATTTTCCACTCTGGGAAGTTTTATTGATGGTGCATATTTATTCTCTGCATTTAGACTCCCATTTGGAAGGTTAAAATTAATTTCTGAGCTGAATCTGAAATCACTGTGTGTATTAACCTGGCTCACTCCTCTCTAAGATTGCTGTTATCTTTGCCCACTTGTCATATTTTCAGTTTGTCAGAAAGAGGTGAACCAGTCTATTAAAATGTCACCATTAGACGTATCATTGGAAGAGTCTCCTTCACCTGTATTTTCATCTGAGTTTTCCAGTTGGGTTTCTTTAACTAATTGAAGTTTTTTCTATAACTCTTCTGTAATCACACCTGGGATGCCTAGCGAATTGTCATTCCTCCTAAGCTTGTAATCTTCATCACTCAGGTTATTTACAAGTTAATAGAAATCTTTCTCCCAAACCAATTGATCTATTTGACTTCTGCACTGGGTGGTTGATACAGCTCCTTCAACACCAGAATCTGAGATTTCCAACTTGATGAACAAATGGAAAATTTTACAATATTGTGTTGAAATGCAAATAAATCTTTTCTGCTTTAGTGTCAGGATACTCAGAGGAATCCACCTCAATTTATGTGCCTCTCCCCTCTCCATCTTCACAGTTCTGCATCTGGTGAGTCAACTGTTGAGGCCCACCTTTATACCAGGGCTGCTAGCTGTTGTTGCCTAGTTGACCATGATTTTCCCTACGGTTACCAAATTGGGAGAGCATTCAGGTTAGGTTTCAGTTCATTACAAAACAGAAAATGTTAATGAGGATTCATTGTGTAACAAGTGTGGCCCTTCACCTCCTTTAGCACACATCAGACCACTCTCAGGCTTCCAAGAGGCCCTTTCAGACTTTGATAAGCTCTAGTTACTTGTATGTCAAATTATAGTACCAAAATGCAGCTAGTTACACTGCAAATGACTGCCTTTTTCAAGTGCTATGCCAAAATTATTCTAGTTAAATGTAAGAAGTCTCACTTTCAGGTGCCCTGGGACATCTGGTTTTTCTCCTCCTAACTTCTGAAATCATTGACACTAAGAAAGCTCACATTTTTTTCTTCTTCTTTTCCAATTGATAGTGGAGAGATACAGAGACAGAATCTTGCATGTATCTCAACCCGATCCACCCAGCAATCCCTGTCTGGGGCCAATGCTCTACTCATCAGGGGCCACGCTCACAACTGAGATATTCTTAGCACTTGTGGCTGAGGCTCCACGGAGCCATTCTCAGTGCCCTGTCTGATGTGCTAGACCCAATCCATGGCTACAGGAGGAGAAGAGTGAAAGAGAGAGATAAGGGAGTAGGGATGGAGAAGCCGATGGTCACTTCTCCTGTGTGCCCTGACTGGGAATCGAACCTGGGACAACCACTCACTAGGCCAACACTCTACCACTGAGCCAACTAGCCAGGGCCCACAAAGTTTGACAATTCACCAGGACCATAGCTGATTCTATTTAATTGGGCCTTCTCCTTTTTAACTCCTCATGGCTTCATCTTGCATTATACAATCCTTTAAGCTTCTGCTTTAAAAAATAAATAAAATCAAATAAACATACTAATTAAAAATTTGGCATGTTTTCTCTCATCCAGAGAATTCCTTAAGAAATTTTCCACAAATATATTGTTTCATTTTTGTTTACCTTTCTCACAAGTATTATAAATATTACTTAAACACAACTAACCAGAACATCATAGGCAATTTTTAAACAGATTCATAAGCATTATTTTGCCTACCATAATGAATGCTGACTTTGCTGACCCTGTTCTATGTAAGTTAGTGGAGCCAGGAGGGCTTGGTAAAAATGATGCTCATTTATAATCTTATCTGAAGGAGACCACTAAGAGTTTATGGACTCATTAATATTATCCGTTTCACTTAACACTTGCTTGGAAATCATTCAGTTTGTTCATGTAAAGACAAGATGTGGCTGCTAGATTTAAGACATTATTCTATCTGACTTACTTAGTGATTAATTTATCTAACATAAACTGAGTCAGTTACTGTCCTGGCCACTAGAGATATATCAACTGTTGCAGAAGTCTGTACACCTAAGTAATTCACACTCCAAGTGAGGGGAAACATCACATAGAAACTGTCAAAATACAATACATTACATGCTATAATAGATTTATACATGTAGTATTGTTTAAGTGTGAGAACTATGTGATTATTATTTAATAGGAGTAGGAAAATGTTTCACAGAGATAATACATTTAGATCCAAATCTTTAAATAGTATAATGAGTTTCAATAAATGGAAAGTGGCAGTTGGGTATGGATTGGATAGAGACCCTCAGACAGAAGGAATAGACTTAAAAGACTGTTGCTTGTTTGGGAAATTGTGGCCACAATTTTGAAGTGTGGGTGGAAATGTGAAAATAATCCCAGAAGGTATAATTGACACAGTATAAATTGAGTTTTGATTTTTTTCCCTGCAAGAAATAGTACACTGGTTAAAATGTTTTGTTATTTTTTGAGAACAGGTGATGGATTTTATTTTTGCCTGCTTAGCATCTACCTAACATATTTATGATAACAGCAACCAGATTTTTCTAGAGAGAAAACCTGTTTTCTAATTTTAGTCCAATTGGTTTATGGTTAGCTGAATTCACTCTCATGCTAAAAGAAAGGACACATGATGCAGTCATGCCCAGTTAACATTATCTTAAATTGCTGGTTGCTGTAATTGTTTGAAGCATGGATATGTGACCAAAAGTACAGTTAAGAGTGAAATTTTAGTTGTTATCTGAAATACTGAACATGAGACAATATTTTCCACCATGGTTGTGAAGCTGGTAAGATATAAACCTCAAGATGCTCATAGCTATCTTATGTACATGAGAATGATGATAATCAACAAAGAGAGGAAAACAAAGATGAAGAAAAAACTAGTGTACATAGTAAAAATTTGAGAACTAAACAAAGCTGGTTGTGCTATGGATTTTCAGATCTGTAAACCAGCATGTTTCAATTTTTATTGAATTTATTCAATATTTTATTGAATTAGTGTGACATTGACTAATAAAATTATATAGGTTCCAGTATACTATTCTATACTACATCATCTGCGTATTGTATTGTGCATCCACCACCCAAAACCAAGATTCTTTCTGTCAACATTTATCCCCCCTTTATCCTCTTCTATTTCCTTTCCCTCTGACAATCACCATCTGGTGGTCTGTATCTATGGGGGGGTTGTTTTAATTTTTGCTTAACCCTTTCACCTTTCTTACCCAGACCTAGCTGTCCATATGTTTTCTTTACCTATGAATCTATTCTTATTTTTTTTTTTTATAATTTTATTTTTTTAATGAGGTGACATCAATAAATCAGGATACATATATTCAAAGATAACAAGTCCAGGTTATCTTGTCGTTCAATTATGTTGCATACCCACCACCGAAAGTCAGATTGTCCTCTGTCACCTTCTATCTTGTTTTCTTTGTGCCCCTCCCACCCCCTATCCCTCTCCCATTCCCCCCTCCCCCCCGTAACCACCACACTCTTATCAATGTCTCTTAGTTTCACTATTATGTTATTCTTATTTTTTTTGTTAGTTTATTTTGTCCATTAGATTCCACATATAAATAAAATTATATAGTACATGCCTTTCTGTGATTAGTTTATTTCTCTTAGCATAATACTTTCCAATTACATCCATACTTTCACAAAAGATAAGATTTCCTTCTTTTAATGGCTGAGTAGTATTCCAGTATGTAAATGTCCAATAGCTTTCTTATTCTTTCATCTACTTCTGGATACTTGGGCTCCTTCCAAATCTAAGCTATTGTAAATAATACTGCAATGAACATAGGAGTATATATAATCTTTTGAATTGGTGTTTCAGAAAAAGAAAGTTTTAGATCATCTAAGACCAATCAACAATAAAAACTCACAGCAAATGAGAAATTTCTTTAATTCAATAAAAAATAAAACTGTAAAAAATACATTTAAAGTAATATTTGATGAAGAAAGACAGGATATTTTCTAAGATTACCAAACAGGCAAGGACATATTATCTCACTATTCCTTTGATATCAAAATGCCCAGATAGTGCAATAATACTGGGATAATATTATTTTAATAATTGAACAGAAAAAAAATCTATTTTTATTCAGAGATAATATGATTGCCTTCATAGAAAAAGCAAAAAAAAAAAAATACAAAAAAACCCACAAAACCCTCCTATAATTAATCATCATAATTACAAGCCACAGGTCAATATGCAAAATTAAGTGGCTTTCCTACACACCAACATGAACTAATGAAATTTTAATTTAAAAATTAATTTAAAATATCATCAAAAATGAAATCTTTGGGTAAAAGTCTAATAAAATTTATATAGTATATGTATATGAAAACTATAAAATACTGAAGAAAAATGTCAAAGATCAAAATAAATGAGAAATATATTATTTTCATCAATTGTAAGACTCATTATTTTCAAATGTCAGTTTTCATTCTTCCCAACTTCATCTGCAGATTGAAGGAAATCCCAGTCTAAATTTTAGCAAATGTAGATATTCCAAACCTATCTAAATTTGTATGGGATGAAAATAAATATATAATAAAGCCAACACAATAATGAAGAAAAAATACAAAGTTGGAGAATTCTCACAACCCAATTTCTAATTTTTAGTGTAAAAAGTTATAGCAATAAAACAGCATGTTATTATAGAAAAGGATAGGCACGTGGAAAAATTAAAACTGAATATAGAGGCAAGAAATATTCCCTTGAAATATAACAAATTAATTTTAAACAAAAATGTAAAGGAATTCAATGGACAAAAGGTAATTCTTTCAATAAAAGATGCTGAATTAACTGAACAGCCCAAGTTCTGAATAGGAGAATAAATTACAATAAAACCCCAAGCTCCTCACTCCTACTTTCTAAAGCCATTTTTGAACTTGCCAGGGACCATTTCCTTCCTTTTCCAGATAGCCTTAAGCAAGAAAATCCTCTTGCTGGATGTGCAGATCATAAGTCTCAAAATTTGAACTGAATTTTAGATAAGGGGTTGCACAAAAGATATAAGATAACCATAATTACTACTATATTCTTTTGCTAAAGATAACATTTTGAAGAACAGGTTTGAGAACCAAGGGAAAAACATTCTAATTCCATTCTCACTAATACTATTTTTATTGTTATTTTTCATAAATTGCTGTAAAATAAGCCCAGAACAAGAATTTAGGTATTACCTAGTCTTTGTATTTGAATTAAAAAGAATTAAATGAAATTTCTTGAGGATAAATAAAATACTATGGCTATATGTTTCAAGTGTGCAGATTTATAACACATCATCTGTATATTGCATTGTGTGTTTATTAACCAAAGTCAAGTCATTCTCTGTCACCCTATCTTTACACATCTTATGTATAGTTTTATTTTCTAGGTCAACGCAATGGATAGTTTAAGCAAATATATAAGTGAAAATAACACATTTAAGTGTGAGGAGAGAGATAAGACTTGAGAAAATAGATGGATTACCTTCAAATGCCTTGATAATTGTTTTAATTCAGTTTGAAAAGTACTTAGAAGAAGTTACAGAGTTTTTTAGGAGTGTTAAAGATAGATAATATAATTGAAAAAGAAAGGAGGGTAGGAAGAAGATTGTTAACAAATTATCTATATTACAAAGACTATATTTCTAGTAACAAAAAAGCACACACAGAGAAACTACAGGTGTGGTTAACATTTTAAGAAGTGACATGAAGTTAGAAATTGGAACTCCAAGTTAGAAGATAATAACACCTTTGTTATTTGAAAGCTATAGTCTTATAATAATCCTGACATATAAACATGGAGAAATATATAATATAGACTCAATGATAACTCTAAATTTTCTAGATTAAATAAATACTAGTTTATGTTTAATTCTCCAAATTCTAAAAGTCCTAATAGCCTGTGGATTAAAAAAATGTTATTTAATTTTTCAATTACCGGTATGCATCTTATTTAATTGATCAGAAAATATATATTTACTTTAAGTCTAATGAGGTTCTGTTTTTCTAAAAAATATAAAAAATATTTAGAAGGTTTCTATGAGTAAAGAATCACTCTTGTCTATAAAAAATACTTATTTTCCTATCATAAAAAATAGGAAGAGCATTTCAAAATAATATCTATGTCAAAATAGTAAAAAATGCACTAAAGCATTATAAGAGCACTTACATTGAATTTGACAAATGCTTTACATTTATGACTGGTAAATAATGCTCAACATAATACCCAATTCATATAAGTTCTGATAGTAAACAATACAAGGACTCTTGTGAATTAATTAATGTTCTCTTGTGTATCAGAAAAAGATTTATCAGTAGAGAATATCTTATTGTTTATTTGAATCAGTTATTAAAGTTCTAAATTGTTGATGTTTGGAATTTATGCACTTGAAAAACACTCAAAATTAAGCACAAATATATGGAGAGGAGTAACTTAAACATTTACATTCCAATAAATTCCAAAGGCAGATATTACTGTTAGTCCTGTGTGAGAATCTTATTTAAATTTAAAATTCAATAATTTTACATGCCCCTATTGTTACTAAGAAAATTTTCAAAGACCATTGAGAAGAGGCAAATTGCAAACATCGATATATTTTTGACTATTCTGCAGTGAAATAGGAAAGGAGAGATATCTTATTTCTAAACAGTAAATGATATATTGGGAAAGAAAGCAGAGTGCAAAAATTTTGTGATTAAATCAAGAAAAGGATGACCAGGATTTGACATTGACTCAAGGGATTTATATCATCAGCAAAGCTCTCTTTCTCCCAGATTCTTAGCCTCTAACTCCTTCTGCATCTGTGTCAAGTGCCAGGAATCCTTCCTGACTTTGAGGAAATGAACCTCTAACAGCAGTAAATGGCAAGCAAGGAGACAGGAAGAGCATAATTTTCCAGATTACAATGTTGAACTTAATGGGGTTTTTTGTTTATTTATTTGCTTGTTTTTTCAGAAACTTTATAGTTAACCTCTACAAAAAATATGAAGTCAAGCATATTGAATTCTCCTAGAGCACTTTAGCACTTTCTAACTTTGAGACTAAGCAAAATATTTAATGTTGATAAAGTCCAATTGTCCTCATTAAGGCACACTCTTCAAATAATCATCACAGGATAAACTGAAGTAACTGATGTAATGTATTAATCACAGATACTGCTATGTATTAAGCACTTAATATGCTGATTATTGATATTAACTTTAATGCTTTATACCACTAGGAATTGTTTGTACACTACTGCCATTCAAGAGAGTTGAACTTTTAGAAAGTGTCCAAATCATTGTTGTAATAGTGTTTTCCTGTATATAACATAATAGGGTTTTCTCAAAGACTTATTTTTAGAGCAATTTTAGATTTACAACGAAATTGGGGGAAAGTCATAGAAATTTGCCACGTATTTTCTGCCCCACATATGCCTAGCCTCCCTCATTTTCAACATCAGTCATCAGAATGGTGAGGTGTTTACCCAGAATGAAGCTACACGGACACATTATCATCACCCAAAGTCCGTGGTTTACACTAGAGTTTAATTTTGGTGTTTTACATTCTGTGGGTTGAAACAAATTTATAGTGACATATATGCATCTCTATAAAATCACACAGATTGTTTTCACTACCCTAAAAATCTTCTGTGCTATGCCTATTCCTCCTCCATCTCTCACTTCGGCAACCACTGATATTTTCATTGTTTCCATAGTTTTGCCTTTCCCAGAATATTATATATCTGAAGTCAAGCAATATATAGCCTTTTCTGATTAGCTTCTTCCACTTAGTAATACACATCTGAGGTTTCTCCATATCTTTTTGTGGCTTGGTTAGTTTATTGTATTTAGTGCTGAATAATAATCATTCTCTGTATCAATAATAGTTTATTTATTTAGCTACTGAGGGACATCTTAGATGCTTCCAGGTTTGGGCAGTTATGAATAAAGCTGCTATAAATATCCATGTGCTGGTTTTTGGGTGGACATGATATTTCAGCTGCTTTGAAGATATACCAACAAGCATGATTGCTAGACCATATGGTAAGAGTGTATTTAGTTTTGTAAGAAAACACCCAAATGTTTTCTAAAGTGGCTTTACCATTTACAATCATAGTATTTTTAGATTTTCGGAAAGAAGAAATAATAATAATTCAGCATAATAATTTTCAAGATGATCTTCTATTTAGCATATCACAGTTTTGTTATAATAACGTGTCATATTTCATAGGTCTGGTGAGTTACCACATTCTCATTTGCACACGTAAATTAAGAAGGGACCTATAATGCAGAATGCAGTGATTGCATGTGATTGTTCAACAACTTATTAGCACAGTATCCCTTCACAATCTTAACTAATAACTAGATTTATTAATTACTGTTCTCAAAACTGTAAACTCCTTCAGAGACCAGTGACAAATGTAATTATTAGAAGCCCACTCAAAGAAATTCTGTCTTTTTTTGTGTGTGTGTGCTACTAGATTGAAATACAGAGATAGCTTTTTTAACAGTGTTTTGAGTGTAGGCAGTCATTTTTTATGATTTCGTCATGGTGGATCCTGGACTGAATGGCACAGGCTGTCTAGATTCAGAAGGCTACTGCTGCTCTTCGTTCACCGATGTGGTAAGCCTAATTGCCATGCCCATTGAAGCTTATTTCCAGATAAACCTGACAAAATTGTGTGGTGTTTTACATTGCATTATGTTATAATCTGATCAAATATCATGTATTAGTCCTGGCTGTGATTTGTGGGATGAAGAGCAAAGATGCACAGGACACCAGTCTGTGCACGTGTGGTAAAGAAAATGCTTAATGGGCCCTACAATAATTTATGACTGCTTTCTGCTGTTGCTAATGATTCTTTATCTGACTTATCCACATCAGTTAGGATGTATGTGTTTTAAAACAAACATCTTTGGCTAAATTAATAACATAATAAAACTTCCTTCCTCTTTCTATGGAATACAAATATTGCCTTTGTAAATCACTTATAAAGAGAAAACTTTGATTTGTAATTAAAAGATATAAACTTAATTTCTGGTTTTTCCAATTATTATCTCATGATAATAGACAATTCATTTTACTTTTTTTTACAGAGACAGAGAGAGAGTCAGAGAGAGGGATAGACAGGGACAGACAGACAGGAACAGAGAGATGAGAAGCATCAATCATTAGTTTCTCATTGCGCATTGCGACACCTTAGTTGTTCATTGATTGCTTTCTCACATGTGCCTTGACAGTGGGCCTTCAGCAGACCGAGTAACCCCTTGTTCGAGCCAGTGACTTTGGGTCCAAGCTGGTGAGCTCTTGCTCAAACCAGATGAGCCCGCACTCAAGCTGTAGATCTCGGGGTCTTGAACCTGGGTCGTCGGCATCCCAGTCTGACACTCTATCCACTGCACCACTGCCTGGTCAGGCCATTATACTTTTTGAGTCTCAGTTTATTATATTTTAAAACTAAGATGTGGAGGAATAGCAATATATGTGGACATATTTTGTAAACTGTACAGAAATAACTTTTTAAATCTAAATATTAATAAAGAATGATTTAAATAACTTAATCTAAAAACATTAATTATTAGGGTCCTAATTTTTTTCCAGCAATTCTTTTTCTACAATGTTAATTGTAGAATGTGTAATGTCAAAGGGAGGTTTCACTTGCTCAAAATAATTGTGATTTATAAATGTTATTAAAAAGGAAATTATAGGTTTTATATGTGAGTACATTTATACTTATTCAGTTTTCTTTATTATTTTAATATAATTCTTATTCCTCTCTTAACTTTTTGAGGAACTATTTTCTTATGCAGAATATCTACTTGGTTTGCTCAACTTTTAGGATAATATTTCCACTTAATATGTGGCATATTTTATTATTTTCATGTTTTTAAAAATATGCTACTCTAAAATGTTTTGCAAAGCTGGAATGAATTGCAGCAACATTCAGGCAAACATCTTTTCACATCTGTCTGTCTGCGACACAGAGAGGCTAAGTGGTTTGTACAAGTCCACTCAGTCTGGGCAAATCTGACCATATTTATTGATGAGGGTAGTAAGCCATGTGTTTTTCATAAGATCATTGCTTCAGATAATGACACAGGCACAAAATGGTATCAAGTAAGTGAATAATTGGTCTTTCCTTAAATATATTTTCACATTCTTCTTCATTATATTATCAGAATCCTAACCCCTTAGCTGAAGTGTGCCAAAATATTCATTTTGGGAAAAGGATCAGTAAGTTTTCAGATATTAGGCAGGCACAGAGAATTTCTTTGCAATGTCTTAGTTTCAATTTGCCCTTATAATCTATACTTCATAACTGCCACCCCCCAAAAGATACTACATGAAGAAAAATAAAATTCCATGATCCATTAATATAACTTTATTTTGACTTTTCAAAACAAATTAAGAACTAGCTATATGTTCACAGCTCTTATATTTTGTGTTTTACCCTATGGTAGAAGGTACTCATATTCAGAAAAATTTCTTTATATTGAGTGTACCTAAATTAGGAAACTAAATACATATTTCTGGTTTTATTTTTATAACAGTTTCTATTTTAAGAAACCTCATTTCTATATTCATATACTGTAGTCATTCTCTATTTTAACATTCTGTTTTTATATTACAATGTCCTCATTAGACTAAAATATATTAACAAATATGCCTTCTTCAGCTTTATTTCCCCATTAAAAAATGCATTATTAGTGTACATTATCAGTTCATTAAAAAGACTTCTTAGCTAAACTGCTGACAGCTTAAATAATTTCATATGAACAGAAAATTTCAAAATATGCAATCTTATTCTCATACTTGGACCCTAATTCTTTTATTCCAGTTACCTGATAAATGGTGCCAATATTCTATCACATTGCATCTCAATTTCAACCTGTTTATAACTTCCCACAATATTAAGTTCTGATTCCCGAATATATTCTTTCAAGCAATTAATTATTTTATCCCTGACATTATGGGTTAAAATGTAGGATTGGTGTCTTATTTTCCTGTAACCAGGCACTTAATTGTCCTTCATTCTTTTAACCACTTATTGATGAGTTTGTTCATTCTTCAACCACAAACTATTTTAGTGCCTGCTGTATATCAGAGTAAGCAGCACATGCAAAGACCATGTTACAAACTATGAATGGTATTTTAAAGAAGCTAAAATAAGGAATGAATGACTTGAACTTAGAATAAGAGGAACTTTGGTATGAATGAAGGTGGAGTGTTAAATCAGGGTCGAACCCTCCAGGGAATTGTGGAAGATGTTAAGGATATTGTAAGATATTTTAATGACTTGCTTCTTGTTGTAATAACGAAACAAAGCCCTTACAATATTTTAGGTAAATATGTATGTTGGATTTAATTTTGTAGAGATCTTGTTGATTCCTTGTTGCGAATGTATGGACCAGAGAGTTTGTTGAACAATATATACACAGAGTAAATCTAGGAGATTATTGCTTGATATCAACTTATGGCCATGAGATAGGAAGGTAGTAGTAGTGAATTCCTGTAGTAGTGATTAGTTACAGAGAAGATTAAAATACAAGGGTATACCAAAAAGTATTTTATTATTTATTTGCTTTTAGATATTTGAATTTTTTTATATTTTCCTATTAACCTTAACACTACAACAGAAATCTTTGAAAACCTCTATAGTTATGTTCCTAGCATAATTTTTTTTTATTTAGAAATTTGGAGTTTATTCAGGTTTTTGTAATTAATTAATTAATTAATTAATTTTAAATTTATTGTGTAAACATGGTCTCAAGTGTCCCACTCAATAAAATACCCTCATCACCCTGCATCGTGTTTCTGATGCCTCATGCAAAGTTTTTTTCTATCCCTAGCATAAATTTCTATAAGTGAAATTACTGATAAAATAATACCAGCAATAATACTGATATTTTAAATAAATGATGGCATAGACTACTTGATTTATAGAAAAAGTGTGCTGGTGTCTGACCAGTGGTGGCACAGTGGATAAAGTGTCAACCTGGAAAAGCTGAGGTTGCCAGTTCAAAACCCTGGGCTTGCCTAGTCAAGGCACATATGGGAGTTGATACTTCCAGCTCATCCCCTCTTCTCTCTCTCTCTCTCTCTCTCTCTCTCCCCCCCCTCTCTATAATGAATAAAGTCTTTAAATGAAAAATAAAAAAAGAAAGAAAGAAAAAGTGTGCTGGTGAGAATCTTCTTCAACTAAGAGGTAGATTAAAGTATTCAATGTTTATTTTTTTCCATCTTTAAAGTTTCTTTTAAATTTACAGTTTTAAAGAATTATTTTAATATATCTGGATAAAAGTATTATGAGAGATCTTATCTTCTTAAATTACATAATTTTATGTTAAGGAAATATCTGTTTCATTTGCAACAACTTTTTTAGAGGCTCACCAGTCTTGATTTATGCATATTGTTTTTAATATATATTTTGTTAGTTCCTAAGTCAAACGTCATTATTTTAATGAATTCTAACTGTCTTTATTACGTTGTATTAGCGATACATCTGATCATTTTTAATTTTTTTTTGTTTTTCTCTATAATGCGTATCATCACCTAAAATACTACACAATTATGTAAATTTTATGTATAAATATTTGAGTTTTTTAATTAAACTTCTAGGAGATTTATTACTATCATATATCATATACTATCATATATATATGTACACACTATATAAATATATGTCTATACATATATATGTTGTGTAGCTAGATGTAATTTGTCATCTGTTCTTCTCAATCTAGATCAAAAAGTAAGTTTCTTAAGGGCAATGATCATTGTCTAGTTTATTCATTGATGTATTCCAAACATTCTGAAAAACATATTATATAAAATATAATTGTTTAACAATAAATATTTGTTGGATAAAGGTCCATTTTATTGTTGTTCTAGTCCTTATGCTCTTAACCTCTTTTGCTTTATGTGCCAAAAATATATTTCTCTCCATCTATGAATCTAGCAAATACTCAACTATATCTTTATTATCTTGAGCATATACTATTTTTTCAATTCTTTAATGGTAATATTATCTTCTTCTTGCTTATTCTTGTCAAACTTTGCTTATTTGTTCATCAACTTTAAGAATGTTTTTTCTATATTACCAAAATCCCTTGAGGTTTTGAATAAACTCCATTGTTTATATCTGAATTTATTTAATTTATAAAACTTTTAACATCAAAATTTTGTAGAGGATAGTAGCACAAGACATTTGAATTAGACCATAATAGCATATTCAGATTTTCACAATTTTACAGAAAAATAAATGGAAATATAAAAACTCAGAGCATTAGAAATAAAATGAATAAAACTAAAATTTGTAAGTGTACAGGCATATTAAGAATTTTTTACAAATAAAATCCTACAAAGAAAACGACATTGCAGTATTGTTGTCCATGGCGGCACTGGGTTGGGCATAGATTAATGGGAGTTAATAAATGTTTTGAATTCAGTGGAAAGTCTTTCCAGAACCAGAATAGAAGTATTTTCCCAGCCTCTTCTAATAGTTTTATTAATATCTTAAATAATTAGCAGTAATGCCAGAGCCAAGCTGTTATTATACACATGTATTATTTGCAAAATTATCAGTTTAGATATAAAAAATGTAGCTATATAAATATAAAAACATACTTAAAGCATATAAAGAAAGATTCAGTGTGTTATTACTATATTTTCTTCCATAAAATCTTTCAGTGGCTTCCCACTGTTCTTAAAATACAATGAAAACCTATTAACATGGCCTTCTGGGTTCAAGATTACCTAGCCTCTGCTGCTCTTCAGAATTCTTGCAGACTACTCTCCCCTTTGATCACCACTCTCCAGGCATATTGCTCTCTTTTATTTTTCCTTGCATATCCCAAGCTCTTTCAAGTCCCAGGGCCTTTATACTTGTACGTCCCTCTTTTTTTGCATGTATCTCACTGTTTCTCATTCACCACTACAATCTGAAACATATCTCTTCAGAGAGGCTTCTGTCATTTTACCCTTGGTATTTCCCTCCTCTCACTGATCATATTATTATATTTACTTAAGGGAAGAGACTTCTTGAAGTCTAGTAAATCACTTGACCATACCAAGTGCTTTGGTAGTTTAAAAGCAACTGACAATTCAATAAAAAAATCTAGGAGTAAAAGAAATTTCAGAAGTGTGTGTGTGTGTGTGTGTGTGTGTGTGCGCGCGCGCGCATGCGCGCGCACGCGCGCGCACGTGTGCGTGTGGCTTTTTATTATCTCTTTCTTTCAACTGTAATATTTGATCAGTAATGTGACTTAACTGTATGGACAACTAAGGTGCCAGCTACTAAATCTGACAGGCAGAGGAGGCATGCATGGCAGCCTTATAAACTCAGAGACCTGAAGTAATAATAACAGTAGTCATATCCTGGGTCAATGTTTTTCTTTTTTGCACATTTACATTTTTGTGGGGTTTTTTTATTGAATTTTATTGGGATAACATTGGTTAACATATTATACAAGTTTCATGTGCCCAACTCTACAACATATTACAGTATACCATATTGTGGGTTCCCACCCCAAGTCAAATCTTTGTCCATTACCATTTATCTATTTATTATTCCCCCTATACCTTCCTTCACCTCCCCCTCTCACAATCACCACACAGTTATCCATGTCCATGAGTTGGGGTTTTTATTTTCTTCTGCTATATCTTTCTTTCCCTCTCACTGGCTGCCCAACCTAGCCCCCCAACCCCAGCAGCTGTCAGCCTGCTCTCTATGTTTGAGTCTGTTTCTATTTTGTTTTGTGGTTTATTTTGTTTGTTAGATTATATATATATGAGTGAAATCAAATCATATGGTACTTGTCTTTCTCTGATTGGCTTATTTAATTTAGTATAACGATCTCCAGGTTCAGTCTTGCTGTTGCAGAAGATAAGATATCCTTCTTGTTTATGGCTACACAATATTCCATTGTGTGAATGTGCTGTGGCTTTTTAATTCACTCATCTGCTGATGGACACTTCGGCTGTTTCCAGATCTTGGCTATTGTAGAAAATGCTGTAATAGAGTGGTGCATATGTTTTTTTGAATTAGTGTTTCAGGATTCTTTAGATATATTCCCAGAAATGGAATTGCTGGGTCAAAAGACAGTTCCATTTAAAATTTTTGAGATAATTCCATAGTGCTTTCCTCAGTGACTTACCAGTCTGCATTCTCATCAACAGTGCATGTGGGTTTCCTTTCCTCTACACCCTTGCCAGCATTCTTGTTTGTTGATTTATTGATAATAGTCATTCTGACAAGTGTGAGGTGATATCTCATTGTGGTTTTAATTTTCATTTCTTAGATGATTAGTGATGTTAAGTATCTTCTCATATGTCGCTTGGCCATGTGTATGACTTCTTTAGAAAGGTATCTATTCAAATCCTTTGGCCAATTTTTAATTAGCTTGCTTAGTTTTTTGGTGTTGAGTTTTATAAGTTCTTCATAAATTTTGAATATTAAATCTTATCAGATATATTGGCAAATATATTCTCCCATCCAGCAGGTTTTGTTTTTATTTTGTTGATGATTTTCTTTGCTGTACATTACCTTTATTTTGATTTAGTCCCATTATTTTCTTTTCTCTCATTTCTCTTGAGCAAGGAGATGAATCAGAAAAATGATTACTATGCGAAACATCCAAGATCTTACAGCCTATCTTTTCATCTAGGGTTTTTATACTTTCTTATCTAATATTTTGGTGTTAATCCATTTTGAGTTTTTTATTTATTTTTGGTGCTCTGTTTGGGTGCTTTTTCTAACTTGTCTTCCAAATTGCTGATTCAGTTCTCTGCTTCATTCAATCTACTGTTAATTCCTTCTATTGTATTCTTGATGTCAGATATTGTAGACTTTATTTCTGCTTGGTTCTTTTTGTGATTTCTATGTCCTTTTTCATGCTTGCTATCTCTTTGTTAATGTTGTCACTTTGTTTCTTGAGCATTCATATAATCATATAACCATTACTTTAAACTCAGTATCTGATAAACTGCTTATCTGCATTTCAGTTAGCTCTATTTCTGGAGAGTTCTCCTATTCTGCCATTTGAGGCCTGGTTATTTGTCCCCCATTTTAGCCTCCTCTTTGTGTGTGTTTTTGTTTGTTGTTATTGTTGTTTTTGAATTAGATCTGCTATAATTCCCAGTCTTTGTGAGGTGGTTTAAGTAGTAGGTGTTCTGTTGGGTCAAGGTATATAGTAGACTTTTTGATCACCTGAGTAGTGTGCTACCAGAATGTCCCTCATGTGGGTTGTATAGGCCTACTTATTGTAATTAAGTCTTGATTGCTATTAGCCTGTTTTACATGAGATTGACCCTCAGGTGGGCCTACTGTGAAGCTCCACCTCTACCAAAGTGTGCTAGCTGCAGTACAGGCGCTGACCACAGGAACTGGAATTGCCTCTGCTGGGTTTGGTGCCTAACAATCTCTCCCTTTGGATATGCTGCTTGTGAATCTAATTGGATTCTGCTCTGATGCTGTCTGTAGCTAACCACTGGGCATATTGAGTCTGGGCCTCTTGGGAGAAAACCTGGTGCATACAAGTCTAAGAAGATGCCTGTGACTGGCTCTAGCAACGTGCATGGAGCTACAAGCAATCCACAGATTGTGACTGCCTCTGCTGGGCTTAGTTGTGCACAGAAGGACCACACAGCTCACCAAAGCCAGGTTTACCAGTACTGGGCCCCAGGCTCAGGTCAGCAAAAGATCTAAGGTGCCCTGAAATCCACCTCCAGCTGCCTATGTCTGTTGGCTGCTTAATAGGCTCTGCCACTGAAAGAGTCTCTGGTAGAGTCGGGAAGATGGGGTGCAGTGGTCAGCAAACCGAGGCTCTCAAGCCATGTGGCTCTTTGGCCCCTTGCATGTGGCTCTTCCACAAAGTACTATGTGTGGGTGCGCAGGTTATAATAACAATGTACCTACCTATATAGTTTAAGTTTAAAAAATTTGGCTCTCAAAATAAATTTCAATTTTTGTACTGTTGATATTTGGCTCTGTTGACTAATGAGTTTGCTGACCAATGGTAGTGGATCTCCCCTGCTAAGCTTTATAGTCAGAGGTCTTGGTCTTTCTAGATCTTTCTTCTGACCTCATCAGGGTAAAGCCACTAGAAGTCAGGTGGGTGAGGTCTCTGGAGCCCAGATATTTAATCTGACAACAGCCAGAAGAGCATTCTACTGAATTTCCCATAAGGGAGAAGCACCAGTCAGACTCTTGGGAAAATGAGCAGAATAACTCTCATTTCAAGGCCAGATAATCGAAGTCACTGTCACCCTCTAAGTCTGTTTAGACCTCTGCTAATCACCACAGGGTAGGGTAAGAGAAATTTCTTAGTGTGGGGCAGTTGTTTTTCCCCAGGCTAATGCCATATGTAGGGGAGTGCTCTGCCCAAGAAAATGGTAACTATAGTATTGGAGAATGACTCAGCATAGGGGTTCTTGTGTCTGTACCCCACCATGTCTCTCCCAAGAGACACTAAATTTAGAGTCTTTTCACAGGTCTCTAATCCACTCAGCCCTCCCTCTGTTGGAACCCATGGTAAGTGGCTGTGTATAAGATTGTTCTTCAATTTAGATGTACCTCCAGTTGGTCCTGGGAGGGGATGAGTGTAACATCTACCTACTCCATGCCCACCTTGGATCCTCTAAGTCTTAGAGGTAAATTCATGGCAATAAAGCCCTCCATAATTCCCTGGAGTCACTTCTAATTCTCTTCTTTGCATAAAAATGCACAAGTGTACACTGATTTGCTCTTCTAGCCATTGTGCCCACACCTCCAAAGGTATCTCTCTTCAGAAAGGATAATATTTCCCTTAACTCAGCCTGTCTCTTGTCTTTTTGCATCTATAACAACATACCTTTCAAATGTCAGGGAAATTTTCCTTTTACAGACCCCTCAAGGCACAACCTTCCACCAGAGCATGAGACCACAGAGCCTGTCATTGTGATTATTACCCTGTTAACTGTTAATTATCCTATTATTACCTATATAAAATAACTATGTGTCTACTTGTTAAACTTTTAAAAATATATGGATTTTAGAGAGAGAGAACAAGGAACAACAATCTGGTCTTATATATGCCCTGGCCAGAGATCAAACCAGCAACCTCTGTACTTCAGGATGATGCTCTAACCAAACAAGCTATTTATTTGCAGGGCTCACTTTTTATCCAATCCCAGGGATTTCTTTACTTTGTTTTCTCCCCACTCCCTAATCTATCACCAATGTATTTCATGTAAGCCCCTATACCTCCTCCTTTGATTGTAATGTATAAAATTCAGTATAAAACTGCCATTCTCTGGAGTATTTTCTCAATCTGTTGAAATTTTGCTTCCAGGAAATTGTCATCAGTTTGACTTAAATAAACTCATAAAACTGCCAATTCCAATTTAGCTTATTTTTGAGTGTCTGTTTGCCTGATGGGGTGTAACTGATCTCTTACTTAGACTCAACAAGATAAGAACTCAGTATTGTGGGGCTAAGCTTTCACATAAACTTTTCCTTTGGGTGTTAAATGAAGTATCTTGTTGGGTGCCATTGAGTCAAATTTCTTTTCTTCTGATACAAAAAAAAAACCCCATGATCACATTAAAGAAAAATGTATAAAACCTTTCCAGGGCTGCCTCTCAGCTAAGAGATATGAGAGGTAGTTAGGAGCTACTATTAGGAGAGAAATGTAGTAAAGTAGACAAAAAGAACATAAGAAAACTCTCCTACTGTAGTTGACTGTATTCCGTTCTTGATTCTGTTTGTTTTTGAGAAAGAGGAAGGGGAAGGGAGAAAAAGAGAGGGAGGGAGGAAGAAAGATGAAGGAAAAAAAAGAGAGAGAGAAAGAAGCAGCAACTCATAGTTCCACTTAGTTGTGCCATTGATTGCTTCTCATATGTGCCCTGACCGGGGTTCAAAGTGAAGATGCCAGGATTGAGCCAGCAACCTCAGGATCAGAGCCCTAGGTTTGAGCCAACCCCACTAGGATCAAGTTGGAGACCCCAGGACTACAGGACAGTGTTCTATCCATTGCACCACTGGCCATGGCCTCGTACTGAATTCTTAAAGAACCACTAAAAGTATAAGAAGCTTTAAATATACTATTCTTGCAGCACTCTTAGGAAAGATTGAGTCTACTTAGTGAATAAATGAATAAATGAATTAGAGTATTTTCTAATATCATAGACAGTGTACTTTTCAGATGACTCAGATGACTGGAACATATGACTTGTAGTAAACAACATGCTGTCCATCTTAACATCTATTTCCTAGGTTTCATCATAAGTGATATATAAAAAATGCAAGAGATCATACCTGCTGAGGTTTGTCTTTTATAAGAAGGCTCATTGTAATTTAAGTTGCCTTTTTCACCATTGCAAGTGTTAAATTCTGCAAGCACCTTTCTAAATTACAAGGGAGGCTGTGTGCTTTTTGAGCAAATACTCCTATCTTTTGTCTTCTTGAGGACTTAGAGAGATTTACCCAAGTAGCAATTCAGTCATTTAAGCAGAAGATGTTAGAATAGATATAGAGCCTCACAAATCTCTGTTGGTTTTAAGTATACCAGTGAAGTACTATCATGTCACCACTAGAAAGAAAATAACCTTAGTATTCTCTAGTGTAACTGTTGTAGGTAGAAATTGCTCTATTACATATTTAAGAGAAAGAGAAATGTAAATACTCCCTTATTCAAGACATTTGCAAAAGAATTTGAGCACACACTTGGGATCTTGGAAATTGTGTGAATTTTCATTTTTTATTATAAGTTATTCTTCGATTAAAAGAGTAAAAGTTCCTCAAATAAATTTGTATATATGTATACATATATATACAGTATATATGTATATGAAACAAATTACTATGGTAAGTGGTAATAAAAGTAGGGTCAATAGTGAAAAGCCTTTAGAAATAGACTTAGATTCAAACTGCACCCTTGCCACTTCCTATGTGAGAATCTCATATTTGCTCCATTTCTCCTATGAGTGTTATGGTAGATTTAAAGGACTATTACAAATTCTCTCATGTGAAATTTTAAGTTTGGGAAATAATATATATAAAACACCAAGAATCATGTCTGACATTCAATATATAAAAGGTTTTAGACAATAGGTTGTATAAGATTCACATAGTTGATCAATCAGTCTGGTTCTATAATGATCTGAAATTTGTGTACTCAGCTATTGTTCAGGCAGTGCCAGCAATATTGATTATATTTTTTCTTAATGTAAACAGTTATTTTTTTATTTATTTGTTTTAAATTATCCTTTTTTTAACTCTGAACTTTTAGGAAGAAACAGCTTTTGGCTCTCTAGACTTTATTGGGTTTTTGTCAGATAATTTATTCATGCACACACACACACACAAAGTCTTCTCTATCTTTAATTATTATACATGATTATATTTATCAATTCAAATCCATTCTTTTAAGTATTCTCCAAATAATCAAATAGCTTACAGTTAAGTCACTACTTAGCAATTAATTTATAAAAGAACATTGAACCAATAATGTGTTCATAATACACACACACATCTTTATTTAGATCAGATGTCTTTGTTAAACATTAGAAGTGGGACTTGGCTGGTTGGCTCTGTTGATAGAGCATTGGCCCAGCATATGGATGTCCCAGGTTCAATTCCTAGTCAGGCCATACAAGGGAAGAGACCATCTGCTTCTTTCCCCTTTTTCTCCCCCTTCTTTCCTTCTTCCCCTCTGCAGCCAGTGGCTTGAATGGTTGGAGTGTGGTCTCCAGGCACTGAAGATAGCTCAGTTGGCCTGATCTTGTCAGCTGCGCAGGAGCTAAAAATAGTTCAGTTGATTTGAGACAGGGGTTGCTACTTGGATCCTGGTCTGGGAACATGCAGGAGTCTGTTTCATTATCTCTCCTCCTCTCACTTAACATCAAAAACAAAATGCATTAGAACTGAAGGTGATTTTTAAATGTGGCTATATAAGAAAAGATTAATGATTTAGAGTTAATATGTACAATGTTATTACTGGTTTTCCTAGTATAGAGTCTCTTTAGAAGTATTTAATTTAAAACCACTTGTATTTATTCAAAAATAAAACTATAACTATCCTTTAAAATATTTTTATTTGTAAAATTCTATATGCATAGATAAAAATATTTTTAAATATACAGCTCAGTGATTTTTTTTTAAAAAGTGATTGTCCATACGACCATAACTCCAAAATAATAACATTATCGGACTCCCCTGAAGCGCCCCTCATTCTTCTTGTAGCCACTACTTATTATTTCTCCGAACAAAGATTACCATTGGGCTGTATTCACTTACATTTCTTTATAATTTTTCCCTTAACCATGCATCTTTGAAATAATAATTTTATTTTTATAAACATATGTATAGTTGGAACCATAATATATTTTCTTTTGTGTCTGACATTTAATAAAACATTTTTTATGAGTTTTATTCACATTTTGTGTATACTGATAGGTTTTGCAGATTTGGGCATGTGTTTTCTTTAGTTTGTCTAAGCAAATGACTAAGATTTGTGGATATTTTCAAAGAATCAACTTTTGATTTAAGGTTTTATTTCATTTTTCTGTTTTTATTTCAATGAATTCCACTGTAATCATATTTATACCCTTCTTTCTGCTTGCTTTGGGCATAGTTACTTTTCATTTCTTAGATTTTAAAGCATATCGATTTTAACATATTATTAATTTTAAGTTATTTGTTGTTTATGGATTTAAAACTATAAAATTCTGTCTAAGGACATTTTTTTTGCTGCATCACAGATTTTAGTGGTTTCTAATATTATATTTCTAAACTAAAATGGTTTAGAATTGTCATCAAAAATTTTTTTTAGCTGTGGGTTACTGGTATTTAAATTTGTTTTTAGTTTTAAACTATTTATAGTTTTCTAGATTCTCACTGCTATTGTTTTATAATTTACTATCATCATCTTTAGAGCCTGGGCTTTGTAATGGTTTAACTACTTAATGTTTACTGCTACAAATTTTATGGTCTCTCATTTGGTCTATCTTAGGGAAAATTCTATGTGTATTTGAAAATAATTGGTCCTATAAAGTTAAAGTATTCTAAAAATTCTGGTAATCAATATAAAGTTTGATAGTTGTTAAAAAAAAACTGAACATCTTTCCTGATGCTTTTATTTACTTACTCTTAATTGCTGGAAGAAGTTTTCATTGTGGGTGTACCTATTCTTCTGTTTAGTTCTATCAATTATTTCATTATATATTTTAATGCTGCTTACATACAGTATCATCATGTTTTTAAAACATTTAAAATTATAAAAGGTTTCTCTATGTCGTCAAAGCTCTTTGTGTAGAAAAGTTTCTCTGATATTAATATAGCCACTATGGCTATTTTATGTTTAGTTTGCACAATTATATAACTTTCTATGCATTTCTTTTCATACTTTCTGCTCTTTATATTTAAATTTTGTTTTCTGAGCAACAGAATAAAAGGGGCTTGCTTTTCAAAACAACTGGGATTATCTAGCACTTAAATGGAGTTTTAATTCAATTGATATAGATATAGATATAGATATAGATGATATATAGATATGCTTAATTTAAGCTGCCGTTTGGTATTAACTATTTTTTCCTCAGTACTTCCTTTTCTAATTTCATTTTTATAAATTTTATACTGTTTCTAATACATTTTATCTCTGGCATTTCTTTGGTCTATTCTTCTTTTTGTCATTTTTAGTGGTTACTATAGGATTGAAATATATTCAGCTTTAGGTTAGATCATTCTTTCTTCAGTTAATATACTGTCATGAGCAGTGTAAGTATCTCATAACAGTCTCTTAAATTTCCTTCTCATATCTTGTTCTTTTATTTTACATTTTACTTTATCTAAATTGTACCTCATTACTAAATCATCTTTATCTTTACTTTGAATAATTAATATTTTTATTATTAAAACCATCAATATTGTCCTATATTCACTTTTATGCGCACTACAACTCCTTGTAATATTGCCATAATTTTTGCTTTAAACCATTAATATTCTTTTAAAGAAATTCTCTTAGGCATAAATAATTTTTTTTTAGTACTTTATGTTGTACTGGTTTGCTGGAAATAAATTTTCTCAACACTTTACTATGCATGATTTTATTTTGATATGATTTTATAAAATACTTAAAAATATTTTCACATTCTTATTATTTATATTTGATATAAATTTTACTCCTAGTATTTTGCTTATACATTAAAAAATTTTTTTTCAGCTCTTAAAATTAGCATTCCCTTATAATTTATCCCCTGTTGTTTCTAGTGAAAAGAGAGTCATGATTTCTATATTTATTTTTATGTGTATAATTTTATTTTCCTAATTTCTTTAGGATTTTCTGAGAAATCCTAAAGAATTTATAGATTTTCAACAGTTGGACTATTATTGGTTGAAATGTCATTATGGGGGTATTTTTTTAAATTTATTTATTAAATTTAATGCAGTGACATTGATAAATCAGGGTACATATGTTGAGAGAAAACATCTCTAGATTATTTTGACATTTGATTGTGCTGTATACCCCTCCCCCAAAGTTAAATTGTCTTCTGTTACCTTCTATCTGGTTTTCTTTGTGCCCCTCCCCTCCCCCAATCCCTCGCTCCTTCTTCACCCCATCCCCCCTCCCCCCACTCCCCACCCCCCACCCCTGTTGCCATCACATTCTTGTTCATGTCTCTGAGTCTCATTTTTATGTCCCTTCTATGTATGGATTCATGTAGTTCTTAGTTTTTTTTCTGATTTACTTATTTCACTCCGTATAATGTTATCAAGGTCCATCCATATTATTGTAAAGGATCCGATGTCATCATTTCTTATGGCTGAGTAGTACTCCATAGTATATATGTACTAAAGCTTTTTAATCCACTTGTCCTCTGACGGACACTTGGGTTGTTTCCAGATCTTCACTATTGTGAACAATGCTGCCACAAACATGGGGGTGCATTTCTCCTTTTGGAGCCATTCTATGGTGTCCTTGGGGTATATTCCTAAAAGTGGGATAGCTGGGTCAAAAGGCAGTTCGATTTTCAGTTTTTTGAGGAATCTCCATACTGTTTTTCACAGAGGCTGCACCAGTCTGCATTCCCACCAGCAGTGCAGGAGGGTTCCCTTTTCTCCACATCCTCGCCAGCACTTATTCTGTGTTGTTTTGTTGATGAGCGCCATTCTGACTGGTGTGAGGTGATATCTCATTGTGGTTTAATTTGCATTTCTCTAATGATTAGTGATGTTGAGCATTTTTTCATATGCCTGTTGGCCATCTGTATGTCCTCTTTGGAGAAGTGTCTATTCATCTCTTTTGCCCATTTTTGGGTTAGATTGTTTGTCTTCCTGGTGTTGAGATTTACAAGTTCTTTATAAATTTTGGTTATTAACCCCTTATCAGACGTATTGTCAAATATGTTCTCCCATTGTGTAGTTTGTCTTTTTATTCTGTTCTTGTTGTCTTTAGCTGTGCAAAAGCTTTTTAGTTTGATATAGTCCCATTTGTTTATCCTGTCTTTTATTTCACTTCCCCATGGAGATAAATCATCAAATATATTGCTCCAAGAGATGTCTGAGAGCTTACTGCCTATGTTTTCTTCTAAGATGCTTATGGTTTCACGGCCTACATTTAAGTCTTTTATCCATTTTGAGTTTATTTTTTGTGAGTGGTGTAAGCTGGTGATCTAGTTTCATTTTTTTGCAGGTAGCTGTCCAATTTTCCCAACACCATTTGTTAAAGAGGCTGTCTTTACTCCATTGTATTTCCTTGCCTCCTTTGTCAAATATCAGTTGTCCATAGAACTGTGGGTTATTTCTGGGTTCTCTGTTTGTTCCATTGATCTATATGCCTGTTCTTATGCCAGTACCATGATGTTTTGAGTACAATGGCCTTGTAGTATAACTTGATATCAGGAAGTGTGATACCTCCCACTTTATTCTTTTTTTTTTAAGATTGCTGAGGCTATTCGTGTTCTCTTTTGGTTCCATATAAATTTTTGGAATATGTGTTCTATATCTTTGAAGTATGTCATTGGTATTTTAATTGGTATTGCATTGAATTTATAGATTGCTTTGGGTAATATAGACATTTTAATGATGTTTATTCTTTCTAACCATGAGCACGGTATATGCTTCCACTTGTTTGTATCTTCCTTGATTTCTTTTATCAATGCTTTGTAATTTTCCGAGTACAAGTCTTTAGTCTCCTTGGTTAAGTTTACTCCTAGGTACTTCATTTTTTTGGTTGTAATTGTGAAGGGATTGTTTCCTTAATTTCTCTTTCTGACTGTTCATTGTTGGTGTATAAAAATGCCTCTGATTTCTGAGTATTGATTTTATGTCCTGCCACTTTGCTGATTCATTTATCAGGTCCAGTAGCTTTTGACTGAGACTTTAGGGTTTTCTATATACAATATCATATCATCTGCAAATACTGATAGTTTTACTTCTTTTTTCCCACTTGAATTCCTTTTATTTCTTCTTCTTATCTGATAGCTGTGGCTAGGACTTCCAGGACCATGTTAATAAGAGTGGTGAAAGGGGCACCCCTGCCTTGTTCCTGATCTTAAGGATATTGCTTTTAATTTTTGTCCATTGAGTATGATGTTGGCTGTGGGTTTCTCATAGATGGCTTTTATCATGTTGAGGTATGTTCCCTGTATTCCCACTTTGCTGAGAGTTTTGATCATGATGGGTGCTGGATTTTATCAAATGCTTTTCTGCATCTATTGAAATTAATCATATGGTTTTCTTCTTCTTTTTGTTATGTGATGAATCACATTGATTGATTTACGAATATTGTACCATCCTGCCTCCCAGAATAAATCCCACTTGATCATGGTGTATGATTTTTTTCGATATATTGTTAGATCCAGTTTGCTAATATTTTGTTGAAGATTTTAGCATCTATATTCATCAGAGATATTGGCCTATAATTTTCTTTCTTTGTGTTATCTTGCTGGTTTGGAATCAGAATTATGCTCGCCTCATAAAAGGAGCTTGGAAGTCTTCCTTCCTCTTGAATTTTTTGAAATAGTTTTGAGAAGGTAGGAGTTAATTCTTCTTTGAATATTTGGTAGAATTCTGTTGTGAAGCCATCGGGCCCTGGACTTTTCTTTGTTGGGAGTTTTTTGATAACTGTTTCGATCTCCTTTGTTGTAATTGGTCTGTTTAGGTTTTCTGATTCTTCCAGATTGATTTTTTAAAGATTGTATGTTTCAAGGAATTTGTCCATTTCATCTAGGTTGTCTAGTTTTTTGGCATACAGTTCTTCATAGTATTTTCTTATAATATTTTGTATTTCTGTTATGTCAGTTGTTATTTCTCTTCTCTCATTTCTAATTTTATTTATTTGAGTCCTCTCTCTCTTTTTCTTGGTGAGTCTAGTTAAAGGTTCATCAATCTTGTTTACCTTTTCAAAGAACCAGCTCCTAGTTTCATTGATCTTCTGTATTGTTTCTTTAGCCTCTATGTCATTTATTTCTGCTCTGATCTTTATTATTTCCTTCCTTCTACTACACTTGGGCTTTACTTGCTGTTCTTTTTCTAATTCTTTTAGATGCAGGGTTAAGTTGTTTATCTGAGCTTTTTCTAGCTTCTGAAAGTGTGCCTGTAGTGCTATGAACTTCCCTCTCAGTTCTGCTTTCGCTGTGTCCCATAAATTTTGAGTTGTTGTATGCTCATTGTCATTCGTTTCTAGGAATTTTTTTATCTCTTCTTTGATCTCATTCTTAATCCATTCATTATTTAACACCCTGCTATTTAGTTTCCATGTGTTTGAGAATTTTTGAGCTTTTCTGTTGTGATTCATTTCTAGTTTCATACCGTTGTGATTGGAGAAAGTGCTTGATACGATTTCAGTCTTCTTAAATTTGTTGAGAGCACTTTTGTGCCCTAACATGTGGTCTATCCTAGAGAATGTACCATGAGCACTTGAAAAGAATGTATATTCTGCTGCTTTAGGGTGAAAGGTTCTGAAGATATATATTAAATCGAGTTGATCTAGTGTTTCCAATAAGTCTGCTGTTTCTTTGTTCATTTTCTTTCTTGAGGATCTATCTAGTGATGTTAGTGGGGTATTGAAATCCCCTACTATTATAGTATTGCTGTTGATCTCGCCCTTTAAATCCATCAAAGTCTGCTTTATATATTTAGGTGCTCCTATATTAGGTGCATAGATATTTATAATAGTTATATCTTCCTGTTGGATTACTCCCTTTATCATTATGTAGTGGCCTTCTTTATCTCTTACTATATCCTTTGTTTTAAAGTCCAATTTGTCTGATATAAGTATTGCTACCCCAGCTTTTTTTTCATTTCCATTTGCATGAAACGTTTTTTTCCATTCTTTTACCTTCAATCTATGTGTGTCTTTTGTTCTAAGGTGTGTCTCTTGTAGACAACATATGTATGGGTCCTGTTTTCTTATCCACGCAGCTACCCTATGTCTTTTGATTGGATCATTTACTCCATTTACATTTAAGGTTATTATTGATATGTAGTTGTTTATTGTCATTTTCTTCTTTAAAGGTGTATTCCTTTTTTTTTTTTTTTTTTTTTTTGCTGTATTCTTTTCCCACTTTGATCTATTTACACCAGGCCCCTTAATATTTCCTGCAGTATTGGTTTGGTTGTAATGAATTCCTTGAGTTGTTTTTTGTCTGGGAAGCTTTTTATTTCTTCTTCAATTTTAAACGATAGCCTTGCTGGATAAAGTAGTCTTGGTTGTAGGTTCTTGTTCTGCATTACTTTGAATATTTCTTGCCATTCCCTTCTGGCCTCAAGTGTTTCTGTTGAGAAGTCAGATGTCATCCTTATGGGGGCTCCTTTGTAGGTGATAACTTTTTTTTCTCTTGCAGCTTTTAATATTTTCTCTTTATCGCTTAGCTTTGGTATTTTAATTATGATGTGTCTTGGTGTAGGTTTCTTTGGGTTTCTCTTTAATGGAGTCCTCTGTGCTTCTTGGATTTGTGAGAGTTTCTCTTGCATTAATTTAGGAAAGTTTTCAGCTATGATATGATTGAACAAAGTCTCTATCCCTTGTTCTTTTTCTTCTTCTTCAAGAACCCCTGTGATGCGGATGTTATTTCTCTTTGTGTTGTCACAGAGCTCTCTAAGAGTTTCCTCTGACTTTTTGAGTCTTTTTTCTCTTTTCTTCTCTGCTTTCATGCCTTCATTCCAGTTGTCCTCTAACTTGCTGATTCGATCCTCTGCTCTATCTATCCTGTTTTTAATTCCTTCCATTGTAGTCTTTATTTCTGATATTATATTTGTCGTCTCCAACTGATTCTTTTTTATACTTGCGATTTCTTTATTTAGGTTTTCAAACTCCCCCTCCATTGTTGTTAAAAGATCCCTAAGCATCCTTACAATCATTATTTTGAACTCCGCATCTGGAAGTTTGATTATTTCCATATCACTCAGTTCATCTCTTGAAGGTGTCTCTTGTGGTTTCATTTGGATTGCACTTCTTTGTCTTCTTATCCTCTTTTTTTTGTTTTATTTGTAGAGTTGGTTGAGTCTAGGCTTGGTGTTGTCTGCCTCCAGTTTTCAGTTGTGTTATTTCTAGGTCTTCTTGGATTGGTATCAGCTGTTATCTGTAATCCACTTTCCATTTTGGGCAGCTTTGAAGTCTTGATTTGTTTGTTTTCTTAACAGGTGATAGTCTTGTTTACTGATCTCAGCAGGGGGCTTCCTTGAAACTGTATCCAGGAATGCAGTGGGTGTAACCTGAGACTCTGAAGGCCTCTTTAGCCAGCTAGATTCACTGGGGGCAGGGTGTTTTCTCAGCTTCAGTAGGAGGAGGTATATCTCAGATCTCCATGGAGACCTGAGTTACTGCCCCTCCTCCCCACTTCTTGTTTTCAGTTGTGTCTTGTTGCGCTGATTGGAGCTGGAGAGATGTCCGGAGGTCTCTGATCCAGAAGCACTTCAGCTCTGTTTTGTGAAAGGTTCAGTCCCTCCCCCAGCTATGGCCGCCTCCAGCATGGATGAGTCAGCCCTTTTAGCTCGCCTCCTGCATTCCTTATTCCCTCACAGTCTGTCCCTCTCCCTGTCTTCTCCACCTGGGAGATAAGCTGGTCCTTTCAACGCACCTCGCTCCCTGGTCGCCAGGCAAGTGGCTGTGAGCAGTAGTTTCTGCTCCCCTCCCTCCGAGATCCTCTCTGGGCTTTCATCCCCCCCCCCTCCGTTCCGGCAAGCAGAGGAGGTTCAGGGGCTCCCTACCAGGGCTCTTGTGATTTCCTCTTTGCTCCTTGGTTTTTGAGAGCCGTTCTTGCAGTTCAGAGTTGGTTTTTCATGCTGATTTTTTCTAAATTGATTTGTATTCCAGTTTGGTGGTGAGAGCTGGGCGTCTGTGCATCCACCTACTCCACTGCCATCTTTTTTCTCCTCTTATGGGGGTATTTAAGCTTCTTGATTTTATTTAACATATAAGTAAAATTTTTTCACTAAAATTTCCGGGTTTTACATTTATTCATTTAAATTTAATTAGATTTATTGCAGTGGTATTAATTAATACAATTATATAAGTTTCAGGTATACAATTCCATAATACATCATCTGTATACTGTACTGTGTGTTCACCACCCCAAGTCAAGTGTCCTTTCCTCACCATTTATTCCCCCTTTACCCTGTGCTACCTCGTCCTACCCAATTCCCTTTTGTAATCCTCATATTATTGTCTGTGTCTATGAGCTTTTTTCCCTTTGCTTAGTTTCTTCACCTTTTTTATTTAACCCTCTAACATCCATTCCCTCTAACAGCGGTCAGTCTGTTCTCTGTGCATTTTAGTCTGTGTTTATAGTGTTTGTACAATTCTATAATACATTGTCTGTGTATTGCATTGTGTACTAGCAACCCAAAGTCAAATCTCCTTCCATCACTAAATATTTCACACCTTCACCCTTTATTTCCTACACTCTACACCTCTTTCCCTCTAGTAACCATCACACTGTTTTGTTTCTGAGCTTTTGTTTGTTTGTCTTGTAATTTGTTGCCTTCAATTTTATATCCCATATATGAGTGAAATCATATGGTTTTTACATTTTTCTGACTTATTTTGCTTAGCATAATATTCTCAAAATCCATCCATGTTGCAAATGGCAGTATTTCACCTTTTCTTATAGGCAGGTACTATTCCATTGTAAATATGTAACAGATCTTTATCGCGTCTCTGTGGAAAGACACTTTGCATTTACATGTTTTGGCCACCATTAGTAGTGCTGCAAATTAACAGAGGGATAAATATATCTTGTGATTAAATGTTTTCAAATTTTTCAGGTAGATATCCAAAAGAGAGTTTTCTGGTGCATATGGTAACTCTATCCTTAAATATTTGGGAGCCTCCATACACTTTTCCATAGTGACTGTACTAATTTACATTCTCACCAGCAGTGAATAAGGGTTCCTTTTTATCCACAGCTTCTATAATACTTGTTATTTGTGTTTTTTATAATAGCCATTCTAACAGGTATGAGGTGTTATCTTATTGTAGTTTTGATTATCATTTCCCTAATAGCTAATGGATTTGAGCATCTTTTCATATATCTATTGGCCATTCGTATGTCTTCTTGGGAGAAATATCTGTCCAAGCCCTCTGCCCATTTTATAATGGATTATTTTGTTATCATGGTTGATTTCTGCCAGTCCTTTATATACTGCTCACAAGAAATAAGGGATATTTCAAAATGAATATGAAGCAATAAAAGATCCCCTAATTTTTGTAAGCAGTGTATATATTAAATAGTAAACCATTCATTATTGGTGGTATGGTTTGCAAATATCTCCTTCTATTTGGTTGAGTGCTTTCTTGTTCTGTTATTTTTTTTTCTGTGCATAAGCTTTTAGTTTGGTATAGTACCATTCATTTAATTTTGCTTTTACTTCCCTTGACTTTGAGATCGAATTCATAAAACACTCCTTAACATCAAGGTCCATGGCTTTAGTACTTATGTTTCTGTCTATGTAATTTTTGTTTCAGATTTTATATTTAGTTTTTAAATCTATATTGTGTTCATTTTTGTATTTGGTGACAAATAGTCTAGGTTCAGGCACCATTTTTTGAAGAGTTTATCTTTTCTTGATTGTATGGTTTTTGCGTCTTTTGTTGAAAAGTATTTGCCCATATGTATTCAATATGTGGGTTTATTTCTGGGATCTCAATTCTATTTCATTAATCTGTGTGTCTATTTTTCAGCCAATACCATGCTGTTTTGATTATTGTCATTTTGTTGTTTTCTTTTTTCCTTTTTTTTTTTCCTTTGGCTTTTCAGGGTCTCTTGTGGTTTCATACAAATCTTATGGTTTTTGTTGTATATCTTTTAAAAATGGAATTGGGATTTTGATGAGATAGCATGAAATCTGTATATTACTTTGGGTAACATAGTCATTTAAACTATTGCTTTTTCAAGCCAAGAACATAAAATATCTTTCCATTTCTTTGAATCTTCAATTTTTATTAAATAATGTTTTACAGTTTTCAGTTTTAAAAAGTCTTTCACATTCTGTGTTGTTTATTCCTAGGTATTTTATTCTTTTTGTTGCAATTACAGATTGTTTTCTACATTACTTTTCTGAAATTTTGCTTGTATATAGAATGCAATGGGAATTTTTTTTTTTCATTTTTCTGAAGCTGGAAATAGAGATAGACAGTCAGACAGACTCCCGCATGCGCCCGACCAGGATCCACCCGGCACGCCCACCAGGGGCGATGCTCTGCCCACCAGGGGGCGGTGCTCTGCCCATCCTGGGCATCGCCATGTTGCGACCAGAGCCACTCTAGCGCCTGAGGCAGAGGCCACAGAGCCATCCCCAGCGCCCTGGCCATCTTTGCTCCAATGGAGCCTTGGCTGCAGGAGAGGAAGAGAGAGAGAGAGAGGAAAGCGCGGCGGAGGGGTGGAGAAGCAAATGGGCGCTTCTCCTGTGTGCCCTGGCCGGGAATCGAACCCGGGTCCTCCGCACGCTAGGCCGATGCTCTACCACTGAGCCAACTGGCCAGGGCCTGCAATGGGAATTTTGTACATTGATTTTGTATCCTGAAACTTTATTATATTTGTTTACAGTGAATATGTAATTTTTAGGTGGAATCTTTAGGGTTTCCTATATAAAGAATCATATCATCTACAAAAAGTGACATTATTTCTTCTTTGTTTCCAATTTATATACCTTTTATTTCTTTTTCTTACTGATCGAGCTGGCTAGGACTTCTAATACTATGTTAAATAATAATGGTGAAAGTAAATGCCTTTGCCTGATTTCTGTTCTTAGGGGAAGGCTTTTAGTTTTTCACCATTGAGTTTGTTATTAGCTGAGGATTTTCCATTTATAGCTTTATAGTGCTGAGGTACTATACACCAATTCTCATTTTATTGAGTATTTTAATAATAAATGGATGTATTTTGTCAATTTGTTTTGCATCTGTTGATAATTTCTATACTTTATTTTGTTAATGTGGCATATTATATTGATCAATTTGCATACATTAAACCATCATTGTGACCCTGGAATGTACCCCACTTGACTGTGCTGTTTTATCTTTTTAATGTATTGTTTATTCAATTTGCTTGTATTTTTTCTTAGAATTATTTTCATCTGTGTTTATCAGAGATATTTGTCTGTGGTTTATTTTTTTGTATTATGTTTGCCAGGTTTTTGTAGCAGGGTACTTGTTGGCCTCATAACATGTGTTAGGAAGTATTGCCTATTCAGTTTTTTGGAAGAGTTTGAGAAAGATAAGTAATAATCTTTGAATGTTTGGTTATTTATTTAAAATTTTTAAAATTTCCTCTCAATATCTGACACATATCTCATTCAGTATGAAGAGTATTTATTAACATAATTTAAATATACCCTGACCAGGCAGTGGCACAGTGGATAGAGCATCAGACTGGGATGCGGAGGACCCAGCTTCAAGACCTCGAGATTGCCAGCTTGAGCGCTTGCTCATCTGGTTTGAGCAAAGCTCACCAGATTGGACCCAAGGTCAGTGGCTTGAGCAAGGGGTTATTCAGTTTGCTGTAGCCCCACAGTCAAGGCACATATAAGAAAGTAATCCGTGAAGAACTAAGGTGTCGCAATGAAAAACTAATGATTGATGCTTCTCATCTCTCTCTGTTCCTGTCTGTCTGTCCCTATCTATCCCTGTCTCTGACTCTCTCTCTGTCTCTGAAATAATAATAATAATAATAATAATAATTTAAATATAAATCTACTGGTCAGAAGTCTCACAGTGTTTTTTAAATGTCTTTATTGTCCCTTTATTCTTTGTTCTTCTTGTTCTATTTTGAATGACATGCTTCTATTTATCTCTCATGTAGAATTTTATTGGATAAATCTTTAAACATATACTACTTCACTAATTTATATTTAAATATACTAATTATCATTCACCAATTCTGTCTTCTTGTTTAATCTGCTCTTAAATTTATGACTTTGAGTCTTCATTTAGTTATGAAATGTTTCTCTTCAAGTTAAAATCATTTCCTTTAGTATTCTAAGGACTTTCTAAAGATTTTTTTCATTAGGTGTTTATAAATGACTCAAATTAATATAATGCTAGCAAAAAGTTAACTATTTATAAGTATTACACAATGGATACTGAGCAGCCATTTTAAGCAAATATACCATTTATATGGGATTTCCAAACTTAAAGAGCAATAATTGTAAAGCTCATTATAATACAATGAGAAATCTAAACATCAAGAAAAGTGGAACAAAGCACAGTGACTTTACATTATCCACCATTAAACAAATTATAAAATATTAAAGGGAGATTATGCAAAGCAACCAAGATTAATTGCTCCTTATTGAAGAAATTCAGAAAATCAAGTGTTGGTTTCATTTATGATCCCAATGTCATTTACAAGGTTAATTACTGTGTCACCTCACAGTCCCCAGTTGTTTTTCATATTGTGGCAGAGAAATGTATGAACAGATGGACCAGAACAACATCTGGTTTAAGTGAGCAGTAAGTGAGAAGCTGACATCTTTGAATGATTTCTTTCAGTTGCATAGTCTTGATAATAGGAAATAATAAGAGAGAAACACGATGCCAAAATAAACTTGATATATACTTATTAGCATTCTGGCCCTTGCCAAATTTCAGAGTGATGTCATAATCAGCATCTAACAGGGCTACAGTAGTGTTCTTATTAATGCAATCTTTTAATTACTTATATTTAATTTAGCCAACTTGTAATTAATATTTTACTTCTCCAACCTTACTTCCAAACTTATGCATACAAAGGAAAATAATGCCTTTTATTTTACAGAGATCACAGTATTTCAAAGTTGTAATATCTTCCTTGATCATCAGGATAATCTTATAAATTAGATGTTACTACAGTTTATCCAAATTAATAACTGACACTCAGCAATACTATATCTAAGGTTTAAAATGTAACAAATAGCAGAACAAGGATAACTAGAACTATTGGCTTTAACATATTGCACAAAACTTTAGAACTACATTCTGTCAGTAATAGGAGAAGAAAGCCTTCAATAATAATAATGACTATTGGAAACTTTAAACTACATTTTGCAAATTTCATTTCTTACTGTGATTTTAGTACTATTTTACTCATTTTGCTATTTTCAGTGGTATAGATCTAAGGAATTTGATTCTAAGTAACACATTACTTCAGGTTTATTTTGTCTGTTAAACATATAAATCTTTCAATGGCCTGGGCATGTGCAACAATACCATTTCTAATTTACAAAACCTCCTTACACAACTCAAGGTAAAACAAAACAAAACAAAAAAAAACTATATAAATAACACAACACAGCCTCACCAGAGGATAATTATCAGAAATATAAGTTTGTGGTTATTTTTCAGAAATGTATTTGAATGTAGTCTGTAGTTTATTTTGTTCTTGCTGAAAGCCTGTCCTATTCCGGTTGTACCTGTTCAAAGGGCACACACAGGCTAAGCACGACACAGTAGAGAAGCAGTTCAAGGATGAGTTCTCTTGGCCTTAATTTCTCTCTGCAAGGTATAATAGTGTTTCTGCAAGCTTGTCAAGAAGAAAAACACTGAACACTGCACATTTAATTATCACTGCTGTTGTTATCACTTAGATACAACTAGGCAAACTCCACCTTGCTTTGTCCTTTCACTTTAGCCAGGTATGTTTCATAATATATTTCTTTTCTCTCCACTGGGGCTCCAGAGCCAGTTTATGTCTTTAAAGCCAATGTTATTTTTGTACCTTTGAACATAAGAAATTTATGGAAAGAGATGGTTTTGCAAGCCAAATTTTTCTTTTTTTAATTCTTAACATTATGAGTGTTTTAGTCATAATCCTCTTTCTTTTTTAGTTCATCCATATACGTGGGTATCAGAAGAAGTATTTTTTTATTTTAATATTTTTTCTTAAGTAAGAAGCAGGGAGACAGAGACTCCTGTGTGTTCTCTGATGGGGATCTACCTGTCAAACCCCTATGTGGCATTGCTTGGTCCATCTGGAACCACTGCTCTGTTGCTTGGCAACAGAGCTATTTTAGTGCCTGAGGCAAGGCCATAGACCCATGCTCAGTCCCCAGGGCCAACTTGCTCCAAATGAGCCATGGATGCAGAAGAGAGATGAAGAGGGAGAGGGGGGAGGACTGTAGAAGCAGATGGTTGCTTTTTCTGCATGCCCTGACTGGTAATCAAACCCAACACATCCACATGCTGGGCCGATGCTCTACCACTGAGCAGACCAGTCAGGGCCAGAGAGAAGTATTTTATAAGGATGATCTCAGTACCAATAACACTTCAGCAGACATATCACTAAAGTAAGAAATTCTTTTTAAATAAAAATGGGAAATTATTCCATTGAAATCTAGTTTGCTCAAATGTAGCATCAATGTCAAGAGGAAAAAAAGTAGTATATAGGCTGTTGTATACTATTTTTATCAGCTATATAGAGATATAAATCATATACTATGCAATTATTCCACTTTAAGTAGACAATTCAAAGGATATTTTAGTATATGCACAGAGCTATACAACCACCATTACAATAAAATTTAGAACAATTTCAACACTCCAAAAACAAACCCTGTGACTACTAGCAATCAGTCTCTATTTTCTCCCAATCCCCCCAACCCAGTCCAAGAAAGTCATGAATCCATTCTCTCTTTATAGATTTGCCTACTCTGAGTAAAAAGGCATGTCTATGTGTAACCTTTTAAAGAACTACAAGATCATTTTCCAAAGTGGCTGCACCATTTAAAATTCCCACCAGAAATGAAAGAGGGTTCCAATTGCTTTACATACTTGTCAGCATTTGTTATTATCTGCCAGTTGTATTTTACTCATTCTAATGTGTATAAAGTGATATCTGGCTCGTATTGAATTGCATTTCCCTAATAGCTAATGATACACAGTATCTTTTTTTATATGTTTATTGGCCATTCATATATCTTCTCTGGAGAATAGTCTGTGCAGATCCTATGTATATTGGCCTTTTTATGTTTGAGTTGCAGCAGTTGTTATAAATTCTAGATACAACTCCTTATCTGATATATAGTTTATAAATATTTTTTTCCCAGTTTGTGGGTTGTGCTTTCACCTTTAGTTGGTGCCCTTTTAAGTACAATGACTTAATTTTGTTGAATCAAAATTTATTATTATTCTCGTTACTTGTGTTTTGGGTGTAATATAAAAAACGTATTTTTAACACAAACTCATGAAGATTTAATCTTATATTTTTCTTAAGGAGTTTTATAGTTTCAGCTCTTATACTAATTTTACAATGCATTTAAGTTAATTTTTTATGATTTTATTCTTTTCCATGTGGACATCCACTCATCCCAGAACCATTTCTTGAAGAGATATTTTCCCCCATTGAATTATTTTGGCACACTTGTTGAAAATTAGACTTAAATAGGAGAGTTTATTTCTGATTTTCAGTTATATTCTGTTTACCTCAAAAAGTTTGTTTCATATATTTGTAATAGTTAGACTACAGTGGTCCCTCATCTATCATAGAGGTTAGCTTCCAGAACCCCCTGCAATAGGAGAAAATCCATGAAGTAGCAACCTTATATTTATTTTATTATATATGTAATACATATATAATATATAATATATATAATATATAATATATATAATTTATATATATAAATTTTAAGGCTTTATAAGCCCTCCTCACACTCTTATAAACTTTTTCCACACAGTTATTAACCTTTCCCACACTTAATTTGCCACAAAAATAATTAAAATAATAAATATATAAAATACTTGTGTACCGCAAAATACGATGATATAGTGAAAAATCTGCGATACAGAATTAGATATATACAATTTAAAAATCTGCGCTACAGTGAGACCCTGAAAAGCAAACCATGATATGGCGAGGGCCAACTGTATTTTGTCAGTTTTCATTATATCCAGTAATCTGTGAAAAACTAAATGATTTTTTAAAGTAGCATACATTTGTGTTTTAAAATGATGTATGTTTAGTGAATGCACAGAAGTATGTGCTAACATTATAGTCAACCTCCTCCTATTCTGAAACACAAGTGAACTTATTTGTTTACTGAATCTATAATCTGGCCTTTTACAGGAATTTCATAGAAATTGTATCATACAGTATAAAACCCGATAGGTTTCTTTCACTTAGCAATATACAGCTAAAACTAATCTGTGATTAATCTTAACTCTTTACTTTTTACTGCTGAAGTGTATTCTACTTAAGGATGTACCACAATTTGTTTACCCATTCACCTAATTGCTTCCACTTTTTCAGCTATTATAAATAAAGTTGATGTAAATATTTGAATGTTATTTTTCTATGGGAATAATTTTTAAATACTTTGGAAAAATACTTACATTTGACTTGATCATATTATAAAACTAACCTTATTTTCTAAAATACTGTATTCTAACTAGGCAGTGGTGCAGGGAATAGAGTGTTGGCCTGGGGCACAGAGGACCCAGGTTTAAAACTCCAAGGTTGCCGGTTTGAGCGCAGGCTCACCAGCTTGAGCTTGGGGTCCTGGCTTGAGTGCAGGATCATAGATATGACCCCATGGCTGCTGACTTGAGCCCAAAGGTTCCTGGCTTGATTTCAAGGTTACTGGATTAAGCAAGAGGTCACTGGCTCGACTGAAGCCACCTAGTCAAGGCACAGATGAGAAAGCAATCAATGAACAACTAAGATGCTGAAATGAATTAATGCTTCTCACCTCTCTCTCTTCCTGTATGACTGTCCCTCTCTGTCCCTCCCTCTGTGTCTCTGTCTCTCTCACAAAAAAAAGAAAAGAAAAAAAAAAAAGAAAATTGCAAAGTTATTTTCCAAAGTGGCTATAGTATTTTGCATCTCCACCAGCAATGAATGAGCATTCTTGTTTCATGTTGTCACCAACAGTTAGTATGGGCAAATTTTTGGGTTTAAGCCATTCTAATAAGATTATAATTTATTGAATTTTTGTTTTATTTTGCAATCTCACAATGACATATAATGCTGAATATGCCTATCTTCATTTGTCTATTTTCTATCTCTATATCTTCTTTGGTGAAGGTGTCTGCTAAGATTTGTTTTTCTATTGATTAAGTTGTTTAGTTTATAATTTATATATTTTAGACATAAGTTCTATATTAGCTTTGTGTTTTGCAAATATTTATTTCAGTTTGTGGCTTTTCATTTTATTGACAATATACTTTATAAAGTAAAAAATAATTAATTTTAGTAAGGTCTATCATCTGTTTTTCTCATGTATTATACTTCTGACATTGTATTGAAAAACTCTCCAACAACATAATTTCTCATAGAATTTCTCCTCTATTTTCTTCTAGTTTTATAATTTTGCATTTTAAATTTAAATTTATAACTCATTTTGTATACAGTGTGACATTTGTATCTAGTTAATTTTTTTAAAAGATTTTATTTATTGATTTTAGATAGAAGAGAGAGAGAAGAAAAGAAGGGAGGTGGTGAGCAGGAAGCATCAACTCAGAGTAGTTGCTTCTCGTTTGTGCCTTGACCGAGCAAGCCTGGCATTTCGAACCGGCAACCTCAGTGTTCCAAGTCGATGCTTTATCCACAGCAGCACCACAGGTCAGGCTGTGCATAGTTTCATTTTTTTTCTGCTGTTCAATTTTGATCAACAGTGTGCATGGTTTGCACTTCCTTCTGCAGAGCCACAGGATGGCGTGCACAGGCTTTTTTTATCCACCTAACTCGATGTGGAGAAAGAAGGGACGTGGAGAAACTAGGGTTGAAAACTGCCCATGCTTAAACATCAAAAATGGAATCAGACTCTTCTACAACTTAATTCTGAAAAAGAGTAAGCAAACGAGAATGGCATGAGGCCAAAAAGATCTGACGAGTATAATTCAAAGCAGTTCAAAGTTATTTCTATATTTATTTTATTTAATAGAATTAAGTTAAATGCAATCCAGAAAAATACAAGTTGGGCATAGTATCTTCCTGCCTGATGCCCTGTGGTCAGAACTTTTCAAGGACCTCAGCTATTATCACATACCCCCAAACCTAACCATGCCTACAGCTGCAGAGCATTTAGATTATTTCTGATATACCTGTTGCCTAGCTCCGAAGCAGGCACATAAGCACCCAATAAATTTTATTAAATAGCATATGAATATATTAATAAAATCAAACTTGCTTCTACCACAAATGTGATCTTTTGCCTTGAGTCTTATAAATGGTTAATAGCCTTATTTTAGCAACCAAGCTTCCACACTGAACCCTATGTCTGATAATTCCATCCCAACCTTATACTACTGTCCCTAAGTTTCTCTAGATTTTCTGCGCAAATCTAAGTTAATTTTTACTTAGAGTTTGAGATTTGATATCATCCATCCTACCAAAGACAGATGTTCTGCTCTAAAACCCTGATCAATCTAGCGGCTAAAGCTACCTCAGCACCCTATCCGAACCAGCTGCATGAAGCCCTCATCCTCAGTATATTGCCTTGTGCTAAATTCAGCTTCTTTTTATCGTTAAATCTGTCCTCTTGTTGTAATTCCTTTCATACTTAATTTTTCACTCAGACTGCTGATAGATGCCCTTTCCTGTTGTGCTCTACCCTCTGGCCTATCTTTTCCCACACTCAGCCAGATCAATCACTCTAAAATTCTATCCCATTTGGCCATTTTTTCAGTTTAAAATAGTGTATTAAATTCTCATGAACTTAGTTGAGATCTAAATCAGTTTTCTTTTTAAAATTTCTCTCCACCTATCTTTAAACTATTTTTATCACATGGCCACAGTAGCTTACCTTGAGCCAGACACTGCAACAAAAAGAGAGCAGAAGACAGCTGTGGCCCATCTAGGCCAACAGATATCCTAGACTGATGCTCTAGAACTTAAATGCTGGGATAGATACTTGTGGATGGTATTCTATTGGTAATTTCAGGTAGCCAATACAGCCACTATGTCCTGTCACTTGGGTACTGTATTTTTTTTTTTGTATTTTTCTTAAGCTGGAAACGGGGAGGCAGTCAGACAGACTCCCGCACGCACTGGACCATGATCCACGGGATCCACCCGGCACGCCCACCAGGGGGTGATGCTCTGACCATCCGGGGCATCGCTCTGTCTCCACGAGAGCCATTTTAGAGCCTGGGGCAGAGGCCAAGGAGCCATCCCCAGCGCCGAGGCCATCTTTTGCTCCAATGGAGCCTCTGCTGCGGGAGGGGAAGAGAGAGACAGAGAGGAAGGAGAGGGCGAGGGGTGGAGAAACAGATGGGCGCCTCTCCTGTGTGCCCTGGCCGGGAATCAAACCCGGGACTTCCGCACGCCAGGCCTACGCTCTACCACTGAACCAACCGGCCAGGGCCTAGGGGTACTGTATTTTGTCACCCCCACTAAGTTTCTTCTCATAGTCTAAAAGTTAGTGACTTTGTATCCTTTTAGATCTAAATCTTCTAAATAGCATCTATCCTATAGTCTTCTCCATCCTTCATGCTGCATTCTAACTAGAGTTTTTATGACAAATAATGAAATAAGAAAAGTTATATTGCCCTGGCCGGTTGGCTCAGCGGTAGAGCGTCGGCCTGGCGTGCGGGGGACCAGGGTTCGATTCCCGGCCAGGGCACATAGGAGAAGCGCCCATTTGCTTCTCCACCCACCCCCCTCCTTCCTCTCTGTCTCTCTCTTCCCCTCCCGCAGCCAAGGCTCCATTGGAGCAAAGATGGCCCAGGCGCTGGGGATGGCTCCTTGGCCTCTGCCCCAGGCGCTAGAGTGGCTCTGGTCGGGGCAGAGCATCGCCCCCTGGTGGGCAGAGCGTCGCCCCTGGTGGGCGTGCCAGGTGGATCCCGGTGGGGCGCATGCGGGAGTCTGACTGTCTCTCCCTGTTTCCAGCTTCAGAAAAATACAAAAAAGAAAAAAAAAAGAAAAGTTATATTAAATAGTTATTGAATATTTACATATATTACAGACAAGGCATTTAACAAAGCTAATTTAATACTCACAGAGATTGTATTGGCATTATTATCCTCCTTATACCAGATCTACAGACTCAAATTCAGAAAACTTACTTGTCCAAGGACATACAGCTATTAGAGCGTATCTGTTACTAAAATCTACTTGGTTGTACCAGGCTCCAAAAGCTGTGGTCCGAATGTTTTACCACTATTTTACATTGACCTTATCTTTCTCTTGACATTTTCAGAATTGTTTTAACACTTTAACACTTTAAAGTTCATGTTTGTATTAGTTTGTGAGGTCAATGTGATCATGTTGCTTAAGGTCCAGGTACATCCACTTTGTACCTTCTTTTTTTTCAAATTCCAGTTTTTTAAATAGACCTTACATTTTAAAGCCATTTTGGATTCACAGCAAAATAGAATAAAAGATACAGAAAGTTCCCAAATGTCCCCTATTCCACGCAACACACATACTCTCCACTACCAATACATCCCCCAACCGAGGGCTACATTTGTACCAAATGATGAACCTACATAGACCTCATTATCACCCAAAGTTCACAGATTATGTTAGGACTCACTTACAATGTTATACATTTTATAAATTTGAAAAAAAAATGTGTAGTGACAGATATCATTCTTACAGTATTATACAGAATAGTTTCACTGTCCTACAAATCCTCTGGGCTTCCTATATATTCTCCCTTCCTCACCACTCATTCCTGGGAACCATGGGTCATTTTACTGCCTCCACAAGTTTTGCCTTTTCCAGCATATCATATAGTTGGAATCATGCAGTATATATAATTTTCAGCTTGACTTTTTTTTACTTAGTAATATGCATTTAAGTTACCTCCATGTCTTTTCATTGTTTGATAGCTCATTTCTTTCAGCTCTGAATAAATTCCACTGTCTGGATATGCCACATTTTATTTATCCACCCACCTACTGAAAGTCATCTTCATTTCTCCCAAGTTTTGACAACTATAAATAAAGCTGCTGTAAACATCTGTGTGCAAATTTTTGTGTGGACATTCATTTTTGTTTCCTTTAGGTAAATATCAAGGAACAGATTGCTGAGTCATATTATAAGAGGATGTTTAATTCTGTAAGAAACTTCCAAACTGTCTTCCAAAAGGATTGTACCAATTTGTGTTCCTACCAGCAATGAATGAGGGTTCCTGTTGTTTTACATCCTCACCAGCATTTGGTGTTGACACTATTCTAGAGTTTAGTCATTCACATAGGTTCACAGTGATAGCTCATTATTGTTTTAATTTATATTTCCCTAATGGCATATTTGTACCTTTTAAAGAAATATTTCTGTTACTCTTGCAGGTTTGATCTACCATGTAATCATTATATTGTTTTATTTGGTGTTTCCTTACTAGGAACAGTTAAAGAAAATGGCCTATGCTTTGAGAAGTGACACATTTCACTATTTAGTTTTCTTATTACTAGAAGCAAAAATCAAAGCACAATTATCCATTAACACTCACAGGTCAATTATGGGTTTGTGCAACTAACATGTTATATGCTGCAAACATTTGCTATGTAAATGTAGTATCTCAATAGCAATGACAGTATCTTCAAAGACCTTGGGAATGGTTAGGTTTCAAGGTATAGGTTGCTGTTGTCATGAAGGTCTCTGAACCAAAATCTGCTTCAGAGAATGCTCTGTCTAATGACTTGGTGTCCTGTATGACACGTGTTGTCTTATCTTTAACAGGACAACTGTATTCTCCAATGATTGAGAAAAAAAATAGATTGATGAAAGACACTGGTAACAGGACAATTAAAACTAAGGAATGAGTACAGGAAAGGGAGTGGAGAGAAGATGATGTAAAATTTATTAATGAAAAAGAAAGTGCAATTTCTGAAAGCATGCATCTCCTGATGGAATTTTCTGCAACATTTTTAAAATATTAAAATACTCTCCAAATTTGTTGGTTTTACTGTGTGTAACACTATGCTAGAGAAGTGAGAAATAGTTATAATGATAACTATTTACAAAGTGATTTCCAATGCATTATATCATCATATTTCAATTAATTAATGCCCTCAAAAGCTTTTCTTCAGTTTTATATAATATTGGTGATAAATGTGTCATATGTTAATAATCTGGGTAATATATAAGGCATGATATCACTGCTTCTAAACATTTCAGAAGTTATTTGAGCTGAAATTTTTTCACTTTGAAATTAATTACATTCCCTGGCTGGTTGGCTCAGAGGTAGAGCCTTAGCCAGGCATGTGAAAGTCTTGGATTCAATTCCTGGCCAGGGCACACCAGAGAAGCGCCCATCTGCTTCTCCACCCTTCCCCCCCTCCTTCCTCTCTATCTCTCTCTTCCCCTACCTCAGCCAAGGCTCCATTGGAGCAAAGTTGGCCTAGGCGCTGAGAATGGCTCCATGGCCTCTGCCTCAGGCGCTAGAATGGCTCTGGCAGCAGCGGAGCAAAGCCCTAGATGGGCAGAGCATTGCCTCCTGGTGGGTATGCCGGGTGGATCCCAGTTGGGCGCTTCTCACTTCGGAAAAATACAAAACGCACATGCACACTTCAATTACATATATAATGGTTGAATAATAGTAGATTAAGCAAATCTCAAAATCTCATACACATTTTTAATTTTCAAAAATAATCAATGGAAGAAGTATATTCAGAAACTCTGCTATACCCTTGGGCCTTGCATTGTGTTGCTTATTGTGCCCAGTAAGCTGCATGACTATTTTTTTTTCAGGTGTACAACATAATGATTTAATATTTGTATACATTGCAAAATGATAACCACAATATCTAGTTAACATCCATCATAACACATAATAGCAGAATTTATTTTTCTTGTGATGAGAACTTTTAAGATCTATTTTTTTAAGAAATTTTTTAATGTGCCATACAGTGTTATTAACTATGATCAGCATGCTGTACATTACATCCCCAATGGCTTATTTATTTTATAGTTGGAAGTTTATCAACCTTGTCTATAAAGACAACTTGTAAAAGAAAAAATACCAAAAAAAACCCACAAAAACATAACTTTTGTGGGGAAAGAGGCATTTACCACTATATTAAAATTATTTTAAGCAGGTCATTGCTTTATTTAAATCCTAGAGATATCATTTCCTCGTGATATAAAGGCATTTTATTCCATAACCATGTGTGTATGTGTATGTTTGTGTGTGTCAGAGAGAGATAGAGACAGAGGCAGAGATTAAATATATATGTGTGCAGATGTGGCTGGGAGAGACTGAGAGATTATAAGTGCAGGTGGCTAGGATAAATATCAGTTAAGATTTATTTTGTATGTATGAAGATGTTACTACTAGATTGCATAACATAGAGAAAAGTAGAAAACTGTACAATAAAAGTAAAACTAAAGTCTATTGGTTCAAATACATAAACTACATTATTTGTTTTTCAAATAAACTCATAACAAATGTATTCACATCTGCTAGAAACCAGTTCAACCTTGCTAATTCTTATTTGAGGCATTCATATTGTCATATTAAGAATCATCATTTTTCATGTCTTAGCAAAATCCTCTGTTAAATTGTTCCTCCAGAATTTTCACCACAAATTCTCAAGTGTATTGATAAATCACTGCTTAGTTCAGTAAGTTATGTGATATGTTGCCTGGGTTAAAATCATATAGTTATTGTAACTAAATATGCTTTTCAGCATAATTTGATATTACCTACCTACATTAGTGGATGTAAATTCTCTGCTTCCCTCCAACTCTCTTTTGTTTTATAATTTCACTTTCCTCTGACCTATCTAAGAAAAAAAAATTATTTTGTACACAAAGGGAGAGATACCATAAGTCACCAAAGTAGAATAATTTACATTTTTATTGTTGTTCTGTGCTAACTTATGTGTTTAGTTACCCTAAGGGATGCTATGAATGCTATTAATATGCAATGAATATGCAATGGAAAAACTGCTGTGTGACATTGTTTAATTTTTTAGCAAAAATTCATTTTCTCCTTGTACTGACCTTTATCCTTTGCTGAGAAAACTATAAACATTGATATGGAATTTGAGACAAAGATAAACTAGTGGGCAAAGAAATACCTTCTTGGGAGTCCTTGGTGTTCATGTAACGATTTATAGTTTTAAGGATGCACTGTTTCCTATTAAATTATAATTTATTGAATTTGTTTTTTAAACATAGGAACCAAGTTTGGCAAAATACAGCCTGTAGCCCAAATTGTATCTACCACTTGTTTTTGTAAATAAAGTTATATTAGAACACAACCATGCACATTACTTTATGTGTTAGGTATAAATGCATTTCTGCTACAAAGGCAAAGTTAAGTATCCCTACAGATAAACTATGTGCTCCCTAAAGTCTAGAGTATTTGCCTGAGCCCCTTAAGAAAACGTTAGCCAACACCAATATAAACAAATATAAATATAGGTGTGTTTTTAAATATGAGCAATTTTTAAAAATATAAATCTCTAACATCTGCTACTTACATGCAATGTACTTCTGAGCAACTTACATTAATTTATTTTATTTACTCTTTACCTTGTGAGGTAGGCATTATTAGTATCCCTGTGTTTACGATGATAAAGAAACTGAGTCCTAGAAGTGTTAAATAGCTACCCAAGGTCACACAGCTAGTAAAAGACAAAGTGCTAAAATTTTAACTAAAGCACTATAATTCCAAATAAAATAATGTATTTGTACTTCTCATGTTCTGGAAATAAATTAGAGCTTGGAATAACATTATAAATATTATCTGGTAATTTTATGCTGACATTAGTAAATAATCTATCATTGAAAAAATTTATCTCATAAAGAATCAATGAATTTATATATGTTTGATTCTAAATTTCTGAATTAAGATGTTTGGAATATTTTCTTTCATTCCATAGCCTTTTCATTTTGTTGATTGTTTCTTTTACTGTGCAAAACTTTTTCAGTTGGATGTAGTCCACTTATTTATTTCTGCTTCTGTTGCTTGCAGTTTGGGGGTCATATCAAAAAATATAATTACTAATACCCATGTTAAAGAGCTTTTTCTCTATGTTTTCTACTAGGAGTTTTTTAGTCATGAGTCTTACATTGAAGTCTTTATGCCATTTTGAATTGAATTTTGTCTTTAGTATAAAATAGAGAACCAATTTTATTCTCATGCATGTGATTATCCAGATTTTCAAACAATATTCTGAAGAGATTCTCCTTTTTCCATTGAGTATTCTTGACTTTCATGTCAGATATTATTTGTATACATGAGGGCTTATTATTGACTTGAGAAAATATTTGCAAACCATCTATCAGATAAGAAGTTAATGTTAAAAATATGTAAAGAACTCATACAACTCAGTAGCAAAAACAAATAAAAAATAAAACCGAGTAAAAACTGGGGAGAAGACCTGATTAGATATTTTTCCAGAGAAGACATATAAATGGCCAGAAGATCCATGAAAAGATGCTCAACTTCACTAACCATCAAGGTAATGTAAATCAAAACCTCAATAAGATATCACCTCAACTCCTTTTAGAATGGCTATTATAAAACAGATGAAAGATAACAGTAAGTATTGGTGAGGATATGGCATAAATAAACATTGGTGCACTGTTAATGGGAATGTAAATTGTTATAGCCACTGTGGAAAACTATAGTATGACTCCTCAAAAGAGTAAATTAGAACTACCATCTGATTCAGCAATGCCACTTCTGAGTAAGCATCCAAAGGAAACGAAATCAGTGTTTCAAAAATACCTGCACTTTCATATTGATTACATCATTCATAATAGTCAACCTAATGTTCATCTATAGATGAATGGATAAAGAAAATTGGTATATGTATACATGCAACAGAATATTATTTAGTCATGAGAAAAGATCCTGCCATTTGCAATAATATGAATGAAACTTGAGGGTATTGTGCTAATTGAAATAAGTCAGGAAAGGATAAAATACTATATTATCTCACTTATATGTGGAATCCAAAAAAGCTAAACCCATAAAAACAGAAAGAATGATGGTTGTCAGGGATTGGTGAATGGAAAATGGGAAGATGTTTGTCAAGGAACACTAACTTCTTAAGATGAATCAAGTCTGGGAATCTAATGTATAGCGTAATGACTATGGTTGACAGTACTGAACAGGCAACCCCCAGGTTACAAACAGGATAAGTTCTGTAGGTTTGAAATGTTTCAGTGTTTATATGCACAGAAATGTAAAACTAAATACTATGTTAATACAAACATCTGTATAAGCTGCATTTAATAGGTAAATGTACCTGTTCCAACTTAACAAATTTAAGTTAAGAACAAACCTATAGGACCCATCTCATTTATAACCTAGGGACTTCCTGTTTTGAAAATTACTGCCTTGCCTGACCAGATGGTGGCAGAGTGGATAGAACGTGGGACTGGGATGCAGAGGACCCAGGTTTGAAACCCCGAGATCACCAATTGAGCATGGGATCACCAGCTAGAATGTGGGATCATATACATAACCCCATACTCAGTGACTTGAGCCCAAACGTCGCTGACTTGAGCCCAAGATAACTGGTTTAAACAAAGGGTCACTGGCTAGTGTAGAGCCCCTGGGTCAAGGCAGATATGAGAAAGCAATCAATGAACCACTATGATGCTGCAACAAGAACTGATGCTTCTCATCTCCCTTCCTGTCTATCTGTCCTATCTGACCCTCTTTCTAACTTTCTCACTATCTCTGTTTCTCTTGCTAAAAAAAAATAATTATTATTATTTTAAAAAAAGAAAATGGAAAAGAAATTGCTGCTTTGGATGGTTAGCTCAAGAGTTTAAGAGCATCGTCCTGAAATGAGAAGGTTGTGGGTTCAATCGCTGGTCAGGGCACACACAGGAAGCAAGCAATGAATGTACAACTGAATGGAACAACAAATGAATGCCTCTCTTTTCCCTTCCTTCTCTCACCATTCCTCTCTCTGTCTCTCTAAAATCAATCAATCAATCAATAAAAATTAAGCCCTGGCCTGATAGCTCAGTTGTTTGGAGCACTGTCATGGAGCACGGAGGAGGTTGCTGGTTCAATTTCTCAGTCAGGGCACAGACAGGAGCAACTTCACATTCCTGTCTTTCCCTCCCTGCCTCTCTCTCTCTTTGTCCTGCAAAAAAAAAAAATTGCTAAGGACTAAATTTTTAATGTTCTTACTACAAAAAAGTTATGTAAAGTGATAGAGGTGTTATCTAAACCTACTGTGGTAATCATTTTGCAATATAGGTAAGTATCAAATAGTCACATTTTATATTTAAACTTGCACAATATATCATTTATACCTTATTCAAACTGAAAAAAAGTCTTTTGAAATAATGTCTTAAATGAGAAAATATGACAAAGTTACTAAGAACTAGTTAACACAATGAGTAAACAGAAATGGAAGGCCAGTATCTAAAGTTGGTAATAAACCTGAAATGACAGAATTAATCAAAAATACTAGTGGTTTCTTCTTTGTAAAAAATCTACAGCACTACCTAATTTAACAAGCTCTGTTCCTAATTAAACTATTAATGAACTTATTGCTGACTGAAATTAGGATCCTTTAGACTATGACTTCTCAACAATAGCAGCACATTAGTGCTATAAAAGTATTTAATTATTTTTCAAACTTCCTTTGACTTCTTTATCTGTGTTAACAGTGGCTAACAGTGAACATGCCTCCAGACTTTTTTTTCTTGAATAAAATGATTGTCTCTCCAAAAGTTTCTGCAGACCACTATTCTGTCTCCCTAATTACGGTAAGTAATGAAATGGGTTCTAAAATTAGTTGTTAGAGGACCAGAATGCTAGTTTAGTTTTGTCTGTGCTGTTGTTTCCTTTTATCTTTGTTTTCTAAAAACAGTAAGTCCCTTCTTTTTTATAATTTTAGGAGGAATAACTTTTGGTCTCCACAATTTATGGTAAATATGAATGTTCCAACAATAATAAAAAGAAGCCATCAATTATAAGGTACAGGGAGATAAAAGGGAAAGAAGGCGGTGAAAGGAAAAACAGTTGTAGGAAGGGCAAGATACCCATTACTGAATAGAGATGCAGGTCAGTCAGAATTAAATATAAAGCAAGTAGTCCTTAGGACTCTTTAGAAGAGTTTCCTAAATTACTTTCAGATTCAGGGAAGATTCAAAGTCCTACATTTCATCCGGATTCTGTGTTAAATTTCAAATATTACAGTTTTATATGTGTGAAGGGAATAACATCATTTAACATCTCTGAATCACTGATTTCTCATTTGAAGGGTGAGCAATAGTCATATCTGTTATGTGAAAACCCAAAAGTTACATAAATGTCAATTATAAAATGAGAAAATAAATCACAAAGCAATTTGAAAACCATACAGATTTTAGTTTTCTGTATTGTTTTTCTGAAGATGGAAAGTGAACAAGGGACTCTTGTGCAAATGAATTTGATAATGAAATGAGAAGAAAGAAACAGTGATTTCTACTAATGGTATAGTGGACACATGGGCCCTTGAGCTCAGATCTTAAAAGGACCAGGTTAAAATACAGAAGCATGTTGCAGAACTGAAACACTCCTGCTAATAAGCAGGTTAACAGGATGTCAAATAACCTGCCAGGAAGCAAATGTAAGTCTCCTCATAACTGAACAGAGATGGGGTAAACCTTAGATTACACAAAGATTGTTTTAGTTTAGTGGAGGATCAAGTCCTAAATACAAATAAATCAAAAAGCATCAGCAGTCAACAGGATCTTATTGTTAAATCTGTTAGGGAATAGAAAGTAACATTTTAAATGTAAAGTAGAACATTCTTATGAAACCTCTCTTTGATAGTTTTGGATAGTTTCTCAAAACTTCAGCTAAATAGAAGTAGAAATTGCAGACTTCCATCATTCATCAATGTATGCAACCTCTGTAGAGCATTTGATGCATCTGTATACAAAGTCTCCATCTGTCTGTCTTTCTCTTTCATCTGCACACACACACAGGGACACACATACATGGACACACACAGACATCCCATAGTAAGTAAACATGACAGTGGTTTTATTCAGTGTAGAAATATATATTGGGAAGGAAACCAGCTAAGGGAAATTGCACAGTTTAATTAAAATGAACATATTATCTTTCACTTTGTTTCCAGGCCTTTTCCCCTTCTAGGGGAAAGGATTCTTTCTACCCTAATATCTTCTCGTTTTTAATTTCTTCACTGACTTTAATTACCTTCTCTCAGGCCGATAAAATTATTAGTTCTTTTTAAAACAAAAACAAGAGAAATGAACTTGTTTGCTGAAGGCCTTTATCAAGGTTTCACAGATGGAGCTAATTCAAGTGAAAATATTGTTAGTAATTAAACTAAACATGGAACTTCCGCTTGTACTTTCCACAAATTTTAGGCCCCACCCTTGGTCATCAACTCTAAAATGAATCCTAATTCAATATTTTGATGCATATAATTTTCTGTTGCCATTTGATGAATCAGATCAGGCAAAACCAGGCCTACTTTCCTGCCTGATCAGGAGGTGGCATAGTGGATAAGCATCAGCATAGGACGCCAAGGACCCAGGTTCAAACCCCGAGGTAACTGGCTTGAGCACAGGCTCACCAACTTGAGTGTGGGATCATAGATATAACCCCATGGTCACCGGCTTGAACCCAAGGGGTCACTGAATCAACTGGAGCCCTCTGGTCAAGGAACATATGAGAAAGCAATCAATGAACAACTAAAGTGCTACAACAAGAACTGATGCTTCTCATTTCTCTTCCTTTCTGTCTGTCTCTAGCTTAAAAAAAAAAAAGACTATTTTCCTTATGAATAGTAAACTACTAAAGCTAGACAGAATAGGGCTGCTTTTTATACCGGGCTGGTGATCTCTAGCTAACAAGATTCCCTGTGTTCAGAGGCAGATTTAACGGCGGGCACACTGAGCATGCGCCCTGGGCCCCAACTTCTGAAGGGCCCTGCAGAACCCTAACTTTACACTTTTTTCTAAAGACACCTAGTTTTGTGCAATTTTAACATTAATAGAACATAATATTTTTTGTTTATTTAAAAAATATGGTTAACATGTATTTTTATTTTTCCTGTCTCTCTCTTTTTTTTAAGGGGCCAAATATTTTCTTCTGTGCCCTGGGCCTCAACCAACCTCTGTCCACTTCTCCCTGTGTGACTTGGTTATTTTTTGTTTGTTTTTACATTAAATAACATTCTTATTTCTCCAGACTATCCTATCCAACCCTCTGTGCTCTTTCTACCTTCCCTTGCTTGCAAATACTCTTTTTTTTTTGTAATTTTCTGAAGCTGGAAACAAGGAGAGACAGACTCTCGCATGCACCCCACCGGGATCCACCCGGCATGCCCACCAGGGGCGACGCTCTGCCCACCAGGGGGCGATGCTCTGCCCATCCTGGGCATCACTATGTTGCGACCAGAGCCACTCTAGCGCCTGAGGCAGAGGCCACAGAGCCATCCCCAGCGCCCGGGCCATCTTTGCTCCAATGGAGCCTCGGCTGCGGGAGGGGAAGAGAGAGACAGAGAAGAAGGAGAGGGGGAGGGGTGAAGAAGCAGATGGGCGCCTCTCCTGTATGCCCTGGCCGGGAATCGAACCCGGGACTTCTGCATGCCAGGCCGACGCTCTACCACTGAGCCAACCGGCCAGGGCTGCAAATACTCTTTACCCGTTCCAAACTTGGATTCCCATTTCGGAGATACTCTCCAAATATCTCACTGTTTCCCACATATTCTTGTCTTTGCACATGCTCTCATTTCATGTCATGGTTCAGTATAGAAAGCACTTTTTATGGAGTATGACTAGTTTTAATTCTATTCTACCATATAGAGTGTCTGTGATTTTTGAGCCCTCTGGTAGTTTTAAAATATATCCCAAATTTCTTTACCATTTTCCCTCAGAAAATAGAGGTTAATTTACCTTCCTCTTGAGCATGGACTGTACATAGTGACTCAATTTTCATGAACAGAACTCAGCAGAAGTAGAAATCTGTCACCTCTGAGAAGATATCAGAAAAGACATTGAAGATTTCGCCTATGTGTTCATTCTCTTTCAGATCATTTTCAAACTCAAGGAGTCTACGTAGAAATGCAGAATCCACATTTGGTGGGTACTAAGGCCTTCTCCAACAGTCGTATGAAGCTGCCATCTTGAAAGCAGATCACCCAGCCCCAGCCTAGTGTCAGATGACTGCAGACTCAGGTGAATGAAATCTCGTTAGAAACCTTGAGACAGAACCAGACAGGCTGTTCCCAAATTCCTGAACCACAGCAACTGAAATAATAAATACAATGGCTTTAAGCTCCTAAATTTGGAAATAAAAAAAATATATAGACCAGTTACTAATAATTTATGAGCCACACAATAAAATTGGTTAGCTAGAATGCTGAAAGAGGGATATTTTTCAACATCTATGCACAAAGCAAACAAACAATAGACGTGATCTTTAGTTTTTCTACTCTCTGACTGAAGGGAAGAGTCCATATATGTTTTCAAGTAGAGCTTATGTTTTTATTCGTCTCTTTCTGCTTTTATCTTTTTAAATGTCTTTTTTTGTCTTTCCCTTTGTTGTTGCAGATTACTGAATTTAATACCACCATCTGATCTTACTGTTTTCATAATTTCTATTTTCTGAGAACCTCTGAAATGCCTGAGACACTAGTGGTGGGATTCAAATAATTTAACAACCGGTTCTCTGCCCTAATGACCATTTTAAGTATATAAATAATGATATACCGAAAGGTAGTTTATTATTTCATGCATTTCATACTTAAATAAGAACAATAAAAGAGGTACATAAACTAGATTATGTTATAAGAAAGAGTTTTAAAATATTAATGAAAAGTATTAAATAATACCTGACAAAAAACAATAAAACTGTTATTTAATATATTTAATATATTGCTTCTTGATTGGCATCCTCACTTGCAATTTTTTTCACCTATGGACGGAATGAACTTTACTATGGGTGCATAGAATATGCTGCGGCACAGATGAATGTTGAAAAAGAATAAAAAATATAAATTTGTGATTTCCACATTGGGCGGCTGCCCAGGCACCCACCTTAGAGAGAATCCTGATTACAAGTGCCATTTTAACAACCACTTTGCCAAACTCAACAAAGAATTATTATAGGTTCTGCTGAACAGGTACAAACTGGCTAAATCCCACTACTGCCTGCATCATTGCAGCAGCCAGTAACACTGTGTGCCCTTCCCCTCACATCTTATCTCATTCCACTAACAGTAACGCTATTACTTAAGAAGTGTTCTATTCATGGCATGCCAAGGGCTAATGCTATCCATGAGTTCCTAATTGCCAACTGTCCAGGGAGTGATCCTAGTCCAAAGTCGAATTTTTTTCTTAAGCTTGCTTCCTTGGACCACTTTTACACTTACAATGGATTTTTTTTGGAAAAATAGGCCCTGAGATGGAGATTGGTAAACACAACACTTATTGGGGAGTATTGTAGGGTGCAACATTTGAAGGAGTCAAGGAAAGCAGCATTAGGCAGAGGGAGAAGTTGAAGTGCAATGTAGTGAGCATAGACCTTAGTCAATCCCATAGGAACCTCTGAAACCAGGAAGACATTCAGTCATCTTGAATTGTGTCCTGACCATTTGTCCTCCCATGTCAATCAGTCCTTGAAAGCAAGCTTTTCTTGGGAGGACACACAAAACCTCAGCAAGAAAATTAATTCCTTCATTTATGCCAATTTCAAGGTCAAGGTCAGCTGACACCCATCAGCTTCTAATCCACCCGGCAGCTGGGGAAGGAGAATCTTGGAATGGAATGATCTAAGCAAGAGCACTTGCAGTTTTTTTTTATTTTTTAACATACATCCAAAAGTTTAATATAAAACAAATTTTATAGAATTCAAATTTTAAAAATTGAATTATTTTTAGATTTATATTGTAATTTTGATTTTATAAATGTTTGTGAAGAAAATTGGTTGAGTTTTATATATCTTTGAGATATGAAGGCATGACGAAATTATACCTTTTATGGAGGCATTAGAAATGCACAATATTTACACTAGATGGTTTTAATTGCTATCCATCATTATTAAAACAATAGATTTTAATTGAACTGAACTTGAAGTAATCAATACAAAAACTGTGTGTTTTACATACCTCGTGCAAGTTACCATTTTATCCATGGACTCTTCATTACACAGAGCAATCTGAAATTAGTTACACAATTATATCAACTTTCTTTTTATTTTTAACAATAACTTTTAAAATGAGGACATCTAAAATCATGGTGGTTTTGTTGTTTTCATTTGGTAGTGAAGTACAGTCATCAATGGGCTAAAAGTATCATTGTAATTATATAGTTAACTGACCTCCAAATCAAGTCCTTTTTCTTTAAATGAAGGGTTTAGACAAAGTAGACTATATATCTTATTTGGTATTGTAAACTCTCCATCACTTACATTGCTTGCATTCAAGGTAAATATCATTGGAGAAAATTGTTTGAGAGGCAGCACATTTAGCACCATAGCTCATGGCGTTTTACAATCTCAAATGTAATAAGCCCAGGAACAGCAATTTATGAGTATGTACTTGCGGTGTGAGGAAAATGTGGACAAAAGGTGAAGGTCAACAAATATAAGGATAGAAGCAGCAAATTAGCCTGAGGAACAAGCATCTAATGTCTCTTTCTCTTTCCCTTTCCCCCCGCTAACAGCAGCAACATCCTTTTCAATCAAATATCAGCCATAGTAACTTTCTCTACTGGCAAAAAATGTGTCAATCTACAACACTGATAACAACATTTTTAGTAATAGATTTAGATCAGGTCTAGTTGAGGCAAGAATAGAGTTATTTTTCTTCTATCTTTTATACTGGATGTATTGCTAGCAACATTTTTTTATCATGTTTATTTGTCAGACTATAAATTTGTTTTTTAGAAGTATAAAACTATCTCTTTAATAAATCCATTAAGAAATACTTAATCCATAATTTCAAATATCATTAAAATTAGTATCAGAAATTACTAAGACATAGAATTGGAGAAATTTTATTTCATCAACCAAGAATTTATATGTTTATGAAATATCAAATCTACTGAACCATGCATAATATAGGTAGATGTTGACCCTGAATGTTTCATACCACAGAACTGATATAAATCCATGTTGTATTCTTTGAGGCTATGAGATTTGCCACAAAATGAAATTTCTTGTGAACTGGTGTTTTCATCTATGCATGCCTTTTAAAAAATATATTTATGAAAAAAATGCCTGCTAGATTAAATTATACATTAAAAATTTTTGTTTTCATTGAAGTTATTTTTAATTTTTTTCTATTTTTTTGAGGGGGGAGAGAGAAGTTTAGTTGTTCCATTTAATTGTGTGCCCTTTGATTGCTTCTCTTACGTGTTCTGACCAGGTCATAGCCATGACCTCTGGTGCATGGTGTTGACACTTTAACCATTGAGCATCCTGGCCAGGGCCTAAAGGTATTTTTTTAAAGCAAGCAACATATTAACTTAATAGTCATATGCTTTTCTTTTTAAGTAATTGTGTCACCTTTATGCAGTAAAGACTTTCGTAGGTTTATTTTTGCAATTCCTTCACCTTCACTCTCTCTTCCCATTTGAATAGCTTGCCCAACGTTACATAATTTGCCCAAGGTAGAGTTCACGAGTTGGCATTAGAGTCCAAAACCGTATTTTTAAACACTCTGTATCCCAGGGGCCAAGGAAAATTAATCTTTCTGTTTGTGATCGTGGGGGTTATGTGTCTTGTTACCATTAATTTTTTTAAAATGATAAAACAATTGTATTTCCCTTTACTATAAATTCAGATACACCAGAAACAAATAAAATATCTAAATTATTGTAATTATAATCAATTATTTATATTGAATTTTGTGAGTCTATCCTTTTATTCTGTCCTCCAGAGTGTGTCTAGAGAAAATAAACTGTTTACAACTAAAAAGCTTTTAGTTGCTTATCATTGTTCCTGCAAGACAATCAGAGATCTTCAGCACATCTACAATATTCTGCATATTGAGTCCAGCCTTCCTATGCAGTCCCACCAAAACCATGGCACTCCTTATCTAAGGGATTTTATACATACAATTCTTTCAACCTGAGAATGTTTCCAACTTCCTCCTCACTTCCTATCATTCTTCTGCTTTTCCCATCTCACCAAACTACCACAATTATTCCTAATGCTTAGGCTATTCTTTAGAGTTGTTTTTTGAAAACAACTCTACTATTTTTAAAAAGTACCTTCTGTATGCCCTCTTAACACTTTCTACATCTCCTTTGTAGAGGTATCAAAATTGGTTAATATTTGTAAAATTATCTTTAGTACTCTTCTCCACTAACCTTTAAGCTAAAAAAATAATTAATCAAGTCTGCATTATTTTCTGTTTTGTTCCAGAGCCTAGTAAATTGTTGTTACATTGTTTGTACTCCATATTAAGAATCTAATGGAGAGAGGATAAATGATAGGCTCTATTTCTTCAAATGTAATCCTTAGACTTACATTTTAATTAAATTTTCTCAGAACCAGAGTCATATAATGTAAGTTTTAATCACATCTAATCACTTACTAGTTGTGATTGGGTAAAATATTGGACAAGTTGCTTAATTTTTTTCTACTTCAGTTTCCTCATGAGTAAAATTAAAATAATAATAGTTCTTATGTCATAATGTTTTCATTATTGTGAGAATTAAGTACTTAATATATGTAAAACTATTGGAATTATACCTGGCACAGGTTAAGCCCACAAAAATATTAGTTGTTATTAATATCAAAATCATATGTATGTGAATAATCTGTTATATGCTGTCATATTTCTGGTAATATTTGATAATATTTAGTTTTAGTTTTAATTATATTACTCTGTATCCATTCTTGACAGGTATAGAAAATAGAATCTTTTAATTAAGATAACATAATTTCTAACACTACAACCTACAAAGTAAAACTATAAGTTTTAAAGGCTATAACATAATGCTTTATTCTTTGTTTCCCTAGAGCCTAGCATATAGCAAAGTTGGTCTTTCTTGGTTTAAAGTTTTGAATAAGTGGCTGATGAGCTTTCTGACTATAAAATGATGCACGTAAGGCCAAAGTGGAACACAGAAAGATATTTAAGAGGAGATATACAAAAGTACAGTCAATTAATAACATTAAAAAAGACTTCAATGTGGTGATTGCTGGGGGGGAGGTAGAAGAGGTTATGAGGGTATAAATAGTGACTGATAAGACTTGACTTGGGAAGAGAGACACACAATACAATGTACAGAGATGTATTGTAGAATTTGGCACCTGAAACCTGTTAACTGGTGTCATCTTAATAAATTCAATTTAAAAATAAAGCCTGTGTTAGATATGGGAGCCCAAGAAAATCAAGAAATTAAGAAACCGCAGAAAAAATATATATAAATGAACAAAAACTTTGATCGAATAGGGATGTTAAAGGGTGAATGTTGAAAATAAGCCGCTGTTGTTTATCTGGAAAGGTTTGTTTCCTTCTGTATATGGGCTTATTTATAGAGTTTCATTTGAAGCCCAAATACAGAAGCAAGTGGAGCCCAGTTTACAAATAAGCATTAATGAAAACAATGCAAATAATAATATATTGAGGATATGTTACTGTGATTCTAAAATAAATTATGAGTATTGCAATAGAAATAAAGTTCAAATTAATTTTTTTCTCTAAAAAGACCTCCCCAAACAGTTGAAATAATGACTTTTGTAGATTTACTAAATAACTTGCTACAATCAGAGTCCTTTCTGATTTAAAAAAGATGCTTATCTTGTTTATTCATTGTAATTTCAGGAAAATTTAGGCAGAGAGTTTACAATTCCTCTCTCTTATAGAACTTCCAGAGATCATTTCAGTGTGGTATTTTGTTAGGAAAAATAAAATGTCTGAGCTGAGGACTAAGCATATATTATGGAAATTACTGTACACATCTTGCTTGCAGGTTGCCTAGGCCACAAGCACAGCCCAGATGACAATCAATACATACCATAGTGGGCAGCAATTGTGTTCACTGTAGGATACACAACATCAGAGATAAGTGTTAGGAAGGCTGAAATACTATGGATGCAGAGGAAAGCAAGAAAGCAGACATTGAATCAAGGGAACTCAGCCAAAGAAGTGAAAGAAATGCATAGTCTTAAATATTATTCAAATAATTAATTTAATGGCCTCTCTCTTATTATTCAGGTATAATTTTACTGACTTAGTAAAATTTGTTCTTGCTTTAATGACCATGTTGGGCAGATAAAATATATTATGCTTACTTTGTTAAAGATGGTGCTTCCCATGTGGAAGCCTGTCACCCAGGTGATATTAATATGTGTTGGGGCAGGCTGTGGGCAGGCAGGATTCTTATAGCCTGCAGCTTGGTTTTAGGACTAAGCCTTCCCCACCCTTTTTGATGTGGGGTGGTGCAATCCCATCATACCTCAGATAAGTGACTTTGTATTAGAGACTTCTTTATTTTGTATATTGGATTAAAGGTTTTGATTTTCTGCACTATAAAGTGGGGCAGACCCGGAGCTTGCTTTCTCGGTTCCTGAGATTAGCATTAGAGAGGAGAGCGGAGAAAGGCCACGTGGAGGAGGCCAGGAGAAGCAGCCAAGATGGCGGAGCGCTGAGTGAGAAGGCAGTTTGTGCAGTTTGTGCAGGGAGAAGGAGATGGGGAACAGAGGTGAATAAGTCTGGTGAGCTAGAAATCTTTGATTCTAGGAAACTCTGATAAGTTAGTGACTTTGTGAGCACTGAAAGAGTGGGTTTTGGAGCCCAGTGTGTGTTTTTACTTGCCTGCCAGGTGCAAGCTAGGATTAAAGTTGATGGCTGTTGGGCAGATAAAATGTATTATGCTCACTTTGTTAAAGATTACGCTGCCCTCGAGGAGGCCGTCACCCAGGTGATATTAATGTGTGTTGAGAATCCTTGTAGCCTGGGGCTTGGTTTTGGGATTAAGCCTTTCCCACCCTTTTTGATGTGGGGTGGTACAATCCAATCATGCCTCAGAAAGTGACTTTGTATTAGAGACTTCCCTATTTTGTATATTGGATTAAGGGTTTGGATTTCTACACTATAAAATGGGGAAAAAACTGGAGCTTGGGCGCTTGGTTCCTGAGATTAGAAGAGAGAGAGAGGAGAGCAGAGAAAGGCCACGTGGAGGAGGCCAGGAGAAGCAGCCAAGATGGTGGAGTGCTGAATGAGATGCCAGTTTGTGTAGAGTTTGTATTTGGGATAAGGAAGGAGATGGGGAACAGAGGTGAATAAGTCTGATGAGCTAGAAACCTTTGATTCTAGGAAACTCGGATAAGTCAGTGGCTTTGTGAGCACTGAATGTGACTGGGTTTTGGAACCCAGTGTGTATTTTTACTTGCCCGCCGGGTGCAAGCTAGAATTAAAGACTATGGCCCATCAGTTTTTGGCTCCACTGTTTCTTTACCGACTGTCCAAATCCAATGCTAACCTGCAAGAGCCGGGCTGCTTTGATGGTGGCTCCGGCCCTGGCCGTGGATACTGGCTTTACAATGGCCCAGCAGTTTTTGGCTCCATTGTTTCATTACTGACTGTCCAAATCAAACGTGAACCTGCATGGGCCAGGCTGCTGTGATAGTGGCCGTGGATACTGGCCATACAGACCAGCACTGGGTATAGGTGTAAAAACAATGGTTATTGTATATGTAAAAATATAATCAGTAAATTATAAACAATGCACATAATCATCACACTTAAGCTACATCTAATTTTACAGTGTGTGTATCTATAATTAACTTTCCACCCTCTTCATAATAGACTGCTAGCAAAGTTCTTAATAAGAAGAAAATACTATTTCTCTTTGGCTCCCCAACAAGTTCCTCTTCTCCAGTGTATGTTTTCAATTTATGTCATTTCTGTCTGTGACTCTGTATTTCTTCCTGAGAGTAAAGTTCCATCTCTGGGAAAATCCTCCTGCTCTGGCAAAGATGGCTCTAAATCAACTGTGAAAGCAGTGTGCTTTTAGCAACCTGGAATGATATAGTTAATTGTTTTTTATCCATATCTATGCAGTTTAGAAACCTCAGAAGGTAGAGTGTTTGTAAATAAACTTATGATAGCTCTTACTAGTTTAGATAAAGGAAACAAAAGAAAAAATATTCCAAGGCTGAGTAAAACAAGTGTGATTCAATTCAACCAATGTTTATGGAATGCCTACAAACATATTCTTGCCTTTTATTGATGCTGTTGAGGTTTCTGAGTTCTGTTCTGGTAAAAAAAAAAAAAAATTAACTTTCAAACCTTTCAAATTCAGATTATAAAGACATTATTTTAGCTCACGCACATATTCAGTGGGTAGAAAGGAAGTTGGATCTCTTTTTTATGTTCAATTCCCATTTGAACTGTGACAGTCCTACTCCAAACTGTTATGAGTAAAATTTAAGGCAAATAATAATGGTAAAGTTATAGGGTACTGAGAAATTTTTACAATACACATTGTAAGTAGTAACTGTAGCCTTGTATGTACTTTTTCTGACCTTAGGAGAATGTTAGACTGTTGCAAATTGCTGGGAATATATTATGCTCTTTGTAAACAACTGGCAAGACAGGAAAGAGAATGCACAGCAGCACTTTTAAAAACTTTTTAATGCTGAGATTTCAAAGATTCTTAAGCTTAGAGGGTTGAAATCTTTTATTACTAAATATTATACTCAAAGAGGTTAAAAAGAACCCTGTGTACTATTTTCTGGCAGATACTGGTTTGTTTAGATACTTGTCATTTAAGAATTAAAAAAACAAATATAACAGTTATTTAAATAGCTCAGATTAAAAAAATAATAATTTTAAATTTATAAATTGATGGAACTCTTAGGGGAAACAGACTAAATTCAATTCACTTTAAACAATTCAAGGGTATGAAATAGATTTATAGTCAAACCGGGTATAAACTTTTCCAAAAGGAAAGCCTTTCATGTTTTGTAGGATAAATATTTGAATTGATCTTAACCTACTTTACCTTGAAATTCTGTAAAATGCTGAGATTGCACTTGATGGCCTAAAAGATTTAAGTCTAAAATTCTAGAGATTTTATGATCATCAGTAAAAAAGATTTCAAGAAAGGAACATTGAATAAATTATTTCAAGGGAAATAATGAAGCAGATAAAAAAACTACATCAAAAGTAGATTGTCCAAATTCTAGGCAAAGGGATTATAAACAGAACATCAAGACTCTGATCTTAATCACTAGCTTGAAGGAGAGCCACTGTAAACAATTTAGATTCCAAACAAACTCTTTACCTAATCTTGACTCACTGTGAAAATGCCGTTTCATTATGTTTGTAATTATATTTACTTGTTTAGTTACTCTCCACTGAATGTTTTCCTGAGGATCTCCCTTCTAGTTGTCATTTGAATAATGCTTATTATTGTGGCTTATAAATGCTTTCCAATATAAGCAGAAATATTAAAATGAGATCACTCTTTGAGATAGGTGAAATCAGTTCGATTGAGTGGAAGTCATGAGTTGAAAAGGGATCATGGTTATAAATCCTGAAAATCTATTTTCTCAACATTTCTTTGATATAGAAATACATATTCAATTAGACCCTACTTCAAACAATAAATCTTTTGTAACACAAGCTAACTGTAAAAATATCATTAATGTGGATAAATATTTCTTATTCATTTAATCTTGAATGAAAACACAATATAGGTTAGGGCAAGAATATTTGCTTTAAAACTAATTGATCTTGGTGGTGCCATTTATGAACTATAAATAGAATAGAATATTTAACTTCACTAATGTGTCTAATCTATAAAGAGATTAAATCTCAAAATATTCTGAGAATTAAAGGAGAAAACGGAAGCAAATTGCTAAGCATATTACCTAGAATTTAAGAAATAATGCTGGTGAGTATAATCATATTAATTTGAAGGTATATTTTTATACACAGATGCTTAATTATTACTGGTGCTCTAATTGCTTTTTATATGTTTATAGTTGTTTTATTTCCAATAAATATTTTCATTCAATATTAATTTTTTTATTTTAATCTTTAAAATTAAGACATTTACCTCCTCAAAACACTTGACATAAGCTATTATAATAGCATTTTGAATAGTTTCATTAAAATAAAATTCAATAACAATAAAATTAAACCCATGAAATTATACAATTAAATGGTTTTTGCTATACTCATGGAGCTATGAGACCATCATTACTATCTACTAAAGAAGATTTTCATCAACCTAAGAAACTCATATGTGTCACCAATCTCTTCTCTCCCTAGTACTAAGCAATCACTAATGCACTATCTATAGTTTCTATGGAATTGCCTAACTGGAAATTTCATATAAATAAAAAATACAATATATTTTGTGTTTAGTTTTTCTTCATTTCAGCCCTGGCCAATTGGCTCTGTGGTAGAGTGTGGTAGAGTGTGTGAAAGGTCCTGGGTTCAATTCCCGGTCAGGGCACACAGGAAAAGTGACCATCTGCTTCTCTACCTCTCCTCCTCTCTCTCTTTCTCTCTTTCTCTCTCTCCCACTCTCTTCTTGCAGCTATGGCTGCAATTTGGGCCCCAGTGCTGATGATGGCTCCATGGTCTCACCTCAGGTGCTGCGCTGAGGATGGCTCCATGGTCTCACCTCAAGCACTGAAATAGCTTGGTTGCTGAGCGGCAAAGCAATAGCCCCTTGCCAGGTGGATCCTGGTTGGGGTGAATGTGGGAGTCTGTCTTTCTGCCTCCCTGTCTCTCAAAAATATTTTTTTTTCAAAGTTCATCCATGATGCAGCATGTAATAAGTATTTCATTCCTCTTTATGAAATACCATACTTTATTTATCACTAATGTCTTCATAGATCTTTCTACTTTTGTAGCTATTATAAATAATGTTGCTATAAATATTCTTATACAGATATTAGATAGATGTTTTAAACTCTCTTGGATATACACCATAGAGTAGATTTCCTGAGTCAAATGATATGTTTATGTTTACTATGTGAGAAATGCCAGTCTGTTTTCCAAAGTAGCGGCACCCTTTTACAATCTTACTAGAAATGCATGATGGATCTGACCTATCTACATTCTTGCCAAACACTTACCATTTATCTATCTATATAACTATATCTGTATCTTTGTCTGTATACACAGAGGTGGGCAAAACTAGGTTTACAGTTGCAATGTAACCCTTTTTTTTTTTTTTAAGAGAAACAGACAGACAAAAAGGGAGAGAGAGGTGAGAAGCATCAACTCATAGTTGCGCCACCCTAGCTATTCATTGATTGCTTTCTCATATGTGTCTTGACCTGGGTGTTCCAGCCAAGCCAGTGACCCCATGTTCAAACCAGTGTCCCAGGTCTCAAGCTGGTGAGCCCATGCATAAGCCAGCAACCTCAGGATTTGGAACCTGGTTTCTCAGCATCCCAGGCCAATGCTCTACCGACTGCACCACCACTTGGTCAGGTGTGAATATGCTATTTCATCAATAGGTGATCAAATTTCAACCAACTACTTAGACATGAAAAATTGAATACTGTTCTTGTGACTGGAAATTATTTTACACTTATTTAACTCATCACAGTTGTTCTCCTTAGAAATTAGAATCATGGTATACTTGCCTGATACCATACATTTTGTTCTTTCATGTATGTTTATATTGGATTTTGTTTTTGACTTATACTAAGATAAATGTAGGATCTATACAGGTTTTCCAACATACTAAATTGCAAGCATTTATTCTTTCAAATAACTATCCAAGAGCAATTAAACAGCTATTTCTGTGTCTAAATAGTTCAGGCATTTTTGTCTTTTCTCATTGACACTCCAATGTGTAGAATCAATGTGGAACTATTATATAATGCTGCTGTAAAATACAAAAACAAAGCTAATCCAGGCAGATATATTTATTGAATACATTCTGACTAACCTTGATGAAGTGTAAATTATTACAATTACAGAATGGCAAATATCACATATTTATCAGTATAGATTTAGGTGCTTCTTTTTCTTATTGAATTCTAGGGGGAAAACAGCAATTACATACAAAATGATAATTATATTGAAATTAGTTTATAAAGAAATGTTTAGAAAAAAGAAAAAGAAAAAAAAAGGAAACCTCTGCTAATTTCAGCAAAAGAAATTCATTAGCCCAAAAAAACAGATTTATCAAAACTTAGAAAAAGTTATACTATGCTTTCCTGTGATGTGATCTCGGAGTATTATTTGGGATAATATCATCCAGTGCCTTAGCTCTGACATCTTTTCATTCCTGTGGTTTCAACTCAATTTCAAATTTCCTTGATGGGTTAGTTTAAGATGTATTATTACCCCTGTGCTCAGTGGATCAGGATCATATAAGCTTGCTCATGCTGAATTTCTCTGTGTCAATGAGATTAAAAAATAAAAATTTTTCTTCAGCATTCCTAAAAAGAATGATTATGCTCTGTTAAGGGGCACAAAATTCTCTGATCCTTAGGAGGGACATAGTGAAAGGTGCTACACATGCATTTTATTCAATGATTCAACCTATACTCTTCTTACTCTGTCCCTTCTTGTAATTTACTCCAAGAAATATCAGTCTCTTATGTGCTATTAAGTGTAAAGTAACATTAAATTAATGTAGTAAAATGAAGTATTAAAATAGCTAGCTCTCTCAATGAGAACACTGAATGCTTGGTTTATAGATAAACAATTCTTGATTGATTTGGCTAGACCCAATATATATATTTCAAAACTATTCTAAAAACTGTGTTGTGTTGATTCCAAACTCTCCACATTCTTTGCATTCCCAGAAAGATTGTGTTTGAGTAATGGTTACCATGGAGTTACAATTTTCCCAAGCTAAAGAGGAGAAGTAGATATCATAATGGATGTTTGATGCTCTAATAATGGCTTGACAGTCTTCAAGTGTCAGAGTTCAAGTGTTTTGGTATTCTTTCCAAACCAATGCCCTATTTTCTGTATTAATATTAAAAACTTAACAACATTACTATAATTATTATTTTCTCATCTGTCATCATTTCCTCAGTCTATTATAGCTTTGTTCCCACCTACTATTGTGTACTATTATTGATAAATATATTCCAAATATTACATTTATTTGTTATATGCCCAACAGTGCCATTTATATTATTTTATACAATTGCTTTTCAAATCAGATAAGACAAAAAAGGAGGAAATATGTAATAATAGTATCATTATAATTACATTAATTCACTTTATTTAGCTTATTTTTTCATAATTAATGTTTTATTGCCTTCAAGAAAACTATTCCACAGTTTCTGCATTTCTTATTTGTTTTTAAAAAATGAGAAAGCAAAAAATTCCCATTGCCTGAGTTTCCAATAGCAGTCACATTGTCCCAGGTGATGTAGCATCTGAATTAGTTTTTCCTTACTACACATTGCTTCATTTACTTATGTTAAATGTAGACCACTCTGCCTTTTGCCATTTCATTGCCTAATAAATATTTTCTAATAACCCATATATTTGAGAGAATATATATGTCCACCAAAATACACTACTGACCAAAATTAGAGGATATTTCAAAATGAATATAAAGCTATAAAATATCCCTTAATTTTTGTGATCAGTATATAATTTATAGAATTTATGGTTAAATTACTTAGACTTTATCATATTGGAATCAATTACAAATTGTTCATAGATGTCTCTGTAGTTGACTGCCATTAGTTAAATCAGTTCTAATTCTATCTAGTTTCCATTTACACATAATCCTCAAATTCTAAAAAAAGTCTGATGTTTTTTAGATGTTTTTTAGGGAAATGTTGAGGGGAACACAAGGGATGAGGATGCATTCAGAGCAACACTAGAATCTATGTAAACACAATAAATTAAAATCAATTAAAAATGCAAAATCAATGTCCCCTTTTGGGAGAGACTTTCTTTGACAAAATAAATAAATAAATAAATAAATAAATAAATAAATACCGTCTGATTAGCATACTTAAGATCACATGCCACTTAATGAGGTGAGTTCCACAATTTAATCTCCAGAATTATATTAAGAATGTGGAAAGAACTGAAAATATGAATTTCATAGAAAATACAACAAACCTCATTTTTCTTCCTTTAATGAGAGTTTGGGCAAATTGAATAGATTCCCAGTCACTTTTGACTGTTAGAGATAAGTGTAAAATCAAACTTAAACACATATCTCTTCTTCCCCTACCTCAGATTTACCCTTCCCTGGGGGTCTAGCCTGTGCAAGGGGACATGCTCTGCAGATCATTCCTCCTTCTCCTACTAGCCACCCTCATCTTTTTCTAATTTTTCCAGTATTAGGGAAGGTGGGCCTTATGCTTTATTCTTGCATGGAAAGTTACTGCAGTTCTCTCAATTGGTGCTGCACCCTGGCTAGACACTGACACATCATTGATATTTCCATGTGACAGGCACCTTGGGGCTCTTGGGTCAGGTATTTTTTTTCTTCGTTTTCTGTTTGTTTGCGCGTTTGTTTGTTTTAAGGGACAAGATACTCACCTTATTCCCGCTGCGCAGTTCACTGATGTGCGCTTTATCTGTTAACAAGCTCCAGCCTGATTTTTCAGCCTCTGCCAACCTACATGCTTCTATAAAACTTTTGCTGTTGGACTAATGATTGGTTGGCAGATAGACCTTTTTTCTTGTGATACCAGCACATATTTCAAGCCTACGTAGTTTCTGTAGTGCCCACTTGATCCACATGAATACACACATGGCACTGCTGTCACTTCAAAGAGCAGGGAGAAGGCTACATCTCTGTCCCTTTTCTCTCAATCCACCACACAGCTGCAGAGTATTTCACGCTGGGAAATGGACACAACTGCTCCCTAAGCAATAAGAGAGAAACTACAACTTTACATATGCTTATTTTACCTTTGAATTATTTTCTCAAAGAACTGTTTATTTACTTTTCATATTGTGTTATAAGTGTTTTATATATAATAAAAAAAAAAAACAGTTCTTGCCTGACCTGTGGTGACGCAGTGGATAAAGCGTCAACCTGGAAATGCTGAGGTTGCTGGTTCAAAACCCTGGGCTTGCCTGGTCAAGGCACATATGGGAGTTGATGCTTCCTGCTTTCCCCCCCTTCTCTCTCTCTCTCCTCTCTATAATGAATAAATAAAATCTTAAAAAAATAAAAATAAATCAGTTCTTTAAAGGTCATATGTGTGGTAAATATTTCCCTATTTTATAGATTATTTTTAAAAAGTCTTACCTTATAATGCTAACATGAAGTTTCAATTTCTGTGTAGTAAAACTTAGCATTTTTATGATTCTGAGTTTGTATTATGCCTTGAAATTTCTCTCTCAACAAAGTTACAATTTCATCAATTTTTGGCCCTCACAAAATTATTTTCATATGTAGATATTAAGATTTATTTTAAACTTATGTTATTCTAAGGAGAATTGTGGATATCTAATTTATTTTTTCAAGCTGCTACCTAATTTTAAAAATATTATTAATTTATTAATTTGCATTTCTTCACTGATTATAGTAATCACTTTAATGTATGTTAAATATCATTTTGTTTATTTGGAATTCCACTTTTAAAGCATTGATCAGATAATCATTTTATAGATACAATGTTATTTACCTTTATAATTATTTAAACTATATCTTTAAAATAGAAAATGTAAATACAATAAATTGCCTTTTTAATTAATTGTCTTCTTATATAATTCTTAGTAGAGCTTTAATATTTTCCCCGTGTAAATGCAATACACTAATTTTTCATATTCATTAATAAATATTTTAGGATTTTTTGCTCTTCTTCTGATCCTGTGCAGATTTTCTTCTATTCTATTTTCTTTTGTGTGTGGGTATGTGTGTGTGTGTGTGTGTGTGTGTGTGTATGAGACATAGAGAGGGACAGATAGGGACAGACAGACAGGAAGGGAGAGAGGTGAGAAGCATCAATTTGTTGTGGCACCTTAGTTGTTCATTGTCTTCTATTTTCTAAATTGTCAATTGTATTTATCTTCCTTAAATTAATTGAAAAAATTGTTCAAATCAATGTAAATAATATTAGTTGTAAGATATGCATTTTTCTCCTCTTTTCTTTCTTTTTTTTTCATTGACTTTAGTAGGAATGTATGAAGTACTCATTATTAAACAAGATAAAGGGTTTTACCTATCCATGTGTATGCACTTACATGTTAATATATGTATTCATGATGTTTCAGCTTTCTCTGGAAACAAAGATGAATTATTTAATATTTTTAATATAAAAATATAAATTCCTTAAAAATAAATAGTATTTTACTTATTCTGTGCATTGCTGTCATGTTCAGGGGTTTTATTTATTGTTGTCTACTTTATATTTTTATATCACTATTCATAATTGCCCTTGATAGTTGTTTTTGTTTTTTGTGTTATAAAAATTACAAGTTTGCCAGGTTGCTGTCTTAGCATAGAAAGCAGAGTCTGAAACAAAGATTAAAGTGCTGATACTTTAATGGGAAAGTTTAAGTTCAGTGAGGGTGAGAAAACAAAGGTAAAATGATGAAAAAGATGTAAGTAAGTAATACGATGTCATGGGTTATTGTTGCCTACTTCTTAAAGACAAGACAAGCAGAGACATGGCAAGTATCTCTGAAAGTGTTTGGTTATGGGTATTATTTTTCAAGGGCTGCCATAATAAACTGTCACGGACTGAGTGGTTTATATAACAGAAACTTAGTTCCTCTCAGTTTTGGAGGACAGGTGTCTGTGGTCATGATGTAGGCAGACATTTTTCCTGAGGTCTCTTTTCTTTGCTTGCAGATCTCCTTGCTATGTTCTCAAAAGGTCTTTCCTCTGTGTGTGCTCATCCCTGGTGTCTCTTATGTGTCCAGAGTTATACTTCTTTTAAGATTAGATTAGAGCCCACCCTAACACCTTCATCTTGGGGTAATGACCTCAAAGGCCTATCTCCAAATATTTCACATTCTGAGATATTCAGGGTTAGGACTTTAACCTAAGAATTTGGAGGGGCACGGGACAGCCCAGTACTACACAATATTCGCAGAAGAAAAATGGAGAGATGATTTTTTTTGTATTAAATTCCTCTCATTTTCCACTTACCACAATTCACTCCACAAGAATCAACCTCTAGCAAACTTTACTATTTCCTAGAGGAGCTTAAGAAAAGGGCAGTCACATGAATAGGCTCAGAATGTGAGGCCAGCTGGCCAGATTTGTATTCCAGACCAACTGAGAATACCAGAAGCACTATAGAAGTTATGCAGTTCAGAATCAGAGTATGTACTGATTCAAATCAGTGTGGTTTGTCTCTGACACATTTTACTTGGTCATGGTTATGCTGACTTTGTGAGAAGCATTCAGTTGCTACATTGTTTTTATGAATTGAATTATGCCAAAAAATATTTTTCAATGAATTTGAAATTGTTCACTTGAGAAATCATGTAAATGTGACATTTTGAAAAACAACATTATTTGTCAAAATTCTCTATGTGTTTTAATGCTGATTTATCTATTTAAAGTTAACTAACTCTTCTTGAATCGATTTCAATTATGTATACACTTTCAAAATTTTTCATTGTATTTATTTACAAGTATATAGATATTGCTTTGTATGAAATGATGCATCAAAAGCCAAATTAATTCCTCTTTCTCTTTAAATATTTCTGCTTTCTTAAGTTAATGCTTTCTAATCTATTACTTATAATTGTTTCTTAATTCTAATGTTTTTTTTCTAATTCATTAACTTCTGCTTTTAGAAACCACATATGATTCACTTTTATAAACCTCTAATATAGCCATTTTTAGTAAAAACATATATAAGTAAAATAAATATAAAACTTTCACCTTTGTCTTTCATATGCTTGCATTAGCTATTGTGTTTGAAATTATTTTTACTTAATAGCACTGATTCAATTTATTTTAATAGTTTTTTATTATGTAAAATACTTACATTTTAAATCTGAGTGCCTTTTGTTTTTAAACTCTTTTAAATGTATTTATATTCATTTTAATTGGAATATCTGATCTAAAATCTGCCATCTTATTTTATGATATTTATACAGTATAACTTACATACAATAAAATAATGTCATAACTTTTTGTTTCAATTAGATTTGAAAAATTATACATCCATGTAACTATAACTCAAGACATGATATAGAATGTTCTTTTATACCCTTTACCAGTCAAGTTTACAAATCTGCAAAAACAATCACATTTTGACTTCTAACCTCAAAGATTAGTTTTTTCAGTTCTTATGTCATAAAAGTGGAATCACAAATTATGCAATTTGAGAGTCCATCTTCATTTAAATAATGTTGAAATTCATTTACATGGTATCAATAGCTTGTTTTTTTAATAGCTAGTGTTTTATGCTATATAAATATATCTACATTTGTTTGTCCATTCTCCTGTTGATAAATATTTGGTTGTTTTTAATGTGGGGAAATTTTGAGGCATTGTGGGCTGAATTTTGTCAATTTTGTCTCTCCAAATGAAGACCTAACTCCTCATATTTCAGAATGACTGTGTTTGAAGATAGAACCTTTAGAAAGTGATTAAGTTAAAATGAGATCATATGAATGTGCCCTAATCTAATCTGACTGATATACTTATAAGAAGTTTGTACATGTTAGATAGATACCTGAATTTCATGTGCACAGAGAAAAGATCATGTATGGACATAGTGTGAAGGCAGTTGGCTCTCTACAAGTCAGAAAGACCTCAAAAGAAATCAAATCTGCTGACACCTTGATCTTGGACTTCTAGCCTCCAGAACTATGAGAAAATAAATTTCTATTAACTCTTTCTATCTGTACTATTTTTGTTTTGGCTGCTTTAGTGCAAGAATACATGGATGAATCTTCCATGAACATCTTGACATCCTGTATTTTTTTTCTGTGTGGACATGTTTTCTCTTGAGCAAATACCTTGGAGTGGACTTCGATTTATGTCTAATTTACAAACAGACTGCCAGATTTTTCCCCAAAGTGGTTGTATAATTTTATGCTCCCAACAGCAATGTAAGCATGTTCCAATTGTTATGTATTTCTGCCCATGTTTGGTATTAGTCTTTTTGAGCCATTCTAGTGAGTATGAGATAGTGTTTAATGTGGCTTTAATTTGCTTTTCTTTAAAGAGTAATAACACAAAACATTCTTTTAAACTAATTTCCACTATTTAGCATTTTTATTACCTATCCGTTACCTATCTGTTCACTTTATCTATTTCTGAATAGTCTATTTAATTTTGTATAGCTTATCTTTATAATATTGACTTATGGTGGAATATCTTTCTAAAAATGGATAGAAATACTTTGTCAGATACATGTCCCATAAATTGGTTTTCCTTATTAATATTGTTCTTATTTATTTTAATAGTTATATTTGATCAACAGAAAGTTTTAATTTTGATGGTCATAAATTTATGGTCTTACTTTTATGGTTAATCTTTGTTGTGTCTTTCCAATATATCTAAACCTACTCAAAGACTGCTAGTAAATTATACATCTTCCTAAAGCTTTATGGCTTGGGCATTAGCTTTTATTTCCATAACATATCTTTTACTAATTTTTTGAATAAGGAGCAAATGGCTTCAAAATACTTTTTTAAAAAGGCTTGCTGGGTCATATGAAAACTCCATTGTATATATGTACTGTAAGGTATTTTTCCCTGCCGAGAAGGAAGGAACAGGGCTCAGAGCCGCAAAGTGTGGAATAATAAACGGCTTTATTGAGTACAGAGCTCACACCCTGCCCGGTAAGGTTCCCTGGCCCCAAGGAAAGAAAGATGGAGAAAATGGAGGCTAGGGAAGTTGCAAAGATTAAACCGGCGTGGTAGATATTTAAAGGGTTCCTCTAGGGAGGTGGAGCTACTATGACGTGGTGAAATTTCACTGGCTGGCAGACGATCGCTTCTTTCCAAATGGTTCCTGGGAAGCCTCCTCTGGCGGGCTTGATTGTGGGCGGTCCTAGCCAAAGTGGGCGGGTCTTAGTTCCTACGTCACCATGCCCCCATCCACCGACCTTACATGTACCACAGTTTATTAATCCACTTGTTCACTGACAGACACTTGGGGGTTGTTTCCAGATCACTAATCATTAGAGAAATGCAAATTAAAACCACAAGATACTACCTCACACCAGTCAGAATGGCGCTCATTAACAAACAACACACGATAAGTGCTGACAAGGATGTGGAGAAAGGGGAACCCTCCTGCACTGCTGGTAGGAATGCAGACTGATGCAGCCACTGTGGAAAACAGTATGGAGATTCCTCAAAAAATTAGAAATAAAACTGCCCTTTGACCCAGCCATCCCACTTATAGGAATATACCCCAAGGACACCATATCACCGACTGAAAAAAGAAATGCACCCCCATGTTTATGGCAGCATTGTTCACAATAGTAAAGATATTTTTGAACATTTAAATATATTTGTGTTTAAATTTTCAAGACTGGGAAATTCTTACTGATTTACATTATGTAAATATCAATCCACATTGCATTTTGTTGTTAAATGCCTTCCTTTTTTTCTCCAGATGCTCTAATTATAGCAGTTTGACACTTTATTTCTAAAATTCAAGGAAATTAGCATGGCACGCTAAGCCCTTTAACACTTGCATTCAGTCTATTTATCTATCTAGCAAGATCATTCCCTCCAAACAACCCTTGCAAAAATCAGGTTCAGTTATTTTAAGAAGCATTTAAGAGTCTAGATTCCACCTTGGTGCCCTTGTAAATGTTAAACTTGTTGCCTAGATTGCTCATCATTTTTTCTCTCTTCACGGAGACTCAAATGTCTTCAGTGTCCAATTTCATGCCATGTGCTTCATCTAAAACATAGGAGAAATTGTCTTACCCACCTATACCTGCTCTATTAATAGCAAATTTTATGTATTTCAATAATTTGTTTGTACTTCCAGCAAGACTTTGTGCTTTTGGAAATTAAGAATCATGTCTTATTTGTCTCTTTTTTAGTGCATAGCATAATATATGGCCTTAACAGTTTTAATATTGCTAAAAGAATGAACCATAATAATTCACTATGTACAAACTAATTTTCATTAATTATTGAACTAAATTTCCTTACTATTTTTTATAAAGTAGGTCTAGTTTAAAATTCATCAAAATCAATTTGTCACTAAGGGTTATGAAATCAAGCAAAGGCTTGAAATATTTGAGACTTTATTCATTTTAATAATAATCTCCCAATACTCTATATTTGTTACAGTGTTTTTACTCTCCTGCCAAGTTGAAAGAAACTTGATATTTTTAGATACAGAATATGTCAAAATATAGCCTAAATATAAGTTACATGTATAGAGATTTAAGTGGAGGGGTCTAGCTATGCTTACTTCTATGAATATAATATTTTTGTGATTATGATAAGGTGATAACTTTAACCTAGACTATTTTCTCAAGTAAGGAAGGTATAGTAGGCAAAGTGGCTGAACTATGTGTACAAGATGCATTATTAATGACAGAGGTCATGGCAGGTCAGAAAACCATTATTAATTAAGAGAGGAGCAAAAAAAAATGCAAAAATTACAAGTTGAACAGTAAATACTCGTATAAAAATTTACAGGCTATTTCTTGGCATTATTTAGTATTTTACCACATTTCTGACTCACATTTATACATCCTATTACTCAAAATTTTCAACTCACATTTATACATCTTATTACTCAAAAATTTCAAAAGAAGCACTAATTCATCAAAAGACAAGATAGAATGTTGACATTGTAATATTGATATTGATCTTTTTTTTTTTAAGTAGAGCAAACAATTATAAAGTTTTCTTGACACCAAATCCAAGAACCTGATGCTGTTTTTTTCAATTTTCTGGCAGATACCTATTTTATGTGTTTATTCACACAGCATACATCTACCAGCTGAGTAAAGATTTCAAATTGAAGAAAACTGCAACATCAAAAACAAGTCTTCTAGAATTATAAATATGTATTTGTATGAACACAGGGTAGAAATACATATTTAATAAAACTATAAAAAAAGAAATACATATTTATAAAACTATTGATAATAAATTTACTAAACTTATTTTATTCTCAAGTTAGTAAGGATTTCAAATTAGTAAAAAAAATTCAAATTTTATGGCCTATTAACTTTAATCTTTTTATTCTTTCTTTTGGCTCTTGCCAATAATGATTGAAGTATTTGTATTTCCAGATAGCCATCTCCCTTATGATGCTAGTTGTTTTGGAATTAAATAATATTTCAAAATAAAAGAATGTTCTAATATGTTACCTGGAATCTTTTGCTACTCTGGTAAATGCCACTTAACTTCAATCTGATAAAATACTATCATTTCTTTATAATACCTAATTGTCATTCTCTGATTTATTTTAATTTCCCATAGATATATATGCTTTTCTCTTATGACTTCAGGAATAAACCAATGTACCTCATTCGGCTTTTTAAAAGTCTGAGACTGCTTATAATTCCTTAATCATAAAATGGATAGAAAATAAATTTCAGGTGAGTAATTACCTCCTCTATCTTGTTTGTCACCACAGCCCCAGTTCCTAGAATAGGGGCTAGCATTGTAAGCATTCACTATGTATTTGTGGAATAAATAAATATGTAAATTCATTAACTCATAGAGAGCAGAATAAATTAACTTTATTCTAATTACAGGCACAATTTAAGCTACAGTATCCTATAAAAGGGTCCTTACTTGTTTTCAAATCTTTGGATAGCCAGGAGCCTCAATTCGATTCACCTTCAAAGTCAGTGATTCAGCTTGGCTGTACATAACCCTCTCCAAAGAGAAATAATAGCCATGTCCCTTTTAAATGTGCATAATATGGTCTTGTATTGCATGCAGTTCCCTGCTCCTTGCAGTTCATTTAGATTCACATAAAACTCCTTGGAAGTAGTTTAGAGCAATCCAAGGACTGGAATGTAAAGCTAAGAGTGAATCTCCAGAAGCACCTTTGTGATATTTTTCTCACGTCCTGAAAGTTTTGATAATGCTGCTGCCTCTCTCAGAGTTATGTCTTACATTTCAAATGAGGATATTGACTCCACTGCGATTATGGAACAGCAGAATGCTTTCAGCAGTTCTATAAAATCTATTGTAATGTCAAACAATTGAAACCTGTGGTGCTTTCTTCAAGTGTAAGGTTTATAATGTACTAGGCAAGGAAATGTTTACTCCAAGATAAAGTATTTAATTTTCACATTCTATATACCATATCTGTCTGCTATGGCTAAAGAACAATTTTTCTAACAAAAAAAATCACTTTGCACAAAGTGATAAAATTAACAATATTAGTTTTCATGTGGATTTGGTATAAAAATTTTTAACATTGATGAAAACTACGTGACTGCTTCATTTTTCTTAATTGCTGCTAGTCCAAATGCCTTAAAAAATGTATGTTCCTGTCAAACACTCTAAAATCTGTTGAATAGAGGTCAGAAGATGTAGATTAGTATAAATTCCAAGGACTTTTTTTTCTTTTTTTTTAGCTTTCAATGAGCAAATTAGACATTTTGCTACTACAACTTTTTATACTGGTTTCAATGATTTCCAAGCAGAGCCAATAAAGCACAAAGAACCCAGTGGAAAAATAAACATACAAAAATAGAAAGTGCATGAATGTGTTACAAGACCTGTACAAAGAGCACCGGGGAGCGAGCGCCTGCCAAAGCTCTCGATGCAGCTGCAAAGTTGCATTATGCCCTGTAATAACAAGGCACTGATAACGGTGATGAATTCTCCCTTGGACAAATGATCATGAAGTTAATAGCGGATGGGGAAAGATATTCATTCTTGAGACTGGAGAGCAAAGAGAGAGTGAAAAGCCTCATCTTCATTAATGAGTGGGACTTCAAAATTATATAGTTGGAAATTATAAGAAGTAGTTACATCAAAACAATTTTTGTCTTCACTTTGCTATTTGCAAGGTTGAGATTTGGCAAGGCACTCATTTTTTCTAAGATTATTCATAGCTAACAAGATGATATTACTAACTTAACATTGTCTTATAAGGATTGGGTCATTTAATGTATATAAAGTTGTGAGAATTACCTGGTACATAATTAATGCCTAATAAACACTTAATAATAATTGTTATTTCTCTTCCTTTGAGCCATTGAATTTCAATCAGGTGACTGCTCAAGGCTCATTGGCTCCCTGAAGCATTAAACATCCACTACACCACAATATTGTTTAAAATATCTATATAGGTCAATATATCTGTATATCTATATATGACCTATTAAATCATACCTTAAAGGATTACTTTATTAAAATGATGTGTTTTTTTGTAAAAATTATAGTTTTTCAGCTCTTTGTCTGATTTACAATTTACTCCAAATATCAGCATGAAGTAAGGAAAACTATTAGCTTTGGAGTCTTACGGTCAGGTTTGTCATTCAGCTTCATTCTCCTAGACAAATTAAAATAAAAATATCTCAATTCTTCATCTGGAAAATGGTGACAATAATACCACTAGAATCATGTGACAGTTAAGATCAGGTAAACAAAGGAAGAAGGCCAAGGACATAGAAGATGCTCAACACATAGGAGAATTATCATTTTACTATGATTGTAAAAATAAATTTAAAAATAAATTATTCATCTTTTGCCAAATCAACCTTTGCATTCTTTATAATTTGATTAAATCTAGATGACAAAAATTATCTAGTATGACTTGGAAAGATAGTAAATTGGTTTCCAATAAAATATTTAATATCAATAATTAATTATTATTTTAGAATAATGTGTTATATTAAAAAATACTAGATAAAGTACATAAATGTCTTCTGATATATTTATTCTCAACAATGTTTCAAACTTGAGCTGTGCCTTCCCTGCTCAAAAGAGAACAAACAGCAGGTATTCAAAACTGACTTTCAATCCTTTGTGTTTCACTTTTTTTTTTCTATGAAAAATATTTTTGCCATTTAGCATAGCCTGTTATGTACCTTATTGAAAATGATAAATGTTAGTGGCATGGACATACTAATCACATTTTTTCATGTGCCATTTTATTGTAGAGTTTTCAATAGATACAACATGAAGTGCAAGAAAACTGATTTATCTATCTACTTAATTCTTATGAATTCCATGAATCATAAAAATGATTAAGATTTACTTCCAAAATATAAAAATTAAAAAAAAATGGAGATTTAAAAAATATTTGTTTTAAGTTCAACTGTTTTCCAGGTTGAGGGAGAAGTCAATAAGGTAGCGACTCTTTGTATCATTCTTTCCTATTGTTCTTGGGTGGACCTTTATTTTTTAGAACAAATGGTAATAATTATGTGGAATTCGATCCTATGTCACATGCTTAGTACTTACCAATTTCTGACAGCTGCCTCCCAGTATATGATCAATAGACTCTTTGAATGCGTAGCTTTTTTAGGGGGTTCTTTAAGATGTCTCCATTCCTTCTCTGATCGTGGCCAGGCAATGGATAATAATCACCTTTTGTAAAGTTCTACGGGAAATAAGTTATGATTTGTTATCACAATTATAGGAAAGACATTTTCTACTTAAAAAGAGATAAAACAGCATAAATGTATGGTAATAGGTAAAACATAGCATAACTGATCTTGGAGTGCTATGATTATGTGTAGAATAAAAAGATTATTTTGAACTAGGAGGACAAAATGGGTTACCCAAGAAAGTTAGGGCTCTGCCTTGACGAATAAAAGGAACTGTCATAGGTAGACTTGAGAGAACTAATTTTCTAAATGGAAATGTGACTATAAAATATACATATAAATATATATTATTTATATAGCATATATAGGAGGGAAATAAAAGTCTTTCATACTGCGAGTCAGTTAGCTTGATTTGTTCACAGGAGGCATATGAATAAATAGTGAGAAGTTATAGTGGAAAATATAATAGTGGCAGATAGAATCCAAGATGAGGAACCAGAAATTGATCTAGAGGCTAGTTTATTAATCTATATTGAGGTGAAGTCATGAACTAGTACCCAGCAGGAATTAAAAAGAGAAGAAAATTGCAAGAAAACCTAGAGATGTAAATTTAGAAAGATTTGACTACAAGGAAAAGTGTATGCAAAGTCAGAAAGTATACTTTGATATTGCCAAGGATGTTACTCAGCATAATTGTAAAAAAACTTATTTGATTCTGTATTGATCAGCTTTCTAATGGTATTTCTCACAGAAACATCTGAATACACATACTAGATATCCAACTGCCTGGATGAATATTGGAATCCCACTTTATTTAATATATTAGCATTTTAATATACTCCAAAGGCCAGCTAAGATCAAGTTTTCTTTTCTCTTATAAAAACTGTACCTTAACTTCTCTACAGCAATAAAAGAAAAATCTCTTAGAAAACCTTCAAAGTTATACTGAGGCAATATATTTCTATTTTGATTAAAATGTATATATTTATTCTATCTAGTTTTAATTAATTCCAAGAATGTGTGTATATCATTATAGCATGACATGTATTTTTATTTTGCATTGTTGCTATAAATAAAATTTATATTTAATTAACATTTGCAATTTGAATCCTGTATTAGGACTACAATTTATATTGACATAGAGAGAACCATATTGACATAGAGAGAGCATGTTCATAGATATGAATCATGACAAATATAATTCTGTAACAGCCTTGCCTTTGATTTAAAAAGTTGTTTCGCCTGACCTGTGGTGGCACAGTGGATAAAGCGTCGACCTGGAAATGCTGAGGTCACCGGTTTGAAACCCTGGGCTTCCCTGGTCAAGGCACATATGGGAGTTGATGCTTCCAGCTCCTCCCCCCTTCTCTCTCTCTGTCTCTCTCTCCTCTCTCTCCCTCTCTGTCTCTCTCTCTCCCCCTCTCTCTCCTCTCTAAAAATGAATAAATAAAATAAAAATAAATATATTTAAAAAATAAATAAAAAGTTGTTTCAACTTCTAGAATTGCAAAATTATCCAAGTAAAGATAGAAAGAGTCCCCTTCATGTAGTAACTCTTTTATCCTATATATAACCCAGGGTATATCTTGAATTATCTTACTACAAGGCTTCCAAAATAAATTATTATTATTTTTTTTTGTATTTTTCTGAAGCTGGAAATGGGGAGAGACAGACAGACTCCCGCATGCGCCCGACTGGGATCCACCCGGCACGCCCACCAGGGGCGATGCTCTGCCTCTCCGGGGCGTCGCTCTGCCGCAACCAGAGCCACTCTAGCGCCTGGGGCAGAGGCCAAGGAGCCATCCCCAGCGCCCGGGCCATCTTTGCTCCAATGGAGCCTTGGCTGCGGGAGGGGATGAGAGAGACAGAGAAGAAGGAGGGGGGTGGGTGGAGAAGCAAATGGGCGCTTCTCCTATGTGCCCTGGCCGGGAATCAAACCCGGGTCCCCTGCACGCCAGGCCGACGCTCTACCGCTGAGCCAACCGGCCAGGGCCAAAATAAATTACTTTTTAAGAATGTTGGTTAATTAGAAAGTATGAAGCACTATGTAGTCAATTAAGGAAACCTTTTCTCAGCACATTATGCCCAAGAGAACTTCCAAAGATAATCCCCAAAGTCATCTTCTGGAAAATAGGTAGTTTTAAATTTCCCATTTCATTGTTAAAGGAATCTTAAAAGTAAACCACAACTATGATATTGAAAATGTTATGCTCATTTTCTTCTAAGTCATCACAATATTTGTCTTCATCAATTAAGATAGAAATTTTAAAAATGTCCTTATGTAAGGGTTCTGCTATTATGTCCATTATACATTTCCTCTTTTATCAGAATATGTAATTAGGAAATATCACATGTTGAAATTTTAGTTAACCATTCCTGCTTCTTTCCATTGTTTCTTCTTTCTATGTCTCTCTCCTTTTTCTCTCTTTCTTTCTCACTTTCTATGTGTGCTCACATACATATTTGCCTGTTTAGGAATATTAAATGTTACAATTTTATCTAATCTAACAAATTGTTTTTGTATGATTTACTTATTAATGTATACCTGTGGTTCATGTTATACAAAATGCTACATAAATAGGCTGTGAAGAAAGATTATATATATATATATATATATATACACACACACACACACACACACACACACACACACACCTAAGAATGATATGCAACCTCTGAAAATTTCTCTGTCAAGCAAAACATTATTCAATGGTAAGGTCACATGAGACTATAAAGTGAAAATTTATTGACTGAAAATTAATTTTTAATTTTATTATTTTTATAAATATTTTTTGGTCTTAAAATTGAAACAACAATAAAAACAAAAAAATAACACTTCTGCCATTAAAATAGAATAAAACATTAGCTGTACAGCATATATACACAGTTATAAGGCATTATACAGTTAGTTGTCTTCATTGTAAATATAAAAACTACTTTTTAACAAAAAGTATAAAAAATAAGTTGTACTATGCATCGATAGATAATTAATTCTCTGTGATGGGTTTTATGTTTATCTAACTTCCAATAAAATGTTTATAATTTATGTTATTCAATAATAAGGTAGATTTTTTAGTAAAGTAGATTAAGTAAATAACATTATTCATATTAAATCTATTATCATTTTATGCCATTTTGAAAATATTATATTTAGCCTGACCAGGCGGTGGCGCAGAGGATAGAGGGTCAGACTGGGATACGAGGACCCAGGTTCGAGACCCCGAGGTTGCCAGCTTGAGCGCGGGCTCATCTGGTTTGAGCAAAAGCTCACCAGCTTGGACCCAAGGTCGCTGGCTCAAGCAAGGGGTTACTCGGTCTGCTGTAGCCCCACGGTCAAGGCACATATGAGAAAGCAATCAATGAACAACTAAGGTGTTGCAACAAAAAACAAATGATTGATGCTTCTCATCTCTCTGTTCCTGTCTGTCCCTATCTATCCCTCTCTCTGACTCTCTCTCTGTCTCTGTAAAAAAAAAAAGTGCAGAAAATATTATATTTAGTTTTTATAATACATAAACAATATTTTAGTTTCAAAAATAACTTAAGTAGTGTCTACCCAGCTGTCACTCTGAAGATATTTGCCTAATATGTGAGCTATGGAATAACCAATAGGATAAATTTAAATATGGATATCTACAACTTGGAATCCATACATAAAATTAATCCAAAAATGAATATATCAGTAGCATTCTAAACTCAGAAATTGAAAAATATGCATAGATTTATAAAGCAAAAGTATTTGCCATTGTTGGAAAATTTTATTTTGTGCTTATAAATTATTCATATGTACTGTGTACATTGATCAAATTTACCACATAATGGCCACTCTGGTTTATATATGTTTGACAAAGCCAAAAAGACAATGAAAAGTCTGGTCAGGAAATGAAATCCTTGTTTCCTTGTCACTGGATTATGTCATTGTTGTACTAAAGCACAACAAGACAGACAGGACATAGTAAAAGTGAGTACTAATATGTATTAAATAATTTCCTACATTTCAGCATTCATTAATATACATTTCCTTAACTGCTGGGCTAAAAGTAAATATTATTGTTGCTTATTGACTTCAATTCTCATTACATAAGTTATTAAGAACACAAAGTATTAAGAAAAAAATGAACTTCCATCTTATCATCAATGCCATTTAAGTGTCCTAAGCAGAAATTAGAGGACCCCCAACACTTCTGTAAGTGTATTAAGAATATATTGTAATAAATATATTCTGAATGACAAATCATTTCACTATAAGGCAAGAGTCTAGTCCTCAGAATGATTTGTACCTACTGGTCATTCTGGATTCCAGACTGTTCCCTCAGATCTCTTGTCTCATTTTTTATCCAACTGAGATAGTTTACTTTTAAATTCTTAAGTTTTATTGCCATATTTATCCTTCCTTCTTCTGCATACATTCTCTCTCTGCATGAATCACTGTTTAAAAACTCTTTCATCTTGTTTAGTCTAATTTTGCTTTCAGTACTCAGCAAAATCTGTGACATATGTTGGAATTTGTTGCTTCTCTTAAATACTTTAAAAAAATGATTATGTATACACCTTTATCATGCAATTAATCATAATACATTTAAAATAATATTTTACTTATCTGTTGTTCTCAATAAGCTCTCCAAAGGAAGAAAAGTTTTCATGTTTGTATCCTCAATATATTAGCTAATTGAATGAATGATAAATAGAGAATAGGTGAGTTATGTACAACATAATCTTCTAATGCCTTATGTTTCTTGATATCTTTGCTTAAATGAATCTATAAACACTTTGTTCCCAATATTTTAGTACATACACAATATTAATAATTTTCTATTGATGCAATAATTACTTTTTTATTTTTAGAGGCAGTTGCACTATTTTTGTCACCATGCTAATTAATTTATCTGCTTTATCTAATGTAACCCTCCTAACAATCCCTTAAGGAGGCTACTGTTAATTATCTTCATGTAAAATATGATAAAAGTGAAACTTAGTAAAAGGTATTTTAAATATTTCAAAACTCAGAGCTCCTATGTCAAAATGATGAACTCAAATCCAACTTTTTCTGAAAACAAAGTCAGTCTCTTAGCAACTATAAATTTATGATATTTATTCTCCATAAAAATTTCACCTAGCACTTTCTGAAAATCTTTTGGATGCCTAGTACTTATCAAACCATCTAAGATAGCCTTGTCCTGTCGGTCCTAATGGAGCTGATGTTTGTGTCAAGGCTTTTGTCTCCAAAACCTATAAAGCTTCAAGTTTCTAAAGTACTATTGCATTATATAAAGAATTCAAAGCACAAAAGCTAGACTTTGTTATATGTAAAAGCAAGTAAAATATAACCATGTCTGTGACTCTGTGTCACACTTTATCTGAGCGTAAAGGAGCAAAGAAAAGTTCCAATGTGAAAGCAGTTCCTCCATATTCTAATTAGAGCTGCACTTTCCATAAATCCCGGGCAGGTTTCTAAGAAGCTAGGTCAGTGACCAAGGTTTAAAAGAGATTACAACCTTTCTCTTATCTCATCATCTCAAATACATTCACTCTCACTTAATATCTAAAACTTTTATTAAAAATAGTCTTATATAGATTGACTTGGTCAAATCTATTTATTCTGGGATATCTCGCCACGTCACCAGTTATATCTGTCTTATATACCTTTTATCAATGATTGGTCAGCTTCTAATCTACTGTGGGCCACAGTTTAGGTGCTCAATAAATACATGTTGAATGAGTGGATGATTGCATTTCTCAAACCCTATTATAGTAATGACACAGCTTTTGTTTCCAGTAGGACACCCTAACACTTTTTCCTTTCACTAGTACCCTTTCTCCCCTTTCTACCACCAGCATACACGTGCATGCACACACACAAATACATCCTCAGAAAAATGACATACGGATAAAGAAAATGATTGTACAATATTTGCATTCATTTAAACATAGATCTAGCTACATTTTCTAACTTCTATGCTCTATTTCCGAATGTTCATTCTATTTAGAATACATTTGTCTCTATTACATTATCTAATTTTATAAAAAATTAGAATGTACGTTATAAGCCAGCTTCACTTTCTCAGTCTGACTTCGCATGAGAGAAAAAAAAAGTCTTGAAAAAATGTCTCATTTGGAAAGTTATCTAAAATTTAGATTCATCACTGAGGACCAATGATAGTAATCATCAATTTTCATTGGAGATAACTCAATGATTAGAATGTTAGAAGAGCATAGTAAATAGTGCCTTGTAGGAGGAGGTGAATTGAACCAGAGTTACCAATTTATAAAAGCAAAAGCAGCCCTGGCCGGTTGGCTCAGCGGTAGAGCCTCGGCCTAGCGTGCGGAGGACCCGGGTTCGATTCCCGGCCAGGGCACACAGGAGAAGTGCCCATTTGCTTCTCCACCCCTCCGCCGTGCTTTCCTCTCTGTCTCTCTCTTCCCCTCCCGCAGCCAAGGCTCCATTGGAGCAAAGATGGCCCGGGCGCTGGGGATGGCTCTGTGGCCTCTGCCTCAGGCGCTAGAGTGGCTCTGGTCGCAACATGGCGACACCCAGGATGGGCAGAGCATCGCCCCCTGGTGGGCAGAGCGTCGCCCCTGGTGGACGTGCCGGGTGGATCCCGGTCGGGCGCATGTGGGAGTCTGTCTGACTGTCTCTCCCTGTTTCCAGCTTCAGAAAAGTGAAAAAAAAAAAAAAAAAAAAAAAAAGCAAAAGCAGTGTATCTTTGATGATATTGATAGAGAAGTTATGAGGAAGTGGGGGGGGGTAAACTGAGGAATATATTGTGTAAGTTCAGTAAGAAATCAAACTTCAGATTTTTAAAAATTTATTCATTTTTAGAGAAAGAGAGAGAAGAGGGGAGGAGCAGGAAGCATCAACTCCCATATGTGCCTTGAGCAGATAAGCCCACGGTTTCAAACTGGCAACCTCAGTGTTCCAGGTCAGTGCTTTATCCACTGCACCACCACAGGTCAGTTCAAGAAATCAAACTTCAAAAATGACACTAGAGGTAGTGGATATTTGAGGAAGCCAATGGGTAAGAGATGGAATCCCCTGAGGTCTAGGTAAAGTTAAGATTCCAGTGAGCACAGCAGGGAAATGAGATGACAGGCTCCACTATTAGTGGTAAAATCAGCAACATCTTCTGGGGAGAGGATTCTGGAATTTAGAAACTATCATCCGATGTTAAAGTGAATTTACCAGTCAGTGGTCAAATCCTCAGTATTAAAAAAAGCTTCCTGACCAAGCGGTGTCGCAGTGGATAAAGCGTCAGATTGGGACGCAGAGGACCCAGTGAAACCCCAAGGTCGCCAGCTTGAGCGCGGGCTCATCTGGTTTGAGCAAAGCTCACCAGCTTAAGGCCAAGGTTAATGGCTTGAGCAAGGAGTCAACTCGCTGTAGCCCCCCAGTCAAGTTACATATGAGAAAGCAATCAATGAGCAACTAAAGGTGCTGCAACAAAGAATTGATGCTTCTCATCTCTCCTTTCCTGTCTGTCCGTCCCTATCTATCCCTCTCTCTGTCTCTTTCACACACACACACACACACACACACACACACACACACACACACATAGGAAAAAAAAGCTAATACTAGTTATTTAAGTTATGTTAGGTCCTCTGATGCCTGATTTAAAAAAAAAAAATTATAGGCCATTTTTTTAGTGCCCACAAAGATAAAACAACAATAAAAATTCATAGTTTGGAAGTTTTAGCATCACTTGAACAAGTTGATTCAGTCATTTTTTTCTTGACTTTTGCTTCTTTCATGCTAGAAATTAAACTTTGTTTAGCTTTTATCAGCACATATTACTACATAAGAATTTTAGTGTTTATACTTATTTTTGTTCTACTTACTTAATGGAGGCTAAGTACCTCCCCCTTCATACTTTCCAGTCCATTTCAGTACTTTCTTCTCTCTAAAAATGTATTACCTTACCTCTAGAGTCTTTTCGTCTTGAGAAAGTTGACAGGCTCATACTTAAAAATAACTGTTTTGGAAATTCAGTAGAGCTTCTGTTTCAAATTCTCTCTTAAGTGAATAATAAGCCCAAGAGCTATTGAAATGAATCAATTTTTCACTTTCATATCTTTGGAAACTCTCTAAAAAAAGCTATAATAATATTCAAGAGTGATACTAAATTTAAATATTTACTTAGTATAACGACCACAGTTTTAGAAATTATTGTTTAGAGTGTAAAGGGAATGGGATGTCACAACCTAGAAAATACCCTATAATGTTCAGTTAAATTTTAAATATAAAAGGAGGTTTGAATGAAAAAGTACATTTACCCTTTGCTTCAATTTTTTAAAAATTGATATAGTCAATTCATTTTGAAATGTCACAGAGAACTGTATGTATATAGTTTATGGATAGCAAGTCAAGACAGGCATATTTATAGAAAAGGTTGAGAGCCCCTCTGTCAGATCATTATTGAAGATTTCAGAAGCTCTGTTACATTCCTAAGGAAATCCCTTAGGAATTATAGTATATAGATAATATCATTCATATCTATTAATCCAAGCACAAAAATATCTTCTTCATATGTTGTGAGTTAGTGTCCTATTGCTACTGTACCACATTACTTTAATTTAGTGGCTTAAAAATATAAATTTATTATCTTAGAATTCTCTAGGTTAGAATCCCAATATGGATACCACTGGGATACAAAACAAGTTATCAGCAGAGATGCTTTCCTTTCTGAAAACTCAAAGGGAAAATCTGTTTTTAAGGATGTTTGTGACTATTCAGGGATGCCCCAGATAATTCAGTATAATCTCTTTATTTTGATGTCACTCACTTTAATATCAACTATAATCTAAATTTCCCTTTGCCATGTAACAAAATATAGTCAAAGATTCCAGGGTTAAGACATTGACATCTTTGAGGGTGGGCATTATTCTGTCTGCTATATTTTCTATAACCTATTTCCTTCATTTTACCTGGAAATCCAACAAGAATTGATGTCTAGATCAATCCACATGTTCACCTCATTATGATTTTAACTGAGCAGCTGCACTCTTCTCTCTAAATTAGATAAAATAAATCTCAAATTTGAGGTTTTTTCTGCTGTTTCCCTCACCAATACTTTCTGTGTTATACTTGTGGGCAAAAAGAATAGAATGGTGTCTTTACATAAAATAAATTAATGAAAAGGAAGTTGAACGATAAGTCCTGAAAAGAGGCAAGACATGATAGCCATTCTGAAAGGTGTGAGATGCTACCTCACTGTGCTTTTAATCTGCATTCTCCAATGATTAGTGATACTGACTTCTTTTTCACATGTTTATTGACCCTCTGTTTGTACTTTTTGGAGAAGTGTCCGTTTGGCTTATTTGTTTACATAGATTCTAGGGTCACCCGAATGCATCCCCCTTTCCCCATATTCCACTCAACATCTCCCTTGACCAAGTCACTACAGCGCCCTCCCCCCTTCCCTTCAGGTTTATCCCATCCTATCATCCCCTTTCCCTCTGTCCTCTTTTCCTCTGGCCCCTTTGATCCCTCCTCTGTCTCAATTCCATTCCTCAGTTTTCATTATTCCTTGGATTCCTCAAATGAGTGAGGTCATATGATATTTTTCTTTCTCTGCCTGACTTATTTCACTCAACATAATAGTTTCCAGGTCCCTCCATATTGTTGCAAAAGGTAATATTTTCTTATTTTTCATAGCTTCATAGTATTTCATTGTATATATATGTACCACTGCTTTTTAATCCACTCATCCACTGACAGACACATGGGCTGTTTCCAGATCTTCGCTATTGTGAACAATACTGCCATAAACATGGAGGTTTATTTCCTTTTTTCAGTTGGTGATATGGTGTCCTTGGGATATATTCCTATAAGTGGGATGGCTGGGTGAAAGCTCAGTTCTATTTTTAATTTTTTGAGGAATCTCCATACGGTTTTCCACAGTGGCTGCATTGCCACCAGCAGTACAGGAGGGTTCCCTTTCTCCACATCTTCGCCAGCACCTATCATGTGTTGTTTTGTTAATGAGCGCCATTCTGACTGGTGTAAGGTGGTATCTCATTGTGATTTTAATTAGCATTTTTCTAATGATTAATTTTGTTAAACATTTTTTCATATGTCTATTGGCCATCTGTATGTCCTCTTTGGAGAACTGTCTATTCATTTCTTGTGCCCATTTTATGATTGGATTGTTTGTCTTCCTGGTGTTGAGTTTTACAAGTTCTTTATACATTTTGGTTATTAACCCTTTATCAGACATATTGTTGAATATGTTCTCCCATTGTGTGGTTTGTCTTTTTATTTTGTTCATATTGTCTTTAGCCGTGCAAAAGCTTTTTAGTTTGATATAGTCCCATTTGTTTATCCTGTCTTTTATTTTATTTACCTGTGGAGATAAATCAGCAAATATATTGCTGCGAAAGATGTCGGTGAGCTTACTGCCAATGTTTTCTTCTAAGATGCTTATGGTTTCACGGCTTACATTTAAGTCCTTTATCCATTTTGAGTTTATTTTTGTGAGTGGTGTAAGTTGGTGGTCTAGTTATATTTTTTTGCAGGTAACTGTCCAATTTTCCCAACACCATTTTTTGAACAGGTTGTCTTTACTCCATTGTATTTCCTTACCTCCTTTGTCAAATATCAGTTGTCCATAGAGCTGTGGGTTTATTTCTGGGTTCTCTGTTCTGTTCCATTGATCTATGTGCCTGTTCTTATGCCAGTACCATGCTGTTTTAAGTACAATGGCCTTGTAGTATAACTCAATATTAGGAAGTGTGATACCTCCCACTTTATTCTTCTTTTTCAAGATTGCTGAGGCTATTCGTGTTCTTTTTTGGTTCCATATAAATTTATGGAATATGTGTTCTATATCTTTGAAGTAAGTCATTGGTATTTTAATTGGTATTGCATTGAATTTATAAATTGCTTTGGGTAATATAGACATTTTAATGATGTTTATTATTCCTAACCATAAGCACGGTATCTGCTTCCACTTGTTTGTGCTTCCTTGATTTCTTTTATCGATGTTTCATAATTTTCTAAGTACAAGTCTTTAACCTCCCTGGTTAAATTTACTCCTAGGTACTTTTTGTTGTTGTTGCAATAGTGAAGGGGATTGTTTCCTAATTTCTCGTTCTGACAGTTCATTGTTCGTGTATAAAAATGCTTCTGATTTCTGTGTATTAATTTTATGTCCTGCCACCTTGCTGAATTTGTTTATTAGGTCCAGTAGTTTTTTGACTGAGGCTTTAGGGTTTTCTATATACAGTATCATATCATCTGCAAATAATGATAGTTTTACTTCTTCTTTTCCAATTTGGATGCCTTTTATTTCTTCTTCTTGCCTGATTGCTATAGCTAGCACTTCCAGTATTATTTTGAATAAAAGTGGTGAAAGGGAGTACCCCTGTCTTGTTCCTGATTTTAGGGGGATTACTTTTAATTATTGTTCATTAATTATGATGTTGGCTGTTAGTTTGTCATAGATGACTTTTATCATGTTGAGGTATGTTTCCTATATCCCTACTTTGCTAAGAGTTTTGATCAGGGGTCATCAAACTTTTTTGAACAACCAAACAGCACTGCGATTGGCCCACCATGAAAGCTGGAACACCCACTAGTGGGCAGTAGTGACCAGATTGACCAGCACTGCAAAAGTGGGTGTTTTTTATAAAATTTTGATGACCCCTGGTTTTGACCATAAATGGGTGCTGGATTTTATCAAATGCTTTTTTCTGCATCTATTGAAATTATCATATGGTTTTTCTCCTTTGTTTTGTTTATATGGTGAATCACATTAATTGATTTATGAATGTTGTACCATCCTTGCCTCCACAGAATAAATCCCACTTGATCATGATCTATGATTTTGTTCATGTATTGCTGGATCTAGTTTGCTAATATTTTGTTGAGGAATTTAGCATCTAAATTCATCAGGGATATCAGCCTATAATTTTCTTCTTTGTATTGTCTTTGCCGGGTTTTGGAATCGGAATTATGCTCACCTCATAAAAAGAACTTGGAAGTAATCCTTCCACTTGAATTTTTTGAAATAGCTTGGGAAGGATAGGAGTTAGTTCTTTGAATATTTGGTAGAAAAATCACCACTGAAACCATTGGGTCCAAGGATTTTGTTTTTTGGGAGCTTTTTGATAACTGTTTCAATCTCTTTTGTTGTAATTGGTCTGCTTAGGTCAGGGGTCCACTAACTATGGCCTGCATAGTTAGTGCACCATTTATCTGGCCCCTGGTGCACTTCCAGAAGGGGCACCTATTTCATTGGTGGTCAGTGAGAGGAGCACAGGATGCGGCATTGCTCACATACAGTACTACTTCCGGTGACGTGGGATGCATGCGTCATGGCTCCAGAAGCACATCATATCACTTGTTACGGTTAGTAGTGACAGATATGGAACCAGACATTGACCATCGCATTAGCCAAAAGCAGGCCCATAATTCCCATTGAAATACTAGTCAGTTTATTGATTTAAATTTACTTTTTCTTTATTTTAAATATTGTATTTGTTCCCATTTTGTTTTTTTTTTTAATTAAAATAAGATATGTGCAGTGTGCATAGGGATTTGTTCATAGTATTTTTTTTTTATAGTCTGGCTCTCCAACGGTCTGAGGGACAGTGAACTGGCCCCCTGTGTAAAAATTTGGGGAAACCCTGGTTTAGGTTTTCTGGTTCTTCCAGATTGATTTTTGGAAGATTATATGTTTCAAGAAAATTGTCCATTTCACTGAGGTTGTTTAATTTTTTGGCATACAGTTCTTCATAGTATTTTCTTACAATATTGTGTATTTCTGTTGTTTCAGTTGTTATTTCTCCACTCTCATTTTTAATTTTATTTATTTGAGTCCTCTCTCTTCTTTTCATGGCGAGTCTCGTTAAAGGTTCATCAATCTTGTTTATCCTTTCAAAATACCAGCTCTTGGTTTCATTGATCCTCTGTATTGTTTATTTAGCCTCTATGTCATTTGTTTCCGCTCTGATCTTTTTTATTTCCTTCCTTCTACTACCTCTGGGCCTTATTTGCTGTTCTTTTTCTAGTTCTTTTTTAGATGAAAGATTAGTATGTTTATTTGAGCTTTTTCAAGCTTCTTATGGAATGCTTGAAGTGCTATGAACTTCCATCTCAGGACTACTTTTGCTATGTCCCATAAATTTTGAGTTGTTGTATGTTCATTATCATTCATTTCTAGGAATTTTTTATTTCTTCTTTGATTTCATTGATAACCCATTCGTTATTTAATAACATGTTATTTAGTTTCCATCTGTTTGAGTATTTTTCAGTTTCTCTGTTGTGGTTGAATTCTAGTTTCATGCCATTGTGTGGTGGGGACCAAATAAATTGCCTTAGGGTGCTGCATGTGGCCCACAGGCCATAGTTTGGGGATCCCTGATCTAGTGTATCTTTTAAGTCTATTGTTTTTTTGTTCATTTTATTTCTTAAGGATCTATCTAGTGATGTTACTGGGATATTGAAATCTCCTACTATTTTAGTATTGCTTTTGATCTCACCCTTTACATCCCTCAAAGTCTGCTTTATATATTTAGGTGCTTCTATATTAGGTGCATAGATATTTATGATGGTTATATCTTCCTGTTTGATTGCTACCTTTGTCATTATGTAGTGACCTTCTTTATCTTTTACTATAGCCTTGGTTTTAAAGTACATTTTGTCTGATGTAAGTTTTGCTACCCCAGCTTTTTTTTCATTTCTATTTGCATGAAATATTTTGTTCCATCCTTTTACTCTCAGTCTTTGTGCATCTTTTGTTTTAAGATATGTATCTTGTAGACAGCATATGTATGGGTCCCATTTTCTTATCCAAGAAGCTACCCTATGTTTCTTAACTGGATCATTTAATCCATTTATATTTAAGGTTATTATTGATATGTACTTGTTTATTGCCATTTTATTCTTTAAAGCTGTATTCCTCTTTTGCTATATTCTTTTCCCACTTTGATCTGTTTACAACAGGCCCCTTAACATTTTCTGCAGCACCGGTTTGCTTGTAATGAATTCCTTGAGTGTTTTTTTTTTGTTGTTTTTGTTTTTGTTTTTTTGCCGGGAAGCTTTTTATTTCTTCTTCAATTTTAAATGATAGCCTTGCTGGATAAAGTAGTCTTGGTTGTAGGCTCTTGTTCTGCATTACTTTGAATATTTCTTGCCATTCCCTTCTGGTGTCAAGTGTTTCTGTTGAGATGTTGGATGTCATCCTTATGGGGGTTCCTTTGTAGGTGATAACTTTTTCTTTTCCTAGCAGCTTTTAGTATTTTCCCTTTATCACTTAGCTTTGGTATTTTAATTATGATGTGTTTTGGTGTATGTTTCTTTGAGTTTCTCTTTAATGGAGTTCTCTGTGCTTCTTGAACTTGTGAGACCCTTCCATGCATCAATTTAAGAAAGTTTTCAGCTATGATTTGATTGAATAAAGTTTCTATCCCTTGTTCTTTCTCTTCTTATTCAAGAACCCTTATGATGTGGATGTTATTTTTCTTCATGTTGTCACAGAGCTCTCTTAGAGTTTCCTCAGACTTTTTCCATCTCTTTTCTTTTTTCTGCTCTGCTTCCATGCCTTTGTTCATCCTGTCCTCCAACTCACTGATTTGATCCTCAGGTTCATCCATCCTGCTTTTAATTCCTTCCATGTGGTCTTCATTTCTGATTTTGTATTTGTCACCTCCAACTGATTCTTTTTTAATATGTCAATGTCCTTTTTTATACTTGCTATGTCTTTATTTAGGTGTTCATAATGACCATCCATTGTTATTCTAAGATCCCTAAGCATCCTAACAATCATTATTTTAAACTCTGCATCTGGTAATTTGGTTATGTCCATATCACTCAGTTCCTTTTCTGGAGGTTTCTCTTATGGTTTCATTTGGATTGAACTTCTCTGTCTTCTTATTATGTTTGTGTGTTTGAGTGTGTTGTTGGTAGGACTGTTTGAGTCTAGACTTGATGTGGTCTGCCTCCAATTTTCAGTTGTGTTATTTAGGTTTTTTTGAGTTGGCATCAGCTGATGTTTGTAATCCACTGTCATGTTGGGCTTTTCTAGTAGAGCTGCTTTGATGTCTTGATTTGTTTGTTTGCTTCTCAGTTATCTTATCTCGGTGGTAATCTTGTTTACTGATCCCAGCAGAGGGCTTATTTGAAACTGTATCAAAAAATGCAGTGGGTGTAACCTGAGACTCTGAAGGCCTGATCTGCCAGTTACTCTTTCTGGGGGTGGGGTGCTTTCTCTGCTTCAGTAGATGGAGGTGTATCTCAGATCTCCATGGAGACCTGAGTTACTGCCCCTCATCTCCACTTCTTGTTTTCAACTGTCTCTTTTTGCTGTGATTGGAGCTGGATAGATTTCTGGAGATGGGTCACCCAGAACCACTTTAGTCTTGTGTTATGTGGAAGGATCAACCCCTTCCCCACCCATGGCCACCTCCATCACTGGATGAGTCAGCTTCTCAGATTCTCCCATGCATTCCTCTGCCCATCACTGTCTGTCTCTCTCTCTCTCCCCTTTCCTTTTAGAAGACAAGCCAGCCTTTTCAACATGCCTTGTTCCCAGGTCCCCAGTCAAGTAGCTGTGAGTGATATTTTTTACTCTTTTCCTTGGAACAAAACCCCCCCTCATTCCTGTAAGCAAGGGAGACCCTCCACTCAGCACTCCCTACCAGGCTTAGTGTGGCTTTTTCTTTGCTCCTTGGTTTTTGGGAGCTGTTCTTGTAGTCCAGAGTTGGTTTTTCATGCTGATTGTTCCTAAATTAATTTGTAATCCTGTTTGGTATTGTGAGCTGGGAGTCTGTGCATCTGCCTACTCCACTGCCATCCTCAGGTCTCCCCATTCTGCTTGTTTTTTATGATATATACAGTTGAATGAGATCCACTAAAGTAAAGGGATAAAAGAGGTCAGAAAAAAATAAGCTCTTGGGTATTTCAACAGTTTGAGTACAGGGAGAGAGAAAGAAGCAAGGTAGAATGAGAGGGATTAACCAGTGAAGGAGGAGGAAGATTGCAGGAAATAGTGCTCTTCAAGGAAAAAGTGGGACAAGCATTTCATGAAGGTAAATATCAACTTTGTTAACTGCTGCTGACAAATTAAGTAAGATGAAAAATGAGAATTGACTGTTGGCTTTAGCAGTATGATGTTCACTGATGGTCCTGATACAACTGTTTCAGATCATGTTGGATTCCAGGAAGTAGGAGACAACAGGACATTGTCATCAAATAGAAAGAATCACCTTGAACATTTTGTTCTAATTGATAGCAGAGAAAAAAACAAAATGGAAGGGGATGATGAGTGAAGAAATCTTAATTTGTAAAAATAAAAAATGTGACATCATGTAACCAAATAGCACACAGTGGAAACTGTTCATGTAGGAGAGAGAGAGTAGACTTTCTGGAGCAAGATTCTTGGGTAGAAAAGAGATCATGGAACCTAGTGAACAACTGAAGGGAATGGATTTGAATAGAATTGCAAAAATGTCATTTATTAGAGAGAAGGCAGAGATAAAAAATTCAGATCAGTCAAGAGGCATTGTGAAAAAACACATTAATTTTTTGTAATTGGTTTTATTTTTCAGTGAAATAGCAACTTTGGTCACTGGCTGAGGATTGAAGGGAAAGAGAGGTATTAGAGACTTGAGATGACTGTGTGGAATAGTAACCTAGATATGAACAGATGAACAAAAATATATACACTTATTTTTTTTCTTTAAATCTTAGTAATATTTCATCAGTACTATTACTCTATTCCTGCTTTTTAAAAATAATTCAAAACAGTTTATTTATATTTGTATCTCTTGGAATAAGACCATATAGATTGCTTTTCAATCAGAATGAAGTAAATGTAAGAAACTTAATATTAAACATAATTTTTACTGGTTTAATATACTACTTCACCAGAAGTCCAGCTGTGGAAAATTGACATTTAGTAAAGATATTTTGAAGGAAATATGAGTCCCACCTACTCTTCACAATTCTTCCAGGTTTATACATGTAGTAGGCTACACTAATACAAAGCAATGCATGATATATATATATATAGATAGATATAGATATAGATATATAGATAGATATATAGATAGAGATATATAGATAGAGATATAGATATATATAGATATATATCATTCTAGTCACCACAAAGTTGTGTTCATGAGTTATAAATTAATACCAGCTCTCCTTGACTTTTCTAAGATATCATATACAAAATGTTCTTGGTTGAAACATCTATGGTTTTAAATGTTTTCTAACAATGCTGGCCAGGATATCTCATTAAACTGCTAAACGTTTGAAAAATATTTCTCTGGAGTTACAGTACAAGGGATATTTCTAGAACTAGGCCAAAAGAGCATTTACTAGGTAGGCAGTCTAAAAATATTACACTCAAGGAAACATAAGCTATAGAGCAAAGAATGAACAGAGTTCAAAAGCTGAAAATTTAGGTCAACACAAATGCCAAACCTGAAAGGTCTGTGGCAGAATTTAGGTTCAATGATAAATTGAGAGGGACGTGGAGTAAGGATGATGTATTGATGGACTGGTGAGAAGCAACATGGGTCAGATGAACGTCCTGAACACTTAATGTCTTCTACCCCTTGACCTCTAAACCAGCCTGGCTTACTAATACCCATGGAAGAGGTGAGAACCAGATATAATAAAGACTTTTCAAATTAGCATTTTGAAGTTGACCTGGCTGGTATGTTAGGTTGATAAGAAAATTGGGACCTCTTATGGGTTAGATCTTTTATTGTTTGTAAATAGTGGTGCATTAGACTATCCTCGTATTCTAATAATTTAAGCATGCAATCTGCTATTCATTCCAGTTCTGTCTGGAGCTTCTTATATTATATACTCATTGAGCACTTAGAAATCTATATCTAACACAAAACTAAAAGGGAGGTTGATGTATATGACCCTGCTTTTTCAGATTTCTATATGTTATTAACTTTGCAAGATGTATAAAGTCTCATGATTCTCCAGACTACCAATGTTGGGACTATAAAGCAGCAAAAATCAGTAGAATCTGAGAATAAGAAAATGGTTATTGTGTCTAAAATATTAGAAATAATTTTGTAACTATTAACCTTAAAACTTCAAGGATATCTCTTAAAGTTGCCTTGGACTAAGTACTTTTGTCCTTTTATTTTCCTTATGGAGAAAATAATGCAGTCATATTCAGTAAAATATGCAAAATATGTCCTACTGTTTAATTTCCATATGTAGTCAGTAGTTTCCTACCTAGTTAAAAATTAAAGGAATTGTGCATCAATTATCCCAACAATCAGAGTATATCAAAGTCTTTTCTTTCTTTTTTTATGACAGAGACAGAGAGAGGGACAGATAGGGAAAGACAAGAAAGGAGAGAGATGATAAGCAGCAATTCTTCATTGTGGCACTTTAATTTTTATTTTATTTATTTATTTATTTATTTATTTATTTATTTGTATTTTTCTGAAGCTGGAAATGGGGAGAGACAGTCAGACAGACTCCTGCATGCGCCTGACAGGGATCCACCCGGCACGCCCACCAGGGGTGACACTCTGCCCACCAGGGGGCGATGCTCTGCCCCTCCAGGGCGTTGCTCTGCCGCGACCAGAGACACTCTAGCGCCTGGGGCAGAGGCCAAGGAGCCATCCCCAACGCCCGGGTCATCTTTGCTCCAATGGAGCCTTGGCTACGGGAGGGGAAGAGAGAGACAGAGAGGAAGGAGGGGGTGGGGTGGAGAAGCAAATGGGTGCTTCTCCTATGTGCCCTGGCCGGGAATTGAACCCGGGTCCCCCGCACGCCAGGCCGATGCTCTACCACTGAGCTAACCGGCCAGGGCCCATTGTGGCACTTTAGTTATTCACTGATTGCTTTCTCATATGTACCTTGACTGGGGGACTACAGTAGACAGAGTGATCCTTTGCTCAAGCCAGCAACCTTGGGCTCAAGCTGGTGAGCCTTGCTTAAACCAGATGAGCCCGTGCTCAAGCTGGAGACCTCAGGGTTTCGAACCTGCATCCTCCACGTCCCAGGCCGATGCTCTATCCTCTGTACCACTGCCTGGTCAGGCTATCAAAGTCTTAATGATAGCAAATAGACTATCTTAATTATGTACTTTCCTGTAATGTTAATATGCACTATGGTTGGTATCTTTTTAATTACTTAATGTGGCCAGCCAATATGTCAGTCACATAAAAGAGCTTGGAAGCTGGGCTTAGATCATCCTTTGTATTGGGAAAACTGGTGCATAAAGTGAGATTTATCCTAAGCTGCTTCATACTGCCAAGTTCATAGAATTATCTGATATAGACAATGTTTGGAACAAATAAGCCTATCTAACAATACCTTTTCTTGGAAGCAAAATTAGGACCCTCTTAGAGTAAGGCAAGGGAACTACCATGGCCAAATACAATGATACCTGCTGGTTCTAGTAAAACAAACATGTCCAGGCATGAAAATGAGGTTTTCATTATAGATTACTAGTACACTTTTAATCAGATATTGCTCATCTAAGCAGCAACAGATCTGATACTAGGAAATTTACCCAGTTTGCTAATTATATGACTGAAACTCTCAGTTTTACTCATTGCCATTTTCTTCCAGTTAATCCCAACACATACAAGGAAACTAGCCCTCAAATCATGCCAGATTTAAGAGCATCTTAAGCATTTTAAATATTTGGGCCATTTCTTTGACCTAAATATTTAAATGAGTTGGTTGAAGCTGTCTCATAAATAAATAGATGCTATGGAAAGGAAATTTCTTCTTGGAGGTCTTCAGTTATGCTTGAAAAAATGTTCAAGAGATGTTTTTCTTATTGACCAAATATCATTCCTACTATTTTTTCTTAGTTTTAGCATTTGTTATTCCTTGGACTACACTTATCCTCTATACTGTCATTACTACCTTTAAAACTTTTGAGTTATGTTTTATCTAAAATTATTTTTCTCAGCCTTCCAGAACCTGGTTTTTGACTAGAAAATAGTAAAATATCCTAGATATTGAGAAAGTAATATAAATTAAATTTGAATCCTTTAATCTTTGATATTACAAATAGGTGCACTTCCCTGTCAGAGACAGAAGAAAAGTCTACCATCACTTGAAACCCAACTTGAAATGTGGGTACATTGCACAATATTCCTCCCCTGTGAGGACCAAAATTCTTATTTTTAAACAATATCCTCATGGTTTTAATATTTATTAGAGTAAGTTCCCTCTTAATATATTTTTATGTCTAAAATAATTTTATTTTCTCCTACGGGTTCATTCAAATGAAACCTTTGTATGTTGATATATAGTCCAAAATAACCATTTTGAAACTGTGATTTTTACTGAATTTAAATTTGGAACTTAATTTGAATAAAAAGGCATCTTTATAAGACCTTATCCGAAACCTTCCAGGAGAGATGTGTTTGAAAACTCAGAATTTTTCATATTTTGTAAAGTAACATGGGATCTGTATACTACATAAAGCTTGTGCAAGGACTACAGTGAAATCTTGTAATGCAACATTGTATTTTTGCTTTAGGGGGGAGTAAAGAGCTATAAAAAGATTTATGTTACTTTATATAAGAATATGTCACAAAACAATTTTCCATGAAGATTGGTATTTGAGAGGATTTTGTATGGCAGATATGGATTTTGGACCAACATTTGGTTTTCTCACCCAGGATCCTGAAACAATTTTTTGTTTATGAAAATTGGAAAAAATCAATTTAAAGAAACATAAATAAAAATTATAGTGTTAAGTTTCATGCATGTCTTTTTAAAGTTGCTCTATATGTTTATCAATTAAGAAACAATGGTTAATGGAAAACTTATGAAAATATATAAGTATAATTGGTCATGGCCACTACATAATATTTTGGCATAAATATTCTGCATTCAATCATATTACATGAATTCTTATTAGTTCTAATTGTATTTCTGTTAATTCTTTTTTTTTTTTCCAGAGACAGAGAGTCAGAGAGAGGGATAGATAGGGACAGACAGACAGGAATGGAGAGAGATGAGAAGTATCAATCATCAGTTTTTCCTTGCGACACCTTAGTTGTTCATTGATTGCTTTCTTATATATGCCTTAACCATGGGCATTCAGCAGACCAAGTAACCCCTTGCTTGAGCCAGCAACCTTGGGTCCAAGCTGGTGAGCTTTTGCTCAAACCACATGAGCCCGTGCTCAAGCTGGCGATGTTGGGGTCTCAAACCTGGGTTTTCCGCATCCCAGTCTGACGCTCTATCCATTGTGCCACCGCCTGGTCAGGTGTCTGTTAATTCTTTATTATGAATTTAAGGAAACAAATTTTCTTCCCCTTCTGTGTACTTATATGTCTTTGTTAAGAAATAGTAAATTCAGGCCCTGGCCGGTTGGCTCAGCGGTAGAGCATCGGCATGGCGTGCAGGGGACCCGGGTTCGATTCCCGGCCAGGGCACATGGGAGAAGCACCCATTTGCTTCTCTACCCCGCCCCCCTCCTTCCTCTCTGTCTCTCTCTTCCCCTCCTGCAACCAAGGCTCTATTGGAGCAAAGATGGCCCCGGCGCTGGGGATGGCTCCTTGGCCTCTGCCCCAGGCGCTAGAGTGTCTCTGGTCGCGGCAGAGCAACGCCCTGGAGGGGCAGAGCATCGCCCCCTGGTGGGCAGAGCGTCTCCCCTGGTGGGCGTGCCGGATGGATCCCGGTCGGGCGCATGCGGGAGTCTGTCTGTCTCTCCCCGTTTCCAGCTTCAGAAAAATACAAAAAAAAAAAAGTAAATTAAGAGATCAGCATTTTCTTTAAATTCAATCAAAATACATATGAATGCATACACATCTATGTGTATTTATGTATACATGCATAATACATGTGTCTATTCTAATGCATATAATGCACAAATACTATGTAAACCTAGATGTGTGTGTGTATAGCTTAAGCTAATAAAGGTAATCACTGTAAAGGAGGCAGTTGTAAAATTCTTATTTATTTAGAACACTTATTTAAACTAGATTAACATTTTGGCATCTTGAAATGCTCAATTACTTGATTCTTTTGACCTCATATAATAAAGAAATACATTGTTTTATTTAAGAATATTAGATCATCTCATTCTTTTAAAAAACATTTGATCATGGTATCTCTTCTATTATCTATTTAATCCACTTTTATATAATATTTAAATAATACTTTTAAACTTACACCTATAAGTAGATAGTTAGCCATGTGTCATATTTTTATTTGTGGTTCATACAAAATTCATAGAACAGAGTATAAAGATGTCTCTTTTTTCTTATCTTTGGGCAGTTTATATAAGAAAGAGATTTTCCCCATGTGTAAAATAACCCAAAAGTGTTATTAATTCACATGAAGCTTTTTGGTGGATAATTTGTTAATAATTTTATTGACATAGTTCCAGAGCTTTGTATAGTCAGGTTTCTCTTTCTTTTTTGGGGGGGTATTTTTCCAATGTTAGAAGGGGAGGCAGTCAGACAGAATTCCACATGCACCCAACAGGTGTCCAGCCGGCATGCCCACCAGGGGTGATGCTCTGCCCAGCTGGGGCATTGCTCCATTGTGGCCAGAGCCATTGTAGTGCCTGCGGCAGGGGCCATGGAGTCATCCTCAGTGCCCAGGCCAACTTTGCTCCAATGGAGCCTTGGTTGCAGGAGGGAAAGAGAGAGATAGAAAGGAGAGGTGGGAAGGTTGGAGAAGCAGATGGGTGCTTCTCCTGTGTGCCCTGACCAGGAGTTGAACTCTGGTCTTCCATACGCTGGGCCAACGCTCTACCATTGAGCCAACTGGCCAGGGGGGTTTTCTCTTTTCTTGAATACATTTGTGGTATCTACATTTTCCTGATATATTAATTGTAAAATTTTTATGCATGTTTATAAAACTGTACCTAGAGCAAAATTATAATTTTTAATAATGTGCTTGTGATTATTTAAAAATGATATACTTCTAATAAATTTTGAATAAATGTATTGAAATATGTCATTTTACAATATTTTCATGCATCAAATTACATATTTGTATAAATGTGTAAATATATAATTATTTATTTAGTTATAAATTTCTTATTTAAATACAACCATATAATACATACTCACATTTAAATAAAACTATGAAGCAAAATGACTTTTAAATAGAATTACATGTGATATCATACACTCAGACCTCTCTTAATAGATTGGCTTGGTCAGTAAAGCAAACATCATTTACTCAGTATATAAACTTTTCTTAAAAATAATTGATCCCATGTTTATCTTAAGGCAAAATACATTTTTCTGAACTGTATATTATCTCAGAATGTTTTCTCAGAGTGATTTTATCATTTGTTAGAACAACTCAAGCTATCTGCTGGGTAATGGATATCCCAAGGCTTAATACATTTGCAATAAATGCTCTCCCAAAACATAATTACTTTAATCAGAAGATAAATATTTTCTTAAACTCATTTAATCACAGGAACTCTAAAACTTAAATGGCAACACCTGGAATATGCTTAGGAATATTCACAAATGAATCTCTAAGAAGCCAACATAATGGTTTTGTAATAACCCCCAGTAACTAAGGACTAGGAATTTTTTTTTTTTGCATTTTTCTGAAGTTGGAAACGGGGAGACAATCAGACAGACTCCCGCATGCGCCCGACCGGAATCACCCCGGCACGCTCACCAGGGGGCGATGCTCTGCCCATCCAGGGCGTCGCTCTGCCGCCACCAGAGCCATGCTAGTGCCTGAGGCAGAGGGCACAGAGCCATCCTCAGCGCCCGGGGCAAACTTTTGCTCCAGTGGAGCCTTGGCTGCGGGAGGGGAAGAGAGAAACAGAGAGGAAGGAGAGGGGGAGGGGTGGAGAAGCAGATGGGCGCTTTTCCTGTGTGCCCTGGCCGGGAATTGAACCGGGACTCCTGAACACCAGGCTGACGCTCTGCCACTGAGCTAACCGGCCAGGGCCAGTACTAGGAATTTCTTAAGAACCATGTCTTTAATACAAAGAATCTGTTCATTCAGAACAGAACTTTTTAAAAAACTTATACCCTCTATATTCTGCCAGAATGACCACTATATTACACACAATTATGCAGTTAATTTTTCCTAAATGTTAGATTCTTCATTGGAAAATAAAAACAAGAGTTTTTAATCTTAGCATCTTTATGTTGGTTTTATAACATTACATATATTTACAAATAACTACTAAACTGATTTTTTATGTTGTGCCATCTATATCTAATGACCAGATAGTAAAAATAGCAAGATAGAAGACAGAGGGGATGTTAATACTGAGAAAAGGCTATGAAATTCAAAATTTGGCCTGAGAATCTGTCACAGGGAAGTTCTTATACTTTTTGTCTATGGAATTTTCTGTGATTGGAAGTCATGTCTTCTTCAGTTAAAAAATTGATGTAATATAAGGATAAAGAAAAATTTGAAATATATCCAGTGAATCCTATTAGTATGCACCAGACATAAGTATTATTTTTTATTCTGTAAAACTTAATTTTTATCAGTTGCATAGTTACAAAATTCATCATAAACATCATTTTAAACATGTTAGCCCCAGTACTCAGAGCATTAATGGTGGTATGTGGGAAGTGTTATCCTGGGAAACAATAAACTTGAAAATAACTATATAATTAATAAATTAGTGTTATCCTTGCTAAGGACAGTTTGTTATTAGTCTAATAATCATTAAGAACTTAGTTCTAAATGTAGAACAGTCTTTGGACTATCACTATTTCGTAACTTCATAAGTGGAATGACTCTCTTTAATTTCCATAGCTCTTGCTACTTAAAATCAGTATACACGGATGCAAATAAGTAAAAAAAAAAAAAAAAGAAGTACTTATTAACCAATGGATAATTAGTGGATTATGTACTAAAATGAATGGAAACATTTGATTATGTTTCTGGAAATTATAAAAATTAGAGCCTCACCACTAAACTTACATCAAAATAAATTTCAAATGGTTTAAAAATTTAAGTGAACTAAAATAGACATAAAATTATCAGAAAGTACAAAACAAGAACTATAAGAAGCTGTATCTAGAGTTTACTCTATGCTAGGTAAGGCTGAGTAAAATAATTTCAAAATAGTGTGAGCTACTGAACATCATGTTTGCAGCCTGACATGGGTTTCACATGGATAATAGGCAGATTTTTATAGTGCTTTATACTATATAAATGTTAAATGTACAAGTCAGAGGTTTTTGTTTTTTTTTTTTCTGCAGAGAGCTGATAATTAAACACAAATGTACCACTATTATGTGTAATGTTTACAATAACTCTAATGACTTATGTTTTAGGTGCTACAGATAAGGAAACAAGTACAAAAACTGGAAGTAAACTGATATATGACTGTGAAACTATTTTTGAAAATCAAATCCACAAATTAAATAAAGTACAATATTTTCTTCTTTTATGGACAAGTAGTGTCCCATTATGTAAATATACTACAGCTTTTTTATCCACTGAATTACTATGGGTCCTTGGGCTGCTTCCAAGTCTTGTCCATTGTAAATAATGCTGCAATGAGCATAGGAGTGCATGTATTCTTTCAAATTAGTGTTTCAGATTTCTTTGGGTAAATTTCCAGAAGTGGAATTGCTGGGTCATAAGGCAATTCCATTTTTAATTTTTGGAGGTAACTCCATCCTGCTATCCACAGTGGCTGCACGAATCGGCATTCCCATCAACAGTGCATGGAAGTTTCCTTTGTTCCACATTATTGCCAACACGTGTTATTTGTTGATGTATTAATGATAGCCATTTTGACATATTACATGATATCTTACCCTCTGTGACAGCATGGATGGACCTGGAGAGAATTTTGTTAAGTAAAATAAGCCAGTTAGAGAAAGCCAAGTGCCATACAATTTTATTCATATGTGGAATCTACTGAACAAAAGGAGCTAAGAAGCAAAATAAAGATAGACTCATGCAAAGAAAGCAGGCTGACAGCTCTTGGGGAGGATGCTGCGTGAGGGGGTATAGGATTGAGTAAAAAAGAGAGAAAGAAAAAAAACTCATGGACACAGGAAACAGTTGGTGATTGCTGGGGAGACCGAAGAAGATGAAGGGTGGAGGATGGTACAGGGGATATATGTTGAGGAATGGCAACTTGACTCAGGGTGGTGAACATGCAATACAGTGTACAGATGAAAAAAGAAAGCACACTGGAGTATTGGTATATTGTATTGCATAAAAGAGATGACAGATAAAATTTATTATTTTTAAGTGGTAAAGAGCTAACAAAGACCATAAAATTAGCAATCTAATACAAATAGAGACTATAGATAAACCAAGAAAAAGAAATATGCAAGATAGAAAATGTAGGTAACAAAGCATTCACTGAATATATAGGATCTACTATTCCTCTTAAATCAGCAGCAAAATATAAAATCTAAACATTCTAATGGAAATAAGTGAACAGGGAAGAAAATACAACACATACATCATTAGTGAAGCTCAGAAAAGGGTAATATACTTATCAAATATTTGGACAAAAGACTGTATAGCCAAAGTTAGATCTAAAGTTGGAAGCTTCTTCTGCAATATCTGCTAAAGAGCGAGCATCTGCCAACAAACCAGTGATTACCATTCCATCAGGCTGATTGTCAGTCAAATAAGTTTGTAAATATGATATATATGTTTGCTCACTTATAGTTTGCATTGGGTGTGGGAGACAGGCTGTAAGCTGGCAAAGTAATTTTAGCCTAAGGCTTAGTTTTAAGACTAAACTTTTCTTGCTCTTTTAATACTAAGATCTTTTCAAAACTAAGCTTTTCCCCACACCCTTGACTGTTGCATGATGTAGGGTGGTGCACTCTTATAAGAAATCCCATTTATGTCTCAGGTGACTTTGTATCAAAGACTTTCTTATTTGTATATTGGATTAAAGGTTTTGATTTCTACACTAAAAAAAATATTTGCACAAAAACAGAGGGGACTAATACATGTATTTTGTGAGGTTTAATTCACATAAAAGTTTTAGAAGGATATATGAGAAACTAGTCACAGTGATAATCTGCTCTCAGGATATTATGGATATCGGTTGGGATAGAGAGAGAAAATACTTTTAAAATTTTATAAAGCTAATTTATACAATATTTAATTCTGTTCTTAAGCCATATAAATGAATTTTTGATTCAAATAGAAATTAAATAAATTTTTTAATGTTAAAAGAATTATGAATACAATGTTACATATAAATTCTATGCAGATATTCATAAATAGAATGAAAATAAGGAAAAAACATATTTTCAGTATTTATCTTTTGTTGCTTATCATTTCATATTTACTTTGCTGTATATTTTCTAAATATTCTGAAGGATCAAATTTGATAATCAGAACAAAATATACACTGTGGCTGTAGCATAGTTATAGGATGGATTTTTGTAAAGTCCTTTGACGGTGGTAGGTAGGAGAATATGGTTATTTTCTATATTTTACAAAACCCAATGGGGGAACAAGGCACAGCATGGAGAAACATTTCCCTAACTTAAGCTAAATGAATGTATGAGATTTCCTCAGTTTGAAACTGTTGGGAACAGCTGTTTCAATACCGAAAATATCCATGGTTCACAGACAGTTTTTGTGTGGACAAAGAATTACCTATGGTGCTGATTGAGTTGCAGATTCCTGCTCTGTTTCTTGAAGATACTCTTTCAATTGTGGGGGATATAACACTGGGCACAGGTATGGTCACAGGTATCCAGACCACATTTGCACACTTGCTTGAAACTAGATTTTTCCTGGAATCTAACATTTTTGGAATGTACTTCAGCCCTGTCTATGTTGAAATGTATGGGTGGAGCACAGACTGCATTCCTAGCAGCTGTGGCTGATGCAATGCTGTGAGAATACTCCAGCTCCCAGAAGCCTCCTGGGCATATCCAGGAAGGAAGCTCGCTTCGCTATAAGGATGTGACTTAGCGCCAACCACGCAACTCCCTGATCTTTTCAGCCATTGGCTATGAAAGACACTCTGAAACATCATATTGGCTGAACCCATGTATATAAGCTAGCTTACTTTCTGAATAAAGTGGATCTGCGTCACTGAACCTGGTCCCCGGAGTCAGGTCTTTGCATCTCCGTTGTCCTCACCCCCAGCAGGACTTGTCCACAGAAATGGGTATCACAAAGATGTTTGTGTTGTAAGTGGTTCACGTCTCTCATTTTAAAATTGTAATATTTTTTCTTTATAAGTTGGGTACCGAGTACTCTGTGACTTGTGTGAATACTTACTTAAGTGAGATAATAACTGTTTAAAAACATTCCTAAAGGTGAAGATTTTTCTGCAGGCTGGAAGTTTCAGAATGCCAGAACAAAACATACATGTGCTCTATATATCAATATTTGTGAAAATTAACTATGAAACTTCTGTGATTTCTCTTTATTTGTATATATTATAAAAGGAAATGATAGATTTTGATGCAAGATGTCCATGAACAGTAAATATACATATACAAGTAGAGTTTAAATTAGATTTCTCATAAAAACAAATACAGAGCCATCATGAATTCAGAATGGCCATGAGACTCATCTTTTTCTTAAAAAAAATATCACAGCTTGGGTTAGTGTATGACCCGCGACAAAAACATTACAATGCCTAGAGGGATAGCTTTCTTTCATAACTTTATTTCATAAGGCAGTAAACAGAAAGGGCAAAAATTAAGTGTCTCTGGTAAAGCCAAAGAAAGAAGCTAAGCGACAGTGAGTGACTTGTTAGGAATATTCTCTGGAGTAAAACTTTGTGGCTGGGGAACCAATTATAAAAGAGAACAAAAGAATCATTCCACACAGGAGCTACTGAGAAAACTGTCACCCAGAATCAGAGATCCAGGAATAGATTATCCATGAGGAAATAACACAAAACTTCATAGCTGTTTGGAATATTTCTGAGGGGCAGAGAAAAGAAAATTGAGAAAAGGCAGCAAGAGACACTGACCATAAATTCTGATCCAATAAACAATGACTCAGAAATGCTGTTAATATGTAGGACACAACAGCAAAAGAGACTAACAGGAACATGGAAGGTAGTATCAGCAACACCATTTTTTAAAAGATAAAGAAGTAGCAATATTTGTATTTTCATTACAGAGACACACTTTGTGAGTGGGCAAAGGCATGAGAATGGCAGTGGTCATCTGAGGGCAGATCTGGTTTTTTCTGCAACTCTCTCACCACGTCCTATTCACCACCACAGTACCATTTTGAAATCTTGAAACAAACACAGTGTGTCATCTCACATGTGTGTATGTGTGTAAATATATACAGGCACACCTCAAGAGATTTTGTGGGTTTGACTCCAGTCCATTAAAATAAAACAAGTCACACAAATTTTGGAGCTTTCGAGTGTGTGCAAGTCATGTCTACATTATACCTGTCTATGCAGTGTGCAATAACATTATGCCTCAAAAAATAATGTGCATACCTTAATTTAAAAAAAAACTTTATTGGCCCTGGTCGGTTGGCTCAGCGATAGAGCATTGGCCCTGCCTGTGAAAGTCCTGGGCTTGATTCCCGGCCAGGGCACACAGAAGAAGCGCCCATCTGCTTCTCCACCCCTCTCCCTCTCCTTCCTCTCTGTCTCTTTCTTCCCCTCCCGCAACCAAAGCTCTATGGGAGCAAAGTTGGCCCGGGCACTGAGGATAGCTCCATGGCCTCCGCCTCTGGCGCTAGAATGGCTCTGATTTCAGCAGAGCAATGCCCCAGAGGGGCCCAGCATCACCTCCTGGTGGTCTCTGTCTGCCATCCCCAACCCCTGTTTCTCACTCTGGAAAAATACAAAAAACAAAACAAACAAACAAAAAACTTTATTGCTAAAAACTTTTAAGCACCATCTGAGCCTTCAGTGAGTCATAATCTTTTTACTTCAATAGACTTACTGGATGCAATGTTGCCACAAACCTTCAGTTTGTAAAAACACAGTATCTGCAAAACATTATGGACAGAAATGTAATAAAACAAGGTATGCTTGTGTATATGTTACCATTTATGTGTATGTATGGTTAAGACATAGGCTAATTTGTTTTATTTTGCTTTTTTTTTTTGAGATTTTATCAGTTTCTTTGAACCAAACTAGTGACAATAGCTGAAAATCAAAATCTTAATGGGTTGTGAAAATGCTCCACAAAATGGCAGTTTCACCACTTATTTTATATATCAGAATCAAAGGGGAAAATGTAAGGGGTCACATGAAATCCACTGGTGATAGATTAGGGAGACAGGAAAAAGCAAAGTGGGGAAATCTCTGAGATTGGGTAAAAACTAAAACAGATAGATAATACTTCTTTTACATAGGTGGGTGGGTATAGGAGAGTTAACAGTTAACAACCCCAGCACCTAGAGATGCTAGGCGCATTTTACTTATTTCAATTAAAATTATACTAGAGGTGTTTTCTGACAGAGACAAAACAGATTATTCACTCACACAGCTCAATAGACAATTCTGGTTTTTTAAGCTTTTCGAGATGGCAGGGAGTTGTCAGCATAGAGGAGAGGAAGAGAGAAAGCAGACGGATGGACAGTGTGAGCAGCTAGATAGAAAAGAAGGAGGATCAGAATCTACAGGAGGAGGAGGGTAAAGTACTGGTGTGGCATCACGTGGTTAGAGGAGTCAAAAAGATTTAGAGCTCTGAGGAGAGGGGAGAGGGTCAGGAGGAAAGAGGCACAGTCACAGTTTGTAAGGAGGGAGGAGTCAGAGAAGAGACAGCAACAGCTTCTAAGGAGGGGGGAGTGGACGAAGAACACAGTGGAGAAGGGAGGGGCTCCCGGCCTGCAGGGGAGGAGAAAGACTGGATTTGCAGGTGAATGAGAAAACAGGATTCTGCGAAGGGAGGGGGCTTTCTGGAGGGAAGAGAGATTTGCAGAGGGACCAAAGAGGGGTTCTGAGAGAAGGTTGCCCTTGGGGGTCAGGCAGGAGGGAGAGAGTTGGGAGTCCATGGAGAAGGAAATATTAGGACTAGAGGTTTTAGGTGAGGCTTCTTTGGCCAAAAACAGAAGGCACAGAAATTAAGGACAGGAGAGAAGGGAGAAGAAAGCCTGCATGTAAGGAATTTCTGATGCCCTCCCTGTCCGGTGGCAGAAATTGTCAAGATCTCTTAGGATATTGTAATGGTAGTAGAAAGCAACCTGGCTAGGTGCCCAGACTTTCGAGGAAGGCCATAGAAGCTAGCCACTCAGAGTAGAAACCTCCCAAACTGTGAACCTCAGAGAGTAGAGTGCCAAAGGAGTAGAGGAGTAGTCTCTGAGGCCTGAGATTGGGAGGAGCCCATGTTCTGAGGGGAGGCTGGCTGGATGGTTTGGACTGAGAGGAGCCCACAGTAGAGGAGACTGGTGAGAGAAGGGGGAGTCCCCGCCTTCAGTCATAGTTCCAAGAGGAGAAAATCTCCCTAGAAAGAGAGTCTCAGACAGGAGGTTGTCACCCCAAGGCTGAGATCCCAGGACATAGGAGAGTGGCCTGGCTAGGCACGCCTAGACTTTCGTAGAAGTCCATAAAGGAGTAGAGGCAGACCACTCATAGATATGGGGACTGAAGTCAAAACCGTCTGACCAGGAAGGGGTGTTTTTAGAGAGAAATTTAGAGGCCAACCGGGGAAGGGAGAGGGAGAAACTCCTTACCTTTCTGGTCCGGCAGGGTTCAGGACAGGGTTAGACTGCTGGCCAATCAAACTACAATTACACATCAAAACAGAATCAGGGAGTAAACCTGGGATGAGTTGCCGCTGCCCATTGCTTCCCTGGTTGTAAGTTTGGACGGCAAAGAGGGATAGTCCAGGCAGTTAGTACCCTGTCCCGAGTTTCAGCACCAGATGTTGGAATCCATGGGAGTCCGAAAGACCAGAGTAACAGGCTTTATTGAAAGGAACAAAGGAACCCTGCCGGGTACTTCTCTTGGGGAGAAGAGCCTCAGTACAAGCTAGGGGATAAATTTATAGGGTTAAAAGGAGGGTCTCAAGCAAGTGGGTGTTGAGTCAAAAGTCTTGGTATGCTTTCTTCTGTGGTTTTACGAAATCAGCTTCTTGAAATGCCTCTCCTCGGGGCGGCCGGCCAGCTTCCTAGAACTTTTCTGTTTCAGAGGCGATAGTCCAGTAAGTAAGGGTGGGGTCAGACAGACAAGCAGAACAGCAAAAGGGCAGCTTGGAAGTTCTGGTGAATTCATGTATCTATCACTATCTAATAGAAGGGTGAGTTAAGAATCAGACATGGATATGGAGAATTTTGAGGAAATAGAACATTTTGCCTGCCCACCACCCTACCTGCTGTTCATTTTGTAGACCAGCTACCTGGAGCAGTATGGCCAAGGGGAGGAGGAATATCTCTGAGTTTTCAGCTTGGAGGAGGAGTTCAGATTGCCAGAACAGGACCAGCACTTCTAAGTTCCTGGGGTGGAGGCCCTGTGGCTTCCTTGAAAGGCTCTGCACCATTCCCCAACCCCGCCCCTCCATCAACAGCCCCCCTGTCCCACCAGCCCTGTGCCACTGGAGTCTGGGCCAACCAGGTGTGCAGGCCAAATCTGGCCTCACTGTGAGGGCTCAGGGGAGACCCAATGGGAGTTAGCTGTGCCCTCTGCAGGGGAAAAGGACTTCTTGGTTCCCGGTGATTCTGGGAGAATAGCTTGCTATTCTGCAGCCAATCTCAGCCCCAAACTAACAAAGATTCTATAAATAAAGGTTGGGACCTGAGGAGGGGGGTGCTTGGTTGCTAAGGGGCACATGCGTGACATGGCTGCCAATTATGACACGGCTGCCAGTTGTGACACGGTGACTAGTTGTGACACCGGTGTCAATTTTTCACTTTATCTCAGTGCATGGTACTGGTACCTCATTTACTTAGGTCGCATACTGTGAACTACTTGTCTGGGTCACGTTCCGTGTCCCAATTGTGCGAATCGCTCTCTGTGTCCCGAACGTCATGTCCGGGATGCACTTCTGGGCCCCACGGCTCCTATTTATGTGGCAGCTGTTGTGGTTCCTGGTCCAGGCTCACCTGCTTGCAGAGCGGGCCCTGGATCCTAACCTGCTGACCCCCACCACCCGGGGGCTCACCGAACCCTGGCCTCAGGATCAACACAACCTCGCTGAAGAGCCCTCATATGCTCCTAGAGAGGCTGAATTTCCCTCCCAACATGAAGCCTCAGCTCTGCAGACGGAGGCCCCTGAGGAAGTGGAAATTTCTCCAACCCTCCAGGAAGACCCAGCTCAACAACTGGAAGTCCCTAAGAAGGAAAAAAACATTTGTTATAAAAGAGGAGCCTATAGAAGTGCCTCCAAAGAAGGGCTCAGCTCCACCCCAAGGGCACTTTGCCAGTGCAGAGCTTTCTTCAGGTAATGAAGAGGGTCCCACTCAGCCTCCAGAGATCCCTGAGGTGACTCTCCACCATCCGGAGCCCATTCAGGCTCAGCAGCCAACCACTCCTGAAATTGCGGTTGAGTCTGTGGACCTGGGGCTCACCATCACCCCATGTCCAATGGAGGAGGCTGAACAACCTGCCACCCTGCAGCAGACTACAGAGTCTCCAGAGCACCCTGAGGTGACACTTCCCCATTGAGAGCCTGCTCAGGCTCAGCAGTCAACCACTCCTCAGGTAATAGTTCAGGCCATGGACATGGGGCTCACCATCACCCCACAACCTACTGAGGAGGCTGAACAACCAACAGACCTTCAGCAGACTACAGCTCCTCCAGAGCGCCCTGAGGTGACACTTCCCCATCGAGAGCCTGCTCGGGCTCAGCAGGCAATCACTCCTCAGGAAACACACCAGTCCATAGACCTGGGACTCACCATCACCCAATATCCCTATGGAGGAGGCTGAACAACCTAGCACCCTGCAGCAGACTACAATGTCTGCAGAACACCCTGAGATAACACCTCCCCATGCAGAGCCTGCTCAGGCTCAGCAGCCAACCCCGTCTGAAATCGCAGTTGAGTCTGTGGATTTGCGGCTCACCATCATCCCACGTCCAATGGAAGAGGCAGAACAACCCACCACCCTGTAGCAGAATACAGCGTTTCCACAGCACCCTGAGGTGACCCCTCCTCATCAAGAGTCTGCTCAACCTCAGCAGTCAACCGCTCCTCAGGTTACAGTCCAATGTGTGGACCTGGGGTGTCAACCCACATCCTATGGAGGAGGCTGAACAACCTGCAGCAGACTACAGCTCCTCCAGAGCACCCTGAGGTGGCACATTCACATCTGGGTTCTGTTCAAAGTCAGCAGCCAACCTTGCCTGGGGTCATGGAAGGTACTAGAGCTCTGCGACCAGAGCCATCCAAACTACTTCCTCCTACAACTGAAGAGAAAGCCACCACGAGTGTGTGTAAGCTCTGCTCGTGCAGGAATGAGACGCTGTCCTGGGTGGCTCTCGGTCCAAAGCAGAGGCTCCTCAGCGTTCCTGTGCTGCAGCCCAGCACCGACAATGACACCTTCACCACCTTGTTAGACTCCCCTGCCCTCGTTTGTTCTCTGCATCCTGCCTCACAAGGCAGCCTATTTCTGAAGTCATCCTGAGCTCCCCACATCTTCCCCAGCTCAGCTTGACTGATGTGGATTTTCTTTTGAATGTCAACTATCCCTTATCTTCATTCCCCTTCTTACTATTGTTTCCCATTTACTAGTCTTTTCCTTGTAATTGTCCATATTATTTTTCCTTATTCATCTTTTTAGCCCAGCACTTCATTCCTTAACCTCTACTCTCCCACTTTTGATCCATTCCCTTTACAGCAATGTGGCCCCTCCCCATCTCACTGGTGGTGATACAACATAGTGGTTAAGAGTAGAGATTCTAGAGTCAGAGTGACTGGGTTTGAACCCAAGTAAGTCATTCATTAGTGTTGCCTTTTTTTTTTTTTTTTGTGACAGAGATAGAGAATCAGAGAGGGACAGATAGGAACAGACAGACAAGAAGGAGAGAGATGAGAAACATTAGTTCTTCATTGCAGCTCCTTAGTCTCCTTAGTTGTTCATTTGTTGCTTCCTCATATGTGCCTTGACTGGGGGTTCTGCAGCAGAGTAAGTAACTCCTTCCTCAATCCAGCAACCTTTAGGCTCAAGCCAGTGACTATGGGGTCATCTCTATGATCCCACGCTCAAGCCAGCGACCCTTCACTCAAGCTGAAAATGTGCTGAAGCCAGATGAAATTACGCTTAACCAAGTAACCTTGGAGTTTTGAACCTGGGTCCTCTGCATCCCAGTCTGATGCTCTATTCACGGTGCCAATGCTTGTCAGGCCCATATTCATCATACTGCGATCTGTGGGCCACGACAGCATTCATTTCCCTCTACCGTCCACCACTGGATAGTCTCCACTTTTTGGCTGACCTTTGGAATTTTGAACCATGAGTATATTGAATTTTATTCAGCAACCTCTGCCCTGCTGTGGTTTCTTTCTTCTCTGCTGGCTGGATCCAGTACCCAGAGTCAGTTATGGCTTTGCCTCCTCTCCCTTCCATCTGGGGGGCACGAGCACTCTCAGGGCACCTACTCCAGCTCCCTTCACCCGTCTGCCTGTCTGTCCGTCACATTGCCAAGGAGCTGCTTTTTATTTTTAAAAATTTCTTTTTTTAAAAATTTGTATAACTCTGTTTTATATTGTGCAAAAATTTTATATTTCCAAAATTAAATATACAAAGTATTTTATATTACAAAAAAATCTTACTTTTCTCTCTACCCAGAAATATTCTGCTTTCAATTCTGTCTTAGGGAGTGGCAAGTATGTGATTTTTTTTAATTTATGTGGTATCCAATACAAAATGTTGAAAATGATTATTAAACTCTATTTTTCAAATATGCTTTTCTCAAATACCTAATTTATAACATATGCTAACAATTTTTAAGTGGTTATTATATACCACAACATGTGCAACATTATTCTCTAGTTTAATCCTCATAACAGCCTGGTAATATAATAATTACATTTTTTTTTTGTGAGCAAGAAATCTGTGATTCAGAGATCTTAGTTTTCTAAGATATGAACATCTGTCAGAATTGTAATCTGAATTAAGTGCCATCTGTCAAGTAAACTGAAGATGAGTCACCTAATCTGTGACTGGCTGCATGGAGAAACACCCACAGCACAGAGAAAAAGATCTAGTGATAAGCAAAATCTTTGATGAAGGATGAGACAGCATAAGGGAATTCCTATTAGCAAATTATTTCAACAGAATTGATTCCTACTTTAAGGCAATTTCAATGAGATGATGTGTTAATTGTATATGTAACAGTAGACAGTTGTGGGTAACTTGTAAAAGAAAATAAATGAAACAATATTATCAATATAAGAAATGGCACAAGAGAAGGGTAACTGTAGGTTTTGAAAAATGCATCCTTGTTATTCTTTGTCACATCATTAAGAGGAAGAAACTCTGCTTTAAAATGGTATATTCCACATAAGATGAAATATTTTTTTTACTTTAAATGCAATACTAACAAAAATATTAAATTAACAATATTTTATTAGATTTTCTCTTGTTCAGTTATTTCTATCATTATCTGTTGGGGCAGTTTAGTCCTCTATATCTATTTGTTTTCAATTAATTATTCAAAACTTTTTTGTCTTGTATGTTTTTTCTTATGTATTCTTTCTATATACATGATTATATTTACCAGTAGTTATAATTCTCCTTTCTGCTTATTATAGTTTACTTTCTTTTTTTTTTTTTTTACTTACTTTAAAGGTCTTATCAGATACTTCATGGTCTCTTGTCTTACTTTTTTTTCTTTGAATTTCCATTCATTAAAGTACTAATTTCTTTGTTTTCATAGCATGAGTGGGTGTTTGTGTATATGTATAAAATGGCTCTTTCCTATCAATAATAAAAAACTGTTGAGTATATATGTGTTGGCTTTACATTGATTAATTTCTCATAATGATTATTCCTTTTTTGGTTCACTATATATACCAACTACTTAATAAAAATTATAGGGTAGAGTAGATGGTTAGGGAGTGAGAAATGTAATGGCTTGAAATTTAATATGTTATCCTAGGGTTCTTTTTCTCAGTCTATCTAGTTCTCCCTCTGTGCTCTCAGCTGTCTGGATTTCTCTCAATTCTGAGTGATCAGAGGAGCCATATGGACTATAAATTGTTCACGTTATGATAGTGTCCATATACTTTCTCCCTGTGTAATTGCTGCCCTCTGGCTCTCAATCTCTCGACTAACTCCCACAAATTGCTCTTTTAAAAAATATTGATACACCTGTGAGCCCTCATTTACTACTGCCATCTCCAACTCTCCACTATTTTTAACAAAGATAGACTTGAAATGTTGCTTTCTTGCTTTGTTTATTTATATTTTATTGCTTAACTAATGTGATTACATACTTCTTCCTGTTTTTATGGTATAGTTATTTTTCCCTTTCCCAAAATGATCGCTAGTTTCTTTGACCCTTTATTTTATTGGTATCTGTTTGTCAATTTCTTTGCATATTTGATATATCAATCTGTTTGGCATAAATCCTATCAGTAGTTCCCAGTTTATGATTTGCCTTTTAATTTTTTTACTTTTATTTTATTTTTTTTTCTTTTTTTTTTTATCTTTTTATTTTATTTTATTTATTTATTTATTTATTTTTTTAATAAATTTTTATTAATGGTAATGGGATGACATTAATAAATCAGGGTACATATATTCAAAGAAAACATGTCTAGGTTATTTTGTCATCAAATTATGTTGCAAACCCCTCGCCCAAAGTCAGATTGTCCTCCGTCACCCTCTATCTAGTTCTCTGTGCCCCTCCCCCTCCCCCTAACTCTCCCTCCCTCCCTCCCATGTCCTCCCTCCCCCCCCACCCTTGGTAACCACCACACTCTTGTCCATGTCTCTTAGTCTCATTTTTATGTTCCACCAATGTATGGAATCATGTAGTTCTTGTTTTTTTCTGATTTGCTTATTTCACTCTTTATAATGTTATCAAGATCCCACCATTTTGCTGTAAATGATCTGATGTCATCATTTCTTATGGCTGAGTAGTATTCCATAGTGTATATGTGCCACATCTTCTTTATCCAGTCTTCTATTGAAGGGCTTTTTGGTTGTTTCCATGTCTTGGCCACTGTGAACAGTGCTGCAATGAACATGGGGCTACATGTGTCTTCACGTATCAATGTTTCTGAGGTTTTGGGGTATATACCCAGTAGAGGGATTGCTGGGTCATAAGGTAGTTCTATTTGCAGTTTTTTGAGGAACCACCATACATTCCTCCATAATGGTTGTACTACCTTACAGTCCCACCAACAGTGAATGAGGGTTCCTTTTTCTCCACAGCCTCTCCAACATTTGCTATTACCCGTCTTGTTGATAATAGCTAATCTAACAGGGGTGAGGTGGTATCTCATTGTAGTTTTGATTTGCATTTCTCTAATAACTAATGAAGCTGAGCATCTTTTCATATATCTGTTGGCCATTTGTATCTCTTCCTGGGAGAAGTGTCTGTTCATGTCCTCTTCCCATTTTTTTATTGGATTGCTTGTTTGTTTGTTGTTGAGTTTTATGAGTTCTTTGTAAATTTTGGATATTAGGCCCTTATCTGAGCTGTCGTTTGAAAATATCAGTTCCCATATATTTGGCTGTCTGTTTATTTTGATATCAGTTTCTCTTGCTGAGCAAAAACTTTTAATTCTGATGTAGTCCCATTCATTTATCTTTGCCTTCACTTCTCTTGCCATTGGAGTCAAGTTCATAAAATGTTCTTTAAAACCCAGGTCCATGATTTTAGTACCTATGTCTTCTTCTATGTACTTTATTGTTTCAGGTCTTATATTTAGGTCTTTGATCCATTTTGAATTAATTTTAGTACACGGGGACAGGCTGTAGTCGAGTTTCATTCTTTTGCATGTGGCTTTCCAGTTTTCCCAACACCATTTGTTGAAGAGGCTTTCTTTTCTCCATTGTGTGTTGTTGGCCCCTTTATCAAAGATTATTTGACCATATATATGTGGTTTTATTTCTGGGCTTTCTATTCTGTTCCATTGGTCTGAGTGTCTATTTTTCTGCCAATACCATGCTGTTTTAATTATCGTGAACCTATAATATAGTTTAAAGTCAGGTATTGTAATGCCCCCAGCTTCATTCTTTTTCCTTAGGATTGTTTTGGCTATTCGGGGTTTTTTATAGTTCCATATAAATCTGATGATTTTTTGTTCCATTTCTTTAAAATATCTCATAGGGATTTTGATGGGAATTGCATTAAATTTGTATATTGCTTTGGGTAATATGGCCATTTTGATTATATTTATTCTTCCTATCCAAGAACAAGGAATATTTTTCCATCTCATTGTATCTTTTTCGATTTCCCTTAACAATGCTTTGTAATTTTCATTATATAGGTCCTTTACGTTCTTTGTTATGTTTATTCCTAGGTATTTTATTTTTTTTGTTGCAATCGTGAAGGGGATTATTTTTTGAGTTCGTTTTCTAATATTTCATTGTTGGCATATAGAAAGGCTATGGACTTTTGTATGTTAATTTTGTATCCTGCGACCTTACTGTATTGGTTTATTGTTTCTAATAATCTTTTTGTGGAGTCCTTCGGGTTTTCGATGTATAGGATCATATCATCAGCAAAAAGTGATAGCTTTACTTCTTCTTTTCCGATATGGATGCCTTTTATTTCTTTGTCTTGTCTGATTGCTCTGGCCAGAACTTCTAGCACCACGTTGAATAAGAGTGGAGAGAGTGGACAACCCTGTCTTGTTCCTGATTTAAGGTAGAAAGTCCTCAGTTTTATGCCGTTTAATAGGATGTTGGCTGATGGTTTATCATATATGGCCTTTATTATGTTGAGATATTTTCCTTCTATACCCATTTTGTTGAGAGTCTTAAACATAAAATTGTGTTGTATTTTATCAAAAGCCTTTTCTGCATCTATTGATAAGATCATGTGGTTTTTGTTCTTTGTTTTGTTGATATGGTGTATTACGTTAACCGTTTTGCGTATGTTGAACCATCCTTGAGATTCTGGGATGAATCCCACTTGATCATGATGTATTATTTTTTTAATATGTTGTTGTATTCGGTTTGCCAGTATTTTGTTTAGTATTTTAGCATCTGTATTCATTAGAGATATTGGTCTGTAGTTTTCTTTCTTTGTGCCATCCTTGCCAGGTTTTGGTATGAGGGTTATGTTGGCCTCATAAAATGTGTTTGGAAGTATTGCTTCTTCTTCAATTTTTTGGAAGACTTTGAGTAGAATAGGAACCAAGTCTTCTTTGAATGTTTGATAGAATTCACTAGTATAACCGTCTGGGCCTGGACTTTTATTTTTGGGGAGATTTTTAATAGTTTTTTCTATTTCCTCCCTGCTGATTGGTCTGTTTAGGCTTTCTGCTTCTTCATGACTCAGTCTAGGAAGGTTGTATTGTTCTAGGAATTTATCCATTTCTTCTAGGTTGTTGTATTTGGTGGCATATAATTTTTCATAGTATTCTACAATAATTCTTTGTATTTCTATGATGTCTGTGCTGATCTCTCCTCTTTCATTTTGGATTTTATTTATTTGAGTCCTGTGTCTTTTTTCCTTGGTGAGTCTTGCCAAGGGTTTGTCAATTTTGTTGATCTTTTCAAAGAACCAGCTCCTTGTTTTATTGATTTTTTCTATAGTTTGTCTGTTCTCTATTTCATTTATTTCTGCTCTGATTTTTATTATCTCCTTTCTTCGGCTGGTTTTGGGTTGTCTTTGTTATTCTTTTTCTAGTTCCTTAAGGTGGGAAGTTAAGTGGTTTACTTCGGCTCTCTCTTGTTTGTTCATATAGGCCTGAAGTGATATGAACTTTCCTCTTATTACTGCTTTTGCTGCATCCCAGAGATTCTGATATGTCGTATTTTCATTTTCATTTGTCTGTATATATCTTTTGATTTCTGCGCTTATTTCTTCTTTGACCCATTCATTTTTTAGAAGTATGTTGTTTAGTTTCCACATTTTTGTGGGTTTTTCCCCCTCTTTTTTGCAGTTGAATTCTAGTTTCAGGGCTTTATGATCAGAAAATATGCTTGGTACAATTTCAATTTTTCTAAATTTGCTGATATTGTCTTTGTGGCCCAAGATATGGTCAATTCTTGAGAATGTTCCATGTACACTAGAGAAAAATGTATACTCTGTCGCTTTGGGATGAAGTGTCCTGTAGATGTCTATCATATCCAGGTGTTCTAGTATTTCGTTTAAGGCCACTATATCTTTATTGATTCTCTGTTTCGATGACCGATCTAGAGCCATCAGCGGTGTATTGAGGTCTCCAAGTATGATTGTATTTTTGTTAGTTTTTGTTTTAAGGTCAATAAGTAGCTGTCTTATATATTTTGGTGCTCCTTGGTTTGGTGCATATATATTAAGGATTGTTATGTCTTCTTGATTCAACTTCCCCTTAATCATTATGAAATGACCATTTTTGTCTCTGAGTACTTTTTCTGTCTTGTAGTCAGCATTATTAGATATGAGTATTGCTACACCTGCTTTTTTTTGGGTGTTGTTTGCTTGGAGTATTGTTTTCCAGCCTTTCACTTTGAATTTGTTTTTATCCTTGTTGCTTAGATGTGTTTCTTGTAGGCAGCATATAGTTGGATTTTCTTTTTTAATCCATTCTGCTACTCTGTGTCTTTTTATTGGTAAGTTTAATCCATTTACATTTAGTGTAATTATTGACACTTGTGGGTTCCCTACTGCCATTTTATAAATTGCTTTCTGTTAGTTTTGTATCTAGTTTGATTCTTCTCTTTTGTTTTTCTATCATTTGTTTTTGTTTGTTTGTGTTCCATACTTCTTTCCTCTGTTGCTACCTTTTTTAAGTCAAGTGTTTTTGTGGTGGTTTTTTTAAGGGTGGTTACCATTAAGTAATGAAAAGGGTACCTACCATATTTATTGTAGTACCCTATCTTATAAGTATTTCTGCACTTCATCATCCTTTGCTACTGTTAATCTCCATCCTCTCCCCCCTTTTTTTCCTTTGTTGTCACAGTTTAAGTTTGGTTTTATTGTGTTCTTGTTGGAGCTGTTACTTGTGGTGTTGTTTTCTTTTGTTCTTTGAATCTGGTTGGAAAACCCCCCTTAGTATTTCCTGGAGTGGGGGCTTTCTGTTGATAAATTCTCTCATCTTTTCTGTATTTGTGAATGTTTTTATATCTCCTTCATACTTGAAGGATAGCTTTGATGGGTATAGTATTCTTGGCTGAAAGTTCCTCTCTTTCAGGGCTTTAAATATTGGGGTCCACTCTCTTCTAGCTTGTAGAGTTTCTGCTGAGAAATCTGATGATAATCTAATAGGCCTTCCTTTATATGTTGTACTCTTCTTTTCCCTGGCTGCCTTGAGAATTTTTTCTTTGTCATTGGTTTGTGTCATCTTTATTATGATGTGCCTTGGAGTGGGTTTGTTGGGGTTAAGAAAACTTGGTGTTCTGTTTGCTTCTTGAATTTGAGGCTTTAGTTCCTTCCACAGGCTTGGGAAGTTCTCGTTTATTATTTGTTTGAGTATATTCTCCATTCCATTTTCTTTCTCTTCTCCCTCTGATATACCTATTATTCTTATGTTATTCTTTCTGATGGAGTCAGACAATTCCTGTAGGGCTTTCTCGTTTTTTATTATTTTTGAGTCTCTTTCTTCTTCTCTCTGTTGTGCCTCAAGTTGTTTGTCTTCTATTTCACTAATCCTATCTTCAATCTGGGCTGTTCTGTTAGCTAAGCTTGTTACCTCGTTTTTCAGCTCGTGAATTGAGTTTTTCATTTCTGTTTGATTTGTTTTTATAGTTTCAATTTCCTTGGTAATATATTCTTTGTGTTCATTGAGTTGTTTTCTGATCTCCCTATATTGCCTTTCTGTGTTTTCTTGTATATCTCTGAGTATTTTTAAGATTTCTATTTTAAATTCTCTGTCATTTAGCTCCAAGGCTTCCAATATGTTAAGTCTTTTCTCCATAGATTTTTCCACATCTATTTGTGTTACCTCTCTTTCTTTTGTATCCATAATATTCGATTTCCTCTTTCTTATCGGCATCTGAGGGTGGTCTTATTGATAGCACTACTTAGAATTAATAAAGAATAAAAAGAAAAAAAAAAAGGGTAAAACACCCCACAAAAAAAACAGTAATAATTTATTATTTCCCCCTTTTTTCTCTCTTCTCTTTCCCTCCTCTCCCCTCCTCAGGGAAATATCGTGCCTATAATGGAGGGCCTGATTTGGCGTGAAGAGTTCAAGGGGCAAAAAAAGGGAGTAGGGACCTACTAAATGCAAAAAAAAAAAAAAAAAAAAAGGAAGAAAATCTTAGACAAGCATAAGATGATTTGCTTGTAAGTGATGGTCAACTAAGAGATATAATGAGAGGGATAAGAGGGAATCAGAAAAAAGGACCAAAAGAGAATAATAAAGAAGAAAAAATAAAAATAATAAGTAAAAATCTGTTGTATTAAGTGGAGCGAAGACTAAATACAATGGAGACCTTGGGTTGGGAGGACCCAAAATGCCACAAAAATAAACAAACAAGAGAGAAAAAAAATAAAAACAAAAGCAAAAAAGAGAAATAAAACCAAAAAAAAGCCTTGAGTCCCAAATTAACTAATTTGTTCGTGATTGAGGATTATATGGGAGGAAAGTAAAATGAGAAAAGAAAAAATGAATAGAAAGGAAAAAATAAGAAAAAGAGAAAAACGAAGGAAGAAATAAAATAGGAGAAAAAAACAAAATAAAGCAAGACAAAAAAAAAAAACAAAAGAGGAGAGAGTGAGAGTTAAGTGTTTTGGAGTATTACCTTAAAGGAGGGTGAGGATGAAGAAGAAAAATAAAATGCAACACTCATGGGTAGTGTAGTTCAAGAAAGGGGAAGCATAAGATGGGCAGAGAATAGAAGGACCGAGGTGGAGGAAATAAAGGCAAAAAGATAGAAGAAACAAGCAACAACAACAACAACAAAAAAAAAAATTAGTGGATCAAGTTGTAAAGTCTGTGGGTTTTTCTTGATTTTGAGAGGTTAACTTCTTCCTTTTTCTTTTCTCTCCCTCTTCCTAGTCGGTGACTCTGTACCCCAGGCTCTGCCCCTGTGTCACTCTTAGTTAGGGATTTGCAGTTGATGGGATTCTATGGCAATGTCATATAATTGGCTTTAGTCTTGCTGGAAGTAAAGGCTTGTTGGCGTTTGCAGGGTCCAACGATGAGAGAGTTTGCTTTCCTGGATTCTCTCTCCTAGTCCCCCCTTTCTGAATTAGCAGCCTGGTGATCCAGCTATAAGGCTGCAACTGCTTCTGCCTGGGGAGTTAGAGGCTCAAAGAGCTGGAAAATCCCCACTCTATCCCCACTCAGTGCAAGGCTTTGGGAAAGGCTCTGAGAGTCAGGGCCTCCAGTGTAATCAGGCGGGGATGGGAGTCAATTGTTGTCAAGGTGACTGTTCAGTGCCTATCATTTAGTTGGACCTCTCAACCCAGGCTTTCCACACTTTGTAGCCTGTTTTTTCAGGGAAGAAGAGGCACTAGTCTCTGCTTACGACTAGTGTAGTATAGACCTTATTATCTGCCAAGTCCTTCTTGTTAGCATTTATCCCTGAATATGGAGGCTCTCTCAATCAGAAGTTGCCCCCGCCCCTTTAGCGAGAGGCACTAAAAAATATCACGCCTCTTGTCTTGGATCGCTGAACTGAGAGAGATCTTATCAATTAGAACCGTGGGTGCGCAGATTTTATGGGTTAAGCTAATTTCAGTGATTGGGTCGCAGCTGTGTTTCAGAAGGTATTTTAGGCTGCCTGCACGCACCCCTCCCCCAACGCTTGATTGTTAGCTTGAATGGCTGGGTGAGGTGCCCCGCACACTGAGAGAATCTCCCAAGCCTCTCCCGCTCGCCCGCCGCTGGCGGCTGGACCGCACCAGGCGCAGGATAATGGAGCCCCCTGGGTGTGCGGGCCAGTAGGGCGCCCTGGGCACGTGGAATGCCCAAGGCACACGCGCGAATGGGGCGCTCAGGGCACCGGTGGCCGGCGACCCCCACTCGCAGTGTGCGGGTCGCTGGGAACGTCAGCGGTGCTCAACCGGACCGGGCGCGCGCGCGGCGGCTCGTGGCGGCCGCTCGCGGTGGCGGTTCCGCGGGGGCTCGCGGCAGCTCGCTGTGGCGGTTCGCGGGGGTTCACGGCAGCTCGCGGGCTCGCGGCCGCGAGCAGCGGCTTGCGGTTCCCAAGTATATGGGCTGACTCACCGCGGGCGCACTCCCTGGCGGCTTGAATGAGCATCGCTGCGGTAGCTTCCTCCACACCCTTGTCTCTCAGATTCAAGTGATAACAGTCCTTTTGCTTTCAGTTTGTGTGGAACTCCGGAATGCTCCGAGGATAAATTTTTCTGTTTCTAGTTGATAAATTTGTTGTGTTTTAGGGGAGATCTGTCGGACGCGCTGCTCACGGCGCCATTTCCGTGACGTCACTCTACTTTTATTTTAAATACAAGTAAGTGTTAAAAGTTTTTTAAGTCAAATCTGAAAGTATATTAGTTTATGTTGTTGTTATGCTTAGGAAAGAATATTTTCATCCTGAAATGCAAATATTACTTACTACATTTACTTTTACTTCTTTAAATTTACTTTCATACTTACTTGTAGGTTTGATCTGCATGCTAAGATCTGAAGCACCATATGTCGATTATGAGCACTTTCCCCAGATTTGTTTCCCATGTCACAACATTTGAGAATTCTTTTGTAAAAAGTATTATTAGATTGGGTTGTTTCATGCATATATATTTAGCTCCCTTCATTTTTTTGTTTTTGTTTCTTTAATTTTTCTTTTTCTTTTTGGAATGATCACAGAAGAGGAAGGGTGTTGAGTTTTTCCAGAATGTTTAGTCTTTTGTTTATATTGTTAAGACAGAAAGCTCTATCTCTTGTATTCAAAGCATATCCCCAGATGCAGGGTCAGGAGGACTGAGTGGAGGGAAGGAACATTCACCTCTCCCAGCATCTTTGGTTTATTTTGTTTCATTTTCATTACTGTGAAACAACCTACTCTAAAACACAGTGGCTTGACCTATAAGTTATTATTTTCCAAAAATCTTGTTCAGCAATCTGGGCAGTCTTCTGCTACACTTGCTGGGATTACTCTATGACTGCATCCTCTGCTAGGCCTGGTGGGTTCAAGGTGACCTCACGAATGAGATGCAGTTAGTGCAAGCTGTCAGGTAGATGCCTGGATTCTCCACGTAATAGGTTCTTGTCTTTCAATAAGCTGAACTGAAGTTTCCCAACATTGTGTTCTTGAATGAAGGTGAAAATGGAAACAAAATGGCCCCAAATGACTTAGGGTCTAGAATCTGTATGCTATTTCTGCTATTTTTATCAGTCTAAGCAAGTTACCAGTAAACTCAGAGTCCTGGGGTGCTATGTTCTGAAATTTACTGTTCCCCAAATTATTTATATATTGAATCTTAACCCTCAAATGTTCTGATATTAGTAAGTGAACCTTTGAAAGGTGTTTAAGTCATGAAAGTGCACCCCCCTTAAAAATGGGATTAGTGTCTTCTAACAGGCTCCAGAAAGATCCCTAGACCCTCTGCCCTGTGAGGACATGGGAAGAAGGTGCTAGCTTTGAACCAGGAAGAGATCTTTACCCAATCATGCTGGTGCTGTGATCTTAGACATCCAGTCCCAGAAACGCTAGAAATAAGTGTCAGTAGTTTTCAGTTGTGAAACGTTTTTATAATAACCCAGAAAGACTAGATAGGTATGGATAAACTTCACCTTTTGATGGGAACAGTGGCAATCCAAAGAGGCACAGACTCAAGAAAGCATGATTCCTTGGAGGTTGTTAATATAACATACAGCAAAGCCAGAAATTTCCTGACAGGTTTAGTCGTCATTGCACATAATTATGACTTTTACATGGTGTCATATCAGTTTTGTGGATTCGTATTCCACATTATCTTGACAAAGGAAGCCAGGATTATGGTTATAATTTTTAGATATAATTCAGAGATAAAATCAGCCCACTTTGTCCATGAGAAATGATCTAAAGGTGTTCAGTAAATCACTCCAAGTCACTCCTACTCAGTCCTCTGACAAAATTAGATTTATAGTGCAACCATATACTGGATGATTACTTAGTGCCTGGTTCCCAGATATGCACTTAAAATAATTATTTCTCTTAAAATTCGTAATATTCCATGTGAAATCTGTATTGTTATTTCGCTTTTGCAGTTAAGAAATATCAAACTGGTATACCATCTACTGATGATTTCACATTTACTAAACGGAGTAACTCTGCTTCAAACTCAGGACTCTGTAATTACAAAACCTAGACTATTAAAGATTATTCTGTACTCACCAAATATTGTAATACCTATTAGAAATTTCAGAAGAACAGAAACCTATATAATAAAGCCATGAGGAAGATATAAAATCAGCATAAATATCAGCAATTTTTGAAGAGTAAAGCTAGTAGCTCAAATGAGCCCTGAAATGGAATAAACATCTTACTATTACATCTATAAAAAGATAAAGGTCCTGGGAAACCAGGTGCCTTTGTTCTGAAGAGCAGTTTTCATCCTCATAACTATGTAGATGATGTTTATTAGTTTTCAACTTTTAGACTTAAATGACATGTAAAGCATGGACAATTTAAGATACTGAACAGAATGCAAATGCAGCCAGCCTTGACAAAATAAAGGGGAAGGTACAGTTGAGAGAAGTGGGAGGTGCCAGAGCAGATATTAAGAAAAGGCTTTTCTTATTCAAATGCTCATTTTATGCTATAGGAAGCCAAAGCTGATAGACAAATGTTGATTCAAGCATTTTATCGAAAATTACATGCAAAAGCAGTAGAGGACTTAAAATCAATTGTACAAGAAAGAATTGTTGGAGAGGAGTGAGTGGCTGTGGAGGCTAAAGATAGTGAAGTAAATCTTTAACTTTCTACACTGGACATCACTATCTGACCTTGAAAATGTAATAATATAATAAGCTTTGTTTTGTAATTAAAGGATAAACCACAAATGAGAACCAATTTAAATATATTTCTCGACAGTTTGAGAATGAGGTGATGGTGAAGAGTTGCTGCTTTTCACTATAAACTTTAATATTTATCACATATATAAATACATTGATACAGGTTTAAAAGTAAAGTTTCGAATGAAAGAAATTGATAGCTTCCTTTTGATACTGGATTTGAGGGTTTCAGGAATATAACACTGTTTGTTTTTTACATTAAAGCTAATTTTTTTCATCTTAAAATTAAAACCATTAATCCTCACCCTTCACTATTTTGTTACTTTTTATTATATAGTTGAAAATTTCAAATATTTTCATTTTATCTTTTTTTTTTTTTTACAAGGACAGAGAGAGAGTCAGAGAGAGGGATAGACAGGGACAAACAGATAGGAACAGAGAGAGATGAGAAGCATCAATCATCAGTTTTTTGTTGCGACACCTTAATTGTTCATTGATTGCTTTATCATATGTGCCTTGACTGGGGGGCTACAGAAGACCAAGTGACCCCTTGCTCGAGCCAGCGACCTAGGGTCCAAGCTGGTGAGCTTTTGCTCAAACCAGATGAGCCCGCACTCAAGCTGGCGACCTCTGGGTCTCAAACCTGGGTCCTCTGCATCCCAGTCTGATGCTCTATCCACTGCGCCACTGCCTGGTCAGGTCATTTTATCTTATTTTAATGTATGATACAAGAAATAAAATGTGGGAGGACTCTAAGGATAAAACAGAATTATTTTTTTTCTTTCCTAAATGAGAGGAGAGGAGATAGAGACTCCCACATGCGTTCCTACCAAGATTCATGCAGCAACCCATATTTGAGGTTGATGCTCCGCCCATCTGGGGCCATACTCACAACTGAGTTATTTTTAGTACCTAAGGTAGAGGCTCCAGTTAACCATTCTCAGTGCCCAGAGTAATGCTCTCAAACCAATAAAGGCTGAGAAAGGAGGAAAGAGAGAGAGAGAGAGATTGAGAGAAAGAAAGAGAAGTGATAGGAAGAGGGGTGGAAAGACAGATGGTCACTTCCCCTATGTTCCCTGACAAGGAATAGAACCTGGAACATCCACATGCTGGCTGATACTCTACCACTGAGAAAACCAGCCAAGGCCAGTAAAACAGAATTTAAAATAATACAGTTGTACTAAAATACTTTTTTCTCTCATGTAAAATAATATAGTTGTACTAACATATTTTTTTTTCTCTCATATATCATTCTGCAATGAGTTTTCTCACCTAGCTTGGGAGAAGATATTCAGTCTATAAAGAAGCAGTTACCAACTAGTGTATAATGATACAAAGTTATATACATTGATATACACTGGGTATTTCTCCCTGAAAGCCAGTGTTCATGTAAATAAAAATAAAATCAGAGACATTTCTCTTAACATTTCACCATGAAATCATTTGAAACTACTTACCAATAATAATTCTCATTTTGAAATTTTATTTTTAGATCCAACTGTATTTTCTTGTGCTTTCCAGTAGATTTAATAGACAGCCCTCCCAACCACATACACAAACACAGTTTCTGCAATTAAAATATGACTGTGAGTTGTCAGTATGAAACACAGCTTTCCAAGGACATCAATAAATGCATAATTGAATCTCAGTGTAATGGCAAATAGGCCCAAATATAAAAATAATCACCCAAATAAATGAGCAATTAAATTCTTTGCTTCCAAACATGCAGGTGCGAAATATAATGTTGCAGCTAAATCTCATGAAATATTTGGCTCTTCATAGCAAATTAAATTGATAGTCATTGCTTTTGTTGTAGAGATAAAGAGCATTATATTCTAACAGAGAAACAAATTTGAGTTATAAATTTTTCCCCAACAGAGGCAGGCCTACAGTCTATTTACCATAATCACATTTGAAAAATTCTGCAGTGTTTCAAAATAATTATGTCAATTGAAATAGCTTCCCATAAAAATATTCTTTGAAGAAAAAAAAAAGCCTGATAAGGATGAATGGAAGAAGCAATTATGTACCTGAAATTAGAAACCTGATACAAATCACCTTTCATTATATTATTATAAAATCTGAAGTCCCTATTATATAAACACAGACTATTATCCCATTAGCCAAACCTTTATTGTTGAACACAATACAGGAAATGTTAACGTTGAAGATAACAATAACAAAGACTTGCATACATTTTATAAAACTAAATTATTTTTTAAATTCAGTATATTAGCTGCTTCAATTATTATTTTAAAATAGGTGACAAAGACATATTTATATTTCAGACATTCTGGAAATATTTCCTGGGGTTTCCTGGGCACAACTGAGTGTATAAATATTCTTCCAAATAATCAGGGAGATGTAAAATACAAGTATTTTATAATATTTTTGGTTGTCCTAAATAATGATAGATCTAAGTAAAGTAATGATTTTCATATGCAATTGAGATTATATTAGAAGTGTAAGTTGCCTAGAGAAAGGCTTTATAGTTAAATTTAGTATTATTTAGTTTTCTAAAATTGAATTAAGAGCTAACTATTTACTCATTATATAGATATTTACTCTATTAAGAACACTAAAATACCTTAAGTTATAATCTTACTGCAGATATTTTTCCTAGTTCATGTTGCTTTTAGATAACGGCTAATGGAACAGAAATGCTATGAGCTGAGAACTCCCATTTTCAAAGCCAATGTAAATTAAAATATATTTTTTTGATAAAAAGAGAATTCTTGACCATACAAATATATATAGGCTATATTTGATTTATGAAGGAGATTAGCACAATGTAGGATACCAGTTAATAACTTCTTTCTGCAGCAAGTACAGTAATGTGAAATAGAATTTTCTGTTGTGTTCAGTAAATATTGCTCATAGATTTTATGCCATAAATTTATGAAATACCTTGTGAAAAGTCATCAGTGACACTGTATTTATGGGTATATTCACAATAAATATCAAAAATTATTATTTACAAAAGCAGAAAATATTAGTATGTCTATTATTTTCAAATGAAGAAACGGAGACATGGAGAAGTAACTTAACTTGGAAAAGACACACAGTCAAAAATTGCCAGGAAGACTAGCACAAGATCCTGTGGAGAGCTGATACTGATTTTAAGGCACTTTTATTAAAGATATTAAAGGCAATTTAAAGCATGTAACTTTTCTACTGGGAATGTCATAAATAGTTTTAAAATAATTTTTAAATTTGCCTCTCATTTTACTATTATGACTAAAGACATTATAGTGCATTTTGAAGTTTTAATTAAGCTTCAATTTAACAGTTAAGGGAAACTAGCAAGCACTCAATAAAAAACCCAGTAGGAGATGACATTTCTTATTATTATTCTTTTTAAAGTCAGCTGAAAAGAATTAAATTTAAGGAAGATATTTTACAAAATCAATGTAAAATTATAGGCATGTGTTGATACAATACTTTTGTTTCTATATTGTGATTCAACTCATCATTTTAAATTTTGAATGATAAATTGGGTTTATTTTTCTATTTATGGTACTATACTTTGTGCAGAATTGTATTCCTTGTGTATTGTGCCTCTTAGTTATGACAGTTTACTTCTATATATTTTTCATACATTTGATTCATATTTTCTTACTATTGAAATGTAATACATTCTTAGGCACTTTCATTTCAATAATTTTATAGTAAGAGTCTTTAGAGACTTTAAGATTTAAATTCTCACCTTTTCTTGCACAACAGTTACTAGAAAGCCAGTTTACATGCTCAGGTTATGTATAAACCATTCTTTAAGATTAGTTAATAGACACACCTCTACAGCTTTACAAAATATTTCTTAAGACTAGTTGTGAGGAAATGTAAACAAAAGAAAAAGCCTACAACTTGCTTATGGATGGTTCTTCATCCTACATCGACATCAGCTGGAAGTTGATTACTATAGCATCCAAGTTTTACCCAGGACTATCTCTGAAAAAAAATTTTTTTTAAACTTCAAGCTTCATGTCAAGGTGCCCACATAGGTAAGTTCAATACTTGCATTCTCCCAGAACTACATTAAAATTATGACTAAACTACAGAACAGTCATTACTCAGAACTGCATGAAATCTAGCTGAATAGAAGTTCTACAGTTAAGAATTTAAAGAAGAAGCCATACCTAGATTGGTAGTAGATACAGAGATGTGAATGGTCTGGGTTGCACCCCCACCTGTGGTGGACAAAAATTGGGAGATATATCTTGGTTGTGAGGGCTACTCTGAGGAGCCAGAGGTCCCAGTCTCATACCAGGTACCCCATCCCAGGGATGCAGTGTCAAGAAAAGAAGTCCCCATAAGTTCTGGCTGTGAAAACAAGCAGGGATTTTGTTTGCCTGAGGAAGACTGGGGCTCCTGGAGTCCCAGGTGTTTCTCTTAAAGGGCCCAAGTGGACTTACTTGGACTCACTTGCATTGAACTGCAGCACTAAGGCAGCAACCTGAAAGGTAGCAAGGATCTAAAGAGAGAAACTGAATTGTCTGGTGTCATGACAGGTACTAAGGACATTTCTTCAGGCAGAAGTGCTGTAAGAGGTCATTGTTCCTTTGCCGAACCCTCTCCCCACCCCCAACAAAACCAACAGGCAGGTACTATATCTAAATCTCCATCAACCTGGCTAGCACTATTTGCCCTGCTCTGGTGATTTCATCAGACCCCATCGTAGCAGTTATGCAGTCCTCCGCAAGACATTTCCAAAGTTTTTCCCACACAAATGACCTGTCCTGACTCGTGTACTGGACTTTTCTAAAATATTTCAAAGGTTCCCAAACACCAAACAAGCATCATCTCACCTTGGCATGCCCTGTGCCTATTGCTATTGTAGCCCCAAGTCAGGCATTAATGGCAGCCTAACTCTGTTTGCAGTTTGTCTTATCTTGGTTAACTCTATGCCCAGCATAAGTAGCAGCCAACTTCACATTGCTCTGTAGCTCATGGGGTCCCCAAGAAGGGGTGCCCAAGCAGGGAATAGAGGGTGACTAAAGGTAGCCTGTACCTACAGGAGACCCCAGAGCCAGGGCACCTGTGGACAGCTTCAGACCATGATGAAGCACCTCCCAACCACCTCTCTGAGTGACACACACAAGGGTCAGACTCAGCAGGCACCAGAGCTTCACTGAAGCCAGTCATGCTTCATAGGGTTGGCCCCTGCACAGTAGATCTTGTCTTTGGTCATAGCAAGTCATCTTAAGGGTAAAAGTCTCCCACTGATATGCCAACAGCATATTAAGGATCAACTAAAACAAGAGAGTCATACAATTCAACCAGGGACACAACTGGAGTGCCACACATAGAGTGAGCAGCTCAGGTGACGAAAGAGGCTGCACCATTGGACACTATAGGACACTTACTACATAAGTATACTCTATGAAGACCAGAACACTTAGCAGCTCTACCTAACACATAGGAAACAAACACAAGGAGACATTCAAAGTGAGCAGACAAAAAAAAAATCATGTCCCAAGCAAAAATTCAAGAAAAAAAACCTGAAGAAAATGGAGACAAGTAATTAACCAGATGAAAGTTTACAGCGCTGGTTATAAGAATGCTCTATGAACTTAGAAAAAGAGTAGAGGAACTTAATGAGAACTTCAAGAAAATGGTAAGAAACATAAAACTAGAGATAGAAAACAAAGAAAAACCAGACATAAATAAAGAATACAATAACTGAAATTAAAAATACATTACAGGGAATCAATAATAAAGTAGATGAAGCAGAACATCAAATCAGCAATGTGGAGGATAAGAAAGCAGAAACCACCCAATCAGAACACACCAAAAGAAATAAAAAAGAGAATTGTTTAAGGAACTTCTGGGACAACTTCAGGTGTACCAACATACTCATCATGGAGATTCTGGAAAGATAAAGGAGAGAACAAGAAATTGGGGGAACACTTTGTAGAGTATATGATCATCTGACCACTATGCTGTACCCCTGAAAACAATACAAAAAACATTGAAAGTAAACATAATTAAACTATAAAATAAAGAATGCCAAAAAGTATTACATTTTTTAAAACTCATGTCTTACCTTCTTTGTTTAAGTACATAATCATTATAGAAAGTTTTAAAAGAAAAAATGAAAGAAAACTTATTTGAAAAAATAATCATGGAAACATCTCTCAATTGGTGAAGGAAATAGATATACACATCCAGGAAGTTCAGATAGTCCTTAACAAGACAAACCCAGAGAGGTCCACAGCAAAACACATCAAAATTAAAATATCAAAAGTTAAAGAAAAAGAGAGAATCTTTATAGCAGCAAGTGATAAGCTGTTAGTAACTTACATGGAAGCTCCCATAAAACTGTAAGTTGAGGCCCTGGCTGGTTGGCTCAGCGGTAGAGCGTCGCCCTGGCGTGTGGGGGACCTGGGTTCGATTCCCGGCCAGGGCACATAGGAGAAGTGCCCATTTGCTTCTCCACCCACCCTCCCCTCCTTCCTCTCTGTCTCTCTCTTTCCCTCCCGCAGCCAAGGCTCCATTGGAGTAAAGATGGCCCGGGCGCTGGGGATGGCTCCTTGGCCTCTGCCCCAGGCATTAGAGTGGCTCTGGTCGCAGCAGAGCGATGCCCCAGAGGGGCAGAGCATCGCCCCCTGGTGGGCAGAGCGGCGCCCCTGGTGGGTGTGCCGGGTGGATCCCGGTCGGGCGCATGCGAGAGTCTGTCTGACTGTCTCTCCCCGTTTCCAGCTTCAGAAAAATACAAAAAACAAAAACAAAAAAAACTGTAAGTTGATTTCTCAACAGAAATTTTATAGGCCAGAGAAGATTGGCACAAAATATTTAATGTGATAAAAAGTAAGGACCTTCAATCAAGATTACTCCACCCAGCAAAGTTATCATTTCAAATGGAAAGGAGTTAGTTGCTAACATTCCAGTATTATTAGAAATGCTAAAGATTTTTCTTTAAAAAGAATAAAAATGGCCCTGGCCAGCTGGCTCAGTGGTAGAGCGTCGGCCTGGCGTTCAGGAGTCCCAGGTTCAATTCCCAGCCAGGGCACATAGGAGAAGCGCCCATCTGCTTCTCCACCCCTCCCCCTCTCCTTCCTCTCTGTCTCTCTCTTCCCCTCCCGCAGCCAAGGCTCCATTGGAGCAAAGTTGATCCGGGTGCTGAGGATGGTTCTATGGCCTCTGCCTCAGGTGCTAGAATGGCTCTGGTTGCAACAGAGCGACGCCCCAAATGGGCAGAGCATCAGACCCTGGTGGGCGTGCCAGGTGGATCCCGGTTGGGCGCATGCGGGAGTCTGTCTGACTGCCTCCCGGTTTCCAACCTCAGAAAAATACAAAAAAAAAAAAAAAAAAAGAAGAAGAAAAAAAGGTCAAACAAATGAATAATGAAATGGGAATAAATACATATTTATCAACTATTACTTTTTAAAAATTGATTAAATGCTCTTTTAAAAAAACATAGGGTGACTGATTGGTTTAGAAAATAACACCGTCTGCAGGAGACTCACTTCAGATTAAAAACATACATAGTAAAAGGATGGAAAAGACTATTTCTTGCAAATGGAAAAGAACTGGTGGGAATAATTACTTACATCAAAAGAATAAGAGCCCTGGCCGGTTGGCTCAGCGGTAGAGCGTCGGCCTAGCGTGCGGAGGACCCGGGTTCGATTCCCGGCCAGGGCACACAGGAGAAGCGCCCATTTGCTTCTCCACACCTCCGCCGCGCTTTCCTCTCTGTCTCTCTCTTCCCCTCCTGCATCCAAGGCTCCATTGAAGCAAAGATGGCCCAGGGGCTGGGGATGGCTCTGTGGCCTCTGCCTCAGGCGCTAGAGTGGCTCTGGTCGCAACATGGCGACACCCAGGATGGGCAGAGCATCGCCCCCTGGTGGGCAGAGCGTCGCCCCATGGTGGGCGTGCCGGGTGGATCCCGGTCGGGCGCATGCGGGAGTCTGTCTGACTGTCTCTCCCTGTTTCCAGCTTCAGAAAAATGAAAAAAAAAATAAATAAATAAAATAAAAAAAAAGAATAAGAGGCAAAGAACTCAGTAATTCCATTTCTGGATACTTATCTGAAAACATGAAAAATTCTAATTCAACTATACACACACACACACACACACACACACACTTAAATGTTCATTGAAGCATTGTTCATAAGCCAAAATATGGAACCAACCTAAGTATTTACCTCAGTAGATGAATGGATAAAGAAGTGATGCATAGCCTAACCAGGATGTGGTGCAGTGGATAGAGCTTCAGACTGGGATGGGAGGACCCAGGTTTGAGACCCCGAGGTTTCCAGCTTAAGTGCGGGCTCATCTGATTTGAGCAAAGCTCACCAGCTTGGACCCAAGGTCGCTGGCTTGAGCAAGGGGGTACTCCATCTGCTGAAAGCCCATGGTCAAGGCACATATGAGAAAAAAATCAATCAACAACTAAGGTGTTGCAACGAAAAACTGATGATTGATGCTTCTCATCTTTCTCTGTTCCTATCTGTCTGTCCCTATCTATCCATCTCTCTGACTCTCTCTCTGTCTCTGTAAAAAAAATTAAAAAAAAGAAATGGTGCATATATACAGTTGAGTAAGACTCAGCCATAAAAGAATAAAATCTTGCCACCTGCAACAACATGGATGGGCCTAGCAGGGGTAGTCAAACTTTTTATAAAAACCGCCCACTTTTGCAGTGCTGGTCAACCTAGTTCCTACTGCCCACTAGTGGGCATTCCAGCCCTATGGTGGGCCAATTGCAGCGCCATTTGGTTGCTCTGCTACCTCCCACCATGAAAGCTGAAATGCCCACTAGTGGGCGGTAGGGACTAGGTTGACCAGCACTGCAAAAGTGGGCAGTTTTTATAAAAAGTTTGACTAACCTTGGAGGGTACTCTATTTAATGTGTTAAGTCAGAAAGAGAAAAACATTCCATATGATTCCACTTATATGTGAAATCTAAAAACAAAATAAACAAAATATAAATAAACTCATGCAGAAAACATTTTGATGGTTGCCAAGTAGAGAGGGGCTTTAGGAGCTGGGTAAAAAAGGTGAAGTGATTAAGAAGTACAAATTGTTAATTACAAAATAGTCATAGGGATGTAAATTACAGCCTAAGGAGTATAGTTAATGTTGTAAGAACTATGTATGATTTCAGATGGCTCCTAATTTTATTTGGGTGATCACTTTGTAAGTTATATAAATGTCTAATTAACGGGTTGTATATCTGAAACACATAATATTGTATGTCAACTATAATTGAAATATAAAATATTATTTAAATTAAAAAAGAAAAGGTTTTCCCAGTAGGTAATTTTTTTAATGTACCTAAATAAAATAGTGATATGTTATTTTCCAATCTATAGGCTTATTGCATATTAACTCCATCCTTTTTCTTTTTCACATTGAACTAAATTAAAAATAATTCACCTTGTTGTATTAAAAGTTAATATGAACTGCTAATATTGTTTTGGATACTAAAATTTATTCTGATTATATATGACGTATAAAATAAAAAGTTCAATTTTCTTACCTCTAACAAATACTTTGCTGTATTATATCACATTTCTATTGCACACTGATGTAAAGGAAGTGACATTAGATAAGAGAAGAAATCACAGAAATTAGAAGTCTTCAAATTCTAAATGGTGAGGCCAGTTTACAAGATCCACACATGACAAATGATAAGATGCTAATGAACTACAAACAGTACACAAGGATGTACTTTGATCAAACAAATCTCTGAGGTCCTGGCCAGTTGGCTCACCAGTAGAGCATCAGCCTTGCATGTGGATATCCCAGGTTCAAGTCCTGGTCAGGACATACAGGAGAAGCAATTATCTGCTTATCCATCCTTCTCCCCTCTCCCTTCTCCCCATTTCTCTCTTCCCCTTGGTAGCCAAGGCTCTACTGGAGCACATTGGCCTGGGCGCTGAGGATGGCACCATGGCTTCACTTCAGGCACTAAAAGGGCTCCCATTACAATAGAGCAAAGCCTCAGATGGGCAGAGCATCACCCCCTAATAGGCATCTGGGGATATACTGGTCTAGCACATGTGAGAGTCTATCTGCTTCCCCACTTCTCACTTAATAAAAATACAAAAAGAAAATTTGATAAAAAAGAAAACATGAGACACCTGTGTTTTAGAAATTTTTGCTTGTTATTAATGGGATTTGTGGAGTGGAAGGCACTAGGAAAATCACAGTCACTATTAAAAATTTCTCATTTGTTTAATGTCATTTTGGATTTATTTTAAGGGCTTCCTTATATCTTCCAAAATGTGAGACAATTTTCTCATAAAAGAACTGCAATATAAAGAATGTCACTTATTTTATATAAAATTACAGTTATAAATATATAAGGAAATTATGTAACCTATGGATTCTATTTTTTCTACCTAATGTAGAAAACTATAAAACTTCCCAGATATAGCTCCTATTCTATTCACCAGTGAAATAACATAACCCACCAATTACTCTTGACAAATTGTTTACACACAACACCTGAACACCTGTGCTAAAGAATTCATTAACATATCATTATTCAAAGGTTATGATTTTTAAAATTCTGAATAAATATACCTTTCTGTTAAAAGAGTGCTCTTTAATTGGAAAGCTTTTAACAAATACTTTTGTGAGTGACATCAGAGAAATGGTGTCATGAGGAGGGCTCCTGATACCTCTCCCAAAATTTTAACAAGTTTGACAACTAGAGACAGAAAAACGATCCCAGGAACATCTGAAATACACATAAACTGAACAAAGGTCAGCAATCTAAGAGAACCCAATGGAGAGACGTGATATTTTTTTAGGGCCTCTTGCTCTGCACGCAATAGCTGGGGCAACTTCCTGCCAGCAGATTCGAGGTGAAAAACACATTCCTATGGAACAGACCTCAGAGAACCAGAGAACACTGCAGAAGTTGGGCAGGCTAGACTGAAGGTTTTTTTAACAAGGGAGAAACCTGCAGAGAACAATCCCACAGAACACTAAGGCAAATTTAACTAGATATACCTGGGGAACCTTAGAAAGGAGCCTGAACAGAAGTCAACTTGCCTTCCTACCTGCTTAAGCTGTTGGCTCTGATTGGCAGAGCTTTCATACTCAGGGCTGTGCTCTAAAAATACCTGGAGGAGGGACTTGGCAGCTTTTAAAACCTCCTGTTCTGCAGGCAGTGACTAGGGCATCTTCCTTCCAGCCAATACAGGTTACAAAGTACAAAAAGCCTGGAGAGAGTGGTCCCACAGAGTGCTGAGGAATACTAGACATGCCTGGAGGCAATTAGAAAGACACCTTGAGAGCAATTGGCTCCCAACCCTGCCTGATTATGCTGGCGGCTCTGGCTGGCAAAGCCTTACCTAGAGCCCTGTGTTGAGTGGGGATAGAGTGGGGATTTGCCAGCTCTTAGGGCCTCTTACACTTCAGGCAATGGCAGGGGCAACCTCACAGCTGGGTCACCAGGCTGTAGTTAAGGAAGAAGAGACTTGAGAGAGGATCCGGGAAAACGAACTCTCCCATTGTTGGAGCCTGCAAATGCTAACAAGCTCCGACTACCAATGAAACTGAGGCCTAGTATATGTCATCGCCAAAGTGACACATCAATTGCAAATATCTACCTAAGTGTGCCATAGGGGCAAAGCCTGGGGTACAGAGCAACAAACCCAAAAAAGAGAGAAGGAAAAAAAAAGAAAATAACCTCTCAAAATCAGGAATAATCTATAATCTTTATAACTTTTTCCACTTTTTTTTCTTTATTTATTTATCTTTTTTTTCCCTTCCACTTTGGTCCTTTTATCCTCTTTTTGTCTTATTACTTTCTCTTCATCTTGCACTTCATTACCCATAGGTGTTACATTTCCTTTTTTTTTTTCTTTCTCTCTATGAGGGTTACATTCCAAAAACCTTAACTCTCTCCCTTTATTTTTTTTCTTTTTTCTCCCTCTCTCTTGGTTTCTTTTTTTCTCTTTCACTTTTCCTTTCATTTGATCCTCACTCACAAGCAAATTACTTTATTTTGGATTCAGATTTTTTTGTTGTGGCATATTGTTTGCTTTTTACTTCGCTTTTTAACTCATTAGCATTCCCCCCAACTCCAGCACTCCATTTAATATAGTTTTTGTTCCACTTAATACAATAGAATTTTTTTCTATTTCTTGTTTTCTTCTTTTCTCTTTTACTATATCTCTCATTCGACCATCATTTACAAGGAAATTATTTTATACTTGATCCAAATTATTTCCTTATAGCATTTTGTGTGTTACCTCGTTTTATGCTCCTTTGTCACTTCTCCCCAACTCAGGCCCCCACATTCTAGGTAGTTTTTGTTCCATTTGGCACTATATAAGTCTCAGTTTTTTTATGGTATTTTCTCAAAAAAAAATATTTTTTAAATTTTTTATTCTTTATCAAGTCTTATTATTGTTATTAACAAAACCACCCTCAGATACAATTTAAAAAAGGAAACAGAATATCATGGATACAAAAGACAGAGATGTAGCACAAATAGATGAGAAAAAATCTATAAAAAATTTTAATAGATTGGAAACCTTGGAGTTAAATGACAGAGAATTAAAAATAGAAATCCTAAAAATACTCAGAGATATACAAGAAAGCACAGAAAGGCAACTTAGGGAGCTCAAAAAAAACTCACCAAACAGAAAAAATATTTATATATTACCAAGGAAATTGAAACTATGAAAACGAATCAAACAGAGATGAAAAACTCCATTCATGAACTGAAAAATGAGGTAACAAGCTTAGCTAATAGAACAGGCCAGATAGAAGAGAGAATTAGTGACATAGAAGACAGGCAACTAGAGGCACAACAGAGAGAAGAGGAGAGAGACTCGTGAATTTAAAAAAAAAATGAGAAAACCCTACAGGAATTGTTTGACTCCATCAAAAAAGAGCAACATAAGAATAATATGTATATCAGTAGGAGAAGAGAGAGAAAATGGAATGGAGAACATATTCAAACAAATAATAGACAAGAACGTCCTAAGCTTATGGAAAGAACTAAAGCCTCAAATTAAAGAAGCAAACAGAACACCAAGATATCTTAACTCCAACAAACCTACTCCAAGGCACAACATAATGAAATTGGCACAAACCAACGACTAAGAAAAAATTCTCAAGGCAGCCAGGGAAAAGAAGAATACAAAATATAAAGGAAGGCCCATTAGATTATCATCAGATTTCTCAGCAGAAACTCTACAAGCTAGAAGAGACTGGATCCCAATATTTAAAGTTCTGAAAGAGAGGAACTGCCAGCCAAGAATACTATACTCATCAAAGCTATCCTTCAAATACAAAGGAGAAATAAAAACATTCACAGATACAGAAAAGATGAAGAAATTAATCACCAGAAAACCCTCACTTCAGGAAATACTAAAAGAGGTTTTCCAACCAGATACAAAGAACAAAACAAAACAAAACCACAAGTAAAAGCTCCACCAAGCACACAATAAAATCAAATTAAAACTGTGACAACAAAAACAAAAAGGGAGAGGACAAAGATTAACAGTAGCAAAGGAAAATGGAGTGAAGAAGCACTCATGAGATACTGTACTACAATAAACATGGTAGGTACCTTTTCCATTACTTAATGGTAACCACCCTGAAAAAGCCACTACAGAAGCACATGACTTGAAAAAAGAAGTAACAGAGGAAATAAATATGGATTACAACCAAACAAAAAGAAATGATAAACAAAAAGAAGAATCAAACAAGATACAAAACTAACAGAAAACAATATATAAAATAGCAATAGGAAACCCTCAAGTGTCAATAATTAATTACACTAAATGTAAATGGATTGAACTCAACAATAAAAACACACAGAGTAGCAGAATGGATTAAAAAAGAAAATCCAACTGTATGCTGCCTACAAAAAACACATCTGAGCAAAAAAAATAAAAACAAATTCAAAGTGAAAGTCTGGAATACAATACTCCAAGCAAATAACATCCAAAAAAAAGCAGGTGTAGCAATACTTATATCTAACAATGCTGACTACAAGACAACAAAGGTAATCAGAGATAAAAATGGTCATTTCATAATGACTAAGGGGACACTGAATCAGGAAGACATAAAACTTCTTAATATATATGCACCAAACCAAGGAGCACCAAATTATATAAGACAGCTACTGACTGACCTATAAACAAAAACTGACAACAATACAATTATACTTGGAGATCTCAATACACAGCTGATGGCTCTAGATCATTCATCCAAACAGAAAATTAATAAAGAAATATTGGCCTTATATTAAACACTAGAACAATTGGATATGATAGACATCTACAGGACATTTCATCCCAAAGTGCCAGAGAATACATTTTTCTCTAGTGTACATGGAACATTCTCAACAATGGACCATATGTTGGGCCACAAAACTAACATCAGCAAATTCAGAAAGATTGAAATTATACCAAGCATATTCTCTGATTATAAAGCCTGGAAACTACAATTTAACTGCAAAAAAGAGGTAAACAAATTCACAAAAATGTGGAAATTAAACAACTTACTTTTAAAAAATGAGTGAGTGAAAGAAGAAATAAAAGCAGAGATCAAAGGAAAAAAAACAGACAAAATAAAAATAACAATACAACATATCAGATTCTCTGCAATGCAGCAAAAGTAATAATAAGAGGAAAGTTCATATCACTTCAGGCCTATATGAACAAACAAGAGAGTGCCCAAGTAAACCACTTAACTTCACATCTTAAGAAACTAGAAAAAGAAGAACTAAGACAACCCAAAACCAGCGGAAGAAAGGAAATAATAAAAATCAGTGCAAAATAAATGAAATAGAAAACAGAAAAAACTATAGAAAAAATTAATAAAACAAGAAGCTGGTTCTTTGAAAAGATTGACAAAATTTACAAACCCTTGGAAGATTCACCAAGGAAAAAAGAGAAAGGACTCACATACACAAAATCCAAAATGAAAGAAGAGAAATTACCACAGATATCATAGATATACAAAGAATTATTGTAGAATACTATGAAAAACTATATGCCACCAAATTCAACAATCTAGAAGAAATGGATAAATTTCTAGAACAATACAATCTTCCTAGACTGAGTCGTGAAGAAAAAGAAAGCCTAAACAGATCCATAAGCACGGAGGAAATAGAAAAAATCATTAAAAACCTCCCCCAAAATAAAAGTCCAGGGCCAGCTGGCTATACTAGTGAATTCTATCAAACATTCAAAGAAAGCTTGGTTTCTATTCCACTCAAAGTCTTCCAAAAAATTGAAGAAGAAGCAATACTTCCAAACATCATTTTATGAGGCCAACATAACCTTCATACTGAAACCTGGCATGGACAGCACAAGAAAACTACAGACCAATATCTCTAATGAATACAGATGCTAAAATATCAAACAAAATACTAGTAAATCGAATACAACAACATATTAAAAAAATAATACCTCATGATCAAGTGGGATTCATCCCAGAATCTCAAGAATGGTTCAAGATACGTAAAACGGTTAACATAATACACCATATCAACAAAACAAAGAACTAAAACCACATCATCCTATCAATAGATGCAGAAAAGGCATTTGATAAAATACAACACAATTTTATGTTTAAAACACTCAACAAAATGCATATAGAAAAAAATATCTTAACATAATAAAGGCCATTTATGATAAACCATCAGCTAACATCATATTAAATGGCATAAAACTGAGGATTTTTTTCCTTAAATTAGGAACAAGACAGGGTTGTCCACTTTCTCCACTCTTATTTAAGGTGGTGCTGGAAGTTCTAGCCAGAGCAATCAGACAAGAAAAAGAAATAAAAGGCTTTCATATTGGAAAAGAAGAAGTAAATGTTTCACTTTTTGCAGATGCTATAATACTATATATCAAAAACACCAAAGACTCCACAAAAAAATTACTAGAAACAATAAACCAATACAGTAAGGTCAAAGGATACAAAATTAATATGCAAAAGTCCATTGCCTTCCTATATGCCAAAAATAAAAGATCAGTAAATGAACTAAAAAAAAAATAATCCCTTTTATGGTTGCAACAAAAAATAAAATAAAATACCTAGGAATAAACATAACAAAGAATCTAAAGGACCTATATAATGAAAACTACAAAGCATTGTTAAGGGAAATCAAAAGAGATACAATAAAATGAAAAAAATATTTCTTGTTCTTGGATAGGAAGATTAAGTATAGTCAAAATGGCCATATTACCCAAAGCAATATACAAATTTAATGCAATTCCCATCAAAATTCCAATGTCATTTTTTAAAGAAATGGAACAAAAAATCATCAGATTTATATGGACCTATAAAAAACCCCGAATAGCCAAAGCAATCGTAAGGAAAAAGAACGAAGCTGGAGGCATTACAATATCTGACTTCAAATTATATTATAGAGCCACAACAATCAAAACAGCATGGTATTGGCAGAAAAATAGACACTCAGAACAATGAAACAGAATAGAAAGCCCAGAAATAAAACCACATGTAAATGGTCAAATAGTTTTTGATAAAGGGGCCAACAACACACAATGGAGAAAAGAAAGCCTCTTCAACAAATGGTGCTGGGAAAACTGGAAAGCCACATGCAAAAGAATGAAACTCAACTACAGTTTGTCCCCTTGTACTAAAATTAATAAATTAATTCAAAATGGATCAAAGACCTAAATATAAGACCTGAAACAATAAATTACATAGAAGAAAACATAGATACTAAACTCATGAACCCTGGTTATATAGAGCTCTTTATGAAATTGACTCCAAAGGCAAGGGAAGTGAAGGCAAAGATAAATGAATGGGACCACATCAGACTAAGAAGTTTTTGCACAGCAAGAGAAACTGACAACAAAACAAACAGATAGCCAACTAAATGGGAGATGATATTTTCAAACAACAGCTCAGATAAGGGCCTAATATCCAAAATATACAAAGAACTCATACAACTCAACAACAAACAAACAAACAATCCACTAAAAGAATGGGAAGAGGACATAAACAGACACTTCTCCCAGGAAGAAATACAAATGGCCAACAGATATATGAAAAGATGCTCATCTTCACTAGCTATTAGAGAAATGCAAATCAAAACTACAATGAGACACCACCTCACGCCTGTTAGATTAGCTATTATCAACAAGACAGATAATAACAAGTGTTGGAGTGGCTGTGGAGAAAAAGGAACCCTCATCCACCTTTGGTGGGAATGTAAAGTAGTACAACCAATATGAAAGAAAGTATGCTTGTACCTCAAAAAACTAAAAATAGAACTACCATATGACCCAGAAATCCCTCTACTGGGTATATGCCCCCAAAACTCAAAAACATTAGTTTGTAAAGACATGTGCAGCCCCATGTTCATTGCAGCATTGTTCACAGTGGCCAAGAGAAAAAAACAGCCAAAAAGCCCTTCGATAGATGACTGGATAAAGAAGAAGTGGTACATATATACCATGGAATACTACTCAGCCATAAGAAATAATGACATCGAATCATTTACAACAACATGGATGGACCTTGATAACATTATACTGAGTGAAATAAGTAAATCAGAAAAAAACTAAGAACTGTATGATTCCATACATAGGTGGGACATAAAAATGAGACTAACATACATGGACAAGAGTGTGGTGGTTACAGGGTGAGGAGGGAGGAGATGGAGGCAATTGGGGGGATGGGAGTGGGAAAAAGAAAACCAGATAGAAGGTGATGGAAGACAATTTGACTCTGGGTGATGGGTATGCAACATAATTAAATGTCAAAATAACCTGGAGATGTTTTCTTTGAACATATGTACCTTGATTTATTGTCACCCCATTAAAATCAGTAAAAAAATACTTTTGTGGCAAATGACTCTTGTACTACTTTCTCTCCTGAGAATTGCTAGCCTCATTTCCAAAATTATAAACTTTTTTCTTTTTCTTTTTTGCAGTCCAAGTACCCATATTTAAATGGTACTAAACACAGATAAAGAGTCTTGCAAGTTTTTCTTTTGCAATCAAGGTTAATGTAAAAATATTAGATTTGGTATGTTTTGCTGCAATCTTCCTGTTGTAAATCTCATATGCCTTCATTCTCAAACACAAAAGCAATTACTTATAAACAAATGAAGTTAAGGGGAAAATATGACCACATAATTATCAATCATGGCAAACAAGTTGGGAGTATAATCAAAAATAACTTACTCCACTGAAATCTTGCAAAGAAATATCATTTCCAAGTTTTGTTTTCAGTTAGTTTTATTTTTTAATTTAAAATAACTGATTTAAAAATAATAAAAGTTACCTGCAGTATTTTGCATGGTAGAGAAAGTAAGTATGTCTTTAACCAAATGTTTTGGGGGTTTTTTGTTTGTTTTTTAGGTTAGAAGAAGGGAGATAGTGAGGCTGACTCTCACATGTGCCCCAACCAGGATCCACCTGGCAACTTCATCAGGGGTTATTGCTTGAGTACTGAGCTATTTTTAGTGCCTGAGGTTGTCATGCTCCAACAGAGCTATCCTCAGTGCCCAAGGCCATGCTCAAATCAATTGAACCACTGGCTGCACAAGGGGTAGAGGGAGAGAAGCAGGGTTGGCGTGGGGAGAGAAGCAGATGATTGCTTCTCCTGTGTGCCCTGACTTGAAATTGAACCCAGGACATTTATATGCTGGGCCAATGCTCTATTCACTGAGCCACCAGTAAGGACCCCAACCAAATGTTTTAGGAAACCAGTTTACTTTTCTAACTGCTCTTAAATCTGCCTAATATTTACAGAAGAATGATTAACATGATAACTTTAATGAATTCAATTAATAACTCAAATCAGATTTAGTTAATTTATTATTTAAAAAACTCAGTCCCTACAGCTGAGCCCAGATCCACATAAATAGAACTCCAGGGTGAAAACTCTTTAATTTTATTTTTAACGAGCAGGCCAAGTGATTCTTATAATATACACTAAGGCTTTTTAAAAATCTTTGTTTTGGGGTTTTACATGAAATGTAGAGTACAAAACCACAGGTCTTCAAAATTTCTGAAGATTGTGAATTGGCAGTGGTGATAAGTAATTGAATTATATTAAAAATTATTTTTACGTGATTTCTAAAAACACCCTCCAGCTTTTTTTCCCAGCCTCTGAGTATTTAGGTTCTTGGGAAATAGAGGTTTTCAGGGGAGCTGGAATGAAAGAATTGAGAATGATCAAACTGTCAAAGAAAATAGTGCATTAACCCTGGCCGGTTGGCTCAGCGGTAGAGCGTCGGCCTAGCGTGCGGAGGACCCAGGTTCGATTCCCGGCCAGGGCACACAGGAGAAGTGCCCATTTGCTTCTCCACCCCTCCGCCGTGCTTTCCTCTCTGTCTCTCTCTTCCCCTCCCGCAGCCAAGGCTCCATTGGAGCAAAAGATGGCCCGGGCGCTGGGGATGGCTCTGTGGCCTCTGCCTCAGGTGCTAGAGTGGCTCTGGTTGCAACATGGTGACGCCTAGGATGGGCAGAGCATCGCCCCCTGGTGGGCAGAGTGTCGCCCCTGGTGGGCGTGCCGGGTGGATCCCGGTGGGGTGCATGCGGGAGTCTGTCTGACTGTCTCTTCCTGTTTCCAGCTTCAGAAAAATGAAAAAAAAAAAAAAAAGAAAAGAAAATAGTGCATTAAAGAAGACCCTGAAATCATAGAATTAAAGTAGTCGGTATAGAGATAGTGGGGCTCCATGGACACACTTAAAAAAACCACCAAATGCTGATTTGTTTTATAAATTTATTTTTTAGTTACAGTTTATATTTTTACACTTTTGAATTGATCACTTATTTATGTACTTATCTATATTCAACAAATAGCAGTCACATTGTCCTTTTCTTTCAGAAAAATTTGCATTGGTATTTGTGTTTATTATTTTAACCTTATATAATTAAAACTGATTAAAATAGGTAATACATATAATTAGTAATACTATAACCTAGATAGCACCAGTTTTTAGCATAATGATTCATAGACTCAGAGTGTTCTTCAATGCACAATGTTGTTTAATATATACAAATTACACAAATTAATCAAATACGTAAGTACAGCCCTGGCCGGTTGGCTCAGTGGTAAAGTGTCAGCCAGCATGTGGAGGCCCCGATTCAATTTCTGGTCAGGGCACACAGAAGAAGCTCCCATCTGCTTTTCCACCCATCCCCTCTCACTTCTCTCTCTCTTATCCTCCTTCCTGCAGCCATGGCTCAATTAGAGCGAGCCGGCCCCAGGTGCTGCAGATGGCTCCATGGCCTCTGCCACAGGAGCTAAAAATGAATCTGGTTGCAGTGAAGCAAGGGCCCCAGATGGGCAGAGCATCGCCCCCTTGTGGGTTTGCCAGGTGGATCCCAATCGGGGCCCATATGGGAGTCTGTCTTGACCTCCCCTCCTCACACTAAAAATTAAAAAAAAAATTGTGTATGTGCATGTATGTGTATTATATAGTTAAATAAATATTTAAAATTTTACAATGTATTTTAAACTCTGCTATTTTACTCTATATATTGTGAATATATTTATATGAAAATATAATCCTGAAGTATCTTGACTATAGGCAACTCACAGCAGTGTTTCAAAAGACAGCAAAGTACTCTATTGTTCTCTTTTGTAGATATGCAAAAATTAACATATTCACTATAGATTATTATATTTTTTTATTTTTTAACAAAAAGGAGTTAAATGTTCTCATGAGGAAAGCATATACAAATTATTTTACTACAATTATAAGATTTTTCTCTACACAATTATTCTAAAATTTTTGGCTATGTTATTACCAGTTTTTTTTTTCCTGTTTTTTTTTTTTGTATTTTTCTGAAGCTGGAAACTGGGAGAGACAGTCAGACAGACTCCTGCATGCGCCCGACCAGGATCCACCCGGCACGCCCACCAGGGGCGACGCTCTGCCCACCAGGGGGCGATGCTCTGCCCCTCCGGGGAGTCGCTCTGCCACGACCAGAGCCACTCTAGCGCCTGGGGCAGAGGCCAAGGAGCCATCCCCAGCGCCCGGGCCATCTTTGCTCCAATGGAGCCTTGGCTACGGGAGGGGAAGAGAGAGACAGAGAGGAAGGGGGGGGGTGGAGAAGCAAATGGGCGCTTCAGAACCCAGGTCCCCCGCGCGCCAGGCCGACACTCTACCACTGAGCCAACCGGCCAGGGCCCCCAGACAGTTTTTAAAAATAGAAAAAGGAAGACTATACTACATGAAAGTAAATATTTTTACATTAAAATTACTAAATATGATTAATTAAAATTGTATTTCAATGTATTTAGATCTCTGAAGTATAAGCAACCACCATTAAAATTCCTTTGTACATAGATTCATGCATTTTATGTATAATTTAGAGTTCGATCAAATTAATTATTTTTTTTATACTCCATAGTAAATATTACAGTTGAAACAATTTGGAGCATACCTTTTCATACATTATTCTTGATTTTCTTAGTATTTCTGATTTACTTTTTCTTCATATATGTAGACCATATTCTCATGTAGTTTATGGCTGTCAATCACATTTTTTTCTCTATTTTAATTTTAGTTTTCTAGAGTCTATAAAGGATTGTTTAGTTTTAATCTGATCTAGCTGTTCTCTAGTTTTGTTGGACAACTGTGATATATTTAAACTCTATACCTTAAAATAATTTGGGCAACCTATTAAGAGATTAAGTAATACCTAATTCCTACTCTGTCAACTTCTAGGCTAAGAAAGGTAAGATAAAATTATTTAAGGAGTACCAACTACAAAGTTTTTTTTTCCTGTTAGAAAGGAATTTAAAATATGTACCACCTCACAATATTTAGAATCTAAGTAAAGACAAAACAATTGATTTCAGTGTAATATGTAAATCATTAAAATATGAATCAAATAATTTTTTAAATTTATATATTGATTTTATAAAGATAGGAAGGGAAAGAAAAGGAAAAACACTGATTTGTCTGTCTACTTATTTACACATTCATTGACTGATTCTTGTATGTGTCCTGTCCACAGATCAAATCCAGGATCAAACCCACACCTTGGTAGATCAGGATAATGCTATAACTAAATGAGCTACCTAGCCAGAGGTATAAATCAAATAATTAAAAGCAAAATGGAGTTGAAACTATAACCAAGTCATTAAGACAAATTATTTATTTACTTTAGCCATTCTTTTTCATTTTACTTAAAGTAATGTGGAATAAATCTCAAAATAAGAATAATTTTTAATTTGACTTGGTTTTTCTTGGTTAGAGAAAATTATTAAGCCACTTGCACTTTTTTGCATATTTTGGACTTTAAAACTATTCAGCAACACTTTATTATTTATACAACTATCTGCCATGATTTTTTATTGATTTTTTAAGGGTCAAAATGGTGTCAGTAGAAATTTTAAAAAATATAACAAAGAAATAAATGGTGAATATAAAGTCTCTTCAAATATCTTTTTTTATTGTTTAAATTTATTGTGTTTACATAGATTCTAGTGTCCCACCAAATACATCCCCCCACCTCCATGTTCCCCTCAACATCCCTCTTGCCCCTCTCCCTAAAACGCCCTCCCCCTTCCCTCCAAGATTTGCTTTTCTGCTCTTTATAACGCTGTGTTATGAGTATATAATTTCACCAATCTCTTTCCCTTCTCTGATCCCATCTTTTCATCCCCTTTTCCTCTGACCACTTTTCCTCTGGTCCCTTTGATCCTGCCTCTGCCTCTATTCTGTTCCTCAGTTCACATTGTTCATTGAATTCCTCAAATGAGTGAGGTCGTATGATATATTTTTTTTCTCTGCCTGGCTTATTACACTTAACATAATAGTTTCCAGGTTCATCCATGTTGCCGCAAAAGGTAAGATTTCCTTCTTTTTTATGGCCCCATAGTATTCCATTGTGTATATGTACCACACAGCTTTTTAATCATTATAGAAATGCAAATTAAAACCACAATGAGATATCAACTAATACCAGTCAGAATGGCGCTCATTAACAAAACAACACATAATAAGTGCTGGCAAGGATGTGGAGAAAAGGAAACTCTCCTGCACTGCTGGTGGGAATGCAGACTGGTGCAGCCACTGTGGAAAACAGTGTGGAGATTCCTCAAAAAATTAAAAATAGAACTGCCTTTTGACCCAGCCATCTCACTTTTAAGAATATATCCTAAGAACACCAAATCACTCATTCAAACGAAGAAATGCATCCCCATGTTTATGGCAGCATTGTTTACAATAGCCAAGATCTGGAAACAGCTCAAATATCTCTTTAAGCAACAGCCTTCAACTATATATTAATAGCACACACAAACACACACACATACACATAATACATACACACACCACATAGTATGAAATGATAAATGATCTTCTGAATTTTTAATTCTTGAAGAGTTTATAAAAAACCCTCTATTTTGGGGGTGTGTGTATAAATGAGCACTACTACTATAATATATTGTATTATTTGATCACACTACAAATAAATAGTTCTCTAATTATATTGACAATAATGACAGTAGCCCATATCAATTGAGTACTTATTATGTACCAGGATGTTTTCTAAGGGTTTTTCAGTATTCACTCAGTATGTGATGGATATTTATGCTGGTTTATATTAAAGTAGTGATCAATATTCTTTTATATGTGCTTCAAACATTTTTATTATAACTATGAATAAATTTATAGGAAGTGAATGTTATTTCTGAGCTCCACCGTATTTTTATCAATTTATATTTCTACCAAGTGATAAGCACTTCAGAGAATTCAAAATCCATTACCCATCCATCTTTATTGCACATGAAATTCAGTGTAATTTTGCATAATTATTATGTGTATTTTTTAATTTCTCCAAATTATATTATTTTTGCATTATGCTTTTGAGAAAAAAAATCATTATTATTCTGTCATTATTCTAAGAGTCCTTTTATTGTAAAGATTTGAAAAACTTGACAATATTTTTTTAGCATAGTAATATATTGTGTACAGTACTGTTTCATATCATATGGTGCTACCAGCTCTCTACTCAACCCTTTTGAATAGCTATTTTCCACTCTCTCAAAGCAACCATTTTCAGAAATTTGGCTGGTTTGCATTTCTTGTAATAATTAAATTACACTCAAAAGCTTGTGTGTTTAATTTCTTGTTTTTTTCTAATTTAGATGTTATTTGTTGGTTTGCTACTAGAATAGATGAAATTGCCCTTATTACTTACCTTCTTCTTTTCCCCCCTAGCCCTGCTTCCCCTGAAAAACATACCATCACACTGGAATTTGTCTCATTTTTATGGTAGATGTCTTTACTGCATTCTACATTTTCCTATATTTTATTTAATATTATTTTAAATACATTTTTAATTTTGATGCTATTGCCTCTAAAACTAATTTATGGAAGGTAGTATTTTTGTGTGTGTGAAAATACATATGTATAGTCATGGGATTTAAATTATTGAACAACTGGATCTCTGCCCTAATGACTGTTTTAAATATAAAAAACAATATACTGAAAGGTAGTTTATTATTTCATGCATTTAATACTTAAATAAGAACAATAAAAGAGGTACACAAAACTCGGTTATATTATAAGAAAGAGTTTTAAAATATTAATAAAAATACTAAATAATATTTTCACACTGCTTCTTGATTGGTGTCCTCACTTGCTATCTTTTTTTTTACTCATGAATGGAACAGACATTATTTTGGACACTTAGAATGCACTGTTGCACAGATGAACTTTATTTTATTTTATTTTTTTTTTCATTTTTCTGAAGCTGGAAACAGGGAGAGACAGTCAGACAGACTCCCGCATGCGCCCGACCGGGATCCACCCGGCACGCCCACCAGGGGCGACGCTCTGCCCACCAGGGGGCGATGCTCTGCCCATCCTGGGTGTCGCCATGTTGCGACCAGAGCCACTCTAGCGCCTGGGGCAGAGGCCACAGAGCCATCCCCAGCGCCCGGGCCATCTTTGCTCCAATGGAGCCTCGGCTGCGGGAGGGGAAGAGAGAGACAGAGAGGAAAGCGCGGCGGAGGGGTGGAGAAGCAAATGGGCACTTCTCCTGTGTGCCCTGGCCGGGAATCGAACCCGGGTCCTCCGCACGCTAGGCTGATGCTCTACTGCTGAGCCAACCGGCCAGGGCACAGATGAACTTTAAAAAAGAGTAAGGAATGTAAATTTGTGATTTCCACATTGGGTGGCTGTCCAGATGCCCACCTTAGGGGGAACCCTGATTACAAGTGCCATTGAACACAACAAAAAAGTAAGTATTGGTTCTGCTGAACTGGTACAAACCCACTGAATCCCATCACTGGCTTGAGACCAGCTCTCCTCAGCTCCCAGTGACATGCTTGAAGCAATCAAGCCACTGGCTGCAGGAGGAAAAGAGAGAGAGAAGAGAGAGAGTGAGGAGAGAAATAAATGATCACTTCTCTTGTGTGCTCTGACCAGGAATCGAACTTGGGACATCTATATACCCAGCCAATGCTCTATCCACTGAGCCACTGGCCAGGGCAAAATAATTTCTTTAAAACAGTAATCCTTCCCTGGCCAGATAGCTCGGTTAGAGCATCATTTGTAAGAGCAGAGGTTACTGGTTTGATCCACGGTCAGGGCACATACAGGAACAGTTTTATGTTCCTTTCTCTCTCTCTCTCTCTCTCTCTCTCTCTCTCTCTCCCCCTCCCCTTCTTCTCTCTCTCTAAAAATAAAAAAATATATACATTTTTTAAAAAAGAAAGTTTAAAAAAGAATAATAGTCATGCCCCTCTTTATGGTGTAGCCTCAATATGTATAAATGACTTTGAAGTAAATGATGTAAGATGGGGTGCCATGACTGTTGTAATTACATAATTACCTAGAGCTCTCTGTAAAGGCAGTGTTCCAGGAGTGTAGAGTACTCTGTGTAGGTTGACCTTACTTCACAGCAAAATCCAACTACGGGAATTAAAGTTTCAAGTAAACCATCTCAAGATGCTGCAGCCCCAAAGATAACTTCTACAAGTAAGTTCTGTTAGGGTCTTCTTGCTATCTAGTTATTTGCAAACTGATGCAGAAAAAAAAACAAAAACAAAAATTTTCCAAAGAGTTTCCACTGTTACACAAGACTGTATTTTATTGTTCATGTAGTCAAAGTAATTCTAAGCCTTTAATAAATTCAAGAAACTCTTTTTTGTGCTTCCATTTGATAATGATTATAAAACCATTAAAATGCACTAAGCCCATGTTAATAACAATTAACATATAAGTTGGGATGAAGTGAATAAAAATTAAAAGCTTCTGTTTTGTAGATAAATTGTGTTCCTTTCAATATTTTGAACCTTTTTTTTCAGCTATTTTTATTGGTCTTTAAGATAGTTGCACATACAACATACTTAGGCTATAGTATAGAATAAATATGAACAAGACTGATATACACAGCCTGACATTCACTATTGTCTCCACATCTTTTCTTCCTTTCTCAAGATTGGAGGTGATTTAGCATGTGGTATCTACAGTATTGTGAGAATGAAACAAACTTCCATTTCTTTTTCTTTACTTTCACACTAACTTTAAGTTAAAATGTTTTATTTTTTTAACTGTCTTTAATATAATTTTTCCATTTTAATAATTCATTATATTACTGATATTCTACATATGTAAATATTTCACTTAAGCTTGTTTACTTCTTATTTTTTCCAATGCACCAAAAATTATATTAATTTAAAATTATGACTAATAATGCCTGACCAGGCGGTGACGCAGTGTATAGAGCGTCGGACTGGGATGTGGAAGACCCAGGTTTGAGACCCCGAGGTTGCCAGCTTGAGCATGTGCTCATCTGATTTGAGCAAAGCTCACCAGCTTGGACATAAGGTTGTTGGCTGGAGCAAGGGGTTACTCGGTCTGCAGTAGCCCCATGGTCTAGGCACATATGAGAAAGCGATCAATGAACAACTAAAGTGCCACAACAAAAAATTGATGATTGATGCTTCTCATCTCTCTCTCTATTCCTGTCTGTCTGTCGCTATCTATCCCTCTCTCTCTCTGTCTTTGTCAACAAGATAATAATAATAATAAAATAAAATAAAATTGTAGCTACTGCAACCTTATCATATATGCCAATAAGTTGTGTAGAGACATAAATACACAGAAGAACTTCATTTCTGATACTGTGAAACTTTAGAGTAGTCATCATTAAAAAAATCCTTTAGAAGAGGAATTATTTAATTCTAATTTATTGACCATTAGAAATTTATCATTAGAATAGGTTTGGTTAATCTTTTCGGTGTTTCTAATGTGCCATGTATAAGTGTTTTTTTTCCAAATGTTTAAAAATGGTTAACTAGATACAAATGAAATTTTCTTTCTTGAAACTTTTATGTTCTTTTCTAACATTCTGACATTCTATTTAATTTTTGGAAACTCATGTACACTCCTCTGCTAATCTCAGCAGTATCTAGCATCTTATCAATTCTATGCAAATAATGTATTAGATATTTAAAAACGATAATAAAAATGAATTTAAATGTCTAGCAAAGTTCAATATTATTTCTGTATAAAATTGGAATACATTTGGAACAAGTAGACTTATATTATAGACAATAAATAAACAAGCTAAACATTTATGTTTACTGAGAAATAACAAAGTTCAAATGCTTTTATATTTAATTGAATGATTATTTTGGTAGCATGTCATTATAATTTTGTGTTTCCCTTTCTGTATTTTAATTTGATTGCTTAATTTATCTATGTAATGGAAGGCTTGTTTCGTTTGGATATAATCAAGTCAAAATCACAGAGCTATAAATATTTATAGTTTGAAAATACTTCATTTTATATTTATATACTCTCCAGTTCTGTTATGGAGATAAAATAAGTTAATGCATTTAAACTACTTTAAGTTGTGTCTGTTACAGAATAAGCGCCCAAAAAGTTCCTGATGATGATGATAATGATAGTGATGATGGTGATGATGATGATAATGATCTCAGATAGATACTATATCAAATGAGTTTTCTGAAAGATTCAGCTTCTTATGTATAGCACAAAAACTAAGACAAAGTTATTTGGTTCCAGTTCAATGATTTTTCAATGATAGTGCTTTTTTAATCCTAACAACATCTCTGTTAAATAAATATTTATATTAGTCAAAGCATTACAGATATAGACAGCAAGTTATAGAGAATGTAAATGACTTGTCTAAGGTCTTTTGATAGTGTATGGTATGTTAGTCTACTTCCAATGATTGTATTTTGAGCTCTATACTTAGCTAAATTCAAAGAGTTTTAAATAAAATTGTAACTAGGGCCAACTAATACAGTGTGTTCGTAAAGTCATGGTGCACATTTGACTGGCCACAGGAAAGCAACAAAAGGTGATAGAAATGTGAAGTCTGCACCAAATAAAAGGACAACCTTCCCAGTTTCTGCAGGATGATGTGGCAGCATGTGCACATGCGCAGATGATGACGTAGCGGAGCAGCCCACGGCATGCCAGTCAAGATGTGGACGGTACAGAGGAGTGTTTAGTGTGTCTATGGCTCCCTAAATTCGAATCCATGACCAAAGTGCAATGTGAATATCGGCGTGTCTATAACAAAGCACCACCACATAGGAATATCATTATTCAATAGGATAAGCAGTTGAAGGAAACCGGCAGTTTGGTGGAGAAACCCCGTTCTGGTAGGCCATCAGTCAGTGACGAGTCTGCAGAGGCTATATGGGATAGCTACCTAAGGAGCCCTAAAAAATCTGTGCATGAGCCCACATCGAACTGCACTGAATAGGTATGAAACTGAGAGAGTTTTCCTTTTATTTGGTGCAGATTTCACATTTCTATCATCTTTTCTTGCTTTCCTGTGACTAGTCAAAAGTGCACCATGACATTACAGACACACTGTACAATACTTTTGAATCCAGAGAGACAAAAAAACTTTACTTCACAGTTGTGATGCCATTTAAATGAATGTTTGGACCCCTAGAGTGATAACCTAAAAATGACAAGATAAGTCTTGTCAATACATTTACCCAGTGTTAAATTTCTAAAGTTGCACCTATGTACCCCCAAAGAAAAATTTATAGAATAAAATCCTTTTACATTTGACCTTCTTTATGAATTTTCTTCACCATTATCCTTGGTAAATTGTCCAGCAGAAACTCACTCATTAAAAATGTAACATACAAAACACTTTCATTAAAAAAGAACATTGTGGCTCTGGCGGGTTGGCTCAGTGGTAGAGCGTCGGCCTGGTGTGCAGGGGTTCCAGGTTCGATTCCCGGCCAGGGCACACAGGAGAAGCACCCATCTATTTCTCCATCCCTCCCCCTCTCCTTCCTCTCTGTCTCTCTCTAACCCCTCTCGCAGTCGAGGCTCCATTGGAGCAAAGACGGCCCGGGCACTGAGGATGGCTCTGTGGCCTCTGCCTCAGGCGCTAGAATGGCTCTGGATGCAACAGAGCAACACCCCAGAGGGGCAGAGCGTCGCCCCCTGGTGGGCATGCCGGGTGGATCCCGGTCGGGTGCATGCGGGAGTCTGTCTGACTGCCTCCCCGTTTCCAGCTTCGGAAAAATGCAAAAAACAAAACAAAAAAAACAAACAAAAAAAACCAGCATTGTGGCCTGACCTGTGGTGGCGCAGTGGATAAAGCGTTGACCTGGAAATGCTGAGGTCGCTGGTTCAAAACCCTGGGCTTGCCTGGTCAAGGAACATATGGGAGTTGATGCTTCCAGCTCCTCCCCTCTTCTCTCTCTGTCTCTCTCTCCTCTCTTTCTCTCTCTCGCCCTCTCTCTCTCCTCTCTAAAAATGAATAAAAAAAGAAAAAAAAGAAAATTAAAAAAAAAAGAGCATTGTCCTGGTATGCCAAGGTTGCAGGTTTGATCCCCAGTTAAGGCACATAGGAGTAGCAACCAGTAAATAGACAACTAAATGGGCAGACTAAGTCGCATGTAAAGCCAGTAGCCATGGCCACCATCACAGCCGCCCGGCCCATGCAGGTTTGCATTGAATTTGGACAGTCGGTAAAAAAACAACAGAGCCAAAAACTGGTTTGCCATTACCTTTAATCCTAGCTGCACCAGGTGGGCAAGTAAAAACACACACACTGGGCTCCAAAACTCACTCATTCAGGGCTCACAAAGCTACTGACGTATCTGAATTTCCTAGAATCAAAGTTGTCTACCTCATCAGCCTCATTCTTTTTTGTTCCCCATCTCCTTCTCTCTGCACAAACTCTGTACTAACTGGCTTCTCTTTCAGCACTTCGCCACCTTGGCTGCCTCTGCTCTCCCCCACGTGGCCCTTCTCTGCTCTCCTTTCTCTGCTCTCTCCTCCTAAATCATAATCTCTTCCCCTGGAACAACGTGATCTCTCTTTTTTAAAAAAACTTTTGGCACAAAAGCCCTCCCCCAACACACATTAGTACAATCATGCCCATCCCAAGCAATCACCTGGGCAATGGACTTCCACACGAGCAGTGCCATCTTTAACAAAGTGAGCATAATATATTTTATCTGCCCAACAGTTACCCATCTCCTTCTCTCTGCACAAACTGGCTTCTCCCTCAGCACTCCACCTTCTTGGCTGCTTCTCCTGGCCTCCTCCATGTGGCCTTTCTCTGCTCTCCTCTCTAATGCTAATCTCAGGAACCTAGAATGAGCAAGCTCCCAGTCTACCCCACTTTGTAGTGTAGAAATCAAAACCTTTAATCCAATATATTTAATCCAATATACAAACAAGAAAGTCTCTGATACAAAGTCACTTATCTGAAGCATGATGGGATTCCTTATGAGAGTGCACCACTCTACATCATGTAACAGTCAAGGGTGTGGGGAAAAGCTTAGTCTTAAAACTAAGCCTTAGGTTATAATGACCTGGCCTGCTTACAGCCTGTCCCCCACACACAATGCAAACTATAAGCAAGCAAATATATATATCAATTTACAAACTTATTTGACCAACATTGCACAATGAGTTGATGCCTCTCTCCAGCTCTCTTTCTCTCTCTCTATTTCTCTCTCAAATCAAAGGAAAATTACATACATATAACATATATATATATATAGTTATCTTATGTTTAACTGGAAAAGAAGACTTGACAAGCATTGACAAAAATTTCCTATCTATCTCTGTCCTGGCCAACGCTTATGTAAAGATCATTCTTGGGAAGATAAAATATATTATGCTCACTTTGTTAAAGATGGCACTGCCCACGTGGAAGCCCATCACCCAGGTGATATTAGTTGCCCTTCTTGCTTGGGAAGGGTGTGATTATATTAATGTGTGTTGGGGGTGGGCTCTGGGCAGGCAGGATCCTTGAGACCTGGGGCTTGATTTTAGGACTAAGCCTTTCCCACCCTTTTTGATGTGTGGTGGTGCACTCTCATGAGGAATCCCATTATGCCTCAGATAAGTGACTTTGTATCAGAGACTTCCTTGCTCGTATATTGGATTAAAGGTTTGGATTTCTACATTAGAAAGTGGGGCAGACCAGGAGCTTGCTCTCTTGGTTCCTGAGATTAGCATTAGAGAGGAGAGCAGAGAAAGGCCACATGGAGGAGGCCAGGAGAAGCAGCCAAGATGGTGGAGTGCTGAGGGAGAAGCCAGTTTGTGCAGTTTGTGCAGGAAGAAAGAAGGAGATGGGGAATAGAGGTGAATAAGGCTGGTGAGCTAGAAACCTTTGATTCTAGAAAACTCAGATAAGTCAGTAGCTTTGAGCGCACTGAATGACTGGGTTTTGGAGCCCTGTGTGTGTTTTACTTGCCCACTGGGTGCAAGCTAGGATTAAAGATGATGGCCCACCAGTTCTTGGCTCCATTGTTTCATTACCGTCTGTTTGAATTTAATGTGAACCTGCATGGGCCAGGCGGCTGTGATGGTGGCTGTGGCCACTGGCTTTACAATCATTGTTCACTAATAGCAGTAATTTCCAATAAGCTTATATAAAAGTTCTGAATATATCTCAACATGGCATTTTCTGGAATTAGTGCATAGACCTAAATTCTCTTTCTATGCCTATTCTTTCTGTTTTTCCTAATGGTGAAACCTTGGTGCCAGCCCCACTGATCAGTACATATAAAATGCATTATCAACTCTTAGCAGAATCTTCAAAAGTTCCACTTGGCAAAGCAATCCTTATAATGCTATAGTTATTTGCAGCAAATCCTGGCTTTAGATTTTAACTCTTACTAATGATGAATCTTCTAAATCTTTCTCTCTCTGTAAAACTGTAGTAGGTCTTCAAACATCTCCCAACTCTTGGTATTTATTTTTAAGCATTACATGGGAAGGAAATGGTAGAATAAAATATCTCATGACATCTTAGAGAGTTAGTTAGTCTTTGTGTCACAGTTTCATGGTATGTGATGTATATTGCATTTAGCTTTGTGATGTGTGCAAATAACTAGTTATCAATTTTAAATTTAAATGTGTGCATCATTTACTGTTGAAAACATGGTGGATTCTATTTCATGGTTATGTACTTTGTTATTTGCTTTCTTGAGTGGATGAGAAATGGATACTATTAAAATAGGATTTCACAAAATTGCACACAATCCTCTTTATGCTCAGACTAATTTACACTATTCACCACATCTGGTGAAACAAAATTTGAAGGTCACTACGTTCTGACAAGCTATGGATTTGTGGAACATTTTTAGTGGATCAAGACCTTTTATGTTTTCTTAGTTTTGTGTTTAGGAATATTTTTGTTACTTATTTTTTTATTTTAAAGATTTTATGTATTATAATAATTGTTGCAGGAGAAATTTAGTTATTTTAAAGCTGAAGAACTTAGCACTAATGTTTATTTTTTTGAGGAAAAGACAAAAGCAATAAACTATAATTGTTAACTACTGTTATTAACTAGTAGTTACTCTTTTTAAATACATATTTTATTATAAAAAACAAACTGAAATACACAAAATGTGGGACACTTCCAAAATTGATATAAAAATTGTAGAAGATTGCTGTTTGATGTTTAAATGAGGTCATGGAATTATGACTGAACTATATCAATGCTCACCACATTGGCCACAGAAAAACTTACAGAGAGGCACAAGATACTTTCTTTAAAGCTATAGAATGGGTTGTGGGGAAAACCACCTGGGCCCTCTTATAAATATAAGGCACCTACATATGTTCAAATACATTAAAAAAATGAACTACAAACATAAGGTCAAATCAATGTGGTAAAAAGCCAAATATTTTTGGTTTATGTATAAAGTAAAGGAGTAATAGAATTGTTATCTGATATTTACCTGTAGGTGTTGACATCTAAAAATTTCTGCTACTGACTGTTTTAAATGAATTAAATATTAATCTTTACAGTGATTATGGCACTATCTAATATTTGTAAAGCAGAATCTTGTGATAATATCTAGGTGCAGTAAGCTAAGTGAAGAAAGTGTAGGGTGACTGAGTGAAGATAGACTATCTTATAAGAAAAGTTTCTTTAGTGTAGAATGTCATATGAATGTGTACCTAAAATGCATGCAGTTTCTTGTTTGGAGGGATTAAAGCTCTTTAGCACAAAACAAATAGAAATTAATTTTTTAAAAAAATTATTGGTGGCTTTAAAAATTATTGTACAGTTTCACTGTCTTACAAACATTTCTGTTAAGGATTACACACAGTTTTATGAATGGGAGATATGGACGTTTGTTGGAATCATTCAAAATCAAATGTATTTGGAATGTTGGCTCCAAAACAACAATTTTTATCAAACAAGTGCACTTCTTATATGTCCCACAATTGTTATAGAATGAATTCTAATGTGGAAGTTGTCTGAGAACATAGCAAAAAAAATTTGGATAAGGAATATTGAACATCAAAGCATGATTCTTTGCACATATTCCAATATAGGTAATTTTTTTCAGTTATTTTTATCCCTAGGGTAATAATTAGTTAGGAAGAAAGACACTTTATCCTAATATGTTTAATTATCGTTGGAATATTTTAAAAGGCCATTTTATTTTATTTTATTTTCTCATTTGCAATAGATAAAATCTAAGATAACACTGTATATTCTATTTAAAAATTTCTATGCATTATTTAATAAAGTATTTAAAATATATTTGTTGAAACAATATCATAACATCTGCAGGTCAATTATAATTATTATATCTACTGGTCACTGCATAATAGGTCTTTTAAATAATAATTTGTAATAAAGCATAATAAAAAGAATACTTAAAATATAAATTGTCAGTTCTTTATAAACTAATTAATACTTCAGTAAATTTGTTTTAGATTGAATTAACATTCTTTTACTTTTTTTATATGTCTTCAATGTAACCAATATTTCAGTATGTTGCAAGCAACTATTAAATATATTAAAATCATTAAAAAAATTTTTTTGTATTTTTCTGAAGTGAGAAGCAGAGAGGCAGAGAGACATACTCCCTCATGTTCTCCACCGGGATCCACCCAGCATTCCCACTAGGGGGCAATGCTCTGCCCATCTGGGGTGTTGCTCCACTGCAAAGGGAACCATTCTAGTGCCTGAAGCGGAGGCCATGGAGCCATCCTCAGCACCTGGGCCAACTTTGCTCCAGTGGAGCCTTGTCTGTGGGAGGGGAAGAAAAAGAGATAGAGAAAGAAGAGGGGAAAGGCTGTAGAAACAGATGGGTGCTTCTCCTTTGTGCCCTGACTAGGAATAGAACCTGGGACATCCACACACAAGGCCAACACATTACTACTGAGCTAATCGGCCAGGGTCTAATTCAATTTCTGATAATTAGAATAAATCTTTTGGATAGCTATCTAGATAAAATTAATTGTGTAGTTTATGGAGATCATTAAGTTTGGTAAATATTAGTTGACCTAAATCCACAATCTTAACTTTATTTATGGCTAATTTTAAAGAACAGAGAAACCTAATTAAAAAAATATGAAGTAGTACAAATTATTTTATCTCTCTAAGAAAGTCATGTCCATGTCTGTTAAATGATGTTTCTATATTGCTTGCCTTCTCTTATGAGAAAGAAAAAAATAGGCAAATTTTGGCTTCTTTACTACTACATAATAGATTATGTAATGTGCTGTTCAGAAGAACAAAATTAAATAAATTACTGTTACTATATGTATACTTCTTACATAATTTTATTCTCTGAGTGACATTTGTGTGGTCATACAACTAGGCATAAAAAGCATGCACTGGAGAAATTAGTTTCAGATTTATAAACAATTTTTTCCCCTCTGGTGAGTCATTGTGTTTTCCAAAAAGACGGCTCTTAATGCGAACACATATGTTTATGCTAAATAACCTGTAACACCAACTGAGGTGGCACAGCCACCTAGCCATTAGGAAGATTGATTTTGCCTCAGTGTATTGCTTTGCAACAGAAATGCCCTTCAGGTAAGTTGAAGAAGTTATTAAGCATGTAGTTTAAATGAGCAGTGACGATTCCAAGGGAAGCAGGAGAATTTTAACTTGCCACTGAAAAAGGATTGCAACTCCCAAAGAAGACAAGCAGTCATGTATCAAAATAAAATCGCCTGTATTAATAACTGTTTTTTCCTTTTCTTAATCTTTTACCGTTTTAGTAACAAGACTATACTATTCAGTGCCCACTGCAAATATTTCTTAATTGTCTTTTTCAAAAATAATAACAGTATGTTCAAGAAATGCTGGTGGTCTTCAGGTGAATGTGGTTGCAAACTAACAATGTAAGTTATATTAACTATAACAATTTGTCCTTTCTTTTGTCTCTTTTCTGCAAGCTTACTATTTTATACATTTCTTTTACCAAGTCTTTGGCAACCTTTAATCTCCACATTTTTTGCAGGAGTAAATGTTTGGGACCAACTCCTCTTCTGTGTCTCAGAAGAAACAAATTCAATATTTGTTTAATATTCACTTTCAAGGTCTTAAATAAATCAGAATTAATACTTATCTTTCCCTTTAAAAATGCATTTTTTTTCTGAATTTGGGCAATAATTTTACAAATCACTATTTTTAGTGCAGTTCAGTCAACCTTTTCTTTATTTTCAATTATATGTTATTTTGGGGTTTATTTATTTATTTTAAAATAAACTTTTATTTTTCAATTGCAGTTGACCTGCAATATATTAATTTCAGAAATACAACTGTGTGATTAAACATTTATATATCTTATAAACTGAATACTCCAATAAATCTAGTACCTACATGACATCATACATAGTTATTACATATTATTGGGTAAGGTAGTAGGAAAAGTATTTCACATTCTTGTATTTGCCTGAAAATAATTCTGACAGGAAGCTGATGTGAATGACCTGGAGAATGTGTGGTTACAGAAGTAATTGGACAGATAGAAAATGGAAGAAGGAGAAGGCTCTTAATACTGTTACATGTTTTCATTTTAATTTTTTAGTTTATTACCTAGTAGTCAATAATATTTTATATAAAATAATATATAAACCCACCAGATAGGTAATGTTTATGGTAATAAGTTATTTGTGCAGAAGAATACTCTTATACTAAGTGCCTGAACACTTGGAAGGCAGTGATAACACAATAATATATAAATCATCCATCAGAAAGCACTGGAATATAATACTGTACAGATGCCCATAAAAGCAAAAGCTTTTGTACACTAACACTTGGCAAGATGTGTGCTTTTACATATTTCTTTTTTCATGATTTTGAAGTACAACTGTTCTGCTCCTTTAAAATGTAGAGAGTGCATTATTTTTTAAGTAGGGTGATTCAAAAAATAAATGTCTTTTTGGTAAATGGAATAACATACAAATGTAGGACATTTTAAAATATGAGTTTGAAAGACATTTTGTTCAGATAGTAAATATGGCTGGGTATACAATGCTTTTATTTTTATGCTACTTATATTATAATAACCTTATAAAGTCAATGTAAAGGTCATAGTTAGAAGCAATGGTTATAGAAAATTAAAGATCTATTCTTTCCTTGGAAAGGAATATTGTGTTTTGGCAAACACTTTATATTTTTTAATATTCATTTGCATATTATTTCCCTTTTATGTCTTTAAATTTTTTATTTAGAATGATATTCATTCTTTGTACCTAGGTTTAAAACTTATTTATTCTTTCATTGAGTAAGTATAGCAATTTAAAATATTTCTCATATTGCTAGAATACCATTTTAAATTGTAAGGTAAAATATACTTTGTTTTATCAAAATTATGTGTTTTTAAAAGTGAGACATTTATTTATTTATGTTTTTATATTCCTATGTTTTAAAAAGTTTATTTCATTGATATCAGAGAGAAGGAAGAGAGCAGGAGAGAGACAGAAACATCTATCTATTCCTGTTCGTGACCTGGCCTGAGATCAACCAACAACCTCTGTGCTTTTAGATGATGCTGTATCAGTCCTGGGGACAACTATAGTTTTTTGTTTGTGTGTCTGTCTTAGTAAGAGAGATAGACAGACAGATAGAATGAAAGGAAGAGAGGTGAGAAACATCAACTCATAATTACATCACGTTTTAGTTGTTCATTGATTGCTTTCTCATATGTGCCTTGACTGGGACCTCCAGCTGAGCCAGTGACCTCTTACTTAAATCAGTGACCTTGGGCTCAAAGCAATGACCTTAAGATTTAAGCTAGCAATCTTTGGGCTCATGTTAGTGACCTTGGGGTCATGTTGATGATACCACGCTCAAGCTGGTGAGCCATGCTCAAGCTGGTGAACCTACAATTAAGCCGGCCACCTTAGGGTTTTGAACCTGAGTCCTCAGCACTCCAGGTAGACAATATATCCACTATGCCAACACTGGTCAGACACAATTATATTTTAATTTAACTCTTTTTACTTTTAAAATCAGGTATTAAATTCCTCAGTGTCTTTTTTAAAATATATACAACATATATTAATATTCAACTTGTATTACAACTGCTTCTAACTTGTTATTCTTTAAGATTTGAAGCACTGTGCAATTCTAAAAGTTTTTTAATTTCTTAGTAAAAATCATATTTAAGTTTCTCACTAGACATGATGTATAATAGATAAATACAATGTTATAGACCTGTAACAGGTAATATAATGACAAAGTATTAGCAAATACTTTAAATGCAGTAAAATATATATTGATTAAGGAGAAAGAGAAGATTCTATAGATTCTCCATTTATGTTCTGAGGTACATAAGAGGTTCTATGTTGTATATAGATGATAATATTGGACAAGAATGAGGACACATATGCTCTGGATATATTTACTACTAAAAGTAATTGTTCCTAGGCTAGACAGTAGACTGTATTCAGTTGTTGGTTTTTTTGTTGTTGTTTCAACTGTAAATAAAAGCATTTTTCTAATGTGTGTCTAAGGAGCTTTCAAAATTCTCTTTCTATGATTAGTTAAGTATTCAAAATAAAGAAAATATAATAAAATGATATGGCATTAGTGTTGATATAAATAATCTTAAAAACATGGCATATATTGAAATATAACAGTTTTTCATGTACACTTTACTAACCATTAACTGTGTTTCATTTATGAAGTGTGATTTCAGCTAATAGAGATAATGCATATTAGTACAAGTGCTTATAAATATTTCTCAAATTAACTGATAGCCCTGGCTGATTGGTTCAGTGGTAAAGAGTTGACCAAGTGTGTAGGTAGATATCCTGGGTTCTATTCCTGTTCAGGGCACACAGAAGAAGTGATCATCTGCTTTTCCACCCCTCCCCCTCCTCTCTCTCTCTCTCTCTCTCTCTCTCTCTCTCTCTCTCTCTCTGTTCCCTTCCTGCAACCATGGCTCAGTTGGAGCAAATTGGCCCTGGGTGCTGAGGATGGCTTCAGGGCCTCTGCCTCAGGCATGAAGAAGAGTTCGATTGCTGAGCAGTGGAGCAATGCCCCAGATGGGCAAAGTATTGCCCCCTAGTGGGATTGACAAGTGGATTGCAGTCAGAGCACATGAGGGTATCTGTCTCTCTCCCTCCTATCCTCTCACTAAAAAAATATTTAAAAATTAACTGAAACCTGTGCAATCTAATGAAAAGATTGAAGTTGCTGGACAAAACTACATAATTGATATTTTCAGTGTTCTTTTAACTGCTCTTCTCTTACATAAAAATTTCACCAAAACCTATTGATAAAACACACTTTCTACTGGCACTTAAAATACATTATAGAGGATACAAACACTAAAAGGAAAAGTGTTTAAAACAAGTATAAATAAATTAGACACTATATGAATAGTTAACCAGATGACAAAAATCTACCCAATTCATTTTCTGTCCAATGAAATGATATATAGAGTGAAATATATTAATTAATATGCCGCAGGGTTTTTTACACGATAACCTGACTTTTTTTTTAATTAGGGAAAGACTTAGTGATGTTAAAATAAAGAAAGTTAGATGAAAAAGGAATTATTGATTAGATTTGAGAAGTTGGTTTAGGAGATAGGAAGGATAGAGAGAAATTTTAACTGATCAATAATAGATGTAAGGAAAATTAGCACAGACACAAGGCTAGAAAAAAATAGACAACACAATATTATTCCAAGGTGATTGAATTACCGAGCCTAAAGCAAAATTGCTGTTTAGCTAAGAATTCTTGTTAGTAGTGAAACTAATTATCTTTTTTGACCCATTTTTCAGAAAACCTTGTGATTTCAACCTGAACATTGAATTAGGCAATTAGCATGAAACAAGCTTTCCAGGCTTCTCAAATGTATTAATTTTATTTTTATAAAGTTATACTGAACAATTCTCATTAATTCTTTCAGAGGGTTTGGGGCTTAGAAATAAAAATGATAGAGTTTGATCAACCCAGTCCACAATCCTGAATTTTATTGATCTCTCTACAACTATAACAGACTAACCACTGTCTTCAACTGAGCAAAACTCAGTTTATAGTTCTGTAGTTCTAGTTCATAGAATACTCACCTCACATAAGCTAATTCCTTATTCACTCCAAGCATATCTCTTTTGGATTCAGTCAACATGTTTGTTTATCATGTATTTGCTGCATTTTTATTAGTGGCAGAGAATGTTTGAGATACTAGTGATAAAGCAATGAATAGACATGCACAATAATTCTTACCTGCAGGAAAAAATTCTATTGCTGTGGAGATAAAATTAATTAATGAAATAAATCAATAAAATAGATGTTATTTTGCATTATGATTAAGTCCTATAGGAAAAAAAAAAGCAGAAAAGCGTAACTGGGAGTGTGAGGATATTTCAGTTCTATACAAGGTTTCAGGAAATATCTCCTGGAGAAAATGACATTTGATTGAAGACATAATGGAAGAGCATGAGCAAGCTGGGAAGATATTTTGGGAGATTGTCACAGGCATGAGGGCAGCCAATTGTCAGGAAGTAGAAGAATGCTGCTTGTGTTTGAGAAAGAGATTTTTCACAAAGTAATTTGAAATTTTATTTTAATCTTATGAAAGACCTAGCAAGACAAAAATAAAACTAGGTAAAAACAAAAATATTGATTATGGTTGAGTACTTTATTTAGGAGATAGAAATTTTGGGAAAGAATTCTCTGTTGCAGAAGTCAGTGTGACTTGATCCAAATGGCTAGTAGTGGGAGCAGTAGAAGATAAAATTAGAGTAGCTAAAAGGAACTGGATCTCTGGGGCCTACAATTTTTTTTCACTGACTTTCATTTTATTTCGAATGTGTGAAAAAAGAGAGACATGCTACTCTCCTGCTTTATTGAATGTAAACCAAAAGGTGATGAAAGTCAAAGCTACTGAACTAACCCTGAGACGCACAAAAAGAACAATGGCTTAGGGGCATAGAGGTAATACTGGAGATTGGAGAAACTGATCAGAGTTTGGGTCTGTTTTGAATGACAGCCAGTAGAACTCTCTGAAGTATGGGGTGTGAAGACTGGGAGCAGAAACTGGGTGATGGATGAGCACTTTGAAAACATGGCTGGCATCCACCAGCAAAGGGAAGTAAGTTTGGGAGAAAAGATAAAGAATTTCGTTTGGGATATGTTAAGGTTAATATAACTATTAAACATACAAATGAGGCTTTAAGTAGGTAATTGGCATAAATGTATATAGAGTTAATAGAGATGGTCTAATGAGAGAGATAAATATGGGACCATAAGTTTTTAAATTATATTTTTTAATATGGGTTTGAATAAGATCACTTATAGAGCAAAAGTAGATGACAAGCCAGGTTCAATGAGTGAGCCACTGCAGTGTGGAGATATAAAAAATCTGGGGAAAAGCCAGCAAAGAAACTGCTGAAGGAAGATTCCAAGATGGCAACAGAGTAGACAGATGCACAGACTACAATCTCCCACCACCAAACTGGATTACAAATTAATTTAGGAACAATCATCATGAAAAACCAACTTTGGACTAAAAGAACAGGACTCAAACACTAAGGAGCACAGAAGAATTCACACCAATCCTGGTAGGGAGTATGGGGTGCGGTGGGGGTTCCCCTGCTCCCAGGAGCAAGGGGAAGTTAAGGCTGAGGGTCCGGAAAGGCTCTCATTACAAGGAGACAGACCCTGAAAGGCAGGGGTCCTCAGTCTCAGAACTGGAGACCCAGCTTAGAAACCCAGGGACTGGAGGAGACAGTCGGACAGCATTGACTGGGGAGAAGAGTGAAAGTTCTATATGTAGGAAGCGGCTGAGGTGCCTTAAAGGGACAGAGCAGAAAATATAGCTCACAGCCACTTGCTTGGGCCTCCCAGGGTGAGGAGGGCTGAGAGAACTGACTGGTCACTCATGAAGAAAGTGGGGAGAGTGAGACAAAGGGTGACAGGGAGAGGAGTGCCTAGACTGACCTGAATTAAGTTGACTCATTCTCCAGTGCAGAGGCGGCCATAAGTGGAGGAGGGGTTGATCCTTCTGCCCAGCACAAGCCTAAAGTGGATCCAGGTGTCCCACCTCCAAAAAGCTCTCCTGCTCCAATCAGTGAGAAAGACACTTCAGAAAGCAGGGGAGGGGCATTGACTCAGGTTTCCAGGAAGACCTGAGTTACACCTCCCCCTTTATACTGAGAATGTGCCCCACCCCTGGAGAGTAACTGGAAGAACACACCTTCAGATTCTCAGAGGTCACACCCGCCACATTCCTGGATACAATTTCAACTAAGCGCCCTGCTGAAAACAGCAAACAAGCTCCCTGCTGAGTTAAGCAAACAGACAGCAAGCAAATCAAGAATTTAAAGCTGCTCTACTAGTTAAGAAGACAAGCCTGCAAACAACACACAGAAACAATGGGAAGACAGAGAAACATAAGCCATATGAATCAACAACAACAACAAAAATCCCCAGAAAAAGAACTGGATGAACTAGAAGTAATCAAATTACTGAATACAGAGTTTAAAATAATAATTATTAGGCCTGACCTGTGGTAGCGCAGGGGATAAAGCGTCGGCCTGGAAATGCTGAGGTCACGGGTTTGAAACCCTGGACTTGCCTGGTCAAGGCACGTATGGGAGTTGATGCTTCCAGCTCCTCCTCCCTTCTCTCCCTCTCTCTTTCCTCTCTAAAAAAAAAAGAAAGAAAGAAAGACACTGCCTTTCATCAGAAAGAGTGTCAAAAAAAAATAATAATTATTAGGATGCTTAAAGGTCTCAAAGCTCCAATGGATGAACTTAATGAGCACCTAAATAAAGAAATTATAAGCATCAAAAAGGACCCTGAAATCATAAAAAATAATTAGACAGAAATGACAAACACAATATCAGAAATGAAGACTATACTAGAAGGAATGAAAAGCAGGCTGGATAAAGCAGAGGATCGAATCAGTGACTTAGAGAACAAGATAAGTAAAAGCATGGAAGCAGAACAACAAAAAGAAAGGAGGATCAAAAAGTGAGGAAACTCTAAGAGAGCTCTATGACAATATTAAGAGAAACAATATCCTCATAATAGGGGTTCCTGAAGAAAAAGAGAAAAAACAAGAGATAGAGAACCTGATTGAAGAAATCATAGCCAAAAATATCCATAAATTGATGCAGGAAAGAGTCACACAAGTTCAAGAAGCACAGAGAACCCCATTAAAAAAGAACCCAAAAAAACCTACACCAAGACACATCATAATCAAAATACTAAAGCTAAGAGATAAAGAAAGAATACTAAAAGCTGCAAGAGAAAAGCAGTCAATCACCTACAAAGGAGCCCTCATAAGGATGACATCTGACTTTTCAACAGAAACACTTGAGGCCTAAAGGGAATGGCAAGAAATATTCAAGGTAATGCAGAAAAGAACTAAAACCATGACTTCTTTATCCAGCAAGGATATCATTAAAAATTGAATAAGAAATAAAAAGCTTCCCAGAAAAAAAAGAAAAACTCAAGGAATTCATTACAACCAAGTCAATGCTGCAAAAAATGTTAAGGGTCCTGCTGTAGAAAGAACAAAGGAGGGAAAAAAATTCTAGTAAAAGAGGAATATAGATTTAAAAAAAAAGTGAATAAACAACTACATATAAATAATAACTTTAAACTTAAATAGATTAAATGTTCCAATTAAAAGACATAGAGTAGCTGAATGAATAAAAAAACAGGACCCGTACATATGCTGTCTACAGGAAACATACCTCAACACAAAAGATACATATAGAATGAAAGAAAAAGGATGAAAAATATATTTTATGCAAATGGAAATGAAAAAAGAAACTGAGGTAGCAATACTTATAGCTGACAAAAAAGACTTTAAAATGAAGACTATAGTAAGGGATAAAGAAGGTCATTATATAATGATAAAGGTCCCAATCCAACAGGAAAAGATAACCATTATAAATATCTATGCACCTAATATAGGAGCACCTAAATATATAAAGTAGACATTAATGGACATAAAGGGCAAGATCAACAGCAATACTATAATAGTAGGGAATTTCAATACTCTACTAACATCACTGAATAGATCCTCAAGAAAAAAATTAACAAAGAAACATCAGACTTAAGGGACACATTAGATCAACTGTATTTAGTTGATATCATCAGAACCTTTAACCCTAAAGCAGCAGAATAAACATTCTTATCAAGTGATCACGGTACAATATCTAGGATAGACCATATGTTGGGGTATAAAACAAGTCTCAACAAATTTAAGAAGATTGAAATCATATCAAGTATCTCCTCTGATCACAAAGGCATGGAACTAAAAACCAACTACAATAGAAAAACTGAAAAACACTCAAACACTTGGAAACAAAACAGCATGTTATTATATAACCAATAAGATCAAGGAAGAAATCAAAAATTTTCTTGGAAAAAAAATGAAAATGAATATACAACAACTCAAAATCTATGGGACATAGCAAAAGCACTCCTGAGAGTGAAGTTCATAGCATTACAAGCATACCTTAAGAAGCTAGAAGAATCTAAAATAAACAACTTAACCCTGCAACTAAAAGAACTAAAAAAGAACAGCAAGTAAAACCCAGAGGAAGTAGAAGGAAGGAAATAGTAAAGATAAGAGTGGGAACAAATGACAGAGGCTAAAAAAACAATACTGAGGATCAATGAAACCAAAATCTTGTTCTTTTAAAAGGTAAACAAGATCAATGAATTTTTAAACAGACTCAAAAAGAATAAAAGAGAGAGGACTCAAATAAATACAATTAGAAATGAGAGTGGAGAAGTAACAACTGATACCACAGATACACAAAGGATTGTAAGAAAATACTATGAAGAACTGTATGCCAAAAAATTAGACAACCTAGGTGAAATGGACAAATTCTTTGAAACATATAATCTTTCAAAAATCAATTGGGAAGAATCAAAAAACGTAAACAGACTGATTACAACAAATGAGGTCGAAACAGTTATCAAAAAACTCAACAAAAAAAAGCTCTGAGCCAGATACCTTCAAAGGTAAATTTTACCAAATATTCAGAAAAGAACTAACTCCTATCCTTCTCAAGCTATTTCAAAAAATTCAAGAGCAGGGAAGACTTTCATGCTCCTTTTATGAGGTGAGCATAATTCTGATTCCAAAATGAGGTAAAGACACTACAAAGAAAGAAAACTGTACATCAATATCCTTGATAAATTTAGATGCTACAATTCTCAATGAAATATTAGCAAATTGGATGCAGCAATACATGAAAAACTCATACATCATGATCAAGTGGGATTTATTCAAGGGAGGCAAAGCTGGTGCAATATTTGCAAATCAGTCAATGTAATTCATCACATAAACAAAAGGAAGGAGGACAACCATATGATAATATCAATAGATGCAGAAAAATCATTTGATAAAATCTAGTATCCATTTATGATCAAAACGTTGAGCAAAGTGGAACTACAGAGAACATACTTCAACATGGTAAAGGCCATCTTTGACAAACCCACAGCCAACATCATACTCAATGGGCAAAAGTTAAAAGTAATCCCCTATAGATCAGGAACAAGACAGGGGTGCCCCCTTTCACCACTCTTATTCAACATAGTTCTGGAAGTTCTAGCCACAGCAATCAGAAAAGAAGAAATAAAAGGCAACCAAATTGGAAAAAAAAGTAAAACTATCATTATTTACTGATGACATAATACCTTATATAGAAAACCCTAAAGTCTCAGTCAGAAAATTACTGGACCTGATAAAAGAATTCAGCAAGGTGACAGGATATAAAATTAATATTAAAAAATCAAAGGCATTTTTATATACCACCAATAAACTGTCTAAAAAAGAAATTAAGGAAACAATCCCCTTCACTATTGTAACAACAACAACAACAAAAAGTATTTAGGATTATATTTAACCAAGGAGGTCAAAGAATTATACTAAAAAATTGTAAAACATTGATAAAAGAAATTAAAAAGATACAAACAAACAAGTGGAAGCATATACCGTGTTCATGGGTTGGAAGAATAAACATCATTAAAATGTCTATATTACCCAAAGCAATATATATATATATATTCAATGCTAATTCCTATTAAAATATTAATGACATACTTCAAAGATATAGAACATTTATTCCAAAAATTCATATGGAACCAAAAAAGAACATGAATAGCCTAAGCAATCTTGAAAAAGAAGAACAAACTGGGTGGTATCACACTTCCTGATACCAAATTATACTACAAGGCCATTGTACTCAAAAATGCTTGGTACTGGCATAAGAACAGGCTTGGAGATCAATGGAATAGAACAGAGAACCCAGAAATAAACCCATACCTTTATGGACAATTGATATTTGACAAAGGAAGTAAGAGCATACAGTGGAGTAAAGACAGTCCCTTTAACAAATAGTGTTGGGAAAATTAGCTACATGCAAAAAAATGAAACTAGATACCAATTTACACCATTCATAAAAATAAACTCAAAATGGATAAAAGACTTAAATGTAAGTCATGAAACCATAACCATCTTAGAAGAAAACATAGGCAGTAAGCTCTCTGACATATCTTGCAGCAATATATTTGCTGATTTATCTCCACAGGCAAGGGGAATAAAAGACAGGATAAACAAATGGGACTATATCAAATTAAAAGCTGCTTTTGCACAGCTAAAGACAATATGAACAAAATAAAAAGACAAACCACACAATGGGAGAATATATTCAACAATATGTCTGATAAGGGGTTAATAACCAAATTTATAAAGAACTTGTTAAACTCAACACCAGAAAGATAAACAATCTAATCAAAAAGTAGGCAAAAAAATGAATAGACACACTTCTCCAAAGAGGACATACAGATGGCCAATATGAAGATGAAAAAATGTTCAACATCACTAATAATTAAAGAAATGCAAATTAAAACCACAATGAGATATCACCTCATACCAGTCAGAATGGCGCTCATTAACAAAACAACACAAAATAAATGCTGGCAAGGATGTGGAGAAAAGGGAACCCTCCTCCTGAATTGCTGGTGGGAATGCAGACTGGTGCAGCCATTGTGGAAAACAGTATGGAGATTCCTCAAAAAATTAAAAATGAAACTGCCTTTTGACCCAGCCATCCCACTTTTAGGAATATATCCCAAGAACACCACATCAATAATTCAAAAGAAGAAATGCATCCTCATGTTTATGGCAGCATTGTTCACAATAGCCAAGATCTGGAAATAGCCCAAGTGTTCGTCAGTGGACAAGTGGATTAAAAAGTGGTGGTACACATACACAATGGAATACTATGGGGCCATGAAAAAGAAGGAAATCTTACCTTTTGCAACAACATGAATGGTCCTGGAAATTATTATGTTAAGTGAAATAAGCCAGGCAGTGAAATAAAAAATCTTATGATGTCACTCATTTGAGGAATCCAATAAACAATATGAATTGAGGAACAAATAGAGACAGAGGTGTGATCAAAAGGACCAGAGGGAAAGTAGACAGAGGGAAAGAGAATGATAGGATGGGATTAGAGAAGGAAAAGAGATTGATGAAATTATATACACATAACACAGTGATATAGAGAGCAGGAATGTAAATCCTTGAGGGAAGGGGAGAGGGTGTTGCAGGGAGAGGGCAATGGGAATGTTGAGGGGGCATGGGGGAAGGAGGGATGCATTCTGCATTCAAAAGGACACTAGAATCTATGTAAACACAATAAATTAAAGTAAAAAATAAATTTAAAAAAAAACTGCCAAAGGCCTACAAAGATATAGGAGTGTGGCGACTTGGTCCAACCTTAGAAGTTGTGTCTTCCAAGAGTAACTTATCCCGGGTTTTAAAGCTAAGTGTTTTGTTTGTTTGTTTGTTTGTAAATAAATGTCATCTTAGTATAAAAGCTTTCTTTATTACTTACCCGTTCTTGATTTAACTTGGGGTTCACAGAAATAGAAGCATTTTTATTTTATCCTCCTGAGAATGTGTGATTCTATATGGAGCGCTGAAAAGAGCCCCCTTAAGTGGTCTGTTACTTCTGCCGGATGTGGGGGAGAGCCTATTCATTCTGAAGGAGAGCTTATTTTTGGGGGGTATTTATAGGAAAGCTTTGATTTCAGATGTATTGTTCCTATAAACTATTAGCATTTCACAGGATTCCAATATGCAGAATCAAAAATGTATTTTCCAAATATTCCCTCTCACCCAGAAGTAGCACAAAAGTCATTTTTTGCAATATATGCACGGCATTGATAAAATATATGTGAATTTGTGTCCCAATTCATAGAATCCTTTATGATCGGATAGCTCCATGATACATAGAATAAATGTTTAAATAAGTTTGTTCCAGTAAAAAGAATATTTTATTTTTAGTTACTCTCTCTCTCACAGGTCAGTACACCCACACCAACATGCTATGCATATTCAATTGAGAATAAATAAACTATACTGGGGGGACAAAGAAGTCAATAATTTATTACCCTGACTTAAAAGTAATTCTCAAGTTTTTGAAAATTATTCTATCATGAGCTTTTGAGTTACTTGCTAACGTAATTATTCTCTAGAAAATAATCAACATGTTCCCAATATGTTTTTCTGAGAAACAGGAAATTAGGGATATAAACTCATATATTCATTTTAATTTTCTAATGCACATAAACCAACATCCTGTCTCATAATTACATTAATGCATTTTCTCATGGCTATAAATTATTTCCATGCAACTAGACAACAAAATACATGTTTTTATTTTCTACATAATTGGAAATTAGTGTATTAAGTATGTGTCACACTACAGCTGCATAATTAATTTTAATAATTATTTAGTGCATAAATAAAAAGACTGATCACTTGTCATCACTATCATGTTTCATAAAATGAATAAGGTAGGAAGGGTTTTAAAACAGCCAGTCATTACTTTTTAATATTTTTACAAATTAAAAAACAGATGGCCTTGGCCATATAACTCAGGTGGTTAGAGCATTGTTCTCATATGCCAAGGTTACCAGTTAGATCCCGATTCAGAGCACATACAAGGATCAACCAATGAATGGGTAAATAATTAGGATGACAAATCAATCTCTCACCCTCTCTTGCTCTCTCTTTCTTTTTCTCTCCCCCCTCCTCTCTCTCTGAAATCAATATATTTAACAATTTTTTTTAAAAATCAGAGCCATGAATTGGTAAGTTTATAGCCCAATTTGACATAAAAGCAGAAAGGTTTGTATGTCAAGATGTCATTAATTTCATTTTATCAGTGACTTTTAAATTCAATCATATGTAAATACGTAATACCATTTTATGTTTGCAGGAAAATAACAATCTTGATTATACATAGGAGATAATTTTATTTAATAAACTTTCAACTTTAGAATAATTTTAGTTGTTGAAAAATGTTGCAAAGATAGCACAGACATCTTGTATACCTGTGACCCAGTTCTTCCCCATGTCAACATATATTATCATGAGACATTTCTTAAAATTGGTAAAACAACAATGTACATTATAATAAACTAAACTTAAGAGTTTATTTGGAATTTACCAGTTTTCTAACTAAGCCAGAATTCTGTTTAGAATACTACACTGCATTTAGTCATCAAGTCTCCTTATTTTTCATGACATTTAACAATTTTGAGGATGATTGATCCGGTACTTTGTGCAATATCCTTAATTTTATTTTTCTCTGATTTTTTGAATAATTAAACTGGGGCTGTGGATTTTAATGAATATCACAGAGGTGAAGTTTCCTTCTTATCATATCATTTCAAAGGGGATACGTGCAATCAATGTGATTTATCACTGATGATATTTAAATTGATTATTTGGTTAAAATAGCTCCACACTAAAATTCTTATGTTCCTCTTTCCACACTATTGAAAATTGTTACTAAGTTTGCTCCATCTCCTGGAGAGTAGATTACTTAAGAAGACATTTAGTACTTCCTTATTTATTTATGTAATAATTTCTCTTATTAGTGTGAACTCATGCATATTTATTTTATACTTTACATTATATGCCAAAGATACTTTAGTCACATTTTTGTTTAAATTATTCCAGCTTTGGTCACTGAGAGGTCTTTTAGGTTGGCTATGTGTGTCTTTGATGTGTCCAATCCTTTTGGTTTTTAGGACTTTTTGCTTTCTGGTACTATAGAATGCCTGATTGTCATTTTATATTTTATTTGTTCCACTTTTGAAATCAGACATTTTGCCAACAAGCTCTCATTTCCTTTATTGAAGAATAGAATTTAGAAACCAATATTAAGTATTCTCATTCCAACTGGGATGTCACAACCTCTAGCTTTCCCAGAATACAGAGCTAGTAAATGTATGTATGTATACTAACCCATGTTTATACACACACACACAATTATTTCTGTATTTATAGATCTAGATCTAAGTTAAGTTAAACATACTGATATTTCTAACACAAACCCAGTGTCACACATTTTTATTTAGCTTTCCTGGATATTTCTAACTTCTCTTTATATATAATATATTTTATTTTAATTAAAATTATTGGAGTCATATTGATTAATAAAGCTATATAGGTTCCAGATTGGATATTTCTAACTTCTAAGGTGACCACTGTTCTTTTTTGTTTAGAACTAAGAGTTTTTCTAGTTTCTTCTGACGTTCAGTACTGATGCCATGACAATCATAGGCAAATTGAAATTGCTATTCACTCACATCCTCTGAAATATTGAGAAACCTGGTCCCACCATCCAAAGTTATGCCTGGGCAAAGTATTTGTGCAGAACGCAAGATGAACCAATGAATTTTAAAATAACCAAGTGTATGGCCAGCAGCTGCAACCGTTGTCACCATGCACATGCAGGTTCTCATTGGATTTGAACAGATGGTAAAGAAGCAGTGGAACCCAAAATGGTAGGCCATTCCTTAATTAAAGTTTAGCACTGGCCAACGAGCAAACACACAGGGCTCCCAAAGCCCTAACACATTCTCTGGTTCCACAACCAGGAGAATCTTCTCCAGTTCCTCCTAGAATCAAAGGCCTCACCAATCTCAGCAGAGCTCGCAAAGTCCCTCATCTCTGGTTCCCCATCTGCACACTTTCTCACTTCTCTGCACAACTGGCTTTTTCTTCAGTACTCTGCATTCTCTCCTCTCTCACTCTGCAAACATGGCTTCTATCACCTCTCTTCTTTCTTCTCCCTCTGTCTTTTCAAAACTTTCTGGCATAAAAACCTCTCTTCCAGCAAACATTAGCAAAACAGTGACCCTTCCCAAGCAGGAAGGTAATTTGCGATTTCACAGACCACATATACCGGGCACTGCCCAGTGCCATTTTGTACCAATAAAAGTGAGTAAACACAAAAAATACAAATTTTACAAACTCATTTGCCCAACATTCCACTCCTTTTGCTCACTTTGCAATCCACACCACAGGCATTTCTATGCAAGGCATGATGAAGTACATTATACAAACAAATTACAATAACAATACAAGTCATACAATTTCAACAATTACAAAGGTGCCTTTCACAATATCTCTCCGAGCAATTTGCTCAAAGCGCAAAATGTCTTGAAGCTTCTCTCCAAGGGGATGAAAAGCTTCCTGGTGAAGGAGGGCCTCACCAGAGCCCCCACTCCCCCTCAAGTTGTCTCATATTATCCAAAAGCTGCATATCCATCCAACAAAAGAGTTAGTGCCCCCTCTGGTCACAGTCCAAAGAGTCAGTCCACATACATGAGGCCTCAGGCATCCCCCCTCATCCCTGTCATACTGGGAAGTTTGAAGACGCTGCCCCAAGGAGGAGCACATGGCAATGGTGGCCAACATTTCTACCTCTGCTCCAGAGAGCATGCTGCCATCACCCCTACACCCCACAATCACAGCAAACCTATCAGGGGCTCAGTAGGTACTCTTTGCTGCTGGGCTTTTACCTTCTGGAGTTTGCAGATGGCAGTTTCAGCCCAAGCCTTCTCATCCTCAGAAGGGGAGCTAGAAACACCTGCTGCTGCTGACTCAGAGCCACTCTGCTAACACGGCTCCATCTTAAGCTCCAGCGGCTGCCAGCTTTTGTGAAGCTGAACCCACAATTGTTCCACAAACTGTTTCTGCCAAAGTTCAACTTCCAGGGAAAACTACAACTCACTAACCTGTGCAGCCTCCTTCTCCAGCACTAGTTCAGTTCTAGAATCTGCATATCTTTCTCCCATTGCTGCTGCTCTGTTTTCAGGCCTCAGGCAGTCTCATGCACAGAGCACTCCGTTTCCTCTCACAGGGCTGAAAAATCAGCTAGCCCACGATTCCCAAAAGGACAGCCATGGGAAACTATAACAACCACCAGTCCTCTACCCCACCCCTCAAGGGTGGTGGCAGCTACATACTGATCTGATCCAAATCCTGCTGACTATGCCAGTTGTATGGCCAGTAGTCATGGCCATTGTGGTCATGCACATGCAGGTTCTCATTGGATTTGGACAGATAGTAAAGAAACAGTGGAGCCCAAAATGGTGGGCCATTTCTTTATTAAAGTCTCATTGAGGAGCACCACACAGGAAAACACTTTCCTCTTCATTCAAAGTCACAAAGCCCTGACACATTATCTGGTTCCACAACCAGGAGAATCTTCTCCGGTTTCTCCTAGAATCAAAGGCCTCACCAGTCTCAGTAGGGGTCCCAAAGCCACTCATTTCTGGTTCCCCATCTGCACACCTTCTTTCTCCCTGCCAGTATGGCTTCTTTCCAGCACTCCGCATTGTCTCAGCTCTCATTCTGCAAACATGACTTCTTTCTCCTCTTTTCTTTCTTCTCTCTCTGTCTTTTCAAAATGTTCTGGGGTAAAAACCTCTCCTCCAGCAAGCATTAGTAAAACAATAGCCCTTCTCAAGTAGAAAGGTAATTTGCAATTTCACAGACCACTGCCCAGTGCCATTTTGTAACAATAAAAGTGAGCAAACAAAAAATACAAATTTTACAAATTCATTTGCCCAACACAGAGCACAAAGAGTTTTTTAAATGGTTTAGACAACACAATGCAACTAATCTTTTAGAAACTACTACATTTCAACTTTTGGTCTAGTATAAGTGAATTTCAAGAGTAGGTGAAAATGTTAGCCAAATACTCTTTCCTTCTCAAGCTAAATAGCTGTCTGAGGCTAAATTTTCTTATATAATTGAACCAAAATGACATCTCACAACACACTGAATACAGAAATAAAGATTGAAACTTTTTATGTCAACAGTTGAAACAGATGAAAATCTTGTTGTCATATCTTAAAAGTATTTTTGATAAATTAAACAATACCATTTTTATCACTATAATTTTTTGTTTTGAAAAATGTGTTACTATTTACATATTTGTGTTTATGTTACCATATAATGAAACTCTTATTAATTTAATAAAATTGTACACAAAATGCTTTCAAAAGTGTTTAAATTTCTAATATGGTAAATATTAATATATATTACCCAAATAGCCAAAGGTTCTTGAGACTCTTAATAATTTTTAAGAGTGTAAAGAGGATCTCAAGGCAAAATGTATTTGAGAAGAGTTGCCTTAAACAAAGATTTGAAATAATTTTGAATACTATGAACCATTTTGAATACTAAAAACTAATTAAAAAGAATACTTCAAAATAGTTAAAAATAGGTTTGAAACTTATTCTTATCTAAACAATAACAATAATTAAAATAATCATTTTAATTCTCTTCTTTAAGCATATATCCTCTTAGTGAGTTATATATTATGAAAGTCAACAGACTTCCTGTTATACAAGCATAACTTAGCTAATTCTAAGTCAAATTCACTCTAAACCTACAGATGAGTTAGCCATTTTATTTTGAGATAGATAAAGGGGCACTTGACATATGTATGATAAATTTATGCATATATATGTATATTTGTTTCTGTTGTTGTTTAAGTCTTTTCTTGTGTAGTCTTACAGGAACTGTTAGGAAAACCCTTTCTAAATCTCAGAATCTTAGTCAAAAAGAAGTAGCTTATCTGATATAAAAACAAAAGACTATCTCTGAAAGTCTTACTGAATTTCACCAAAATTAAAAACTAGCAGACCATTACCAATTATTGAGCTATGCTTTGAATAGCATATTCCAGGGATAGGATGTGTCCTAAGGAAGTTTACTTTCAAATGCTCTATGACGTTGGACAAATAAATCATAAATACATCTTGAAATTTTATCATTTTTGTATCCAAATGATATTTAATCCTTCTTTCAATCAGAGATTATTGATGCTGACAAAATCATAGCTGTAGGTATGAGCACACAGTGCCATAAGTAAAGGATCTTTTTGCTCTTAAGGACTAAGTTAAAGTAGGAAGACAAGGAAAGGGTTGGTGCACATCCAAACAAGCCCAGTAAAGTGAAATTTTTGCAGAAGCTTATTAATTTTCAGAACTGCTCAAAGGAAAGTTTTGTTAGGTCAGTTATTACATACGAAATAAATGGAAGAAATAAAGAAGTTAGCAAGTGCAGTGTTTGTTATGAGGGTCACTTTTGTATTACACAGAAGAATTTTGAAATTTCCTTTGAAAGCATTTGTGTGACATTTTAAGAAGATAGCAATACATATATTTTTGCTTCATTAAGATTGTTTAAGAAGTACAACTTGTAAAGAAATGCCTATTGGTAGGAAATAGTTAGATAAATTGGGGAAGTTCAATACAATGAAAATTTACAACCTTATTTCTATAATGAGGTACATTTGTATTAGTTGACTGAGTTTTAAAATGTGAATGAGAAAAGCTTCAGCAAATTAAACTCTATATAAAGAATTAATTGGAATATGACATAATGACCCATGCATTATATATGTGTTTATATATAATTTGCAATCTCCATATGAGCATGCATGAAAGTTGGAAAATAAAAAGTATTAGGTTATTAACATGTTTAGATTAGATGTGAGTTTAGGGTAACTGTAAAGCCAGTGGCCATGGTCACCATCACAGCCTCCTGGCCCATGTCGGTTTGCATTAGATTCGGACAGACGGTAATGAAACAATGGAGCCAAGAACTGGTGGGCCATCATCTTTAATCCTAGCTTGCATCCAGTGGACAAGTAAAACACACAGGGCTCCAAAACCCACTCATTCAGTGCTCTCAAAGCTACTGATTTATCTGAGTTTCCTAGAATCAAAGGTTTCTTCCTTGCCAGCCTTATTCACCTCTGTTCCCTATCTCCTTCTCTCTGCACAAACTGGCTACTCCTTCAACACTCCGCCATCTTGACTGCTTCTCCTGGCCTCCTACACATGGCTTCTCTCTGCTCTCCTCTCTGCTCTTTCTTCTAGTGCTAATCTCAGGAACCAAAAGAGCAAGCTCCTGGTCTGCCCCACTTTTTTAGTGCAGAAAATCAAAACCTTTAATCCAATATACAAAATAAAGAAGTCTCTAATACAAAGTCACTTATCTGAAGCATGATGGGATTGAACCACTCCACATCAAAAAGGGTGGGAAAGGCTTAGTCCTAAATCAAAGCCCCAGGCTATAAGGATCCTGCCTGCCCATAGCCCACCCGCAACACACATTAATATCACCTGGGCGACGGGCTTCCATGTGGGCAGCACCATATTTAACAAAGTGAGCATAATATATTTAATCTGCCCAACAGTAACTTACTGGATCTGGAAACAAAATAAAAGGATTAAAAGATATATATTTTAAAGCATATTTCAAAGTCATTTATGTGTAGGCTTTCATATTATTTTTCCTTTTATTCTTGTATTTCTTAGCATTTTTATGATGACGATATAATCAGAGACAAAATATAGTTTTTTGGGGGGGAGTGTAAAGCCAATAGGCATGACCACCATCAGAGCTGCTGGGCCTGTGCAGGTTCACAATAGATTCGGACAGTCAGTAATGAAACAACAGAGCCAAGAACTGGTGGGCCATCATCTTTAATTCTAGCTTGCACCTGGCAGGCAAGTAAAAACACACACTGGGCTCCAGAACCCATTCATTCAGTGCTCACAAAGCTACTGACTTATATGAGTTTGCTAGAGTCAAAGGTTTCTAACCTCACCAGCCTTATTCACCTCTGTTCCCCATCTCCTTCTCTCTGCACAAACTGGCTTCTCCCTCAACACACCACCATCTTGGCTGCTTCTCCTGGTGTCCTCCACGTGGCCTTTCTCTGCTCTCCTCTCTAATGCTAATTTCAGGAACCAAGACAGAGCAAGCTCCCGGTCTGCCCCACTTTATAGTGTAGAAATCAAAACCTTTAATCCAATATACAAACAAAGAAGTCTCTGATACAAAGTCACTTATCTGAGGCATAATGGGATTCCTCATGAGAGTGCACCACTTCACATCAAAAGGGGTGGGAAAGACTTAGTCACAAAATCAAGCCCCAGGCTACAAGGATCTTCCCGCCCACAGCCTGCCCTCAACACACATTAATATAATCACACCCACCCAAAGCAAGAAGGGCAACCAATACCATCACCTGGGTAGTGGGCTTCCACGTGGGCAGCACCATCTTTAACAAAATGAGCATAATATATTTTATCTGCCTAACAGGGAGGATCACTTGTTTGTTTTTTTCTTGAGGAGGTAGTATGAGGGCTATAACAACAATCATGCTAGAGGGAAGAGTAGTAATTTACCACTGTTATAATACATATTAAAAAATAAGAAAGATTAAAACTAGAACAATAACAGTAAAAAGGCAGTATGGCAACTAACTAACTGGACTGTCACACTGATAAAACATATGGAGTTTATTGATTGCTTGGTGTAAAGCCAGGAGCCGGGGCCAGGGCCACTATCAAAGCAGCCTGACCCATGCAGGTTCGCATTGGATTCGGACAGTCGGTAAAGAAACAGTGGAGCCAAAAACTGATGGGCCATAGTCTTTAATTCTAGCTTGCACCCGGCGGGCAAGTAAAAATACACAATGGGCTCCAAAACTCAATCACATTCAGTGCTCACAAAGCTACTGATTTATCCGAGTTTCCTAGAATCAAAGGTTTCTAGCTAACCAGACTTATTCTCCTCAGTTCCCCATCTCCTTCCTTCTCCAGCATCAAACTGCACAAACTGGCATCTCACTCAACACTCCGCCATCTTGGCTGCTTCTCCTGGCCTACTCCACGTGGCCTCCTTCTGCCCTCTGCTCTGCTCTCTCCTCTAATGATAATCTCAGGAACCAAGAGCGCAAACTCCCGCTCTGTCCCCATTTTATAGTGTAGAAATCCAAACCCTTAATCCAATATACAAAATAGGGAAGTCTCTAATACAAAGTCACTTTCTGAGGCATGATTGGATTGTACCACCCCACATCAAAAAGGGTAGGAAAGGCTTAATCCCAAAACCAAGCCCCAGGCTACAAGGATTCTGCCTGCCTTTAGCCCACCCCAACATACATTAATATCCCCTGGGCTACGGCCTCCTCGTGTTATCTTTAACAAAGTGAGCATAATACATTTTATCTGCCCAACACTTGGTTAAGAACAGGAAGTGAGGTACAGCAAACCAGGTAACTACTTGTTGGGCAAATGAGTTTGTAAAATTTGTATTTTTTGAGTTTGCTCACTTTTATTGTTAAAAAATGTCTCTGGACAGCTACATGTGTATTCAGAGCAGGGCAGTTGATTGCAAATTGTGGACTGCATTCCTGCTTGGGAGGGGCCATTGTTTTGCTAATGTTTGCTGGAGGAGGGGTCTTTGTGGGCCCAGCCAGTTTTGCAGAAAAAGCACAGAGAATGCAGAGTGCTGAGGAAGAAGCAAGTTTTGCAGAGAGAGAGAAGGTGTGCAAATGGGGAACCAGAGCTGAGGGGCTTTTGTGAACTGCACTGAGACTGGTGGGGTCTTTGATTCTAAGAAGAACTGGAGAAGATTCTCCTGGTTGAGGAACCAGAGAATGTGTCAGGGATTTGGGAACCACTGATTGAGAGGAAACAGGTCTTCCCTGTGTGGTGCTCATCGGTCGATGTGAGACTTTAAAAAAACAATGGCCCACTGTAAGGCCAGGAGCCGCCATTGTGACCATTCACATGCAGGTTCCCATTGGATTCGGGCAGACGATAAAGAAATGGCGGAGTCAGAGGATGGGGGGCCATCCTATTTATTGGTGTCTCACCAAGACAGGCAAACCACAAAAGAAGACAAGGGAAAAGCAGAAAACCAGCTCTTCCCATGAAGGGCAAGGGATCAGGGGAGCCCCTGCAATTATGATAGCAGGAACTGTGTGTCTGAGCTCCTGGTCTGTCCCACTTTATAGTGTAGAAAACCAAAATCCCTTAATCCAATATACAAACAAGGAAGTCTCCGATACAAAGTCAATTATCCAAGGCATAATTGGATTCCTCATGAGAGTGCACCACCCAGATCATACAATCAGTCAAGGGTGTGGGGAAAAGCTTAGTCCCAAAACCAAACCTCAGGCTACAACAACCTGGCCTGCTTATAGCCTGTCCCCCACACCCAATATAAGTCACAAGCGAGCAAACATATATATCATGTTTACAAACTTATTTGACCAACACCCACCATTTTTGGCTCTACTCTTTTCTTTACCCTCTTTCCGAATTCAATGAGAACCTGCATTTGAATGGCCATGACGGTGGCAGACCCTGGCCTTACACTACTGGATTTCTCAGTTAGGCAAATGGCTAGTTTGTCTTAATTTACTGAAATAATAACAAAAAAAGAAAATACTTTAAAGGTGAAAGATGATTAATTTATTGGTATTTATTTTGAGGTGATTGAATATGTTTGCTTGGAACACAGATGAAAGGTCTGATCTCAGAATGTGGAAGCCATTGGTGTAGATGAGGCTGCCTAAAGTAAAAAAGTAGAGAAAGATCAGGGAATTAACATAGTAATTTTGAAAAGAAAAACTGAAGGGAAAAGGAAGAGTATTTTTAAGATACCTTTAAAATAGACTGCGATCTAGGGCAGAAGGAAGAAAATCAGTTGAGGGATTGTCATGAATCTATTATAAATGTTTAGATAACATGATCCACCACAGAGTCTGACACTGAGGAAAGCTGTACAGATCAGTGGTAAGATTTCAGGTAATTTTGCAAATGACACATAGGAATCTGCATGTGGACAATGCTTTGAAACATGACTGAGAAAACAAGTAAGGTAGAAGAAGTTTGAGATTTAAAGCAAGGTTTTGGTTTTGGAGCCTTTATTATCAATGGGCTTATTTCTAAACTATTGGTCACCTACAGAAGTGCCAAAAATTTGTACCCACTATTTGGTTCAGAAAATATGATCACAGTAACTATCAAATATTCTACCATAGTTTTACACAAAAAGATGAGACTTTTTAAAATTGTTGTTCTTTGCATTGTATACACTTACACATAATTTAATGTTTAATTGATTTAAAGTTTATTATTGCTTTCTGTTCTTTGAGTTGATTTTGTGATTTTTTTCTATTATTCAAACTTGAATGTTTAATTGATTTATAGCAATCTTTATTTTTAATACCACAATTTAAATCTATGAAGTTTTCTCTGGTTATTTCTTTAAAAGAATGTCATGGTTTTGATACATAATGTTTTTTTTTTTACTAAGATTATTTAATATTTTTTCAATTTTTACATTTATTAAATAACTGCTTGATAATATGTAATTAACCTTTATGGGAAAATAACTTTTGAGCTTTTAATTTTATTATTATGTCATGATAAAATAATAGACTTTGTATTGCTTCTAACTTACCATATTTATTAAATTTTGTGTAAATGAATGATAAAATAATATAATTGAAATAATAATATGCATTTATGTTCCACATTAGCTTGAACAACATATTCTATATATTTGGTTAAAAAATTTCTATATCTTTTAAACCTGTTTCCTTGATCATTCTTTATATCATCAAGCATATATTTATTTTTTTCTAAAACAGCCTGGGTGAGTATGAGAGAGGTGTTTTAATATTTCCTGTCATTATTAAGTTGCATCTGTTTCTTCATGCTTTATTAATATTTCTACTTTGTTTTATGGTGCATAGATTTTCACAATTTGACCTCATTGTCAATTATGGTATTAGAGATTATTTATGTAAAAATACATATGTATTATTTAACCCTTTGGGGGCTTGAATTATATCTTGCCTAATGCTAGATTTCTTAGTTTTTGCATTTGCCTAAAAAATACTTTGTCTATACTTTTATTTTTATTTTTTGTATGACTCTCTTTAAAAGCATATCTTTTATATACAAAATAAGGTTGAGTTTATATATTTTAAATACTCATTATACAAATCTAATTATACAAATCTAACTTGTTCTTGTTTTGTTTTTATAAATGTTTCCTTTATGCCTTTCATTTGAAGCTTTTCATATGCATTTTTAATATGCATTATCCTGGGCCTTTTCATCTTTTTGTTTGTTTGTTTTAATGTTTAGTTTTGTTTTCTCTCTTTTGTAATGACTTTGTGCCTCAAGTGTCATTATTTTAGATATATTTGCTTAGGAGTTTTGGCTGCTCTGGCTGAATTTGCCTTTGAGTGGATGTGCAGACACCCTTACAGGTCTCTGTTACTGTTAGTAGGCCATTCCTGGTGACTACTCATCAGAGAAGCTCCACTGACCTCCATCATGTATCTATTCTTTTTAAAACCCAGTCTTTCGTGGTTATAATGTTTGTTTTATAGGTAAGGAGTGAGAGTATAGAATGGGTTAGACCAATTTACCTATCTCTTCTGTAACCTACTCCCAAGCAAACCTGTTTCTTCTGGCTGTTGCTATGTCAGTACTCAGTAATGAGAATGGAAGACACAGTGATCAATAGTGGGATGCGTGAGGTGAAAGGAGAAAAAAAGGACCACACAGGCTGTGAAATCATGGAAATTAAGAACATTGCCTCGAGCAAAGTGAAAGTGATAATGGCTTTTACAAAGTGATAATTTAATGAGTTCACAAAAAAGGCACCGCTGATAAAGTAGTGTTTGGTCACAGTTCCAGTGATAAAAAATAGTACCCTTGAAGGTTGTAATGGATGAGGAAAATGGTGGGATTTGTGAATTAGAATGTTCAAAAATTTGTAATGTCTGTAGTTGATGATGGTACAAATTGCCAGTTACTGTGGACATTTGTAATCAACATGCAAAGTGTTAAAAGAATGAAATAAATCAAACAGATCAATAAATACAAAACTAAAGTAGCACTTGAACTCAAGGATTGTTTGAGAGGGAGCAGATGTAGTACACAGATACACTGTACTATCTGGAGGGTTTGCAGGAGGCTTTTGCTAGGCCATGCATCTTAAGGACATGAATATTCTATGATAGAAGATTCAACACTGACAAAAGTGGTGGTAGTGACAAGGTGGTCTTCCAAGTATTTGTGACCATAATCTCGAGGGCAGGAGAAAGCAACTAGCTAAAATATCAAAATCACAACTTAGTGATTTCTCTTCTCTAGCTTGGTGAACTAGTAAATGCTGTAAAATAAACCTTATAGTATATTTATAATGTTTTTTTTTTTTTTCTAAAGTAGGAAACGGGGAGGCAGTCAGACAGACTTCTGCATGCGCCCGACCGGGATCCACCTGGCATGCCCACCAGGGGGCGATGCTCTGCCCATCTGTGGCGTCACTCTGTTGCAACCAGAGCCATTCTAGTGCCTGAGGCAGAGGCTATAGAGCCATCCTCAGTGCCCAGGCCATCTTTGCTCCAATGGAGCCTTGGCTGCGGGAGGGGAAGCGAGAGACAGAGAGGAAGGAAAGGGGAAGGGATGGAGAAGCAGATGGGTGCTTCTCCTGTGTGCCCTGGCCGGGAATCGAACCTGGGACTCCTGCATGCCAGGACGATGCTCTACCACTGAGCCATTCGGCCAGGGCCTATTTATAATGGTTTTTATGAGCAAAATTTGACTGTTAGTCATAATTTTATAAAAATGTCCATCTGTTTAGAAATTAGCTTATCGTCAGTGGGTGTTCATATGAAGAGGAAAAAAAAACTGTTGTACTGTTCTCTCTTGATTTAAATAAGATGTTCTTCATGTATTATTGGAGCAAGAATTAAGAGGGACAGAGATGCCCAGACAGGTTGATGAAGGAAGTAGGATTTTAATAGCCGGCAAAGCAGCATGACCCCAAAAGAGGCCATAAACCACAAGCACCCCGAAGTTAGATTCCTTACATTTTATATACCTTTTACAGAATACATGTGTTCATGCAAGGGGCTTGCGATCCCTTTCTCTAAAGAGATACGTCACTCTTATGACTTCAGGAGGGGAGGGTAAGTTTTAATGGTGAAGGGGTATTTAGACCACTGGTCTCAGCAATGTACAAGTCCTGTTCTTCTTGCTTTGTTTTACAACCAGCTCCAGGCAATCTTTCAGAGAACTGTAGTTAATCTATAACTGGCTGACTCAGTTACCCCTCCAGGTTCCTTTCCCATGCATTCTTTTTTTTTTCTTCCTTCTCAGGGAAGAGGGGAGCCTGCTCTCTTCTTCCTTATTATAATATAGTGCCCCAAATTAAAATTTTTCATCACATACTTAACATTAAAACTGACTTTTTCAAAGAAATGTTTGCAATAAAACTATAATACACTTTTGTATAAAGATTTAGAAGTAATTAATAGAATTAAGAAAAAGCCTTATAAAAATGCTTTTAGTTAGTCCAGCACCACAGCTCCCAGCTCTTCACTTTCCTAGGTTTTGTTTCCTGCCTTTATCCGCACCCTACAAAGACATCCAATCACTTCTCTTGACATTTTTTGGTTTTCATTTTGAGGTCTGTGAACCACTGATGTATCTAAACCATCTCCAGTGGAGCAAAGCAGTGATTCTTGTTCATTCACCATATTTTAGTAGCCTTTCTTTGATCTAAGAGGAGTGGTTGGTTTCTATGACAAAAACATTTATTAAGGGACTGAATCTCCTGACCTCCCAATTATATACTATCAGAATGTGTTCTTGGCCAGTTGAATACATTATTAGAAAATTCAATTCACCTGTACTTAGATATGGAGCTTCTATGATAGTTCATTTTACTTTCTAAAGATAAGTAAGCATTAGTGTATTCATGCATGGATGTTCAGTCATGGGCAATTATCAGATTAAGTGAAACATTTGAATGTATAGCTTCCATTTTTAAAGCCTTTGAGAGCCGTTTTCTCACAGCATTTTCTCCATTTATATTAGAAAAAAAAATCAATTGCTTAAAAATTAATCTCACAAGTCCCACAGAAAGTGAAACTAATAATGAAACAAAAATATTGGCACTGTACATGGTTAATGGGCAGAATATAACACATATTTCTCATGTAAATTATCAGTTCTAGTTAAGGATGGCACTTTTTGAGTATTTGCTAGAAAGGACTATACATTCTCCTAATAATTTATGCTTTAGACACTTTTTTTCAAATATTACTTTTTCTTATACATACTTTATCTCATCATTTGAACAATGTGTAAACTATTATACAAATAAATATAAATGCTCTCACTGAGATGCATTGGGACAATTTTCCACTCCAAATTGATTTGCTTTTTGGCCACATAGTTTTTTATATTAAGGAATAACAGAAAGTAACGCATACTTCTTTTAGATTGTACACTCAAAAAGATTGCAGCAGGAACTTGAGTGTGATGATTTTGTAGTTCTGAAAATAGACAGGAGAAAATTGCACAGTTATCTAATTTTCAGAGTAAACTGTTATTTTGCAGGATGTAGGCCTTCACGGGGATTCCAGCATAATGGCATCCTTACCAGTCATTTCCACGATTCTAGCTGTACCAATCTTTAATAGCATTTTGATTATAATAAAATAAATCAATGCAACTGTCTGAAGAAGCTAAGATTCTCTCAAGTTGAACTGAGTTAACACATATGAAATGAACTAATATGAGTTCTTATTCACTAAGTTGATTTTTCAACTACATCTTCAGTGCAAATTTATGCCATGAAACTTTAAAACGAGATAATTTGACACCAATATTTTTTTTTCCTTCTACACAATTTCTGGTAGATGTGTCCTATTATTAAAAATTACTCTACCATAACTGGTATTCAACTGAAGTTCTAGTCACTGGCTTATATTTAAGTAATGGCAAGCATGACTTATAATTAGTATTGAGCTAAAATATATATTTTTTGTTGCTCAGCCCTTCACCTACATTCCATGACTTCTCTCATTATTTCAAAATTATTCACTTCCCAAGTCAAAAAGCCTTGGTGAGGTTAAAGTTAATTAAATATGTTTGACTATATTTAAATCAAGTCACTTAAGGAACTTGTTTCTTATTCCTTCCTACCCTCCTCCGTTCCCCATAAGTAAAAGAAACGTGCATTTATGTGTAATGACAACTGAGATCTGACCACATTTCCTTCTGAGTATTTACCCACCAAGTGGTGTGCAAAAAATCAGATTCAATGGATATTTCCTTAGTTGAATTTTTTTAAGTTTGTCACCAAATTTTAGGTGTAAAATGAGGTTGAAGGCCAACCACCTATAAAATACTGGTTTAAACTAGAACTGCCCATATCTAAAATGCTCATGGTTTTGCAAAATATGTTCTTACTGATTTTTTTTCACAGTTTGTTGAATCCTGACCTAAAACACAAAGCTACATTCTTTCACAGTAAGGTGCCCATTTCACAACTTCCTCTTTGAAACTTCAAAAAAGCTCACACCCACTGAATACAATACAAAAAGAGATAAAAACTCAAGATGAAAAAAATTAATTTTTTGGCCAATAATTCTTAGGTGCTGAAAATAAATATTCATGTGTGTTAAAGAACTTTCTTAAAATTCAAATCACGTTATATTTTGACCAAAAAAAAAAAAAAAAGGCAAGCTAAGTATATGTGAATTAAAAAGATTTGAAAAAACTATCTGTACAACATTCTAAATATAACAAAAGTTTGTCACTGGGCCCAAATATGGCTATTAACTTTATATTATTGTGAAGATTTAGAGAATATGGAATGCAGATATTAAATGGACACCTGAAGAACAGAATATTTTAGGAAGTCAAGGGAAATTACCAATAACATGAATTTCTTAAGAACAAATCAGTTAGTTCTTGGATAAATTTGATCTGGGGAGAATTAGTGAAAACTGAAGTCCTAAATGACAAAATAATAAAGCTAAATTAAAGAGTAAAGTGAAAAGAGAAGGAAATAGCAATCAATAAGTTATTTTAAAATTTGAAGAAAGAAAAAGACAATTATTATTATGCCAAATATATCCTAATCAGGCAGAATAGTTATATTCTGTACATTAATATTGCACAAATTCTCATACAAAGTTGATAAAAATGGTCTTGTAATTCAAAGGTTTTAAATGCCAAATTTTGAAACTGAAATGTATTTTCTCATATTTCTATATAGATTTCTAGGGGAAAATAATTTAATATTAGAAAACTCACTTAAGATAATTGTAGTACATAACTAATTAATAATTATAGTAAAGTTTTTAAATATAAAATGTCATATAAACTTGAAGTAATGCCATTATTATATGTGAAATATAAATTGTAACTAATTTTCTAGTTTATAAGATATGCATTTGTAAAATTAGTGATAACATATAATATAAAAAGGATATTATAAATCACAGATTAAACTAAAAATATAAAGTTAGTAATTTGAATTTTGAAGTAAAATATTGTGAATAGTAATTTTTGAATATATACAGTTTCACATGTTATTTCACTATAATGTAAATCTATTCTTTACTGTGAAACTAGGTCTAAAAAATTAAATCTTCAGAATATAGACTGATAGAACTGACATATTTTACCTCAACTAGATTTTAATTGCAAAATCAGATTTGGCTAGTCAAGTATTCCCATACCAAACATCAGGCTAATGAATTTCTTATATATATGGATATTTAATTTTATGATATTATGCTTCTGTTTCATATTATGCTTGAGATATAATTAAGCACATTGTAAACATGTTCAGGGTTGATTAATACCATCTTTCCTATAGCTAATATTTTAGCATAGTGACCATTTTGAAAGAAAAATAGAATTTGAAAGGCTCACTGAACACAAGAAACTTTCCGCAGGATCTCTGATCTTTCCCTGAACATCTTTCATTTATTTTAGTCTCTCATTGCTAGTAAATTATTGTCTAGGAAATAATATCAAAATTACAAAAACGATAATGCTACCTAATTATATTAACTCCCTTAATCATTATCTCACTTTATCTTCACTATTATGATTTCTTTTTTAGATATTATTTATTGATTTCTAGAGAGAGGAGAGAGAGAGAGAATGAAAGAGAGGAAGAGAGAGAGAAAAAAGGTGAGAAACAGGATCCATCAACTCATAATAGTTGTTTTCTGTATGTTCTTTGACCGGGCAAGCCTAGAGTTTCAAACTGGTGACCTCGCTTTTTCCACTATGCTACTACAAGTCAGGCAGGAAGGTACTATTATTACCACCTTCATGTAACAGATGAAGAAATTAAGTTTAAGAAGAATGAAGTATACATAACAAATCAAAGATTTATTATTACCATTATCATTATTGTTATTGAAATATAAAATTCATGTAAACATACACATATATCATAATTTTACAATGAATGAAATAGAATGAAAATGTGTATTTGTAGCATATTCATGGAATACAAATTGCTTGAGTATGTACAAATCAGATCAATGAACTTTTTAAATTTACTGCATAAATATTTTACTGTTTACTTTTACTGTAAATTGATTTTCCCCCTCTGCTTCTACCACCAACATATGACCCTGCCCAGCTCTCTTCCTATAATCTGAAGTTTTCTTACTTAAGTTTCCTGGGTTGTAGAGAACACAGGGGAATGGTCAATGTCATTTTCTCGTCCTGCCATTATGCAGAGGAAATTAAAGAAACAGGAAATAAACATTAAAACTTCATATAGAAGCTAAAAATAACCTCTAATTATTTACTAGTCAATAAACATCATTAGGTTAAGGTTTCTTGAGAAGTAAAAATAGATGCAGATTGTCAAATATGATACATATTTATAAAGCTTGGCCTATTTCTAGCCATCATTTAAAAAATATATGTGCCTCACATTATTTTATTAATTATTTTATAAGAATATTCATCTTTAAAATATTGGAACAGAAACTACTCATTGCTTTCCAAAATCTATTCTCCATTTCCTCTTAAGCAATAAAAGTCATTGATGTCAAATTAAAAGACTACATTTCTAAGCTTCCCTTGCTGCCATGTGTGACCATGTGACTAAGTTCTGACCATTGAGTCATCAGTGCAAAAGCTTTGTGAGACATCTCGGAAGTCTCTTTAAAAAAGAAGTAACCTTCCTCCTCTCATCGCTTTGTCTACTTGGTACATGGATATGATGGCTAACATAATCTGGGGCAATAGGAACTCTGACTAGATCAGGGGTGGTCAACCTTTTTATACCTACCTCCCACTTTTCTATCTCTGTTAGTAGTAAAATTTTCTAACCGCCCACCGATTGTACAGTAACGGTGATTTATAAAGTAGGATAGTAACTTTATTTTATAAAATTTATAAAGCAGAGTTACAGCAAGTTAAAGCATATAATAATAATTATTTACCAAGTACTTTATGTCGGATTTTCGCTAAGTTTGGCAGAATAAATCTTTATAAAACAACTTATTATAGTTAAATCTATCTTTTTATTTATACTTTGGTTGCTCCACTACTGCCCATCATGAAAGCTGGAATGCTTACTAGTGGGTGGTAGAGACCAGACTATCTACCACTGGACGAGATTCTAGAGGTAATGGAGTTGAGATGGAATGAAACCTGGGTGCCTCAGAAATGGTAGAAATGCCCAACCCAGTTTGTACTGTCTATTTCTGAAAAAATTATGAGCGAGAGAGAAGCAAAATGATCCCTTGTTCATGATACTATTGTTTTATTTTTTTATGCCCCTGAACTCAATACCTATCTGATACTAAGAGTAGTCTATTTTCTACACATATTTTGAGCCAGATGGAAATATTCTAGTTTTCTCATCACTAATTACATACAATATGGCAGACTAATCATTCAAAAGGTTAATACATAATAATATGCTAGTTAAATTTTTTTCTGTTCTGGCCCTGGCTGGTTGGCTCAGTGGTAGAGCGTCGGCCTGGTGTGCAGAAGTCCTGGGTTCAATTCCCGGCCAGGGTACACAGGAGAAGCGCCCATCTGCTTCTCCACCCCTCCCCCTCTCCTTCCTCTCTGTCTCTCTCTTCCCCTCCCGCAGCCAAGACTCCATTGGAGCAAAGATGGCCCGGGCGCTGGCGATGGCTCCTTGGCCTCTGCCCCAGGCGCTAGAGTGACTCTGGTCGCAACAGAGCGATGCCCCGGAGGGGCAGAGCATCGACCCCTGGTGGGCAGAGCGTCGCCCCTTGGTGGGCGTGCCGGGTGGATCCCGGTCGGGCGCATGTGGGAGTCTGTCTGACTGTCTCTCCCCGTTTCCAGCTTCAGAAAAATACAAAAAAAAAAAAAATTTCTGTTCTTTCTTTTTTCCTCTTTATTAAGTTAATTAAAGTCAAGACTTCAGCCATCACCATTTATTCTGCCTAAACCCCCCTATATTTCCCCTCAACACTCCGAAGTTAATAGTTAATTCTAGTGAAATAAGTAAATCAGAAAAAAACAGGAACTGCATTATTCCATACGTAGGTGGGACATAAAAGTGAAACTAAGAGACATTGATAAGAGTGTGGTGGTTATGGGGGGAGGGGGGAAAGGGAGAGGGAAAGGGGGAGGGGGAGGGGCACAAAGAAAACTAGATAGAAGGTGACAGAGGACAATCTGACTTTGGGTGATGGGTATGCAACATAATTGAACAACAAGATAACCTGGACATGTTATCTTTGAATATATGTATCCTGATTTATTGATGTCACCCCATTAAAAAAATAAAATTATTGAAATTAAAAAAAAGTAAAAAAAAAAAAGTTAATTCTTGATTAATCGTAAAACAATCTCATATTCACAAGTTTTTACTAATAGAGGCCCCAAAGAGTTGTGTAAAGGCAGAAATGATAATACATAAGGAAAAGCATAGTTGTATAAATAAAAAAATAAACAGATTGCATACTTGTTGCACACACAGTATATATTTATTGAAATAGAAAAAAATGTTAAATTGCTATTATCACTTTGCCTTTCTTTGATTGCAGAAACTCACAAGTAATAGACATTCGTTTCTGCTTGCTTTCACATGTTATAAGACACAGTTCTTTCTGCATGCTGAGGGGGAAATAGCAAAATAATCATATAGCAAAATCTCCTGTTTGGTACCTAAGATTTACATTTAGGGAATAATTATCAGTTTAATTATTTTTAGTGAAGAACTTTTTCAGAATTTAATTGCAAATTGTATATATGCATAGTGAGTTGATTTTCTCATTTAGCATAAAGTCATTTTAACAGGAGATATAATTAAGCTAAAGCATTCAGAGATTTAAGAATAAATGTCAGCTTATGGATATTTGTTAGAAGACTGTTAATTTTATGTTTTAAGTCATAAAATTTGAATGATAGAAGTTGTCTGAAAATATATTTGAAAACATGTTTAAACCATGAACATTTTTTATCCATTCACATTTTTAATTTTTCTAGATATACTTTTCACATTTATTATTGCAGAACAGTGATTTTAGGTAGGCATAGTCAGTAGTAGATCTGGGAAAATTGCTCCCATTAATTCCAGATCTCTGTTTTAGAATGTTGAATCTATCCAGGCACTATCAACTAGATATAGTGTTTTATTTTGTTTTTACACTTAACAAGAACTGATTCTATGATTTTGGTATTATATCTTATAATCCATATAACATTTAGATTTGGAATTTCTGTGTTAAAATTACAATGTTAACTGTAAAGGCCTTAATGGCTCCTTAAACATTTAAGGGAATCTTGACAAATAGATGGAATCACACTACCTGGCTTACTATAGCTACATCTGTCAAAACTGATTTTGACAGAGAGATAAATACATAGCTCAGGAGAACAGAGTAAAGAACAGATATAGACACACAAAATATATTCAACTGATTTTTGACAAAAATAAAAATATAATTATTTTTATAATTTGGTGGAGAAAGAAAAATGATACTGGAGGAATTAGACATCCAAGAGCAAAAATTAAAAGTACCAAAACTTAACAATTTATACAAAATTTAAGTCAAAATCAATTGTTTACTTAAATCTATAGCATGAAACTAAAAAATATTTTAGAAAAACACAGAGACAATATCAAGATTTTAGGCTATGCAGAGTTCTTTGACTTTACAACAGAAGCATGATGTATAAATAGAAAAATTTGTAAATTCAATCTCATCAATATTAAAAACTTTTATTCTGCAAAGAACCATATGAAAAGGGGAAACAGACTGAGATAAAACATTTGTGAATCATATAAGTCTCAAAGGGCTAATATCAACACTATTTAAAGACTACTAAATAGTTAAAAAGATCAAGAGCTAAAAATATTATATAAAGACCCTTAAAAACTCTATAGTAAACAACAATTTGATTAGAAAGTACAAAAAAAAAACATGAATAGATATTTCACTGAAGATGGTTTGCAGATGGCAAATAAGCATATAAAGGATGCTCACCATCATAAGTTGTCAAAGTAATGCATATTACAAACAAAATAATATATCTCTGCACATCTACCAAAAAGAAAAATAGTCACAACCCCAAATGTTGGTGAGGATGCAGAAAAACTGAGTAACCCATGCGCTGTTGGTTAAATGTTAAGTTGTACAGCCATTTGGAAATAGTTTGACAGTTTCTTACAAATTACCATAGAATCCAGGAATTACACCCCTGGGTAAATATTCAGAGAAACAAAAATTTATATTTATTTTAAAGCCTGTGAATTATGGTCATAGCAGTTTTCTTCATAATACAAAAAAGCTGAAAATAAGGAATTCCCTTCAACTGGTAAATGGCCTACAAATCATAATAGATTAATCCCATGGATATAACTCAGCAATAAAAAGGGGAGGCTTATTGATAAACATATTGGATAAATCCCTAGGTAATTTTGCTGAGTAAACCAAGCAAACTCAAAACGGAACATACTATAAGATTCTATTTATATAACATTTTATTTTATTTTTAAATTAATTTAATTTTTTATATTTTAATTCTTTAATTTCTGTTTTTTAATTGAATTTATTGGGGTGATATGGATTCGGAAAACATTTTAAAAATAGAGAGCAGCTCAGCAGTCACCAAGTTTAGATACGGAACATGGAGAGTGGTGTGGGAGGTGGATGGAACTGTTCTGTGTCTTGATTGTAGCAGTGGATAAGCAATCTTATACATGTGCTAAAATAGTGTTGAGCTAAATACACACACCCACACGTGCACACACATACAAGTAGAATTAAACTGGGAAATGTTGAATAAGGTTAATAAATAGCATCAAGTTGGTATCCTGTGTGACATTTATATTATCATTTTCAAAATGTTACCATGAAAGAATCTTTACAAAAGACTCCCTATATTTTTACAAGCATATGTGTATCTATAATTATCTCAAAAAATTTTTCAGTTAAAAATGTTTAAAGATTAAGGTTATCCTGTCATCACAAAGAAACAAGGAAATTTTACAGCTATAACTTCAAATGTAGAACATTATCTCATAAAAGTTAACCCTAGATAATCTGGTTAGTTTTTATTAAGGTGCATATAGAAATATATATATATATTTGAGGGTTCTGTGTTTAATTTTCTTTGATATTTATATCATATATTATATGTTTTATTGTAATAAAAATTATATACACATTTACATATTAAAAACACTCAGTAAATGTTTTTAAATTATATGCAGAATGTTTATTTTAATCTTATAGGCCATTTTTAAAAAATTCTGTAAAAATATAATAATTCTTAAATATGTATATATCATTACATGTATCTATTCATAATATGCTGAATCTCAAGTGAATAATATAGCCGACTAATGATTTTGGCAGAGTGTGTGGGAAAGGGGTAGGAATCTTTGCTTTGTTTATTTCATGTACTTCCAAACCTGAAATCTGTTTTAATTCAATGCCGAACCCCATTACAATGTTAAATAATTCATACTTTACTTGCATTTCCATTAAAAGCAGACTGACTAAAATTCCTGTATTTAATTTTGATTCTATAAATGTACAAAAAGATATATGACAATACCAGTAACATGTATTTTGTCCATCTATTTGCACATAATCATTTTGTCAATCAGAATTTTCTCCATAGACATCTGAAATTAATTATAGGGAAGGGCACTTTCCAATGATAATTTTCTTTCAATTATCGACCTACTGTCTGTCTATTATTATTATTATACTGTCAAATAAATACATTATGTCACAAACATACTTTCAAATTGTTGATAAATTGCTATATTTTGGACAGGCTCAGAGATTCTGTTACCCAAAGAGTTGACTCTTAGAGAAATATTTGAAAACATGACTGCATTTCAGACTGCTTTATTTTTTTACATTATTTTATTTTTGGCTCAAACAACCATGACATTGTAGATTGTGACTAGTGACCTGTGAATGCTAGGATTGAAGTTTAACCACTATTTTGATGTTCTGCCTATTATGTGTGTCATTTGAAACAAATATTGACTGTTATACGTTTCATATTTATTCAATACACTACATTTATAAGCCAAAGCCTATTGCCGAAAATCTCCAGATATGCAAAGCACAAATGAATAAAAACACATTTATTATATACTACTTTAATAAAACAACACTGGTATTGTTAATATATATATAATATAGTTAAACTTTGGATATTCATAGAATTTTAAAAACAAACATAAAATATTATAAATACACTATACAAAGCAGAGGGAAATTCACTACAAGTTGTACAATGCCAAATTTTTGAAGAATATCAAAGTCAAAAGAAATGAACTTGGGGCCCTGGCTGTTTGGCTCAGTGGTAGAGCATCAGCCTGGCGTGCAAGGGGTCCTGGGTTCGATTCCCGGCCAGGGCACACAGGAGAAGCGCCCATCTGCTTCTCCACCCCTCCCCCTCTCCTTCCTCTCTGTCTCTCTCTTCCCCTCCCGCAGCCAAGGCTCCATTGGAGCAAAGATGGCCCCGGGCGCTGGGGATGGCTCCTTGGCTTCTGCCCCAGGCGCTAGAGTGGCTCTGGTTGCAGCAGAGCATCGCCCCCTGGTGGGCAGAGCGTCACCCCCTGGTGGGCGTGCCGGGTGGATCCCGGTCGGGCGCATGCGGGAGTCTGTCTGACTGTCTCTCCCCGTTTCTAGCTTCCGAAAAATACAAAAAAAAAAAGAAAGAAAGAAATGAACTTGGTTACAAAAAACTAAATCTCTTCAAAAAATATGATGATTAAAAATCTGAATAGACACCTTACCAAAGATGATATAAAAATGAGCAGATGAGCCTGACCTGTGGTGGCGCAGTGGATAAAGCGTCGACCTGGAAATGCTGAGGTCGCTGGTTCGAAACCCTGGGCTTGCCTGGTCAAGACATATATGGGAGTTGATGCTTCCAGCTCCTCCCCCCTTCTCTCTCTCTGTCTCTCTCTCCTCTGTCTCTCTCCTCTCTAAAAATGAATAAATAAAATTAAAATAATATTAAAAAATAAAAATAAAAATGAGCAGATGAAAAGATGTTCCCCATCATATATCACTAGAGAAATACAAATTCAAAGAACACCACCACCACCACTAACTAACCATTTAAATAGCCAAAATTCAAGACACTGACAACACCAAATGCTGCTAAGGACATACTTTGGTATTTTGTATAGAACTAAATATACTTTGACCATATAATTCATCAATGACAATTCTTGGCATTGACTCAAATAAGTCGAATACTTATGTCCACCCAAAAACCTGCACAAGGATGTTTATAGTAGCTTTATATATAAGCACCATAACTTGGAAACAACTAATATGCCCTTTAGTAAGTGAATGTATAAATAAACTATGGTACATCCAGACAATGAAATATTATTTAGTGCTAAAAGAAAAGAGTTATAAAGCTGTAAAAACACTTTGGAGGACTCTTACACCCGTACTATTAAATGAAAGAAGCCAATCTCAAAAGGCTACATACTGACTGTATGGTTCCAACCATTGTATATAACATTCTGGAAAAGATAAAACTATAGAAACAATAAAAAGATCACTATTTACAGAGGGTGTGGGGAAAAATGAATAGACAGAGCAAATATGATTTTTAAGATTGTAAAATACTATGCATGATGTTATAATAATGACTATATGTCATTATTCATTTGTCCAAATTTGTAGGGTAAACATGCATACATAAATATAGAATGAATATGTGCATGTATGTATGTGTATGTGTGTGTGTGTATATATATATAATTATATATATATATTTATTTATAATATATATATATTTGAATATATATAATTTCAGGAACAGATTCTTAGCATCTGGATTCACAGTTTTAGAACTATAAAGGATCTAAGTGCCTAAATGTCTTCTTATTCATTATTCACATTTTGTATCACAAAAAGAATGTGCATTGTTAAAATTCACACAACAAGGAATTAGGCTAGAAATAACTAATTAATTATGTAAGTGCTAACTGTGTTCTTTGGCCAAAAAAAAAAAATCTTACTTATCTGCTCTCTATCTCTATCTCTACGTCTCTACCTCCAACTCTTATCTGTACCTCTAGCTGTAATTGTCCACATTATTAGGCTTGTAGAAATGACAGCTGATGCTCTCTTCCAGCTTGAACAGTGCATTCCCCTGCGTATAACACAACTAATTAATCGTGGAACTGAATCTTTACTGACAAAAATTTTTATTTTAAAATTAAACACATTTTCTACACTGTATTCTTTCTATACATTCTGCTTCTTATAATGAGTTATACTATATATGTGCAAACCATTAATTAAATTTAAATCATTTAGATTGGTAAAATTAATATAGTTAGATGTTAGATAGAACCATTTTATGTTTAAAATTATTATATTTCATACACTAAATATACATCTGTTATTTCTTTCAAGAGACAGAAGCCTTTTCCAAAATTGTAATGTATCCCATTAGTCTGATATATTTTCATATTAATATATTGGTCAATCCAATTACAAAGATCCACTATTGTTATTTTTTTTTCTTGTGGGAGAGACAGAGAGAGTCAGAGAGAGGGACAGATGGACAGACAGACAGGAAAGGAGAGAGATGAGAAACATCATTCTTCATTGCGGTTCCTTAGTTGTTCATTGATTGCTTTCTCATATGTGCCTTGATCAGGGGTGCTACTGCAGACCAAGTGACCCCTTGCTCAAACCAGCAATCTTGGACTCAAACTGTTGAGCCTTGCTCAAGCTGGCAACCTTGGGGTCTCGAAGCTGGGTCCTCCACATCCCAGTCTGATGCTCTATCCACTGTGCCACCACCTGTCAGGCCACTAAGGTAATTTTTAAATGTTTTTGGATATATAGAGAGTAGGAGTGGACCATTTAATACTGAGTTGTTTGAATATACAAAAAAGAAATATATCCACTTATTTTAACACTAATGACTATGTGATAGTTTTAACAATTCAAGTCATGATTTAGGAGAAAACAAACAAACCAGGGACAGTAAATCGAACACAAATTTCCTAGCTTGATTATAAAAGACAGACATTAAACTGTGAAAATTAAAGAAAAACTGACAGTACATTAATTAAATGGATACTACTAGTGACACTTTGATAGTATACTTGCCAGGGTATAAATTCTGATAATATCAAATGGAACTGACAAAATTCCCCAAGGGCCCAGTGTAAGTTCTTCTAGAGGGGATTAATTCACACAAATTACTCATGTGATTTGCCATTTAAATTAATTAGACTCAAAGTAAACATGGTCTAAATTCAAACATATTTTCCACCTGCGAGATGGGCAGGAGAAAAGGTGGAAAGAATCCTGGAAAACCTCATTATGCAACACTGGCTAGAGATGTAATTTTGGAATACAATTATTTACATTTTTTAATATTATAATTTAAGAAATATTGAGGAATAACATACATAGACACAAGATTACTTTTTTTAGTGACTAATAGTTCATAATATTGAAAGCTGTTCTAGTTCTTTGCATCCCATTGCAAACTTTGCATCTTTAGAAAGTTTATACATAATTCATAAGTTGAGTATTTAAGTTTTCAATGATCATTTGAGTTTTCTTTTCATTTTTCTGTAACATGATGTCTAGCTTCACCAAAGTAGAACATGTGTCAACCGAAATTATAAAGGCTCCTGAGCTACCAGAAAAATAGTTCTTATAAAACCAAGTGTAACACTTGTCTCTCACTGCTGAAGCGACGTGATGGCCCTGGTAGTCGTGTGAAGAGAGTGATCACTAGCATGACAATTAGAGGATGAAACACTCTGTCAGGTAGCTAGGCTCTCCAACTCCAGAAATTTATACTGAACAAAGGTGACAGCTTCTAAGAAGCACACCAAATTCTGTCTGCTTCTCTCTGTCTAGCGTGCTCATACCTTTAAAATTTATGAATGGGGTCAAAGCACTGCTGAGAGTTTACAAAGAGAGAAATACTTTGGTAGCAGGTTTGAAGAGCTGACGTATTATAAAATATTAAATATTTATACAAGAAATTGGGGCTCTCTATATGACACAATTTAAGAATATACACTAGGCTCCATTTGTTCTTAAGCATGACCTTCTATAGGTTTTTAAATTGCCTGTAATAGCCACTATTTGGTATGACTTCTTTTTACCTAATGTCTCCCAAATACTTTTTTTTTTTTTCTTTTTTTTTTTCTTTTTTTTTTTTTATAATTTTATTTTTTAATGGGGTGACATCAATAAATCAGGATACATATATTCAAAGATAACAAGTCCAGGTTATCTTCTCGTTCAATTATGTTGCATACCCACCACCCAAAGTCAGATTGTCCTCTGTCACCTTCTATCTTGTTTTCTTTGTGCCCCTCCCACCCCCTATCCCTCTCCCATTCCCCCCTCCCCCCCCCGTAACCACCACACTCTTATCAATGTCTCTTAGTTTCACTATTATGTCCCACCTACGTATGGAATAATACAGTTCCTGTTTTTTTCTGATTTACTTATTTCGCTTCGTATCATGTTATCAAGATCCCACCATTTTGCTGTAAATGATCTGATGTCATCATTTCTTATGGCTGAGTAGTATTCCATAGTGTATATGTGCCACATCTTCTTTATCCAGTCATCTATTGATGGGCTTTTTGGTTGTTTCCATGTCCTGGCCACTGTGAACAATGCTGCAATAAACATGGGGCTGCATGTGTCTTTACGTATCAATGTTTCTGAGTTTTGGGGATATATACCCAGTAGAGGGATTGCTGGGTCATAAGGTAGTTCTATTTTCAGTTTTTTGAGGAACCACCATACTTTCTTCCATAATGGTTGTACTACTTTACATTCCCACCAACAGTGTATGAGGGTTCCTTTTTCTCCACAGCCTCTCCAACATTTGCTATTACCTGTCTTGCTAATAACAGCTAATCGAACAGGTGTGAGGTGGTATCTCATTGCCGTTTTGATTTGCATTTCTCTAATAGCTAAAGAAGATGAGCATCTTTTCATATATCTGTTGGCCATTTGTATTTCTTCCTGGGAGAAGTGTCTATTCATATCCTCTTCCCATTTTTTTATTGGATTGTTTGTTTGTTTGTTGTTGAGTTTTATGAGTTCTTTGTATATTTTGGATATTAGGCCCTTATCTGAGCTGTTGTTTGAAAATATCATTTCCCATTTAGTTGGCTTTCTGTTTATTTTGTTATCAGTTTCCCTTGCTGAGCAAAAACTTCTTAGTCTGATGTAGTCCCATTCATTAATTTTTGCCTTCACTTCTCTTGCCATTGGAGTCAAATTCATAAAATGCTCTTTAAAACCCAGGTCCATGAGTTGAGTACCTATGTCTTCTTCTATGTACTTAATTGTTTCAGGTCTTATGTTTAGATCTTTGATCCATTTTGAGTTAATTTTTGTACAGGGGGACAAACTGTAGTCCAGTTTCATTCTTTTGCATGTGGCTTTCCAGTTTTCCCAGCACCATTTATTGAAGAGACTTTCTTTTCTCCATTGTGTGTTGTTGGCCCCTTTATCAAAAATTATTTGACTATATATATGTGGTTTTATTTCTGGACTTTCTATTCTGTTCCATTGGTCTGAGTGTCTATTTTTCTGCCAATACCATGCTGTTTTGATTGTCGTGGCCCTATAATAGAGTTTGAAGTCAGGTATTGTTATGCCCCCAGCTTCATTCTTTTTCTTTAGGATTGCTTTGGTTATTCGGGGTTTTTTATAGTTCCATATAAATCTGATGATTTTTTGCTCTATTTCTTTAAAAAATGTCATTGGAATTTTGATGGGAATTGCATTAAATTTGTATATTGCTTTGGGTAATATAGCCATCTTGATTATATTTATTCTTCCTAGCCAAGAACAAGGTATATTCTTCCATCTCATTATATCTTTTTCAATTTCCCTTAACAATGGTTTATAGTTTTCATTATATAAGTCCTTTACATTCTTTGTTATGTTTATTCCTAAGTATTTTATTTTTTTTGTTGCAATCGTGAAGGGGATTATTCTTTTGAGTTTGTTCTGAATTGTTTCATTGTTGGCATATAGAAAGGCTATTGACTTCTGTATGTTAATTTTGTATCCTGCGACCTTACTGTATTGGCTTATTGTTTCTAGTAGTCTTTTTGTGGATTCTTTGGGGTTTTCGATGTATAGGATCATATCATCTGCAAAAAGTGATACCTTTACTTCTTCTTTTCCGATATGGATGCCATTTATTTCTTTGTCTTGTCTGATTGCTCTGGCTAGAACCTCTAGTACCACATTAAATAAGAGTGGAGAGAGTGGACAACCCTGTCTTGTTCCTGATTTAAGGGGGAAAGCCTTCAGTTTAGTGCCATTTAATATGATGTTAGCTGATGGTTTATCATATATGGCCTTTATCATGTTGAGATATTTTCCTTCTATACCCATTTTGTTGAGAGTCTTAAACATAAAATTGTGTTGTATTTTATCGAAAGCCTTTTCTGCGTCTATTGATAAGATCATGTAGTTTTTGTTCTTTGTTTTGTTGATATGGTGTATTACGTTAACCGTTTTACGTATGTTGAACCATCCTTGAGATTCTGGGATGAATCCCACTTGATCATGATGTATTATTTTTTTAATATGTTGTTGTATTCGATTTGCTAGTATTTTGTTTAGTATTTTAGCATCTGTATTCATTAGAGATATTGGTCTGTAGTTTTCTTTTTTTGTGCCATCCTTGCCTGGTTTTGGTATGAGGGTTATGTTGGCCTCATAAAATGTGTTTGGAAGTATTGCTTCTTCTTCAATTTTTTGGAAGACTTTGAGTAGAATAGGAACCAAGTCTTCTTTGAATGTTTGATAAAATTTGCTGGTATAGCCGTCAGGGCCTGGACTTTTATTTTTGGGGAGGTTTTTAATGGTTTTTTCTATTTCTTCTCTACTGATAGGTCTGTTTAGGCTTTCTGCTTCTTCTTGACTCAGTCTAGGAAGGTTGTATTGTTCTAGGAATTTATCCATTTCTTCTAGGTTGTTGAATTTAGTGGCATAAAGTTTTTCATAGTATTCTACAATAATTCTTTGTATATCTACGGTGTCCGTGGTGATTTCTCCTCTTTCATTTTGTATTTTGTTTATATGAGTTCTTTCTCTTTTTTCCTTGGTAAGTCTTGCCAAGGGTTTGTCAATTTTGTTGATCTTTTCAAAGAACCAGCTCCTTGTTCTATTAATTTTTTCTATAGTTTTTCTGTTCTCTAATTCATTTATTTCTGCTCTGATTTTTATTATCTCCTTTCTTCGGCTGGTTTTGGGTTGTCTTTGTTCTTCTTTTTCTAGTTCCTTAAGGTGGGAAGTTAAGTGGTTCACTTGGGCTCTCTCTTGTTTGTTCATATATGCCTGAAGCGATATGAACTTCCCTCTTATCACTGCTTTTGCTGCATCCCATAGATTCTGATATGTCGTATTGTCATTTTCATTAGTCTGTATATATCTTTTGATCTCTGCACTTATTTCTTCTTTGACCCATTCATTTTTTAAAAGTATGTTGTTTAGTTTCCACATTTTTGTGGGATTTTTTCCTCTTTTTTGCAGTTGAATTCTAGTTTCAAGGCTTTATGATCAGAATATATGCTTGGTACAACTTCAATTTTTCTGAATTTGCTGATATTGTTTTTGTGGCCCAACATATGGTCAATTCTTGAGAATGATCCATGTACACTGGAGAAAAATGTATACTCAGTCACTTTGGGATGAAATGTCCTGTAGATGTCTATCATATCCAGGTGCTCTAGTGTTTTGTTTAAGGCCACTATGTCTTTGTTGATTCTCTGTTTGGATGACCGATCTAGAGCCGTCAGCGGTGTATTGAGGTCTCCAAGTATGATTGTATTTTTGTCAGTTTTTGTTTTAAGATCAATAAGTAGCTGTCTTATATATTTTGGTGCTCCTTGGTTTGGTGCATATATATTAAGAATTGTTATGTCTTCTTGATTCAGTGTCCCCTTAGCCATTATGAAATGGCCATTTTTGTCTCTAAGTACTTTTCCTGTCTTGTAGTCAGCATTATCCGATATGAGTATTGCTACACCTGCTTTTTTTTGGATGTTATTTGCTTGGAGTATTGTTTTCCAGCCTTTCACTTTGAATTTGTTTTTATCCTTGTTACTTAGATGAGTTTCCTGTAGGCAGCATACAGTTGGATTTTCTTTTTTAATCCATTCTGCTACTCTGTGCCTTTTTATTGGTGAGTTTAATCCATTTACATTTAGTGTAATTATTGATACTTGTGAGTTCCCTATTGCCATTTTATATCTTGCTTTCTGTTAGTTTTGTGTCTTGTTTGATCCTTCTCTTTCGTTTTTCTATCTTTTGTTTTTATTTGGTTGTATTCCATACATCTTTCCTCTGTTGCTATCTTTTTTATCTCATGTGCTTCTGTGGTGGTTTTTTCAATGGTGGTTACCTTTGAGTAATGAAAAGGGTCCCTACCCTGTTCATTGTAGCGAACTATTTTGTGAGTACTTTTGCACTCCATCGTCCTTTGCTACTGTTAATCTCCGTCTTCTCCCCCTCTTTCTTTTTGTTGTTGTCACAGTTTAAATTTGGTTTTATTGTGTTCTTCTTGGAGCTTTTACTTGTGGCTCTGTTTTTTTTTTGTTCTTTGTATCTGATTGGAGAACCCCCTTTAGTAATTCCTGGAGTGGGGGTTTTCTGATGATAAATTCCCTCATCTTTTCTGTATCTGTGAATGTTTTTATTTCTCCTTCGTATTTGAAGGATAGCTTTGATGGGTATAGTATTCGTGGCTGAAAGTTCCTCTCTTTCAGGGCTTTAAATATTGGGGTCCACTCTCTTCTAGCTTGTAGAGTTTCTGCTGAGAAATCTGATGATAATCTAATGGGCCTTCCTTTATATGTTGTATTCTTCTTTTCCCTGGCTGCCTTGAGAATTTTTTCTTTGCTGTTGGTTTGGGTCAATTTCATTATGATATGCCTTGGAGTAGGTTTGTTGGGGTTAAGAAAACTCGGAGTTCTGTTTGCTTCTTGAACTTGAGGCTTTAGTTCTTTCCACAGGCTTGGGAAGTTCTCATCTATTATTTGTTTGAGTATGTTCTCCATTCCATTTTCTCTCTCTTCTCCCTCTGATATACCTATTATTCTTATGTTATTCTTTTTGATGGAGTCAGATAATTCTTGTAGGGCTATCTCATTTTTTTTAATTTTTGAGTCTCTTTCTTCTTCTCTCTGTTGTGCCTCAAGTTGCTTGTCTTCTATTTCACTAATCCTCTCTTCTATCTGACCTGTTCTATTAGCTAAGCTTGTTACTTCGTTTTTCAGCTCGTGAATTGAGTTTTTCATCTCTGTTTGATTTGTTTTTATAGTTTCAATTTCCTTGGACATATATTCTTTGTGTTCATGGAGTTGTTTTCTGAGCTCCCTATATTGCCTTTCTGTGTTTTCTTGTATATCTTGGAGGATTTTTAGGATTTCTATCTTGAATTCTCTGTCATTTAGCTCCAAGGTTTCCAATATATTAAATTTTTTCTCCATAGATTTTTCCTCATCTATCTGTGTTACCTCTCTTTCTTTTGTATCCATGATATTCGATTTTCTCTTCCGTAATGGCATCTGAGGGTGGTTTTGTTGATAGTATTAATGAGATTTAATAAAGAATAAAAAGTTAAAAAAAATAAAAAAATAACAAATCGAAGAGTTGTTTTTTTTAAAAAAAATTAATAATGAAATAAAGAAAAATAAAATAAAATAAAAATTTTTTAAAAAAGGAAATTATTCTCCCCCTCTTTTTTTCCTCTCCTCTCCTCTCCCCTCTTTCTTGAGAAAATCTTGTGGTGGACTGTGAGTTATAACAAACAATGCCTGTGATGGAGGGCCTGAATTGGGGAAAAGTAATAAAGGGGCAAAAAAGAGAGAAAGGAAAAAAAAAAAAAAAAAAAGGGAAGCAAAAAAAAAAAAAGAAAAAAGAAAAAAAAAGAGCGTATGGACCCACAAAAAGCAAATAAGGAAAAAATTTGGGTCAAGAATAAAATGATTTGCTTTTAGGTGTTGGTTTTCTAAGAGTTATGATGAGAGGAATAAGAGGGAAATGGAAAAATGGGGGGACAAATTAAAAACTTACTATAGTATTTAGTGGAACCAGAACTAGATAATATGGAGAGCCAGGGATGGGAGCACTGCTAGTGAGTTAAAAAGGTGAAGTAAAAACCCCCCAAAATGCCACAAACATAGGTTTGAGTCCCAGATAAGATAATTTGTTTGTTATTGAGGTTTGAATGAGAGGAGATGTAAAGGAGAAAGGAAGAAACTAATATAGAGGGAGAAAAGAAAGAGAGAGAGAGAAAAAAAGAGGGAACCACTAAAAGAAGAAAAAAGAAAGGAGAGAGAGAGAGAGTTAAGGGTTTTGGAGTGCAACCCTCATAGAGAGAAAGGAAGAGAAGAGAAATGATAATGGGAGATGTAACACTTATGGGTAGTGTAGTTCTAGGAGAGGAAAGAGTAAGACCGGTAGATAGTTAATCGGCCAAATTGGAGGAGGAAAAAAAAGTCTCAAGAATGAAGATAAGAGAAACAAACGAACAAATATAATAAAATGGGATAGGTTATAAAGTCTGCAGATTATTCTTGATTTTGAGAGGTTATCTTCTTGCTTTTTCTTTTCTCTCCCTCTTCCTGGTAGGTGACTCTGTACCCCGGGTTCTGCCCCTTTGGCACGCTCAGGTAGAGGTTTGCAGTTGATAAGTCTCTATGGCAATGTCATGTATTGTGCTTTATTCTCGTTGGGAGTCGAGGCTCATTAGCATTTATAGGCTCCGACAGTGAGAGAGTCCGTGTTCCTGGAGCCTTTCTCCTAGTCTTTCCTTCCTCAATTAGTAGCCTGATAGTCCAGCTATGGGGTTGCTGCTGCCTCTGCCTGGATAGTAAGAGGCTCAAATTGCTGGCAACTCCCCACTCTATTTCCACTCAGCACAGGGCTCTGGGTAAGGCTCAGTCAGTCAGAGCTGCTAGCATAATCAGGCGGGCTTTCCGCCCACTCGAAGACCTCTGGCTCTGCCACTCTATCCGGTAACACAAGCGGGCGCCCACTTCCGGGGCACTTGGAGGAAACTCTCACTCACTGTCTGCAACCAGGATATCTGGCCAGCAGTCTCACGCTCTGAGTGAAACCCCCAACCGCAGGGAAAAGTTGCAGCGTTGGAATTGAGTCTCGCTCCGTCCCCGTGTGCGGCTTTTGCAAGGCGCTGGGGCGGCCCGAGATTCCGCTTTGGCCCACACAAAGGCCCCTGACTCTGCCCCTCTCTGCGATAACACGGGCGCGCACTGCCGAGGCACTCGGAGGAATCGCTCACTCCTTATCTGCGCGCGCAAACCAGGATATGAGGCCAGCCGCGGTTCCCTCTGAGTGAAACAGCCTCCAGCACGGAAAATCTCCACCGTTGGGATTAGTTCTCACTCCCTCCCGTGCGTGGCTTTCCCAGGGCGCTGGGGCTGCCCAGAGACTCTGCCCTCAGCCCACAGAAAGGCCTCTGACCCTGCCTCTCCGTGGGGCAACACGGGCACCCACTTCTGCGGCTTAGGAAGAAATCTCTCTTCCACTAACTGCGCACCGACCAGGAGACCGGGTAAAATGGCCGCTCCGCTTGTCTTTCTTTGTTTGGGTTTGGCGCGAGTGTTAGCTTGTATTGCCCGGGTTGCCACAGGATCAGATTTTCCTCGGCTTGGATCTCTGAGCCACAGCCTGGTTCGGCCGTTTTTGCTGCGGCGGCCTGGATCTATTCACCCCCTTTGCCCGCCTCAGTTTCTATATTCACAGTTACCAGAGAAAGCCGCCCTGTTTAGGTTAGTGAGGAAGGCGGAGCATTTCTTACTCCCTATTTCCTTCGGGGTTTGGTTATATATTTAGCCAATTTTTCACTCAATCATACCTTTGGGTGTATTGCGAAGAATCTGGAAGCTCCAAGTATAGGTTTTTCTGTTTCTGGTTGAAGATCTTGTTGAGTTTTGGGGGAGATTTATCGGTATCGCTTCCTACTCCGCCATTACTCTGACGTCATCTCCCCAAATACTTTTTTAATAATAGCTACTAGTAGACTGAAACATTTCTTCAGCATCCACCTATAATTAATAGAGATCCTTTTTCTAGGATTATCTAGTAAGCCCTCTTCAATAACAAGTCCTGTAATAGAGAAGAAAAAACTGAAAAGAACATTGAGACTTTAAAAACCATCTGGAAGTAGAAAGTCTGAATAGATCTATAGCAAATATTCAGATTAAATTCAATTTTTTGGATTTCTACAATGAGAAGCCCAGACCCAGATAACATCAGTAATAAATTCTACCAAAGTATCAAAAAAAATAATTAGTACACATTCATCTTTCACAAATTCTTTCAAAAATACAAGTGTATTTTTATCCATGACATAAACTAGGTGGATTAAACACTAGAAGTTTATTTTTAAAGTTCTGGAGATAGGGAAGTCCATGAATAATGTGCCAGCAAGGTAAATTCATTGAGGCCTCTTTTCTTGGCATAGAGGCAGCCATAATTTCATGGAGTGCTCGCTCACATGACCTACTCTTGGTGTGTGTAAGAAAGAAGAGAGAGAGATTGAACCCTCTGATGTCTCTTCTTATAATGACATTACTCTTATTAGATCAAATTCCCCTTTGTATGTCCACATTTAACCTCAATTAATTTCTTAGAGGCCTCATTTCCAAATACAGCCATGCTGGCAGGAGGAATATAGAACTTCAACATAAATATTTTGGTGTATACTAATATTCAGTCTATAACAAGGACAGAACCCATTTCATTTTATTCTATGAAGCCAGAGATACACTGATTCTAACATGAAATAAAACAACACAGGCAAAACAAAACAAAACAAAACAAAACAAAAACTACATATCAGTATTTCCTGTAAAAATAAACGCAATCACCTCAACAAAATACTAGCAGTCAAAGTCCAGCTATTTATGAGAAGATATATACACTGAAATGAAAGGAATTTATTACAGAAATGCAATGTTTAGAGTCTCAAAATCAATTGATGTAATATACCATAATAAGGCAATAAAGAAATAAAAACATGATTATCTTATAGATACATAAAACATTTAAGCAGAATTTTATAGGCCTTCTGATGAAAATGTATAACAATGTAGGAGTAAAAGTGAACTTAATAAAAATGATAGCATCTATAGAAAATCCATGGTAAACATTATACTCCAAGATTAAAAAATGAGTGCTTTCTCTGCAGAATCAGAAATAAGACAAGTTTTCATCTCTTGACATTTCTATTTAACATTGTACTGAAAGTTCTAGCACAAGTAGTTAGGCAATAAATAAATAAATAAATAAGCATTGAGATTTGAATGAAAAAAGTATAACTGTTTCTATTAACAGAGATGACATGATCTTATACATATAAAACCCAACTAAAACAACAAGTTTAATGATAAAGATGATGATGTACAATAGTAGGCGAACGTTCCAACTGACACCTCCCAGGACCAAATTAGATTACAACTTAATTTTAAAAAAATCATCTTGAAAAACCAACTTTGGACTAAACTAAGAGAAGTCTAAAACCAAGTATCACCACAGAAGCCACACCAAGACTGCTAGGAAGGGCAGAGATGCAAAAAGGGCTGCACCGCTCCCAGGAATGAGTGATGGCCCAGGCCCAAAAAACTCTCAATGCGAGTGTGTTGCCCTGAGTGGTGTGGGTCCTCAGCCCCAGCCTAGATCCTCAGAGCCTAGAAGAGGCACCCAGACAGCATTTAGCTGTGAAAAGAACCGGGTTTCTGTCTGTAAGAAAGAGACAAAATCCTTGGAGGCAGGCTCCACCTTAAAGGACTCACACAGAAAACCTCGTTTACAGCCACTTACCTGGGGATCTGGTGAGGGAGAGCTGAGAGGACTGGAGTTGTGTGTGGAGAGTATAAAGTTGGAGGCCCAGGGAGACACTGTAGAAGATGGAAACCGAACCCCTGTGCTGAGTCATACTCGAGTACTGCAGTCGCCATCTTTCTTGGGTGGAGCAATCCCCTCTGAGTGGCATCAGCCTGGGCAAAAGCAGCTGCTCTGCCTTCGGGAGTCTCTGTGATCAACACCAGCACAGCAGCTCATGTGCGTTGGATAGGGTGGAGATTCATAGACAACCGGCCTGGTCACTGGATATTCTGTCCTGCTAGGCTAAATTTCACAAGGGGAAGGGAGAGAGACCTGGAGCATGGACATTTAATGTGTAGGTCCCTGTGAGTCTACTGTTGAATCTGGTCGAGGGGCTTAGCCACCTTTGGGAGGAGCACAGTCAGCCCTATGAGAGGACTCTTTCAGTCTTCCTCCCTGAGACCAGAGTCTCACCAACTAAAAGAACTTTTGCAGAGGGGACTGTTAGCCACACTTGGTCTGAACTTGCTACTCTTCTTATTGGGGAGAAATAAAATTTAAGAATCCAGCAGTGGCTGATGGATCAAGCTCTGGAGTAGGGGCCACATCCCTGTATGAGCTCCTGACCAAGAGACCCCTGAAGTAGGGGGTCCCACAAACATTGTATTCACAACCTCAGCTGCCCTAATTCACCAAGTGTGCAATCTGTAGAAAATTTGGTTGGGTGAGGCCAACCTGAACCCACACTACAGTCTTACTACAGAAGACTGAGGGAAGACCAGACAACTGCAAGATGAGAAGGATCAGCTGAAAAGTAGAGATAAATCTTACAGAGCTTGAGGCATTTACAGAGCTGCTGTCTTCTTTAAGCAGGAGGAAGCTGATTCTTATACAAAGGTTTCCCCCTCTCACAATACCCAGACACAGGCCCTGGCCGGTTGGCCCAGTGGTAGAGCGTCGGCCTGGCGTGCGGGGGACCCGGGTTCGATTCCCGGCCAGGGCACATAGGAGAAGCGCCCATTTGCTTCTCCACCCCCCCCTCCTTCCTCTCTGTCTCTCTCTTCCCCTCCCGCAGACAAGGCTCCATTGGAGCAAAGATGGCCCGGGCACTGGGGATGGCTCCTTGTCCTCTGCCCAGGTGCTAGAGTGGCTCTGGTCATGGTAGAGTGACGCCCCGGAGGGGCAGAGCATCGCCCCCTGGTGGGCAGAGCATCACCCCTGGTGGGCGTGCCAGGTGGATCCCGGTCGGGTGCATGCAGGAGTCTGTCTGACTGTCTCTCCCTGTTTCCAGCTTCATAAAAATACAAAAAACAAAACAAAACAAAACAAAAATACCCAGACACAGAAAATGCAGACTCAAACAGCAAAAGTGCAATACCTGCAGATAGGTAGCCTATAGAGGGTTACAAACAACAGCTGATGCTAACACAAGAAGAAATAGAGTGAACACTACTGGTAGTGAGTCACATACAGCACCAATCCTAGACTCAACTACCTACACAAGCAGCACACCAAAAGGCAGAGTCTATCAGGCACCAGACACTGTGAAGAATAAATATACCCAACAGGACAGACATTGCACAGTGGGTAAGACATATAATCAAGTATAATCCTTAGAGCCAGCCAGCCTGAAGGGATAACGATACTCATGAAATGACCAACTGTATCTAATACTCACATACAAAAAGAGGGAAAATACTACCCTCAAGAAGCATTCTTAAAACAAGAAAAAAAAAGTGGCCTGAAGGACAGTACCACTGAGCCAATCTTTTTCATAAAGACCCCACAAAAATTTCAAAGTCAGACAGCACTACCTAATACACAGACTAAATAGGCAGACAGAGAAATGTGACCCAAATAAATCAACAAGAGAAATCCACAGAAAAAGAACTGAGTGAGAAAGAAGAAACCAAAATACCAGATGCAAAGTTTAAAACAATAATTTTTAGGATGCTCCAGGATCTCAGAGCAACAAAAGATGGACATAATGAGCACCTAAATAAAGAGATAGCAAGCATCAAAAAATACATTGAAATCATAAAGAAGAAGCAGTCAAAAATGACTAATACAGTACCAGAAATGAAGACTGAACTAGAAGGAATTAAAAACAGGCTGGATAAAGCAGAGAATCAAATCAGCGATTTAGAAGACAAGATAATCAAAAGCATGGAAGCAGAGCAGCAAAAAGAAAAGAGGTCAAGAAGTCTGAGGAAACTCTAAGAGAGCTCTTTGACAACATGAAGAGAAACAACATCCACATTATAGGGTTCTTTAAGGAGAAGAAAATGAGCAAAGGGTAGAGAACCTGTTTGAAGAAATTATAGCTGAATACTTTCCTAAATTGATGAAGAAAAAGGTTACACAAGTTCAAGAAGAACAGAGAATCCCATTAAAAAAGAACTCAAAGAGACCTACACCAAGACACATAATTAAAGTGCCAAAGTTAAGAGAGAAAGGAAAAATATTAACAATTGCAAGAGAAAAGCAGTTAATTATCTACAGAGGAGTCCCCTAAGGATGACATCTGACTTCTCAATAAAAACAATTGAGGCCAGAAGAGATCAGCAAGAAATATTTAAAGTAATGCAGAACAAGAACCTACAACCATGACTTCTTTATCCAGCAAGAATAACGTTTAAAATTGAAAGAAAAATAAAAAGCTTCCCAGACCAAAAAAAACTCAAGGAATTCATTACAACCAAACCAGTACTGCATGAAATTATAAAGGGAGTGCTGTAAATAGAGCAAAGGAAAAAAAAATCAAGAAAAAAAGAGGACTGTAATGTAAAGAATAAAATGGCAATAAACAACTACATATCAATAATAATCTTAAATGTAAATGGATTAAATGCTTCAATCAAAAGACATAGGGAAACTGCATGGCTAAGAAAACAGGACCCGTACATATGCTGTCTACAAGAGACCCACTTCACAACAAAAGATACACATAGTCTGAAAGTGAAGGGGTGGAAAAAAATATTTCATGCAAATGTAAATTAAAAAAAAAGCTAGGGTAGCAATACTTATATCTAAGAAAATAGACTTTAAAACAAAAGCTATAGTATGAGATAAAGAAGTCACTACATAATGATAAAGGGAGCAATCCAACAGGTGGATATAGCATTGTAAACATCTATGTGCCTAATACAGTAGCACTTAAATGTATAAAGAAGATTTTGATGGACATAAAGGGCAAAAACAACAGCAATACTATAATAGTAGGGGATTTTAATACCCCACTAACATCAATGGCTAGATCCTTCAGGCATAAAATTAAGAAAGAAACAGCCACCTTAAATGAGACACTAGATCAACTAAATTAAATAGATATCTTCAGAGACTTTCATCCCAAAGCAGCAGAATATACATTCTTTTCAAGTGCTCATGGTACATTCTCTAGTATAGACTACATGTTAGGGCACAAAATAAGTCTTAATAAATTAAAAAAGATCACAATCATATCAAGCATCTTCTCTGATCACAATGGCATAAACCTAGAAATAAACTACAATAGAAAAAAACTGAAAAAACATTCAAACATTTGGAGGCTCAATATCATGTTAAATATAACAATATTAACAACGAGATCAAGAAAGAAATAAAAATTTTTCTTAAAATAGCCCTGGCCAGTTGGCTCAGTGGTAGAGTGTCAGCCTGGCGTGCAGGAGTCCTGGGTTCAATTCCTGGCCAGGGTACACAGGAGAAGCACCCATCTGCTTCTCCACCCTTCCCCATCTCCTTCCTCTCTGTCTCTCTCTTCCCCTCCCACAGTTAAGGCTCCATTGGAACAAAGTTGGCCCAGGTGCTGAGGATGGCTCTATGGCCTCTGCCTCAGGCACTAGAATGGCTCTGGTTGCAACAGAGCAATGCCCCAGATGGGCAGACCATCCCCCCTGGTGGGCATGCCAGGTGGATCCCAGTAGGGCGCATGCGAGAATCTGTCTGACTGCCTCCCCGTTTCCAGCTTCAGAAAAATACAAAAAAAAATTTTAAAACAAATGAAAATGAACATACAACAACTCAAAATTTATGAGACACAGTAAAAACAGTCCTTAGAGGAAAGTTTATAGCCTTACAGGCATATCTTAAAAACAAGAAAAAGCTCAAATAAAAAACTTAACCTGCATTTAAAAGAACTAAAAGAGCCTGGCCAGGCAGTGGCACAGTGGAGAGAGCCTTGGACTGGGATGCGGAAGGACCCAGGTTCGAGACCTAGAGTTCATCAGCTTGAGTGCAGGCTCATCTGGCTTGGGCAATAAGCTCACCAGCTTGGACGCAAGGTCACTGGCTCCAGCAAGGAGTTACTCCATCTGCTGAAGACCCCCGGTCAAGGCACATATGAGAAAGCAATGAACAACTAAGGTGTCGCAACGAAAAACTAAATAATTGATGCTTCTCATCTCACCATTTCTGTCTGTCTGTTCCTGTCTATCCCTCTCTCTGACTCTCTCTGTCTCTGTAAATAAATAAATAAATAAATAAATAAATAAATAAATAAATAAAAATTTTTAAAAAAGAACTAAAAGAACAACAACAAATAAAACCCAGAGAAAGTCGAAGGAAAGAAATAATAAAGATCAGAATAGATATAAATGACAAAGAGGCTAAAAAACAATACAGAAGATTTATGAATCCAAGAGTTGATTCTTTGAAAAGGTAAACAAAATCGGTGAACCTTTAACCAGACTCATCAAGAAAAAAAGAGAAAGGACTCAAATAAATAAAATCAGAAATGAAAGTGGAGAAGTAACAACTGACACCACAGAAATACAAAGGATTGTAAGAAAATACTACGAATATCTGTATGCCAAAAAACTGGATAACCTAGGTGAAATGGATAAATTCCTAGAAACATATAATATTCCATAACTCAATCTGGAAGAATTAGAAAACCTAAAAAAAACCAATTACAATAAATGAGTTATCAGAAAACTCTCAGCAAACAAAAACCCTGGACCAGATGACTTCACAGTCAAATTTTATCAAATATTAAAAGAAGAGCTAACACCTATCTTTCTCAAGCTATTTCAAAAAATTCAAGAGACGGGAAGACATCCAAGCTCCTTTTATGAGATGAGCATAATTCTAATTCCAAAAAGAGGTAAAGACACTACAAAAAAAGAAAATTATAGGTCAATATCTCTGATGAAATTAGATGTTAAAATTCTCAAAAAAAAAAAATTAGCAAACCTAATCCAGCATTATATGAATAAAATTATACATCATGATCATGTGGGATTTATTCTGAGGAGGCAAGGCTGGTACAATATTTGCAAATCAATCAATGTGATCTCTCACATAAACAAAAAAAAAATAAAAGTCACATGATAATATCAATAGATGCAGAAAAAGCAATTGATAAAATCCAGTGCCCATTTATGATCAAAACTCTCAGCAAAGTGGGAATACAGGGAACATACCTTAATATGATAAAGGCCATCTATGACAAATCCACAGCCAGCATCATACTCGATGGGCAAAAATTAAAAGCCATCCTCTTAAGATCAGAAACAAGGTAGGGGTTCCCCCTTTCACTACTCTTATTCAACATAGTCCTAGAAGTCCTAGCCACAGCAATAAGACAAGAAGAAAAAAAAAAGGCATCCAAATTGGTAAAGAAGGAAAACTATCATTATTTTCTAATGACATGATACTGTACATACAAAAACCTAAAGTCTCAGTCAAAAAACTACTAGACCTTATAAATGAATTTGGCGAGGTGGCAGGACATAAAATTAATATTCAGAAATCAGTGGCATTTTTATACATCAACAATAAATTGTTTGAAAAAGAAATGAAAGAAACAATCCCCTTCACTATTGCAGGAAAAAAATAAAATAAAATAAATATAGTACCTAGGAGTAAAATTAACCAAGGTAGCAGAAGACTAGTACTTGGAGAATTATAAAACATTGATAAAAAAATATCAAGGAAGATACAAACACGTGGAAACATATACTATGTTCATGGATTGGAAGAATAAATGTCATTAAATTTTCTATATTACCAAAAGCAATTTATAAATTCAATGCAATTCCTATTAAAATACCAATGGCATACTTCAAAGATATAGAAGAAATATTCCAAAAATTTATATGGAACCAAAAAAGAACATGGATAGCCTCAGCAATCTTGAAAACTAAGAATAAAATGGGAGGTATCACACTTCCTGATATCAAGTTATACTACAAGGCACTTGTTCTCAAAACAACTTGGGACTGGCATAAGAACAGGCATACAGATCCATGGAAAAGAACAGAGAACCAAGAAATAAACCCATGCTTTTATGGTCAATTAACATTTGACAAAGGAGGTAAGAGCACACAGTGGAGAAGACAGTCTCTTTAATAAATGGTGTTGGGAAAATTGGACAGGTACATGCAAAGAAATAAAACTAGACCACCAACTTACACCATTCACAAAAAATAAACTCAAAATGAGAGATTTAAATGTAAATCGTGAAACCATAATCATCTTGGAAGAAAACATAGCCAGTAAACTCTCAGGTACCTCTCGTGCAATGTTTTTGCTGATTTATCTCCACGGGCAAGTGAAATAAAGGACAGGATGAACAAATGAGACTATATCAAACTAAAAAGCTTTTGTACAGCAAAAGACATCATGAACAAAATAAAAAGGCAACCCACACAATGGAAGAACATATTCACCTATATGTCTGATAAGGGGTTAATAACCAAATTTATAATACTCCAAAACTCAACAAAAGGAAGGTAAACAATCCAATTTTAAAAAAAGGCAAAAGAAATTAATAGTCACTTCTCCAAAGAGGACATACACTTGGCCAATAGGCATATAAAAAAATGTTTAAAGTCACTAATCATCAGAGAAATGCAAATTAAAACCACAATGAGATACCACCTCACACCTGTCAGAATGGCATATATATGAACAAAACAACACACAATACATGCTGGAGAGGATGTGGGAAAAAGGGAACCCTCCTGCATTGCTGTTAGGAATGCAGACTTGTGCAGCCACTGTGGAGAACTGTATGGGGTTTCCTCAAAAAAATTAAAAATGGAACTGCCTTTTGACCCAGCTATCCCACTTTTAGGAATATATCCTAAGAATACCAAATCACTGATTCAAAAGAAGATATGCATCCCCATGTTTATTGCTGCATTATTTACAATAACCAAGACCTGGAAACAGCCCAAGTGTCTGTCAGTGGAGGAGTGGATTAGTAAGTGGTGGTACATATACACAATGGAATACTATCCAGATGTGAAAAAGAAGGAAATCTTACCTTTTGTGACAGCATGGATGGACCTGGATATTATTATGATAAGCCAGGCAGAAAAAGAAAAATATCATGTGATCTCACATATATGTAGAATCTAATGAACAAAGTGAACTGGGGAATGGAACACAGGCAGAGGTGGGATCACAGGGAGCAGAGTGATAGCAGTCAGAGGGAAGGGGAATGAGGGAATGGGATCAGGGAAAGTAAAGGGATTAGTGAAATTATGTATACATAACACAGAGATATAGATAGCAGGATAGCAAATCTTAGAGGAAAAGGGGAAGGGTGTGAGGGGTTGGGGACAAAGGGGGTACAAAAAGGGACACAGAGGTGGGGGTTGAGAGAGTTATATTCAGTGAGATACTTGAATTCATGAAAACACAATAAATTAAAATTAATAAAAAGTAAAAACAAAACAAAAAAGTTCAGGTCCTGGCTGGTTGGCTAAGTGGTAGAACGTCAGCAGGCATATGGAAATCCTAGGTTCGATTCCCAGCCAGGACATACAAGAGAAATGCCCATCTGTTTCTCCACCATTCCTCCTGTCCTTCCTCTGTATCTCTCTCTTCCCCTCCCATAGCCAAAGCTCCATTGGAGCAAAGTTGGCACAGGTGCTGAGGATGGTTCCATGGCCTCTGCCTCAGGTGCTAGAATGGCTCTGGTTGCAATGGAGCAATGCCCAGATGGGTAGAGCATCACCCCCTAGTGGGTATGCCAAGTGGATCCCGGTGGGGCGCATGCAGGAGTCTGTCTCTGTGCCTTCTTGCATCTCACTTCAGGAAAAGAAAAAAAAAATTTAGTAAGTTTGCAGAATACAAAACACTGGGGAACAAAATTTTTGTTGCATCCACAAAAACATTTGTTCTTACCTAATTCAAGTGTACTGATCTCAAATCTGACATTAGTTTTTCTCTGTACACTACAGTTTTTATGCAATTCAATATTTAGGTTTTCACCTTATTGTAAAATTTTCAACATTTAGTTTAACACAATGAAGTAGAATGTCTTCTTGGACATCATCTTTGTGAAAATATAATAATTTATATAATGCAGTAAATACACTAATACACTAAAAGATATTGCATCAGAATTTGTCTACAATTTCAAAATAGAACACTTATTTTAATCATAAAATTTGTGCAAAAGTTATTTAAATTCTAGTCAGGCAAAAATTTGCGTTTGTAGCTCTTTCGTTTGTGTACTTATTGAGGACAATCTTGTTTGATGCTCCAGCAGTAGTCTGCTCATCACTAACAGCTCCAAGATTTTTGGGAAACTTATCAAGGTGACTGTTTAGGAAGTGAATCTTAACGCTCATGTTACATCCAATGTCGTGGAAAGCCGACAGCATCCTTTAAACCAGAAGTTCATAGTTTCCTGCTTTTTTGTTGCCAAGGAAGTTCTTTGTAACTGCCACAAAAGACTGCTATGCTGCTTTCTCTTCCTTATTCATCTTCTTGGCAAATTCTTCGTCACATATGAGGATCCAAATTTGAGGTCCATTGAATACATCTGCTTTTATCTTCTCGAAAGACAAGTCAGGAAAAGCAAATATAATATGTTGAAAGCATTCACTTTCTCTATTCAAAGCCTGAACAAACTGCTTTATTAAGCCAAGTTTGATGTGAAGTGGGGGGAAAATGATCCTATCTTGATTAACTACAGGTTCATTCACAATATTTTGCATCCCTACTACCAGAGCTTCATGTTTTAGCCGCTCCTTCTGTGTCCATTGTTTCTCCCGAGCTCAGCTGTCCCACAAACACAGAAAGCAAGGATACTTCGTGAAATCTTTCTGTCTCCTAGTGGGAAATTTACCATTTTAAGATCCACACAAATGATCCAGTTATGCTCCTCATACTTCAGAAAGTCAAGGACAATTATTATGTCATTATAATCTTCTTGCAGATGAGTTGAATAACCAATTGGATCCACTGAAGATAGGCAATATATGCACGTGTCACAAATGATAAAATTTTGCGGCTTTGACGTTGAAGTGTAAAGCAGCCACATATATAACAGAAGGTATCAAGACTATTCTTACATTTATGCTACTCGAAAAAGCCATGATTCAATCTTAAAACAAAATAAGAGGGTATTTTTAACAGATAATAATTTTTTACATTTAAAAACAACTACAATTATGTAAAAGTGATGTTTGTAAAACATTAATTGCCTTGTGGTTATGTTCAGTCCAAGAGTTGTTGTCCTTTAACTGTAATTTAAAAATCAATGCATGCCATTAACTGTAACAAAAATAAATTAAAATTGCATAAAAACTAGAGCATGCACCAAAAAAAAGATTTCAGATTTGGAATCAGCGATGCAGAAGTACTTAGAAATAGTTCTAAAACCTCATGCAACAGAAAATGAAAAAAAAATTGTTCCCCAGTGAAATCAATATACAGTATACAAAATACAAATATTACTCTCATTTCTATATATTATTAATGAACCATCTGAAAACAAAATTAGGCAAACGGTTCCATTTATAATCACATCAAATAATTAGGAATAAACAAAAAATAAGAATGCAAAACTTGTATACTTAATACTTCCAAGCAACATTGAAAAATATGAATGTTTAATAAAGGGAAGTACATCCATGTTTATCTATCGCAATAATTTTAAGACAATATTTTTAAAATTAATTCACATATTCAATGAAAACATGTATAAAAACTTGTACACAAATGATTAGGGCAACATATTTCATAATATTCAAAATGTTAAAACATTCCAAATGTTTTTGGCCATATAATAAAATTTTTGCCATATAATAAAATATTATTCATCAATAAAAAAGGAATAATAATACATGTTATAATTTGAAGATATGTGCTAAGTGAAAGAAGCCATTTGTAAAAGATTGAATACTACATGATATTTAAAATTTCAGAATAAACACTTCTATGGACCTAGAAAGCAGATTAGTAGTTACATAAAACTGGGGTGTTTACATTAGGGTAAAATGGGAAGTGAAAGGTTATAGGTAATAATTTTCTCAAGGGAGTCACTTAAACATGTCCTAAAATTAGATTGTGTTGATGGTGGCACAGCTCTATGAATACACTAAAATACATACAATTGGACACTTTAAATGGATGAATTTTATTTTATGTGAACTAATTTCAATATGGATAATTAATAAATAGCTTGTGAGAGAAAGAGAGGAAAAGACTGAGATAGAGTAAATATTTATAATTGTTCACAACTCTCCTGTAAACACAGCAGCTGAGCGTGGTATGGGATGAGTTTAAAAATATCAATCCAAAGCCCTACTGTGCAACGATTCTCTCTTTATTGTTCTTATGTGGGTCAGACTTTTATACTTATTAAAATACTCTATGATTTTTAGTGCATATTTAATAGAAAAATGTTGGGAAAAATAAAAGAAAGAATGTTTGGAAAGCAACAAAAATATTTGACTTGAACTGAGTGTGATAGCAACCTTAAAAGACACGCCTTTTTTATTTTGTTTTGGTTTAGTTTAGAATGCTTTATAATGGCAATATTTTACTCTTCCTTATCAAAGTTCTCAAATTATTTCCCTACAGGACTAGCAAAATTAAGGTATAAAGCTTTTTCTCTTCTTCGGGTACTGAAGTTTGACTGTGAATGTCATTCAGATATGAAGCAGATAATAAACATAATGACCAATTAATGCCATTAAAACAAATCAATTTTTCTACATTTGTAAAATCACTTCTAATTATGCTGTGGAGTTTCAGTTACTGAAAATTTTATTCTCTGCATAGGACCTGTTTTATCCTGTCCAGGAGTGAATGGGGTACCATCTCAGTCCTTATGTTCATTTATACATTAGGGTGCTATTTACCACTATTATTACAGTAAATCCAGGAAAATATTTTTCAGAATCATTTTGGATTTAAAACTACCTGTCTGCCAGTATTTTCTGCTTTAAAAAGTACTGCTTCCTACAGCTTCACTTGCTTTATTCCCAAGAAAAATTTACCCACTTGTAAATATTCATTATAAGTGCCAACTAGCTTTGCACATAACAAGTCCCTGTCACATCCTCCTTTCACTTTAGTAAACTAAAACTACATTTGGGGGGTAAGGAAGTAAAGAGAAACAAGTACCTTGTGACGAAAAATGATTTGACTTTGGGTGATAGGCACACAATGCAATCATGAGTTCAAATATTATAGATAGTTACACCTGAAACCTATGTTTTCTTATGCAGTAATGTCACCCCATTAAATTTAATTTCTAAATAAAAAATAAATGAGCCTGACCTATGGTGGCGCAGTGGATAAAGCGTCCACCTGAAATGCTGAGGTCGCCGGTTCAAAACCCTGGGCTTGCCTGGTCAAGGCACATATGGGAGTTGATGCTTCCTGCTCCTCCCTCCTCCTTCTCTCTCTCTCTCTCTCTCTCTCTCTCTCTCTCTCTCTCTCTCTCTCTCACACACACACACACACACACACACTCTCTCTAAAAATTAATAAAAGAAAAATTTAAAAAAGACAAAAAAATAAATGAACAAAATAAGAGGTGAGAAAATGCACATACACACAACAATCTGTGTCATATATTGATGTAGACAGTATCTAACTAAAATTATGAGCTCTATTATAAAAATGAATGCCTAATTAAGATCAAAGATCGAATTTTTTATAATAGTGTAGCCGGATGAGATATGTTCCAGGATGCCTTTGAAAATCTAGCAACTTTGTCAAACATTAATGCTTATTAAATGAAAAGGAATTTTACTGTTCAAATTAGATCTTATAAGCTATTCCTCTTCACTTACAAGCTGATTGCCATCAAACACAAGCTGAGTTTAATAGTATTTATTCAATAAATCTGATGATTATATTTTATCAATTAACTACCATTGATTTAAAAACAAATATCACTATACTACAAGAGTAGATGAACAAAGTTTTTAAAACATATTGCTTAAGCTCTTAAAATAATACAATATGATAATTGGCAAATTATATATATATATATATACATGAATATATATATATACACACACACACACACACACACACACAAAAAAATATTTTTAAAAGTTTTCACATTAGTGTATTATTTGACCCAAATTCTCAAAGAATTAGTTTTGGATTAATATGTTAAAATTGAAAGTATGATAACATAATTATTTAATGAACAGAACAAATGACTGTGACTACATCTAATGTGAAATCATTTCCAGATCCACCATCCTTCATTTACTCTAATGAATTGAAACATTCAAAGTTGTGAAGTAAAACTTCAAGCAATTTTGTTAAGCTCCTTTTTGTTGATGTAGCAGCAGTAGTAGTCATTCTGTCATCAGCCAAATGCAAAATGACTTTTAATAATTAACATATATAAAAATTAAGCAACAGTATATACTTGTCAAAATGTTATTGTAAAGACAAATGCAAATGTTATTCTATTTGATAAAATTTATGGTGGGCCATAAAAATCAGTTTTGTTTTCTGATCTAGAATGCCAAATGTAATTAATCTAAGATCATTCTTAAAAACTTCAAAAAAAGAACCTATGTATTAATTTCAAAAGAATTTTAAAAAAATTCTGAAATGGTCAACTAATAAAGTGATCAATTGTGTTGTAGAAAATTTGAGTTCATTACTAAATTATTCAATTGGATTAAATAAAAAATGTGTGAAAAACTCTCAAAGCAATTCATCAATTATCTTACTTGTCTATCTCTTTGACTTCACTAAATTCCAAGTTTTTAAAGGAGAAATAGAGTATTAAATTCACTATTTATTATTAAATTTAAAAAAAGTAGGCACTCAAATATTTAATAATGAATGGTTGATTATGTGAGTGAATGAATGACAAGAATAAAGCACACCACTATATAGCTAATGATTTCAGCCAGTTTAAATTTCAACACAATTTACAAATATAATATTGTTCAAAGTACCAGGGCAACTAAATTGGAAAAGAAGAGTCTTCTTTAAATAGTGATGGGAAAATTGGATATTAATATATGGAAGATTGAAATTAGACCCTTATCTCATACTATATACAGCAATCAATTCTTAAGGTATTAAAGAGTTGAATGAAAGACCTGTAATTGTAAAACTACTGAAAGAAAATAGAGTGAAAAGACTGTTTCACGTTAGTCTGGGCAATGATTTTTAGATATGATTCTAAAAGCACAGGCAACAAAAGAAAAAATTGGCAAGTAGAAATCATCAGACTAAAAAGGGTCTGCACAGCAGAGGAAAAAATAAGCACTATGAAATGGCAACCTATGAAATGGGAGAAAATATTTGAAACCATACATCTGATAAGCAGTTAATATCCAAAACATATAAGAAATACAAACAACTCAATAGCAAGAAAACAAACTATGCTATTAGAACATGGGCATAGGACCTGAATAGACATTACACTCCAATCACACAGAAAAAAGTCATACAAATGACCAAAGGGTACATGAAAAGATGCTCTACACCACTAATCACAAAGGAAATACAAATCAAGACCGCAATGATATATCACTCATGCCTGTCAGGATGACTATTACCAAAAAGAGCAAGAAATATGTGTTTGACAGAATATGAAGAAAAAATACATTTGATGCACTTTGGGGGCACTTGTGCACTATTGGTGGAAAAATGTATATTGGTATAGCAATTATGAAAATTAGTTTGGAGGTTAGTCTAAAAATTTAAAACAGATTGATTATATGATCCAGCAATCTCTGGGTACATATCCAAAAGAAATGAAATTAGCATCTCAAAAAGATATCTGCATTCCTAAGATTATTGAAGCAAACTATTTACAATAGCCAAGATATGGAAGCACTAAGGAAAATGTGCTTTCAATTGTGTATCCCACATCTGAATGGAATCATATAGTTTTTAACTTCTTCTGTTTGACTTATTTCACTTAATAGTATATTCTGAAGAGCCCTTTGTCCCAAATGGCAGTATTTCATCTTTTTACGGTTGAGTGATATTCCTTTGTACATATGTACCACACATATCTTTTTTGTCCAATCATATATACATTATATAGATGATGTGTCATAGAATCACACACTCAAAACTTATATAATCTTATTAACCAATGTCACCCTAGTAAATTTAATTTTTTAAAAAAGTGATAAATAAATATGTGAGTATTATTTTGTCTTAAAAAGAAGGAAGTCCTGCCAGGGAGTGACATAGTGGATAGAGCATCTAACTAGCATGCAGAGGACCCAGATTCTAAACGTCAAGGTCACTGGCTTGAGCACGGGCTCATCTGGTTTGAGCAAAGCTTACCAACTTGAACCCAAGGTCACTGACTTTAACAAGGGGTCACTCTGTCTGCTGTAGCCGCTCTGTCAAGGCACAGATGAGAAAGCAATCAATGAAAAACTAATGTGCCGCAACAAAGAATTGATGCTTCTCATCTCTCTCCCTTCCTGTCTGTCTGTCCCTCTCTCTGTCTCTGTCACGCACACACACACACACACACACACACACACACACACACGGAAATCCTCCCATTTTCAAAAACATAGATGACCTTGGAGGAATTATACTAAATGAAATAAGCCAGAAACAAAATAAAAAATACTGCAGGATCTTACTTATATATGGACTCTAAAGTCAAACTTGTAGATGCAGAGAGTAGAATGGTGGTTGACAGGGCCAGGGAGGTAGGGGAATTAGGGAGATATTGGTCAAAAGGTACAAAGGTTCAGTTATGCAGGATAAATATGTTCTGAAGATTCTAATGCATAGTGTGGTGACTATAGTTAAAACACTAGATTGTGTATTTGACATTTGCTGAAGGTTTTCTTCCCCCCAAATTTGGTAACTATGGGAAGATAATAGATATATTAATCAGCTTGATTATGTTAATTATTTCACAATGTATAAATATATCAAAATATCATGATGTAGACTTTAAATATATGTATTACAATTTTTATTAGTCAATGAAAAATAAAATAAAAATGTGGTGCTTAATTAATGCCATCGTTTTTCTAGTACATTCAGTTTGGTTATTTGAAATTATTACATAATATATTCATAGAATACATTGTCACATAACTTACAGCAACAATCTCGTAATAAAAATTTTTAGCTTGATTAAAATAGGCTTAATATATATAGATATTTGATTAGGGACAAAATTTATTAAAACTAACTTTTCTGACAACTAGAAATATTTCATGGCAATTGAAAATAATTTTCTCACTTTATTTTATTTAAAAAAAATTTATATACACACACACACACACACACACACACACACACACACACACACACACGTTGTGGCCCTGGCCAGTTGGTTCAGTGGTAGAACATTCGCCAAACATGTGGATGTACTGGGTTTGATTTCCAGTCAGAAAACACAGGAGAACCTTCCATTGCTTCTCCATCCTTCCCTCGCTTGCTTCTCCCTCCCTATCTCTTTCTCTCTCTCCTCCTCCTCTCCTGCAGCCATTGGAATTGAGTCGGCCCTGGGCTCTTAGGATGGCTCCACGGTCTCTGCCTCAGATGCTAAAAAATGACTCTGGTTGCAACAGAGCAAGTGCCTCAGATGGGCGGAGCATCACTCCCTAGTGAGTTTGCAGGGTGGATCCAGGTCAGAGCGCACACCGGAATCTGTCTCTGCCTTCCCTCCTCTCACTAAATAAAAAAAATTAAATTAAAAAAAAGAGAAATACATTGTTAGGAGACCTAATGAAAAACAGTAAACTATTTCAGCCTACATGTCACTTAAATAAAATATGACCTAATGTGTTGTATGTGAGTAGATGAGATTCTGCTTCTCCTTCCATGTGCTACATTCATTTTTATGCAAAAATTGACATTATTTTAGTATCATTCACATGTTTTGGAAAAATAAAGAATTAAATAGTTTTAAGTTTGACAGCAAGAAATCAACAATTGCTCTGGCCGGGTAACTCAGTTGGTTAGAGTATTATCTATATAGATATGCCAGGTTGCTAGTTTGATTCCTGGTCAGGGCACATACAGAAACAGATGAATATTTCTGTCTCTCTCTCTTCTTTCCCTTCTCTTTAAAGTCAATAAATAAATAAATATAAAGCAATGAACAATTGTTTATTTTAATCAAAGAAATATTCTATTTTAATAAGAATATGCATATAATGCTTCATTTTGAAAAAAATAATAAAATAAAACTATTTAGATTATAAAATTATACATTTTAATGGCATGCATATATGCTTTATAATAGAAATAAAATATTTTTTATGGAAACAAAATTTTACTGATAAAAAACACACTATAATGTAATATACATGGCAGAGCATGACTGAATAATAATACTTTGCATTTGTCAGAGTTTGCCAAGGTTGACTTTGTCATTGGCAGCAATCTTAATAAAATGTTTACTAATAGCTCTGTAGAGGAACAGTATTTCCATAGCAACAAATGAACAATACTGGAGAGATTAATCCCTTCTACACTATCAGTGTTCATTTTGCTGTAAAGCAATGTTTTATAGTTTAATAATTGCAAGTCTAGATGAATGTACATTATAAGTTGACTAGCATAAACACTTAAGATGAAGAATATCTCTGTTGAAATGGGGAGAGTGTTGCAAAATAGGCCCCACTATGTAATAAATATGGTCAAGGATCAAAGAATGCTCACAGAGCTAATAAAATGAAGCATTAGTCACATTATTTGACACTGGTCATTTGAAGTAAACTTTTTTATTTATTTATTCATTTTTAGAGAGGAGAGAGAGAGACAGAGAGGGAGAGAGGAGAGAGAGACAGAGAGAGAGAAGGGGGAAGGAGCTGTAAGTATCAACTCCCATATGTGCCTTGACCAGGCAAGCCCAGGGTTTCGAACCCACGACCTCAGCATTTCCAGGTCAATGCTTTATCCCCTGCACCACCACAGGTCAGGCACAACACTGGTCATTTGATATAACTCATTCTTGAAGGATTCTTACACACACATGTGAAAGAATGACATTAGAATTTTAGTCACAGTTCCCCCATAGAATTATCTCTACACAGAGCTGTTAACTGGTCTCTAGAAAGTGTGCCTTGTCTATCTGTAGAAGGTATGTGAAGCCTGTGTCCACACTTCCTTTCCATAAACACATGTGTTTCCAATAAATTCAATTTAAAATATTTAAAAAAATAAAAATTGAGTATCATGTAGTGTTGACCATCACAAATTGTCTCAGGTTATTATACCATCCAGGTAGTGTGCTTAAATGCTTAATTTAGAACTATGTACTTGTACAAAAGGAAAAAAAAATTTAAGTGAGAGTTGGGGAAACAGAGAGACAGACTCCCGCATGAGCCCCTGAAGGGGATCCATCTGGCAAGCCTCTATGGGGCAATGCTCTGCGGCATTGCTCTGTTGCTAGACAACTGAGCCACTTTAGCGCCTGAAGTGAAGCCATGGAGTCATCCTCAGCGTCCAGGGCCAACTTGCTGGAACCATTCAAACCTTGGCTGCAGGAGGGGAAGAGAGAAAGAAAACAAGAGAGACCGAGAGACAGAGAGAAGGGGAGGGGTGGAGAAACAGATTGTTGCTTCTCCTGTGTGCCCTGTCTGGGAATTGAACCCAGGACTTCCACATGCCAGCTGATGCTCTACCACTGAGCCAACTGGCCAGGGCAAAAGAAAACATTCTATTAAAAAACACTGTGTCTAGTTTTTCCTTAGAGGCACAGTGCATAGTTAATATGTGCACAAACACAAAAGATTGCATTTACTCAGTAATTTCTTACTACTAATAACAAAAGACAAATAAGACAGAAAAATTACAAGTGTTATTTTTTTAACTCAGACAAAATGAGCAATTATTTTATTTTTAAAATGGAGTTTCATAAGAATGAATGTCTATATTCAAAAGAAAAAAATTGGCCCTGGCCGGTTGGCTCAGTGGTAGAGCATTGGCCTGGCGTGCAGAAGTCCCGGGTTCGATTCCCGGCCAGGGCACACAGGAGAAGCGCCATCTGCTTCTCCACCCCTCCCCCTCTCCTTCCTCTCTGTCTCTCTCTTCCCCTCCCGCAGCGAGGCTCCATTGGAGCAAGGATGGCCCGGGCGCTGGGGATGGCTCCTTGGCCTCTGCCCCAGGCTCTAGAGTGGCTCTGGTCGCGACGGGGCGATGCCCCGGAGGGGCAGAGCATCGCCCCCTGGTGGGCAGAGCATCGCCTCCTGGTGGGCGTGCCCAGTGGATCCGGGTCGGGCGTGTGTGGGAGTCTGACTGTCTATCCCCGTTTCCAGCTTCAAAAAAATACAAGTAAAAATAATTATTTTATTTAAATCTTAAAATTTGAACTAATTTATGGGTTCCCTTATATTAAAATTAGTTATTTTTTGAGTATTTGTGGCAAAATAAAGTATAGAAATATTAAAATGATTGTTATATTTGTCATTGAGTACATAGTAAATAGGTTTATCATAAGCACCAGTTTCTGCATTTTGGATATCAACATTTTTAGTGCTTATGATTATATTTATATGGGTTATTTATTTTTAAAGGAATAAAAGGAAACAATAATGACAAGTGAAAAATATCTACCGCAGCTGTTCAGTAATCAGAATATCATTGACTGAACAATCCTTGAAGATTTTCATTTAACATAATTAAATATAATTAGTATATAGGGAGTACTGTCCAATTTAGGCAGTAAATATTGCCCATATGATTTCATTAAAACCACAGTTCAGAATGATTGTGAAGGAAACAACAACCACTTCTGCACCTGGGGACTCTGTGGTTAACATCTTGGGAATGAACTCAGTAAATTAGATTTTTTTCCAATGAGCTGACCAGCTGTTCTTTTCATGGTTTCTCTAACAGCTATTTCCCCATATTCTATGGATTAAAAAATTGATCAATTTCTTCATTAACCTGTGGTTATTCTCACAGATTGTATTGAGGAGCCTCAATTAAATTTTATAGCATACAATATCAAACAATTCTTATTGAAGAATGGTAACTAAAATTAAAAGAATATACTTTATTGAACTTTTTTATATGTAGATTTTATATTAATATATTTACTCAGATTTTATTCTATACAATAAGTAGAATCCTAAAACCGTGTGCCAATAGTTTTATAAAGTATTTTCCAGTTAACTCTAGAACAGTGTTTTTCAACTGCCAGTCAGTGGATTGCCAGTGGGCCAGAAATACAACATGAGAGTAGTTTACTCTTTTGCAGACAAGCAGGAAATTTCTGGCAGACTGATGCTGGTCACAGACTAGTGGTTGGAAACCACTGCTCTAGAACCTAAATATTAGTAGCAGACTCTACTGATATTTTATTAACTTTTAATAAAAAGAGTACCTAAGATGCTCCATGAATGCTTCATAGTCTACAAATTAACCAATACTACAAATAGAATTACTATAAAAAACCTTTGAAATAATTAATATTTGTTTTGTAATTTTTTTTGAAATAATATTTTCATGTATCTGACTTTGTTAAGGCAGAGATTACATACAAAAATAATAAAATATGTAAAAGAGCACAATATATTGCTGGTGATATTGTTAGTCATTGAATAATACTGAATAACAAATTTTTACTTTCATTTTTATAATAAAGGTATTCAGATGTTATCTACCTTATATAAATATACCCTGCTGAAGTAGGGCATATAATGCATGAATTTAGATACAAAAACAAACCAAAATACCAATATCTACATACAAGTTTCCAGATATTAATATTCAAATTAGTTTTTTCTAAAATAGCTTTCTACTTTATCCTAGCGAAAACCATGTCTGTGTGTGTATCTGTGTGTGTGTGTGTGTGTGTGTGTGTGTGTGTGTTGGGGTCACAGAGGAAATGAATGATGAAAACTGGAGCTATATACAATATGTTCTTAGATAATTTAATACATATGCTTTAAGAAAATATAATATGTATATTCTAGATTTACTATAATGGTTTAAATTGACAGTAATTTATATACAAAATATTTTTGTATGGAATTTCTTCAATTACTGTACTCTTATTTATTTATTTATTTATTTATTTTAGAGATACACATGAAGGTAGAAAGAGAGAGAGGGATAGCATTAATTTTTTTTTGTTGTTTCACCTAGTTGTTCATTCATTTGCACTTCTCATATGTGTCCTCACCGGGAATCAAACCCTCAACCTTGGTGTTTTGGGACCTGCTCGCTCTGACTGAGCTAACCATCCAGGGCCTACAATATTCTTAATACATAGAAAAATTATAAAAATATATTTGCAGTATAGGAACATTCAAAAATTTACACAAGTACATACCTAGAACAGATATGACTATATAAAATTTGGTGTTTTGCTTCTTTTTTCCTAAGTTTTTCAGAGAAAAATTCAGTCCAGTTCTGAAAAAATATAAAAAAATACATTTTAATTATTTCAAAGCAACACACCTTGATACTATAAAGTATTTTATATATCATTCTATTAATGTTTTGAAATTGTTCTTTTTTATATAGATTTTACTTATTGATTTTACAGAGAGAGGAGAGAATGGAGAGAGCAGGAAGTATTTACTTTTTCCAGAATGTCATATCATTGGAGTCATACAGTATGTAGTCTATTCAGATTAATTTAGTAATATGTATTTAAGACTCATCCATGCCTTTTCATTACTCAAGAACTCATTTCTTTAAAATTTTTATTTTTCAATTGTAGTTTACTTTTGGTATTATTTTGTGTTAATTTCAGGTATAGAGCTATTGGGGTGTCATAGATTAATATAATTGCACAGGTTTTAAATATAAAAGCCTATGATACTTCATCTGTATATTGTATTGTGTGTTGACTACCCAAAATTAAATCTTTTTTCATCACCATATATTGGATCTCTTTACCCTTTACTACTCCCTGACTCCCCTTTTCCTCTGGTCTCTGGTAACCACCATACCATTGTCTGTGTCTATAAATTTTTGTTTGTCTTAGGTTTTTCGAATCTTTTATATATTGACTTTACAGAGGGGTCTGGATGAGAAGCATCATAGTTGCTTCACTTTTGTTGTTCATTGATTGCTTGTTGCATGTTCCTTGACTGGGCAAGCCCAGGGTTTCAAATTAATGATGTCAGTGTTCCATGTCGTCGCTCTATCCACTGCACCATCACAAGCCAGGTTGTCTTGGTTTTTTTCTTTATTTTTTGTATCTGTTGCTTTAAGTTTTATATCTCATAGATGAGTTAACTCATATTTCTTTTTAGGAAAAATATTCTATTGTCTAGGTGTACCACAGTTTATTTATCCATCCATATACTGGATAACATATTGAGTGCTTCCAAGTCTTGGCAATTACGAATAAAGCTGCAATAAAGATCCACATGTAGGCTTTTCTGTGGATATAAGTTTTCAGCTCCTTTGGGTCAACACCAAGGAGCTTGATTGCTAATGAGAATATATCTGGTTTTATAAGAAACCACCACGATGTCTTACAAAGTGGCTGTACCATTTTACATTCACACCAGCAATAAATGAGATTTGTATGTCTACAACCACCCAGCACTTAGTGTTGTTGGTGTTCTACATTGGGCATTCTAATAAATGTGTAGTGTTATTTCATTAATGATTTAGATTTTATTTCCCTGACAACATATAACATGGAGCATCTTTTCATATGCTTATTTCCTCAGGTATCTGTTAAAGTCTTTGGTCCATTTTTTAATTGGGTTGTTTGTTTTCTTATTACTGAATTATAAGAGTTTATATTTTGTGTAAAATGGGGGTTATGTTTTTCATCACGGTGTAATGAGTTGGTCTTACTAACCATTCCTAAAAATGAGGCATGTTGAATGAATCCCAGTAGTACAATTTCATTTTTCAATTTGACATCTGTAGAAACACTAAATCATTTAAATCATATTAAATATTTTAAAATAAAATATGTCAAATCATAAATGAGGAAAATATTTTTTAAAACTTACATATGTAATTTTCATGTTTTCAATTGTGAACTCCATTAAAACCAACCCTGAACTCATATTGGCTTTTAATATTTTTTTCTTGATTACTAGTTAGCTATTAAAGAAAAATTATTAAAAATAATTTTTAAAAATAGTTGTTTTTAAATTCCATTTAGCTATATAAAATGGTTGTTTATAGATTCTATTCATTAATATATTTCAACATATAGCAATTCAATATTAAGAATCTTCATTGAATTATGTTTAGTTTATGGAATTTGCTTCTTTATATTTATGCAGAAAACTAGAAGTAAAGTCTTATCTGCACAAACTAAATTCTATGAATCTATTTATTCCCAGCAGATGGGATTTAAATGCTTCAACTTAATAACCACTTTAGCCATTAGGCATTTTCAAGGCTCACTGAAAGTTTTGTTTCTCTAGAGAGGCTAATGCAAGAAATAAGGGCGGCAGAGGAGAACGGAAAAAGAGAGAAAATGTGTTAAAAAATTCAGGGTAGAACAGAACTGAGAGCTGGAAAAGAAAAATAACAGGGTCAGCAGCATTGTTAAAACTCAGGTTTTTTCTGAAACCAAATCAATCAAAAAAGAGGAGACAATGTTTCTCATTTACAATATAAGTTATTTGAGTGTTTAACAAGATTCAGGATCTTGCTCCTTTTTAATAATGTGTTCTTTAATGGACTTTAGATATTGTTAGATATTTGGGGAAAAAATAGAGATTCTTTTGTTTCGACAATTTGTGTTGGTCACAGATCCAAAAAGACTTGTATTAGTCATTATTATAATTAAGTTTTCTGACATACAGACAATGTCAGTTTAATAGTTCTCAAAAGACTACTAGTTTATTCTTTAACTTAATATATTAAGGCTGATTTGCCTCAAAATGTGAATAAAAACTAGTGGATCAAAGAGTATTTGATCTAGAATCAATTAATCAAGGAATTTGTTCATTTATTACCCATCAATTTTATACAATTACAATCTAACAACAACTGAGCTTATTATTCATGATGCAAACATTTTCTCACTGAATTAATACTATTATTATTTTTAATTAATATTCAAATTTAATAAATAATATATTTAAAGTAATACACATTATTTGGTTCACTCCCACTTTTATTCTTATAAGATTAATAATTTTGGTGAGTAACTACTTAAAAATCAGAATATATTTAACTATCAGATGACATAATTATAAGATTGGAAAAAGGAAAGCACAATGCGACATCGTGAGAATTCAGGAGTAAAATAATTAGTCATTACTGTATCATTTGAGACTTGCTTTGTTTGCTTAATATTCAGGTCTTTTAGTTTCACCAATTCTGATGTGTGTATATATAGTTCATTTGTTTCTTCTTGCTATATACTATATTGTACACATACAATTTTTTTTCCTATTCTATTGTTCATTAAAATTGACATTTTCTTATTGTTTTGTGTATTAGTTGCTATTTTGATGGCTAGTTCTATAACATAGCGGTCAGAGAAGATACTAGATATTATTTCAGTCTTCTTACATTGGTTTAGGCTGGTTCTATGACCCTGTATGTGACATTTACCGGAGAATTTTCAAAGTGCTCTTGAGAAGATTGTGTAGTCTGGTACTGTTGGGATGGCATGCCGTATATGTTTTTTAGGTCTTTTAGTCTATAATGTTATTCAAATATGCTGTTTTCTTATAAATTTTTTCTGGATAACTTATCCAATGTTGAAAGTGAGCTTATTAAGTTCTTTAGTATTATTATATCGATGTCTATTTCTTATTTCAGTTTTGGTAATATATATTTTATGTATTTAGTTGTTCCAATGATAGGTGTACATATATTTACCACTGCTGAGAAACTGACCACTTTATCATTATAGAATGACCTTCTTTGTCTTTTGTGACTGAAAATTTAATTTATCTAATATGAATATAGGCATTTCTTCTCTCTTTTGGTCAACATTTTCATAGAATATATATTTTCTATTCTTCACTTTCATCTATGGGTCTCCTTAAGCCAAAAGTGAGTATTTTGTATGCTGCATATTGTTGGATCTTGTATTTTTTATCAACTCAGCCATTTTTATCTTGATTATGGAATTTATTTCTCTTACATTTAAAACAATTATTGATAGATAAAGACTTGCCATTACTATTTCCTTAGGTGCTTTCTGATATTTTTTAGTTCCTTTGTATTTCTTCCTCTCTGTTTCTCTTGTGATTTATTTTTTTTTGTCTTTATCATTTATGTAATAGCTATTATTTTTTCTTTGTGGTTACCATAAAGCTTACTTAAAGTTTTTTTTTATAAATATGATGGTCAAATTATTGCTGATAACAACTTACCTTCAACTATATACAAAAACTTTTATTTCTCCTCCACTCACATTTATGCTATTACACTTTACTTCTTCTTATATTGTTTATTCATTAAAATATATTGAAGCTATAGTTACTTTTAATATTATTGTTTAATTTTTATGCTCAAGATAAAAGTGATTTACATATAACCATTGCACTAACAATAAAACATGTGAAAAATAATTCAAGAAAAAAATTTTATTTACAAAACTATTAGAAAAATAAAAAAAAAATAAATTTAACCAAGAAAGGTAAAGATTTATACTCTGAAAACTATAAGACACTGATGAAAGAAATGAAAGGATATACTAATTAATGGAAAGATACCATATGTTAATGAATTAGAAGAATTAATATTGTTAAAATGTTCACACTACCCATGGCCCTTATAGATTTAATATAATCTCTATTAAATTTCCAAAATAACTTTGAGAAAAGTTAATAAAGCAGGAAGCATTACTCTTCCTGATTTCAAACCATATTAAAATCCTATAATAATCAAAACAGTATGCTACTAACATAAAAAGAGACCAAAAAATGGAATAGAATAGAGAGATCAGGGCCCATGCGTGTAGTCAACTAATATTTGAGAGGAGAGACAACAAATGAGGAAAAGTTTGTCTTTTCAATAAATGGTGCTGGGATAACTAGACAATCACATTGAATCCTCTCTCACACACTAATCACAAAAAAATGGACTCAAAATGTACTAAAGGCTTTAACATAAACCTGAAACTATAAAACTCTTAGAAAAATATAGGAAAAAGACTCCTTGATATTAGTCTTGACAACAATAGTTTAGATATGACATCAGAATTTCAAGCAACAAAATAAAATAAGAAAACTAATAAACAAGTAAGAATATCTACCACTGAAAAACTGCTGTACAGCCAAACAACCAACAGAATAAATACCCAACCTATAGAATGGGGGAAAATATTTGCAAACTATGTATCATATAGGAAGTTAATACCCAAAATATGTAAGAAACTCATACAACTCATAGTTAAAAGCAAAAGCAAAAATATAAATAAAATAATTCAATTAAAAACAGGGAAGAAGATATGAGTAGATATATTTTTTCCCAAAGAAGATGTACAAATGGTCAACAGGTACATGAAAATGTGCTCAAGTACTTATCAGAAAAATTTAAATCGAAATCACAGTCAAATATCCCTTCACACCTGTTGGAGGCTAAGTCAAGAGATAAGTGTTGGCAAAGATGTAGTCAATAGGATATCCCAGTGCACTTTTGATTTAATTGCAAATTTGTACAGCCCTATAGAAAACAATATGAAGGTTCTCAAGATACTTAAAATATGCCTGGCTGCATAGCTCAGTTGGTAAGAGCATCGTCCAAATACACCAAGGTTGTAAGTTTGATCCTGTAAGAACACATATGAGAATCAACCAATGAATGCATAAATCAGTGGAAGAACAAATAGATCTCAATCTTTCTCTCTCTCTCTCTCTCTCTCTCTCGCACTCACTCTCTCTCAAATGAATTTAAAACTCTATTTAGAAAAGAAATTAAAAATATAACTACCATACACTAGCAATCTCGTTCTGGGTATTAATCCAAAGGAAATAAAATCACTGCCTTAAAGAGATATCAGCAACATTATTCACAATAGCCAAGTTATGGAAACAACCAATGCCTACCTATGAAAGAATAGATTAAAAATGTGACTCATCATCGCCCCCTGGTGGGCAGAGCTTCGCCCCTGGTGGGTGTGCCGGGTGGATCCCGGTGGGGCGCATGCGGGAGTCTGTCTGACTGTCTCTCCCCATTTCCAGCTTCAGAAAAATACAAAAAAAAAAATGTGACTCATGATGAAATAAATACATACAAACAATACAATGAAATATTTGTCAGCAATAAAAAAGAAGGAAATGCTGCTTTTTGTGACAACATGGAATAACCTGGAGGGCATGCTAAGTAAAATAAGTCAGAGAAAAATGAATGTTGTTAAGGTGACCAATCATACTCCTTTAGGGAGGTCAGTCCTTCTTTTGTAAGTTCTGTCTTCCCTTGAAAAGTGTCCTCCTACATGTCCTCCTTTTTGATACTGGAAGACTAATCTGTACATGTCTGTATTCGATCAATGAAGAGTCGATCCATTGTGTGTGATGTGACGTATTTGTATCTAAATGAGTATGTTTTTCTTACAATTTTTATTAAGAATTAATAGGCATGTAAGCATAATTACAATGTAAAATATTACAAATGTTTTATTATGCATTTATTATGTATTATGTATTATTGTTCCAATAAATAAAATGTTTCTTTTATTTACAATATTGTTTTCACTTTATTTTTGTCCTCCTTTTCATTGTAAAAAAGTTGGTCACCGTAATATTGTGTGATTTCGCTTAAATGTGGAATCTTAAAAAACAAAGCATGAACTCTGGGTCAAGATGTCAACATGTAAACACGGTACTTATATCTTCTTACAACCACATCAAAATTACAACTAAACTACAGAACAAATATCATTCAGAATGGCCTGAAATCTAGCTAAATAGAATTCCTACATCTAAAAATTTAAAGAAAAAGACACATGAAGACTGGTAAGAAAGGTAGGAAAATGGACCAAGCTGGTCCCACACCCAGGTGTGCCAGAAAAATGGGATAATAATCAGGAGGGATAACTGCAGAGATCCCCCTGAGAGCAATTCATTCTAGGCCCACACCAGAAGCCCAGGGTTTCAGTGCCAGGAAGAGAAGTTCCTATAAGTTCTGCTGTAAAATCCAACAGGATTTGAGGAAGAGACAGCTGGTGCCCCAGGAAGTTCCTCTTAAAAGGCTCATGCATGGACTTACCTTTCGATTCACTCTCTCTGAACAAAATCAAATCAAGTACCTAATTAGAACAGGAAAAAAATCCAAAAAAATGAGGATAAGTGTAAGGAGACTCTGGGACAATTTTAAGCATCCCAACATTTGCATCATGAAGGTGCCAAAAGAAGAAGAGAAAGAGCAAAGAGTAAAAAATCTGTTTGAAAAAATAATGACAGAACCACTTATCAAACCCTTTGAAGGAAATAAACTTGCAAGTCAAGGAAGCACAGAAAATCCCAAAGAAGACAAAACTTAAAGCGGCCCACACCAAGACACATCTTAATTTAAATGGCAAAATTTACAGCAAATCTTAGCAGCAAGAGCAAAGCAGTTACCTACAGGGGAACTTCTATAAGTCTGTCAGATAATTTCTTTTCTTTTTTTTAATATTTTATTTATTGATTTTTTAGAGAGAGAGGAGTGAGAGAGAGAGAGACAGAGAGAGAGAGAGAGAAGGAGAGGAGCAGGAAGCATCAACTCCCATATGTGCCTTGACCAGGCAAGCCCAAGGTTTTGAACCGGAGACCTCAGTGTTCCAGGTCGACGCTTTATCCCACTGCGCCATCACAGGTCAGGCCTGTCAGATAATTTCTCATCAGTAACTTTGTAGGACAGAAGGGATTGGCAAGAAATATCCAAAGTGATGAAAAGCAAGGACCTACAATCAATATTGTTCTACCCAGCAAAGCTATCATTAGGATCTAAAGGCCATGTACAGAACTTCCCAGACAAGAAAAAGCTAACATGGCATGTCAGCAGCTAGCAACACTGGAGAGCTAAAAGTGAAGTTTGTGTGTGTGTGTGTGTATATATATATATATATATATCATTGCATTCAGAAAAATATTGGAGTGCCCTTATTAAAAAGAAGATTTGAACTATTGGAAAAACATTATTGCTGTTTTTCATAGATGATTTTTAAAAATAAATGATAGTAATATAAAAAATATATAAGATTATGAGATAACAGGCGTTCTTTTGCCTGCAACATAAAAATACATTGTCAAAAACTATAGGGAAATATCTGATATACTTGTGCATCTACCATCCAAAGTTCTTCACTTTTTAAATGCATATATATGTTTCAGGTCACCATTCAGAAGCCATGTATTTTACTATTCCTTATAAATCTATTATATTTGTGCTATTTTTTCATCATTTTTGTCAACAATTCAATTGTAATGCTTAATTAAAAAGGTCCTCATAAACTTATTTATACTGAAGCTTAAATAAGAAAATATTTGAGCCTGACCTGTGGTGGCACAGTGGATAAAGCGTTGACCTACAATGCTGAGGTTGCCAGTTTGAAACCCCAGGCTTGCCTGGTCAAGGCACATATGGGAGTTGATGCTTCCTGCTCCTCCCCACCTTCTCTCTCTCTCTCTCTCTCTCTCTCTCTCTCTCTCTCTCTTTCTCTCTCTCTCTCTCTCTGTGTCTGTCTCTCCTCTCTGAAATGAATAAATAAAAATAATATTTGAGAGTTTATATTTGCATTTTAATAGAAATCCCATCCCTTCATAAAAAAATAAAACCATAATGATAAGATTTTTGGCATCAGATAGAAGCAAATTGAAAAATTAGGGCAAAGAACTGAGATAATCTCAGTTATCATCATTGTTTTCCACACAAAAGGCTGACTTTAATTAAGGTTGTGTATGTTATGCTGATTCTATTTAATTGAGACAGACCATCTTTTAAAGATGAAAAACTAAATTTATACTGATCAGAATGTCATTGTTTGTGAGTGCCATACTTAGAGTTCGTTTCTTTCCAGCTAGTCAGGGTAAACATTGTGCCCCCAAAATAACTTAATAATATTTTAAGATACATGGTGGCCCTGGCCAGTTGGCTCAGTAGTAGAATGTGGGTCTGACGTGTGGATGTCACAGGTTCAATTCCCGGTCAGGGCACACAGGAGAAGTACCCATTTTTTCTCTACTCCTTCCCCTCTCACTTATCTCTCTCTCTGTCTCTCTCTCTCCTCCCATAGCCATAGCTCAATTGGAGAAAATTGGCCCTGGGCACTTAGGATGGCTCCATGGCCTCTGCCTCAAGCGCTAAGAAGAACTCTGTTGCTGAGCAATGAAACAACGGCCCAGATGGGCTGAGTATTTCTTCCAGTGGCCTTACCAGGTGCATCCAGGTAGGGGTGCATGCGAGAGTATGTCTCTTTGTCTTCCTTTCTCTCACTAAAAAAAAAAAGATGAAAAAGATATATGTTTAAATTAATAAGGCTTGAATTTGCTTAATTTAAAGCCAAAGTAGACTTGGGCATAGATAATTTATAGTATGCTGTCTTTCATGAGCAATATAAGTTTAGGTGAAAACTGCAATATTTTAAATGTATTCAACTTGAGGAATTTATCCATATCTATAAACTCTGTCATATTAAAATACATAGTCAGCTTAATATGGAATTAAAGACATCTTGTCAAATTCTTTTTCCATCACTAATGATATAAAGCAAAAATATATAATGACACTTGCTTTATTCAATCTGCTTTGCATAGCAATGATGAATCATAGCTGATAATGTGACACTAAACACAAAGTGGTATTTGTAATCATCTAGGATGTTTATTTACCTTGATCAACTGACAGTGTCCAAACGTTTTTCAAGTCAACATCTCATGCTCCAATATTTTCTGACAGCTGTACCTGTCTGTGTGGAATTAATTTTTTTTAGATGAACTTGATTTCATAGGCAGTAATGTGCTTTCCAGTGAAAATAAAAGTTTTCTGTCAGACTAAAGCATTCTAACAGACAAGTTGATAAAATCTGTTACTTCAAATCTCCGTCTTTCCCCCTCTATATTACGCACATATGATTGGTTGTTAAGTAACTGCTGTCCCTCCTCCACCCCCAAAAATATCAGAACTATTTTTTCATTCTATTTATTATTATTATTTTTACTTTTGAATTAATTTAATGGAGTGACATGATTAATAAAAGTACACAGGTTTCAGGTAAACATCTCTATAGTATTTTTTTTTTTTTGTATTTTTCTGAAGCTGGAAACGGGGAGAGACAGTCAGACAGACTCCCGCATGTGCCCGACCAGGATCCACCCGGCACGCCCACCAGGGGACAACGCTTTGCCCACCAGGGGGTGATGCTCTGCCCCTCCAGGGCATTGCTCTTTTGCGACCAGAGCCACTCTAGCACCTGGGGCAGAGGCCAAGGAGCCATCCCCAGCGCCCGGGCCATCTTTGCTCCAATGGAGCCCTGGCTGCAGGAGGGGAAGAGAGAGACAGAGAGGAAGGAGAGGGGGAGGGGGAGGGGTGGAGAAGCAGATGGGCGCTTCTCCTGTGTGCCCTGGCCGGGAATCGAACCCAGGACTTCTGCACGCCAGGCCGACGCTCTACCACTGAGCCAACTGGCCAGGGCCTAGTATTTTTTTTTAATTTTTCTGAAGTTGGAAACAGGGAGGCAGTCAGACAGACTCCGGCATGCGCCCTACCGGGATCCACCCGGCACGCCCACCAGAGGGCGATGCTCTGCCCATCTGGGGTGTCACTTTGTTGCAACCAGAGCCATTCTAGCACCTGAGGCAGAGGCCACAGAGCCATCCTCAGTTCTCGGGCCAACTTTGCTCCAATGGAGCCTTGCCTGCAGGAGGGGAAGAGAGAGACAGAGAGAAAGGAGAGGGGGAGGGGTGGAGAAGCAGATGGGTGCTTCTCCTGTGTGCCCTGGCTGGGAATTGAACCCAGGACTCCTGCATGCCAGGCCGATGCTCTACCACTGAGCCAACCGGCCAGGGCCTCTATAGTATTTAAACTGTTGATTACATTGTGTGCCCATCACCCAAAATCAAATCATTTTCTGTCACAGTATATATGTCCCACTTTATACCACTCCCTCTGACCCCTGCAACTCTTATAAGAGAAACACATGGTTAATTTCCACCAAAATACTCCAGGCTGCCTCTCAGAGTTAGAAAATTTAGCAAAATATCTAGTCATATCCATTGACTGAAAGGACCTAAATTTTAACCCAAGCTTGGTAGATTAATTTTTCGAATATTTTTTATTCCTATTTGTTTATTTATTTAAGGTAGGGAGTTAGAGAGACAGACTCTTGCATGTACCCCAACTGGGATCTACCTGGCAAGCTGCCTACCAGGCGATTCTGTGCCCATCTGGGGTTGCTGCTTTGTTGCTGGGCAATTGAGCTATTTTAGCATCTGAGGCAAGGCCATGGTGCCATCCTCAACACCAAGGGCCAACTTGTTCAAATGAGCTATGCTTCCAGCAGGTGGGGAAAGGGAGAGAGAGAGAGTGAGAGAGAGAATGAGAGAGAGAGAGAGAGAGAGAGAGAGAGAGAGAGAGAGAGAGAGAGAATGAGGAGAACAGAGGGAAGGGGAGATAAGTAGATGGGCGCTTTTCCTGTGTGCCTTGACCGGGAATTGAACCCAGGATTTCCACATGTCAGGCCAATATTCTACCACTGAACCAACTGGCCAGGGCCTAACATATATACATATATATTAATATTGAATATTATTATAGTTTTCAAAACAACCTAATGAATTTTCTCAACCAATAATATGTGTCATACATTTTGCAAATACCAAAATAAAGCTGGGTATATTGGAGAAAATACTGCCTTTGCAATCAGACAACCAGAGGTCCCATTCCTATGCTTTCTATTACTTACTTGTGACCTTGAGAAAAATTATTAAAATTTAGATTCTCAATTTTTGCATGTGCAATTAAAACATGATAATTGATAAATTGGAGCATTGTGCAGATTAAATATATATACACATATCATTTTAACATCACAAAAATTCACTAATGAATCTTTAACTCCCTGGCACAGAGCCTGGTATTGTGAAAATAAAGGTTTTAAATCATATATGCAAGGATTTAATGAGGGACATCTGCCTTGTTGGCAAGAATGAAATAAAATGCTTAAAATATAGGTAAGGAAAACAGTATTCTATCAAGATAAAATTGGGTCCTAAGTTGCAGGCAACGGAAAGTCACAAATATACCATCTCAGCAGTCAAAAACAAGAATTCCCCCTCCCATTTTAGTGGGTAAAAAAATGAAGATCTTGAAAGATCTTGCAAAAAGGCAAGTTCCTTAGTAGAATATACATACATCATTCAGATCACAAATCAGGTTTACAGGGTGTTGTGCCTACACAAACAAAGCATAGAAATTGAAAAAAATAAAAAATGTTAATATTGGAATTTTACAGGTGAGAACAGAAATTGAATTTTGTGCACCTTTAATGACTTCTGGTTCTTTTATGGATGACTTATGTAGGTCAGCAACCATAACATTTTTGTAATATTATTGCAAAGTTATTTACATCAATGTAGTATAGAACTTTAGATTTTAAAATCAAGAATAAAGGAGATAAATCAGCAAATATATTGCTGCAAGAGATGTTAGAGAGCTTACTGCCTATGTTTTTTTCTAAGATGCTTATGGTTTCATGACTTACATTTAAGTCTTTTATCGATTTTGAGTTTATTTTTATGAATGGTGTAAGTTGGTGATCTAGTTTTATTTTTTTTTGCAGGTAGCTCTCCAATTTTCCCAACACCATTTGTTAAAGAGACTGTCTTTACTCCATTGTATGCTCTTACCTCCTTTGTCAAATATCAATTGTCCATAAAGGTGTGGGTTTATTTCTGGGTTCTCTGTTTTGTCCCATTGATCTATATGCCTGTTCTTATGCCAGTACCATGCTGTTTTGAGTACAATGGCCTTGTAGTATAACTTGATATCAGAAAGTGTGATACTACCCAGTTTATTCTTTTTTTTCAAGATTGCTTAGGCTGTTTGTGTTCTTTTTTGGTTCCATATAATTTTTTGGAATATTTGTTCTATATCTTTCAAGTATGTTATTGGTATTTCAATTGGAATTGCATTGAATTTATAAATTGCTTTGGGTAATATAAACATTTTAATGATATTTATTCTTTCTATCCATGAACATGGTATATGCTTATTTATCTCCATGGGCAAATGAAATAAAGGACAGAATGAACAAATGGGACTACATCAAACTAAAAAAAACTTTTGCACAGCTAAAGGCAGTATGAGCAAAATAAAAAGACAAATCACACAATGGGAGAACATATTTAACAATACATCTGATAAGGGGTTAATAACAAAAATTTATAAAGAACTTGTAAAACTCAACACCAGGAAGATAAACAATCCAATCAAAAAATGGGCAAAAGAATGAATAAACACTTCTCCAAAGAGGACATACCAATGGCCAATAGGTAGATGAATAAATGTTCAACATCACGAATAATTAGAGAAATGCAAATTAAGACCACAATGAGATATCACCTCACACTGGTCAGAATGGCACTCATTATCAAAACAACACATAATAAGTGCTAGCAAGGATGTGGAGAAAAAGGAACCCTTTTGCACTGTTGGTGGAAATGCAGACTGGTGTAGCTACTGTGGATAACAGTATGGAGATTCCTCAAAAAATTAAACATGGGGCCTGACCTGTGGTGGCGCAGTGGATAAACGATAAAACATCGACCTGGAAATGCTGAGGTCACTGGTTCGAAACCCTGGGCTTGCCTGATCAAGGCACATATGGGAGTTGATGCTTCCAGCTCCTCCCCCCTTCTCTCTCTCTGTCTCTCCTCTGTCTCTCCCTCTCCTCTCTAAAATTAATAAAAAAAAATTAAACATGGAATTGCGTTTTGATCTAGCCATCCCACTTTTAGGAATATATCCTATGAACGCCAAATCACTGGTTTAAAAGAAGAAATGCACCCCCATGTTTATGGCAGCATTGTTTACAATAGCCAAGATCTGGAAGTAGCCCAAGTGTCTGTCAGTGGAAGAGTAAATTAAAATGTGGTGGTACATATACACAGTGGAATACTATGGGGCCATGAAAAAGAAAGAAATATTACTTTTTGCGACAACATGGTTGGACTTGGAAACTATAATGTTAAGTGAAATAAGCCAGGCAAAGAAAGAAAAATATCATATGACCTCACTCATTTGAGGAATCCAATGAACAATGTGAACAGAGGCAGAGGAGGGATCAAAGGGAACAGAGGGAAAGCAGACAGAGAGAAAGGGGGTGAGAGGATGAGATCAGAGAAGGGAAAGAGATTGGTGAAATTATATACACATAACACAGCATTATAGAAAACAGAAAAGCAAATCCTGGAAGGAAGGGAAGAGGGCATTGAAGAGGGGGACAAGGGAGATGTTGAGGGGAACATGAGGGTTGGGGGGATGTATTCAGTTGGACACTTGAATCTATGTAAACACAATAAATTTAAATCAATAAAAAAAGAATAAAGGAGAGAATTGGCATCCATGTGTTGATTTTGATTAAGCTATTCATAGACTGGCCTAAAAAGTATTCCACCAGTAGAACTCTTCATGCCTTTTAACTCTTTTGCTCCAAATCTTTATCTATTGTTTGTTGCTCACCGTTATCTGAATGAGAACTTAAAACTGAGAATCCCGGGCACATCTGTTGCTCTCTATGAAGAAACTACATGAGATACACACCATCCATTTTAACTCTCTTCTATTGAAATTCTTTGTTATTCTTTAGTCATACTTTGCTTTTAATAATCTTGAATTTTCTCTTTATTATTCCACTTTTTAAAATTATGCTTAATGTAATGGTTTATACAAATGTTGCAACATTTTGATTCATTATTAATATTAGTAAAGATTGGAAGACAGACAGGTTAGGACCTACATTAGCTGGGAACCTCTAAATATCATTACCAAGATGAGATTGGATATTTATCAATAAAAAAAAAATCTATGGCCTGACCAGGTGGTGGTGCAGTGGATGGAGCGTCGGATTGGGATGCGGAAGACCCCGGTTCAAGACCCCGAGGTCACCAGCTTGAGCGTGGGCTTATCTGGCTTGAGCAAAAAGCTCACCAGCTTGGACCCAAGGTCACTGACTCGAGCAAGGGGTTACTCAGTCTGCAGAAGGCCTGCGGTCAAGGCACATATGAGAAAGCAATCAATGAACAACTAAAGTGTCGCAATGAAAAATTGATGATTGATGCTTCTCATCTCTTTCCAGTCCTGTCTGTCTGTCCCTATCTATCCCTCTCTCTGACTCTCTATCTCTGAAAAAAAACAAAACAAAACAAACAAACATATGAAATTGGAAGATGGAGAAGGAGCTGGAATAGGTTGAAGAGTTTCAGGTGGTGATGCAAATCTGACTTCTGTGATTGAGAAGGGAGTACTGTAGTGTACATAGTGTCAGTGGAGGCATCAAGACAAAATTAACCATTGGACACTTACTGAACCTCAGTCACCAAACTGCCTTTAGCATCCTTGCTATATTCAATCAGCAACTGGGAACCGCTGCTGATTCATGGTGGGCGGTAGAGAAGTAACCAAATGAGCCACGATTGGCCCACCATGAAAGCTGGAATGCCCACTAGTGGGCGGTAGGGACTAGGTTGACCAGCACTACAAAGTGGGCGGTTTTTATAAAAACATTGACTACTCCTTATAAACTCTTGAAATCACATTTGGACAATTCTTGAAAGAAAAACATTTTTATAATGAAATCTTTTTACTTAACTATAAAATAAAATAAAAAAATCAATTCCTTAAATATTAGTTTCTTGAAAGAACACAAATTTTTCAATATATTAATATTAATGATTGTTAATTATTAACAATTATTAATCATTAATAGTTGTTAATAATTAATAATTTATTAATATATCAATATATTTATGTCAGCTAGAAATCTAAAATGGATCTTACTGGAGTAAAATCTATTCCTGAAAGCAGGGCTAAATTCCTTTCTGAGGCTGTTGGGCTCCATTCTCTTGCCTTTTTCAGTTTCTAGATTGCCAACATTCCATGACCTTTGGCACTCTTCCCTCTTCCAAACTGGCAACAGCCAGGGAAGCCTTTTCCATAGTATATAACTGGACCTTGTTGTGTCGCATAAAGACCCTCATGATTACATCAGGCCCATCTGGATATTTCAAGAGAATCCCATTGCAACGTCTTAATCTCATTACATCTACAAGAGCCCGTTTGTCTTCATGTTTCCTGCAAATATAAAATTATGTTTCCTTAAATAGTGATGGTTTTATTAACCCTTTAAAGTTGGTAAGAATAGTGAAATAAACTTTCTCAATCTTGATATTGTTAGTTTGTTTTCTCTTTTTAGTCTCAGTGCTTTTTTTTTTTTTTTTTTTTACAGAGACAATGAGTCAGAGAGAGGGATAGACAGGGACGGAGAGAGATGAGAAGCATCAATCATCAGTTTTTCATTGCGCGTTGCAACACCTTAGTTGTCATTGATTGCCCTCTCATATGTGCCTTGACCATGGGCCTTCAGCAGACCGAGTAACCCCTTGCTAGAGGCAGCGACCTTGGGTTCAAGCTGGTGAGCTTTTGCTCAAACCAGATAAGCCCACGCTCAAGGTGGGACCTCGGGGTCTCGAACCCTGGTCCTTCGCATCCCAGTCCGATGCTCCATCCACTGCGCCACCGCCTGGTCAGGCTCAGTGCTTATTTTAATCTTTAAGAATCATTTTTCATTTTAATATTTCACGATATTTTTTATTTCTTTTGTTTAGGCTTTTGATCTTATCTTTATTATTTCCTTCTTGTTTACTTTGGATTAACTTGTTATATTTTTTGTCTAGTTTCTTGAGCTGTGAGCTGGTTCTTAATTGTAAAGCATTGTTCTTTCCTGATGTATTTAATGCTATAGGTTTCCTTCTAAGCACTGTTTAATCACTATCCCACAGCTTTAGATATGTTGGGTTTTGTTATTCAGTTCAAGATATTTACTAATTTAAAATTTCTTTGACCTTGGCTTTTTAATTTGAGGTTTATTTAAACTTAATTGTTTAATTTCCAAATACTTAGGAAAATAGATTCTTTACTTCCTGAAAAAACACTGTAGAATGACTGTAATTTGGTTTCAGTACCTTAAAGATATATTGGCACTGAGGAGCCACTGCGCCACTTCACCCGCAGGTGTTGTAAAGTACCAAAAACTACAGAATTAATATTAATATTTTAAGAGGTTTGAAGAACATTTTAATAATTTGGGTTAAGGTGTGCAGAGAAATTGTGAGAATAGTCTCTACTGTGTGGTTGGCATAACCAGGATGGCCCTTGGCATTGTATTGTAAATGCAAAGGGAAGGAAAACATGGATTCCCAGACATTCCGCCACACCTGTGGGGAAAAGGGTGAATGGCTAGCCAGGTGCAGGAAGTGAAAAGCCAAAATAAACTTTTTCTTATAGCAATGAGCCATTTGCGGGCATTTGTCCCCACAGAAACTACCTCTTCTATGTAAATGCATGTGGTTAACATGTGTGACTCTAGACAGAGAGATGGCGGATAAACACTAGAAAATATAGGGATGCCTTTTAATATGTAAAGAGACATCTTTCTACTATTGTGTTGACTTGTAAATTTTGTTTTCTCCAAAATGATGTATGGCTTGCAAATTGAACATGGTCCTATCATGTTAAAGGACATATGACTATAACCAATAGTGGTAAGGGGCTCCTAATTACAATTTTTGCTTCTGTACTTCCCACTTACAAACTATAAAAAACTAGGTAGAACAAAGGGCCAGCGCGCTCTCCCTCAGATTTCTGTCGGAGTTGCTGCCGCTTGGCCAAGCTAGACCATAAAGCTTTGATGTGTAACCGAGGGACTTTGTTTGCGTCTTCAATGTTTCAGGTCCCTCCAGATTAGGCTTAACAGGCACTGCTTTCTGACTAGCATAGATTGTGATGAAACTTTCTCTAATCATTATCTTTATTCCTCGATATGGATTGTCTCTTTTATCTGATTGTCATTAACAGTTTCTCCTTATTACTAATTTTCAACAATTTAGTTATGCTAGACCTGGTGTATTTTTATTACTATTTTGAATAAGTATTTAGTATTTCTTGTTTCTATGGGTTTATAGTTTTTAACTCTTTTGGAATGTCTTCAACTGTTCATTTTTTAAATTAAGATATTATTTATTGATTTTACAGAGAGAAGAATGAGGAATGAGAAGTATCAACTCATAATTGCTTCAGTCGAGGTGTTCATTGCTTGCTTGTCATATGTGCCCTAACCAGGCAAGCCCAGGGTTTTGAAACAGTGACCTCAGCATTCCAGGTCAAAGTTCTATCCACTGTACCACTACAGGCCAACCTGCTATTTTCTTAATGTTTTTTCTCTCCCCCTTCTCCTTCAAAGTTTTCAATTCCATATATGTATATTTTGAACCATTTGATGTTTTAACATAAGTCCCTGAAGTTCTGCTCATTTTTGAAAGCTTTTTTTTTTTTTTTGCACTTCTTTGAGCCTCAGTTTGGATCATTTCTGTCACTATATGTATAAATTCCCTCATATTTTCTACTATAGTATCTACTCTTCCGTTAACTTTGAATAAGTTCCCCTTTCAGATATTATATATTTTAATCTAGCATTTAAATTTGATCTCTTTTCTTATATTTCTACTTTATCTCCCCATTGCTTGAACAGTAGTGGTACAGTAAATAGAGCGTTGGCCAGAATGCTGTGGTTCCCATTTTGAAATCCCAAAGTTACTGGCTTGAGTGCAAGGTCCCGGGCTTGAGCTTGGGATCATCAACATGATCTCAAAGTCTCTGATTTGAGCCCAAAGGTCACTGACTTGAAGCCTAAAGTCACTGGCTTGAGCGAGGGGTCATTGGTTCATCTTAAGGCCCCAAATCAAGGCATGTATGAGAAGTAATCAATGAACAACTATAATGAAGTAACTATGAGTTGATATTTCTCATCTCTCTCTTCCCCCCCCTCTCTCCCTTCTGCTCTCTCTCTCTCTCTAATCAATAATAAAAATATCTTCTTATTAATGCTTTTCTTATATTTTTTCTCATAATTTTCATAAATATTTTAAAAGCTAACAATGAATTTAATATAAATTAAATCATCTCTGTCATTTCTCGAGTTATAGCTAAAGATTGGCTTCTCCTTGGTGATGGGTTTCTTTTTTTATTTTTAATTTTTGGCTTGTTCACAGTATGTGATAGAAAAATAATGCTTTCTTTGCCCTAAAGATGTTCATTTCCTAATTCTGGAATATAAGATTATGCTTCTTTAACATGGTAAAGAAGACTTTTATATTAATGTTACAGACCTTGGGATGGAGATTTTATCCTGGATTAGCTATGTGGGCCCAGTCTAATATAGGAGTCCTTGAAGTCAGAGTTAGGACAACAGAAATAATTCACTACCTATCCCTAGCTTTGAAGATGGAAAAGCAGGGTTATGTATCAAGAAATGGGATAGCTTCTTGAAGCTGAAAATGACCCTGAATTTAGTCAGTAACACTATAAACAGAGTAATAGGCCCTCAGTCCTGAAACTACAAGAAATTTAACTCTGCTAACAACCAAAATAATCAGGAAACAAATTCTTTCCTAGAGCCTCCAGATAAAAATGTAGACTATCAACATCTTGACTTTAATGTGGTAAGCTTCTTATCACACTTTTTACCTCTAGCACCATAAATGGTAAATGTGTAATTTAAGCCACTAACTTTATCATAATATCTTATGGAAGCATTAAAAAAACTAATATATGTTTCTTAATTTTTTTAATTTTTATTGAATTTATTGAGGTGACATTAGTTAATAAGATTGTACAGGTTTCAGGTGCACAAATCTACAATACATCATCTGTATACTGCATTGTGTGTTCACCACCCCAAGTCAAGTGTCCCTCCATCACCACCTATCACCCTTCTACCTTTCTCTACTTCCCCTCAACCCATTTTCCTCCTGCAATCTATAAGTTTTGTTTTTTTAATTTAATCTCTTTGACTTTTTCAACCCCCCATCCCTTCTATAGCTGCTAGTCTGTTTTCTGTATCTATGAGCCCGTTTCTATTTATCTGACATGTGCCTTCAGACAGAAAGCTGTTGTAGGAAGGATCTCTTCTTCCTTCTCTAAGTAGTCATAATTTTGCTCTGCATCGTATCCAATATATAAAATAACTGTTTCATAAATTTTCATCTTTGTCTAGTTTTTCTTTTTCTTACAGCTTTGTTTTTGGTGAGAGAATATGTTACAATGTCATGGCTTTTTATTTAGAGACAAACTCAAAGTCATAATAAAGGTTTATAAAAGACGCACACATACACATGAAATCTTAATGGTTAATACAAGTAAGTTTATGCAGTCATGCATGTTCCAGAGATCAGTCCCTAAATTGCAAATATGCAGTCTTTAAGTATTCATGGTAATTTCAACAAGAAATAGGTCAAGTGGGAAAAGAAAAGAAAAAGTATTTATGTGGTAAATGAATTATTTAAGGATATTGATTATAAATTTAATGAGAGTGTGCCCTGTTAGTGCAGTGGAGACATAGTTTTCTATTTTTACACATACATGTATATCTACATTCATAATCAATGCAATAAGGTAAATGTTTAGTTAGCAAAAATTATCTTTAAAGCAAGAAGGCAATCCATTGAGAACTGTTTTATAGTTAAGGTTAACCATAGAGAAATATGCAGTTTGTAATGGAGATAGTGGAATCTAGAGCCAAAGAAACCAATTAGGAGACTACTACTTTAATCCAGGTGTAAACTTGATTGGAATTTCATATATGGTAGTAGGAATTAACTGTATAGGGAAAAGGTGAAAGTCCCAAATTACCTATCAGGGTTTTATTATTATTTTTTGTTTACTTAAAAAAATCACTGATATCTGTTAATATTATCACCAAAACCCTTATCTCACAGAGGGATATTTAAATTAATGGTTTTTAGAACAGTTAATACTTTACACTTCAAAGGAAAAGAAATGAGCTAAGATCATGAAATTTTAGTCCACTAATGTCTTGTAGTAAATCCATTAGAAAACCATTTGTATCTAATATTCTAATCACAACAGAAGACCAGGAGTAGAATAACTAATGAGATGAGAGATTGTATCTCAGAGCCCTCTACTCCAATAAAGTCGTATACAGCAGTAACCTCAGGGGCCATTTCATTTCATTTACTTAAATGGAAGAGGAGGAGAAATTTTTATTAAATGGATTCAAAATAATTAAACGGATTCATACTAAATGAAATTTTTATTAAACAATCTCATGATGGTTTGGTTGTACCATTAAAATGTAAAGTTAAATCTGGGTTTAATTATCCCCTTGCCCATCAACCACAAAGAATTCAGATAAATTTCTGTACTCTGGTCTGACAATCCTTAAATAAGCTATAAACTGTGTGAAAACCGAGTACAGTCTATGTTAGATAAGAAAATAATCATTCTACAGGGTAATTATTTTGCAAAACCTTGGACGTCTATACCTCCTCTTTTTTTCGTTGCAATTTTTTTTTTTCAATTTCTTCCTTAAGAGAAGATATTGGATTAGATAGAAGGCAATTCTTTTTTAACTCCAAATTCTATTTTATATCTTAGGATATATTTTCTTCAAATTTTCAGACATATCTACTAAAAGTAGGTGTTTAGCCTACTTGCTTCATGAAAGATATTATTTTCCAATAACTACTAATAATGATTCTGACTTTCATATGGCTAAATCCATACTCTATTTCTAGTTTTCAGCTTTAACATTTTTCTCAATCAGTTGTTTCCACTTTATTTATCTCTAACCTTATCTTATTCTTCATTCTGCTAACAAAAGCTTCCTTTCTGGGGGTTTCAGCATAGTTAAGGGAAACAACTTTGTCAAGAGTTTGTTCAACAGGCATCTTCACAATGAAAATACCCTAACCATTCATTATGTGTATATTAAAATATACATAGCATAAAATTTACAGTTTTAACTGTTTTTAAGTGTAGATTAGGTATTATACATTCACACTGTTGTGCAGCCATCCCCACCATCCATCTCCAGAACTATTTCCTCTTCTCCAACTAAAACTCTGTGCCCCTCAAACACTAACTCTCCATTTCCCTTTTCACCCAGTTTCTACTCACCAACATTCTCCTTCTTGTCTCTATAAATTTGACTATACAGGTATCTCATATAAGTGGAATTATAAAATATTTTTTTTTGACTTGCGTATTTTTACTTAGCATAACATCCTCAAAGTTCATCCATGTTCAAGTCTGTGTTAAAATTTTCTTCCTTTTTAAAGCTAAGTGGTATTTCATTGTGTGTAGAGAACATATTTTATATATTTATCCACTTATTCACTGATGGACACTTTTAGCTATTGTGATGTACAGAATTGCAAGACTTAAATATATAATCTCTCACACACGGTTTTTCAGAAAAGCTAGTTACTGAATGTTTGGAATGTGTAGAAGTACAGATTTTTTTTAACCATTGAGGTATAGAGGATGCCTGATATTTAAATGTAGAATGTAGACCCGCAAGGATCAAGAGTGAAGATAGAAAAACAATGTAGAAATTTAGCAGAGTGACAGTAAGAACGTAGAAGAATTGAGTATAGAAAGTAGATACCGTACTACTTGCTCCAGAAGATGCACCTGACCATAAGACAGACACACCTAGGTTTTAAGGAGGAAAATAAGAAAAAAGTATTCTGGACCAAATAATATGTTAAAATATTTAATAAAATACCGTGTTATTCATTCCATACAACGCACAGGCATTTCCCCCTCTACTTTTGGGGGAAAAAAAGTGCATCTTTTTTTATAAAAATTTATAAAAATTATGAAGTAGAAACAGGACTTGATGAATGATAAATGAATGAAAGGAAGAAATCCAAGATAACTTTATTTTCTGACTTGGCTAACTCTTTGGAAAATTATACCATTTATCAAAATAAGTATTATGGAAGAACTTTATAATAATTGATTTTTATAGGAATTCATTTTAACTGAATAATACTTTTTAAATTTAAAATTTAGCAAATTTGGGAGATTAACTATTCCCTAGGTAAACAAGTTCAGCCACATTGGGTGGGGACTTTGTAACAAGGTTAATGCTTTTGGACTGAATAACACAGATATACTCATGGCCACTAATATGAAGTTAAACAGCTCCTGTCATCAATTATCCAATTATTGTGATGTGAGTGAGTGTAAGTTTTCTCTATCAGGCATGGATGTGTACTGGCTTACCAGTAATTAATCCAGCTCTCCTTTGAAAACCTTAAAGGTACCCTCAAAGTAGAGGCACACTTTAAAAAAATTCCACTTGATGAACACTTTAAGACCTGAGATTAAAACTAAAAATCTTGATATCATCCAAAGAAACATTTAGTAACTACAATGAGAAGGACTATTTAATTCTGAAAAATATTTTATAATTTATTGAAGATATATATTTATAATTGAACCCTAGACAAAAGCATTGCTTATTTTACATCAAAATGTTTTTGTAGCCCTGGCTTGATGACTCAGTTGGTTAGAGCATATCACCCTAGACAAGGGTTTCAGGTTTGATCCTGGGTTGAGGCACATGTAGAATGGATTGGTGTTTCTGTCTCTCTGCTGTCTGTCTCTCTCTAAAATCAGAAAATTAAAGATATTAAGAAAATTAAGCAATCTCTAAATTTTTTTATAAATTCATAACCTGATTTCTACCAATTCTCATAGTCATCACTAACATTTCTTTCTATGAAAAAAATATACTTGAATCTTATGCTAATCTGTGTGCTTGTGTTTCTTCATATGTACGTTGCTAACAAGAAAATGAATTTGATTTTTAAAGTAATACATTTGGGTTACTTCATGCTTTGACTTTTAAATTCAAATAAAATTTCTTATTAAGCTCAAATGAATAAGATGCATGTTACTAGTTATCAAGTAATAGATGAAACAGTGAACTCTACTTGTGATTCTTAGTGGAGAAACATTTACATATTTCATGAATCATTCCTTGGAATGAACTCATCTCTAATTAGTACTAGTTATACCCCTCATTTGTAAAAACTGTCTCCTACACTTATGTTTTCTTTCTTGCATAAGACTATTTTATGTTTCTTCTTTCTATTCCTCTTGTTTTCCTATTCTTCCATCTAGCATTAATTTTGCCTGCCACACTTGGATATTGACAAAATACCAGGTCAATTTCAAAAACATGAATAAAATATAATTTATTCTATCCAGGATCTAATAACCCAGTAAATATATGTAGATTACAGACAATAATCAATAATTAGTGATGACGCCCTGGCCAACTGGCTCAGTGGATAAAGCGTCAACCCGGCATGTGAACATCACGGGTTCAATCCCCAGTCAGGGCACACATGAAAGTGACCATCTGCTTCTCTCCTTCTCCCTCTCCCCTTTCACTCTCTCTTCTCTTTTCGCAGCCAGTGGCTTGATTGGGTTGAGCATCGGCCCCGTATGAGGGTTGCCAGATAGATCTTAGTTGGGGTGCATGCAAGAGTTTATCTCTTTATCTCCTCTCCTCTCTCTTATATAATAATGATGATGATGATGATAATAATAATAGTAAGTAGTGAAATATTCAAAAGTACAATGGAAACACAGAGAGGGGAATTATTTATTCTGCAGTGGAAAATCAGATTCTAAGTGGCACTAAAATTTGAGTTTCTTATTGTTAGTGAAGTAGATAAGAGCCATACTGATAACAGAGGGCAGCAGACATAAACATATGTAAACATACAGAGGACAACACACGTAAAAATATCAAAGAAATGTACTTATGAAACGCTGGCTGGAGCATAGTCAGTGTTACAAGGAATGACTGGGGATGTCTCTGGAAACTGAAGTGGAACTAGACATAAAGCTCTTAAATGTCATGATAAGAAACTTAAACCCCCTACTAAGAAGGGGCAGAATCAACAGATGTTGTAACAATAACCATACAAACTCAGCTGAGAGAGTTGCTTAATGTGGGTAAATAAGAACACATGAGAAACATCCTGACAATAGGAAAACAATTATATTTAAGGAAAAATGTAGATGACTAAATGTTGATAAAATTGAATCAGGTGACATACAAAAGTAACTGAACTCAAGATAGCTTTAAATAAAAAAATTTTTTTGTTGTTTATATAACAAAATTTTACATAAACTCTAGGATTTGGATTGAAAGTTTTTTTATTCACAGACCGGTTTCTTTTTGTCTTTCACTACTCTTACATCTATGGTGTCAGCTGGCTCCACATTGTGGTTGCATAATGATTGTTAACATCTTTTTTTTTTTTTTTGACATTTTTCTGAAGTGAGAAGTGAGAGACAGACAAACAGAATCCTGCATGTGCCTGACCAGGATCCACCTGGCATGCCCACTAGGGGGCGATGCTTTGCCCATCTGGGGAGTTGCTCCATTGCAACCGGAGCCATTCTAGTACCTGAGGTGAAGGCCATAGAGCCATCCTCAGCACCTGGGCCAACTTTGCTCCAATGGAGCCTTGGCTGCAGGAGAGGATGAGAGAGATAGAAAGGAGAGGGAAAGGGTGGAGAAGCAGATGGGCATTTCCCTTGTGTGCCCTGACTGGGAATCAAACCCGGGACTTCCACACACTGGGCCGACACTCCACCGCTGAACCAACTGGCCAGGGCTTTGATTGTTAACATCTTAAGTTTCACTCTTTATTATGCAAGTATAATGATCACCGTAATACCTGGAGGATTTTATTTTTTATTGAATTTTAGAATTACATTGGTTAATAAAATTATATGGGTTTCAGGCATACAATTCTATAATACATCATCTGTATTGTATTGTGTGTTTACCACCCCAAGTCAAGTCTCCTTCCATCACCATTAAATTTGAAGTGGTTTCTGGCCATTTCCTATATATGCATTGAGAAGGCAGTTGTGTTTCAAATCCACAGGGGACATTTCTAACACATTGGTGTTAAAGCAGCTGGAAATATTATGGCTTGTAATATCACACTCTGGTTATGGAGTTATAAAGTGCTAGGAACTATGGTTCTGTCCCTATTATCGGACTTTGAAGCTAGGTTTGAGTTCTAATAGGAAACAAAAACTTGAAATAAATCAATTGAATAACCTGAGCACAGTTTACTGGGTAAAAGTTGTATGATAGGAAGATAAAGACTGAATTCAAAGAACAATGTATGTCCTTCAGATCCTTATTTGGCATCTATATGGTACATTCCATTATTGAGCACATCAGAGTCATTTCCTGTATATACTGAAAGAGAAGATAAACACAAAGATAAAATTTCCAAAGGAAAATTTAAGTATACACTCTATTTTCAGATTAAATAGTTCAAAAGTATAATTATAATTTATTATACATACATATTTTAAACTACATATATAGAAAATAATAGTGAGACTGTTTTATTTGAACTTTAATTTTCAACATCAAAGACTTTATCAGAGGGACTTTTTGAATTTATGTAACACAAATTTCTATGGATTATCATAATCTTGATCATTCATGTTGTCTGAGAGATGGCCAATATTAAATCCTGTACTAAGGTGTCACTATGAATTTTACTCAGAGCCAAAAGTAAACCATTATATAAGGTCTACCAGAAAGTTCTGTCCGTTTCTCTCACAAGTTTCGACACGTAAGCACATGTTTATTTGGCGCATGTGTGCCTCTCTATTTTTATCACTTAATGTATACATACTGATGTAGCAAATTAACTAAAACAAAGTTGATTCACTTAGTCTTATGTGTGAAGCGATAGTGTACCCATGGCTACTGATAAAGTTCATTTATGCCACTGTATTTTATATGAATTTCAACAAAGAAGAAATGCTACAGAAGCATGTAGAAATTTATTGAAAGTGTTTGGTGAAGGTACAGTTTCTGATAGGACATGCAGAAGATGGTTCGAAAAATTCAAAACAGGTGATTTCAACCTTTCTGATAAGCCACGTTCTGGGAGACCATCTTTGATCGATGACGATGTTGTTAAGACCATGTTGGAGCAAGATCCTTTTCTGACATCAGAAATCGCAGAAAGGCTTAATTCAGCTCAGCAAACCATTTCGAACCATATTCGGAAGATAGGATTGGTGTGGAAATATATTATTTAATAAAATTTATTGACGGTAAGAAAAATTTGTATTTTGTTTTATTCCAAAAATGGATAGAACTTGCCGGTAGACCTTATATAACAGATTTTTTTTTTCTCACTCCTCTTAAGCTTTGTGATGTCTGCTATGTAACTATTTTCTCTATTGCTTTTGTAAAAGTATTTATCGAACTTCTTGGTAATGACATGAAGCCTTTAAATCTGTGAGGTTATACTCTCAGGAATAATGACTAACTGATGATTTTCTTTGCTTACTTTTTTTTTTTTTTTACTTTTCTATTGGTGACCTCTATAAGTTTTCCAAATTAGTATTGACTAAAGTCACTTCATGCTAATGTGTATTCTTTCAACATTACTTTTATGCCCCAAATAAAGTAATTCAGAAAAAAAGGAACCCTCATAATATGGAAGATTTAGTAGAGATTTAAATACAAAATAGTTCTTTTTATGGAGATGTTTTTGGAAGGAATATAAAGAGAGAAAGTCTCTTGTTATATTTAGGTGTATAGGGCATTCAGATGTATACAAATCTTCTGAATTTTTAAAATGTGCCTCACATTCAAGTTGGCCAAAGTAAAACTCAGTATTTTTTCTTCTAATATTGACTTTCTTTCTCATATTAAAATTTTCAAAGAATAACAATAATATAGATCAATTTCTCTTACTGCCTTCTATATCTAATCTGGTTCCAAATTCCTCCATTTCTAGCTTCTTATTAATTACTTTGTTTTTTTTTTCTCTTTCCATTGACCCTGTCTCATTTTAGACATCATCATTTAGTCCCTGAACCATTGTGAAAATCCTCAAACTGCTACCACATTCCAATTTTTTCACACTCTGAGCCACATTATATTGTTTGAGTTAATATTTTAAAATGTACAGTTGAAAATGTTATTTCTTGATCATCATAAATAACGTTCTTTGAATTGTATATACCTTTTAACAGTTGCAAAATTTTCACATGCTGACTATTATTATTTTCAAAATGTGTGCCAATGTGTATTTATAATCTATGTAGCCTTACTTGATACAATTACTTTGTTGTTCAATTCTGTGTCTGCAGCATATCAACTACATTGTTCCTCAAAACATTTACCATGATGTACATATTACTATGTGTGTTTTTCTATTAGTCTCTGGACCCTTCAATGGGGACATACATATTCTATTCTTGTTTCTCCATTATAAAATATTAATATTTTGCAGAGGTAGAGTAAGCCTTTATGTTGAATGAATAAATGAGTGAATACAAGAAATTAACTTAAAGCATGGTATCTACTTCTTTGTTAAAAAGGAAAAAAGATCATTTGCTAGCAGGAAAAAGAAGAGATGATATTAGGAAATTTGACAAGACTGTAAAGTGTAAATTCATTGTAATAATTCCATCAGGAGACAAGTATAATAACTGTTCAGCAATAGTGAAAGTTCTAATTCATAGTGTAAGTTTCTATTTTAATATACTAAACATTAACTCATTTATATTAACCTGTAGTAGCATTAGAGTGCAGTAGAAGAAAAAGGACTTGAGAAATTAAGGTACAATATTTCCCTTGAAATGAGTCATCATGGTTTCAGAATGAAGAACAATATCAAGAGTAGGGAAGTTGAAAGGAGGAACTATGTTATTTTTCAAAGGAGCTTTATAGAAAATGAAGGCATGAGAGAGGTTAGAAAAGAAGAGGTTGTAGCCTGAGCATAGATTTTTTTTGAGTTATGTTCAGGGCACCACTATGGAAATGGACTGCTATCGAGACAGAGATTGTGATCACTGAACAAAATGCCAAGTTCTTTTGAGGTTTCAGAACTACAAGCATTTTGCATGAGATGATTAAATCACATAGATGATTTGATAAATTAGGGTGCCAAGGTAGATTGTGCTCCTGACACATGACATCCAAGAGCTTACATGTTGGGACTCTGTACCTGTTACATGATGAGTTATCGGTTTATTCAGACAATAGGAGCCTTGAATGAGAAAGGCTAATTCTTTAAAATGCCCCATTTGTACATTTATAGCTTTTCTCCAAACTCCCAGATTATTTACTTAGCTTTATTTTCATTTTCTTATAGGTAATATGATATTCTATGTAATAAAAATAAATAAAAAGAGGATAATCATATCAATATTAGTTTCTCAAAAACTACATATATTTATTCATGGATTTTGTTTTGTTTCATGGAATATGCAAAGAGATATTTTCATTTGCAAAAAAAAATACTTTAAAACTTAAAATATGATTTTGACCATCCAAGTATTTAATTGTGAAGATACCATCAAGATTAGGAAACATTTTTTGTGTGTATTATACACATTTATATATATATATATATATAATATATATATATTTTACCAAATATGTGCATATTATTTTTCATGATAGACCTTAATGAGAAAATATAAAGTATCAAAAATTAAATTTAACTGATTATAAAAATTAATACAAAAATATATCCTCTTTAAATGAATGAAGAAAGCTTAAATTATAGCTGAGCAATGTTAATACGTGAGTATTTATTTTTCATGTCACTGTAAATATTTTCATTATATTAATTACTACTTTCCTGGTAAATTGATTTTTGCCTTAACTTTGGTTTTTAGATAAATTTTACTTCAGATATATTTTAAAGGAAAATGTAATGTATAACTAAATTCTTTGTAAAGATAAATGATTATGAATTGAGTAATATTTTTACAGAATTAAATATTTCAAATTATTGAAGAAATTAAAACTAAATTTTAAGAAAGTTTGCAATTTCCCCCCAAAACTTCTCTCAGTGAAATGTCATCACTGACTTTGTCATTATTTTGAGTAATCTAAATATATATACTATAGGTACACCAAAACTAGGTAGTAAATTTTTTACTCATTAAGGTCTATCATGAAAAATAACATGCACATAGTTGGTAAAATATATATTATTTATATTATATATATTATATATATATATTATATATATATAATATATATGTGTGTTCACATTAAAAATGAGTCAACAGCCTGACCTGTGGTGGTGCAGTGGATAAAGCATTGACCTGGAAATGCTGAGGTCGCTGGTTCGAAACCCTGGGCTTGCCTGGTCAAGGCACATATGGGAGTTGACGCTTCCAGCTCCTCCCCCCTTCTCTCTCTCTCTCTGTCTCTTTCTCCTCTCTCTCCCTCTCTGTCTTTCTCTCTCCCTCTCTCTCTCCTCTCTAAAAATGAATAAATTTAAAAAAATTAAAATAAAAAAATGAGTCAACAAGCAAACAAAATAATAAATTCTAAAATTTATACAAATATACCCCTCTGCTCTAATAGCACTGTGTCATTCCAAAATATATCATTTTTCAGTTTCAATTTCAAATTATACTAACTTACTTTATTCTTTCAATGGTTTTATACTATTTCTAGCATAAATATAAAATAATGTTTTAACATTTAATAATGTTCTCTGTGATCAATTCTTATTTTGAAGGTTTAGTTTGATCCTGCCTATATAATATTATGAAGTAATTTTGGTTCTATTATTTTTTTATTATCTTGTATATTACTGATATGTTATTGCTCAGACAAATTAATAATATAGGTTTCTACATATTTTGACACATATTTATGTGTTTATTTGCTTAGAAATGTAATCAACCTTCTATATTTTTAAATTTTATTTTATATAATTATATGTCATTATATTACCTTTTTATCTCTTTCACATTTTCTTCAATTATTTGCTTCTATTGTGATACCCTTAACCTTGTCATTACTTTATAATTAAAAATCTTAAATCATTTTATTTCCATGCATTGTACCTTCTGCTACCATTTCTTATCTTTTCAACCAGCTTCTTCTGGTACTCTATGTGCACAAATCATCCAACTTGGCAATACCTTCAATTCATTGATTTTACTACCTTTTCACTGTACCTCACCAACTGCATGTGTTTATTTCCTTCCGTTTCCAGATTAATTTTTATAGTCATTTCTTATAAACATATTCTTCAACTCCATTCTCTCTCATTTTTAAAAATTCATTTACCTAAACTAGTCTTGGTTATTACTAACCTTTCACTCTATATTGTTAACTACTAAGTTTAAATGTCTTCTAGAAAACACACAATTACACTGATTATTTACATACTGGATTCCTAATCACTAACCTTAAGTGGGCATAGAAGTATACTTTCTCTTTTTAATATTACACATTTCTACTGTTTTAGTCAATTATTCTTTGCTGTCAACTGTTTCTTCAAACATATAGCCTCATTCCCAGTATCCATACTAATAGCTGAAAGTCAGATTTTAATTTTTATGGAAAAACAAAGCAATCAAAATGAAACATCAACAGTTTCCCTCCACTATACTTACCTGCCTCTGAGCATATAAACTCTATCTTTTCTCTTGTTATTATGGGTTAATTGTAGGACCTTTGATCTCAGCTCCTCTTACTTACTTAACTTCATCTACAATTTTTCCTCTTTTCTCCTTTATTTAAAGTCCCTGCTCAATGCTATTCTTTTCATTAACTACAAAAATGGTATCATTTTATCTATAATAAAAAATAACCGGGCCCTGGCCGGTTGGCTCGGTGGTAGAGCCTCGGCCTGGCGTGCGGAAGTCCCGGGTTCGATTCCCGGCCAGGGCACATAGGAGAGGCGCCCATCTGCTTCTCCACCCCTCCCCCTCTCCTTCCTCTCTGTCTCTCTCTTCCCCTCCCGCAGCCGAGGCTCCATTGGAGCAAAAGATGGCCCGGGCACTGGGGATGGCTCCTTGGCCTCTGCCCCAGGCGCTAGAGTGGCTCTGGTCGCGACAGAGCGACACCCCGGATGGGCAGAGCCACCCCCCCTGGTGGGCATGCCGGTCCGGCGCATGTGGGAGTCTGTCTGACTGCTTCCAGTTTCCAGCTTCAGAAAAATACAAAAAAAAATAATAACCTCAACCTCCAGCTACCAAAACATTACTTTTTTTTTTCCTTTTACAGTGAAAATATTTGAGAAACTTGTCTAATTTACATGTTCATTTCCTAGGTCTTTTTTTTGCCTCAATTTCTCCCTCTAGCTCTTTTCTGTTAGACTTTTCTTAATTACTGTGCTAAAGCTGCCTTAATCAAGGCCATATACGGTTAACTGCAACCAAGAGACATTTCTCTCAACATATTTGACCCACCTTGCTTCATTTGACCTCCGTGGCAACATGCTCAGTGGACTCTTTCCTTCTGAATTTATCATTTCTCCTTGTTTTCTCCTTAGCTCCTAGGGCCCTTCTGTTGTCTCTGTAACATGTTCCCTGAGCCCATGTAGCTCAGCTGGCTCATTTCTTCCACAGCTCACTTCTTCTACCTCTGTGACTTTTAAATAAGCTTTTGTTTGTATTTGAGACTTGACTCTGAATTCTTTCTTAGCCAAAACTCAAGGACCAAGTTTTAACATCTGATGCCATTTCCCATTTATAACTTTATAAAGAGTGAAGAAAGGATATAAAATTTTAGTGTGTTTAGTGTGTCTACAACACACTATGTAGTTAGATAGTAATGAGGGAAGGAAGCAAACATTGAAAGTTGGGTTGCTTCACTGGGAAATTGAAGTTTTGGACTCCCTGAAATTATAAATGGGTTAACATTCCTCCCTCCCTCATATTGTATAGGGAAGTTTCTCAGTCTCCCCAGGGTAAAACTGGTCCATCCTCAGACTATGGGGGAGGTGCTTTTTTTTTTTTTTTTTTTTTTTTTTTTTTTTTTTTTTGAGGCATATGCAGTAAAAGCTAGAACAGCAGCCATAGATACCTGTCAGTCTAGCCTGGTAAAAGGATAAGTTTGGTTAGGACAGTGGTTCTCAAAGTATGACCTAACAGGGGTCGTCAAACTTTTTATAAAAACCGCCCACTTTTGCAGTGCTGGTCAACCTGGTCCCTACCGTGCAACCAAACAGTGCCGCGATTGGCCCATCCTGAAAGCTGGAAACGCCCACTAGTGGGCGGTAGGGACCAGGTCTACCAGCACTGCAAAAGTGGGTGGTTTTTATAAAAAGTTTGACGACCCCTGACAGGTGCACCCTATGGTATTCCAGAAAAAAGTGTGCCTGTTGGGGCCCAAAATACCAACAGGGTATTTGGAGTTAGATTTTAGGGAGACAGAAGTGTGGGGAATTGGCTTTAAGCTGAAGTTTGCCCAGCCCTCCACCTCACTTGCCTGATTAGGTTGCAAAACGCTGTTAAGCTGTGGTGCTGTATTGTTTACACCAGGTGGCCCCAAACTACAGCCTGTGGGCCGCATGTGGCCCCCTGAGGCCATTTATCCGGCCCCCATGGCATTTCTGGAAGGGGAACCTTTTTTACTGGTGGTCAGTAAGAGGAGCACTGTATGTGGCGGCCCTCCAACAGTCTGAGGGACAGTGAACTGGCCCCCTGTGTAAAAAGTTTGGGGACCCCTGGTTTACACTACCCCCCATGTTCCCCAGAAAGACTGGAGGCAAGTTTCTTCTATCTTTTGTATGTCCAAGATAACATAAATATATCCTAAAGTTAAGATGATATGTATGGTGAGGATTTTCTGCACTCAACACAATTAAGAGTAAAAAGAGAGAAATTCTTCAATATATTGACAAGGAAATGAGAGTTTGCCTTTCAAATATATGCCCAAACATTGAAGAAATCGCTAGGCACTTCAGGCTCATGTTTCTTATAAACACAAGAATGAAAAAACTTAACACATTTGTGCCAGAACCTGCCAAATTTACTAAATCTTACTAAGAATGTATCTATATATATATAAAAAGATAACTTTTTTGTCTTTTTTAAAATTTTTAACCTCCTTTTTTTTACGAATTCTAAAAAGCATAACTCAAAAAATGTAACATAAAAATATTTTTAATGTCAGAATAAATTCAATTTTGTCATATTTATTTCATTTAATTACCATAAAAGCATGCTTGGATTTTATATTTTTTCTTTAATATTTGACTTAATTATTATAAAATATTTCTCAGAAATTTGTATATAGTGTGTCTACAATTATTTGTAGGATTTTAAATGTGTCCCAACTTCAAAATGTTTGAGAACCACTAGGTTAGGGGAAGGGACTATGAAAAGACTGCAAAAGATTAAGAAGTTAATTGGTTGGTTTGAAGAAAAGCTAATCCATCCTAGTCCAAGATAACATAAACCCAAGTCTAACAAAGAAACTCTCCTCTCTAGTTGGAATCATATGCTTTCCTGGTTTGTTTGCAGGCTCTCCAAGCAGTCAAGTGTCTCTAAGGGCCCCTGGGGCTGGCAGCAGCTCTGGCTCCAAATGTGGGCCTATGCACAGCACCAATAGGATGCAAACAAAAGAGTATGCTGGCCAGATAAAAACAAGGACAAACTGGATTGAACCATGACACAGACCATCTGGACGCTGGTCTTTTTGTACTGGACTTAATGACGACAAGATTGGACATTTTCTTGGTGGGATGGACAGAGATGAGATACTGGGAACCTGTGGGCAGTCTTCTATTTCAACTCCATTAAACCTTACCAAGCTACAGTCTCCCATATGTGAGTTCTTTGGAATGCTTTCCCTGCACCTCTGTAAAAGAACACCATTTTCATCAGCAACAGTAAGAAATGTTGATGCAGGAGAAATGTTCAAATGAAAGTTTCATAATATAGTCATTTCAAAAATAGGACACACATACACAGGCAAATTGTGACTGAATTAAAGCTTTTACCTGTAAGAATTTATTTTTTCATAGAAAGAGAAACTCATTTCCCAGTGTAACCTGAACTGATTTTAAAAACATGTAACATAAAGTGGGTCAACCAAATGATATATCTTATTTACTTTTAGTCTTATAAATCCAAACATGAATCTAAAGCTTTGAGGTTTATAAGAGATGAAAATTTTAGTTTAATTCATATGTTTTCTGAAGTCAAAAATTTTTTCCAGGCCCTGGCTGGTTGGCTCAGTGGTAGAGCGTCAGCCTGGCATGCGGAGGTCCCGGGTTAGATTCCCGGCCAGGGCATACAGGAGAAGCGCCCATCTGCTTCTCCACCCCTCCTCCTCTCCTTCCTCTCTGTCTCTCTCTTCCCCTCCCACAGCAAGGCTCCATTGGAGAAAGGATGGCCCGGGTGCTGGGGATGGCTCCTTGGCCTCTGCCCTAGGCGCTGGAGTGGCTCTGGTTGCAACAGAGCGATGCCCTGGAGGGGCAGAGCATCGCCCCCTGGTGGGCGTGCCGGGTGGATCCTGGTCAGGCGCATGCTGGAGTCTGTCTGACTGTTTCTCCCTGTTTCCAGCTTCAGAAAAATACAAAAAAAAAATTTTTTTTCCATAATAATTTCTCTATAATTTACTTTTTTAATCTTCCAAAGCAAAAATCCCATTTACTTGGTGAAGCTCAGTGATAAACAAAGTTAACACTAACTGCCTATTGAAACTACCTGAGCACTAAGATAAATAAATTTATGAAGTAAAATTTATTTCTTCCTCTTTTTTGCTATACTGAAGAAAAGACAATAACAATGTAGCTTAAAATCTTATAGGTTGAAAGTGACTTAAAAAATGTAAGTATATAATCTGAATGAATTTTGGATTGAATTTCCTCAATTCGGAGACAAAGATCAATATTATTCTAGGACTAAAATGAGGACAAACTGAGGGGATTACTTTTAAATAAATGTATTCAATTTAAAGGATCTTATAAAGTTTTGACTTTAATCTTTTTTTATGTGAAAATATTTTGCATTTACAATATGCTGATATGAGTTAAGCTTTTTAAAATGGCACCCACTTCTTAAAGTAAAAACAGGCAATCTTGTGGATGAGACTCACCCATAAAATTAAAATATTTGGGACTCTGGGCCTAAAGGTATGTCAAGGGCAAGGGGAACTAATATTGACCTAAAAGTTCTGTAAGTCAGCCCGTCTTTTACTGAGACACAATGTTGGGCAAATAAGTTGTAAAATTTGTGTTATTTGGTTTTGTTCACTTTGATTGTTAAAAATGGCTCTGCCCATGTGCAGTGACTGATTACTTTCATGTTTGGGAAGGGGCTTGGTTATGCTAATGTATGCTGGAAGAGGGGTTGTCCCAGGAAAAAGTTTCAAATGGAGGAGTTAGGAGGCCATTTTGGAGAAGGAGAGCATGTTGTTGTAGGGGAGAGGAGGAGAGCATGTTGTTCCAGGGCAGAGAGACCACATGGTGGGAGAGGAGGCAGGCAGCCAAGATGGAAGCCTGCAGAGAGAAGGAGATGGGAAACAAAGTGGAATAAGGCTGGTGGGGCTTTTGATTCTAGGAAAACCGGAAAGATTCTCCTGATTGTGGAACCAGAGGAACATGTGAGTGGGTTTTGGTGTTCTGTGTGTTTTTTTACTCGTTGGCTGGTACAAGTCTAGAATAAAAGGTAATGGCCCATCAGTTTTTGGCTCTATTGTTTCATTACCATCTGCCTGAATCAAATGTGAACCTGCACAGGCCAGGTGGCTGCGATGGTGGCTGTGGCTACTGGACTCACACACAGTAAAAAGGGTTTTCTTTATATTTATTTTATGTAGAATTATGAATTTTCCATGCACTGATATCCTTTCTAAGTTTTGTGAGCAGATACACCTCAACTGCTTTTCCTATTTAGAAGCATAATGTTAAAACTAATGGGTACAGTGAGGAGTAATAGAGGAAACTTGTTTTGTTCTATCCTCCCCCAAATTGCTAACACCTCCTGCTGTGAAGAACAAAATTTGCTGAATTCTAACTGGCAAGTCACAAAGGAGCTTTCTGTAAAAAGGGACTTAACATTTAACAGCCAACATAAGAAATTTAGAGCAAATTGAATTTTCTATGGCCTTCCAAGTCCAGCAATGGAAATCAACAAGCTGAAGAAGCCACACTTAGCTGTTGCTAAGTTACAGTGAGTACTCATTTAATGCATGTGATGTACATTAATTTCAACTACTGTCATTATGCACTTTGGTAATACAAAGAAGAACAAATAGACTTGAAATGATGTTTAACCCATTAAACACAAACCACATCCTCTTGCTTTATTTTTTTTCCTTTGTCTTCAGTTTTTTTTTATTGTTGTTATTAAAACATAACACTAAAAGAAAGGAGGGAAATATGACTGTACAGGTAGAAATATAGCACAAATTATGTTTCTTTCTATAAGACAATAGAATAGAAAGCAGTTCTAAAGTAATGAAATGTGCATGTGAACAATATAAATATAAACATAGAACATAATCTTCAACATTTCCCTGCTGCTCAGTGACAACACAGTGCTATTATCAAAGCTTACTTAGAATGATATTTACTCTGAGGCAATTTACAATTTCTACCTGAAAACCAATAACTGTGTCTCCGTCCTATTGAGTTCCCAAACTGAGAGAGAATTGTTTTTTTTTGTTTGTTTGTTTTTAATTTTTTTTTCCGAAGCTGTTAATGGGGAGGCAGTCAGACAGACTCCCACATGCACCCGACCGGGATCCACCCGGCATGCCCACCAGGGGGCGATGCTTTGCCCCTCTGGGGCATCGCTCTGTTGTGTCCAAAGCCATTCTGGCACCTGAGGCAGAGGCCACAGAGCCGTCCCCAGCGCCCGGGCCATCTTTGCTCCAATGGAGCCTCGGCTACGGGAGGGGAAGAGAGAGACAGAGAGGAAGGAGAGGGGGAGGGGTAGAGAAGCAAATGGGCGCCTGAGAGAGAATTGTTTGTACATTACTTGGGAGTAGATATGCCTTAAAAAGTCTGTTCACTCTAAGACCCAAATTGCTGGCATAAATGCCATATTTTCTTAAGAAACCTAAAAAAATAACAAACTTTAAAGAAAGAATTAATCATAGTGTATTAATTATACTCAACATGCAATGCATTAAATAATTTACTTGTTATTTCTATGTAATATGTTATAGTACATATATCTTTTACAACAGCTTGTATTATATAGCTGTATCATTACCATATGTAAAATTAATATATAAATATTTAACCCATAATCTCTACTCATTGAGGCTCATGTCCTGTTCCCTTTTTAATTTGATAATATGCTCCTTTGTCTGTGTTATCCATTTTCCACAGCATTTCATAACTCTTCAAATTATATCTTTAATTTTTTATTTTCTTGTTCATTCATTCAATCAACAAATATTTGAATACCTACCAGCTGCCAGGTCTGTGCTAGACACTAAGGAAACAATAGCAAGTAGTATCATATTGGCTTTCTAGAGCTATGACCTAAATGCAAATGTTAAATAAGTGACAAGTGGGATGGAAGGGAGCTGGAGGGTGCTGTGAACCACATACTAGAGAAGAGAGGTAAAGGGAGGTTCGGGAAGTAAGAATAGAGGTAAGAGCTATAGGATGAGTTGGCATTCAATCAGGCAAAGTATGTAGAAGTAGTGATATACAATATATGATATGATTAGGAAACAATATTGAGGCCTATATAGGGAGTAAAAGCCTATGTGAAATAAAGAAATAACAATAATGGAGTAATAGCCAGTTCATATAGTGTCTTGAGCTACATGTTAAGAAAATTGGTGCTTATTCTAATAACTATGGGAAGTTATTGCAGTGGTTTCAGATATAGTGGATAATAGACTTTGAAAAGTGGGAAAAGGATTAATAGGGTATACCACTTAGGAAAATAGTGCCTTAAACTAGTTTAGAGAGGATGACAATTTTGCACTGAAGGGGTGTTAACAAGATCCAGAAAGGTAGATGGATTTGGAAACATTTAGGATTAACATTAATAAATAATGGTGACACATAGGAAATAGGATGTGGGAGATGGATATGTTAAGGATTACTCCTATGTGTATGACCATCAAAAATTAGGAGAGGCAGGGTGGAGTGAATTTAGTGTTCAATACACTAAGTTTGAAGTGCCTTTGAAAAACAAAAAGTGAAATGTTTAAAGTTCACCAAGTTTCAGAATGGTGGATACAGCATATGGTGAAAACTGAAGCAGTGGGGATATGTTTCATTAGAAAGAGAATATGTAATGGGAAAAGAAGAGAATCCAGGAAAACACTTTGGGTAATTCCAACATTTAATGACTATGTATTGGGGATCGCTTCAAAAGAGAGGATAAAGAGTAACCATAAATGTTAGAGGAAATTTAAGAAAGTGATGTTTATGAGGAAGAATATTTGAAGGAAGGAGAATTCAAAAATGTTGAATATTACTAAGAGATCAATTAAAATCAGTAATAGAATATTTCTACTAAATTGAGAGACAAGGTGGTAGGACATTAATGATCCTAATACAAGCTGGAATTAAGGACAGATTAGAGTGGGTTGGGTTGAAAAGTGAATGAGAAGGTAAAAATGGGGAAAGAGCCTGACCAGGCGGTTGCACAGTGGATAGAGCGTCAGACTGAGATGCAGAGGACCCAGGTTCGAGACCTCCAGCTCGCCAGTGTGAGTGTAGGTTCATCTGGTTTGAGCAGAGCTCACCAGCTTGGACCCAAGGTCCAAGCTTGAGCAAGGGGTTACTCAGTCTGCTGAAGGCCTCCGGTCATGGCACATATGAGAAAGCAATCAATGAACAACTAAGGTATCACAACGAAAAACTGATGATTGATGCTTCTCATCTCTCTCCATACCTGTCTGTCTGTCCCTATCTATCCCTCTCTCTGACTCTCGCTCTGTCTCTGTAAAAAAACAAAACAAAAAAATGGAGAAAAAATATGGAAAACCATTTTGATGAATTATTAGTTTAATTGTTCAAAAGTTGGTTTTTACTATGTTTCTGAGACTCTGTTGTTTTAGTTCTTATCACATTTTAAAATATGTGTATGCTATTCTGCAATGCATAGATGCTACTTTGTGTCTTTTCAAAAAAAATTAATGCTACAAAATGAAATTATTGCTATACCTGGGCATATTTTATTGGTCTCACTAACATTAAACAGAAGAGCAGCAGTCAGGCTTGGAATTAACCATATGTCTCTACTTAATTGTTCAAAGTTTTTATTTTTTGTTTGTTTTACTGGTGTTTATTTTCTTTATGCTTGCTTCTGCCTCTCTACTACAATCCAGTTTTAAAAATTGTACATTTCCCACTTGACTTGTGATTTTTATTATGCCCACATTTTGTGTGTTTTACACTACTTTACTTCCTAAATGCAGAGGGGACATTAAAACAGCATTTATTTTTCTATCATTCCTATATCCCCCATGTTAACTTTCCATCTTGCACCACTAGGTGGAGACCACTAAGTGGAGAATTTATAGTCACTGGACTACACATTTGAAAATGTATTCACTGGTTTATTTAAAACGTAAAATGTCTTCACTTTGTGACATGAAAGGATGAAGCAAGCTGGATGAAGCAATATTGCAATTCTTTCATATCAATCCTGAGTTTTATCCTCCAATTCCCTAGAAATTCAAACAGAGGTAGAAGAAAAGGCCCTATATCATGTGGAGTTGGAGTAAGAACCCAATGCTGCCTATTCTCTGTAGCAGGATTAGTCCTATCTCAAGCCAGGTTAAGGAAGGGCCTGTAGACAAGTCACAGCACCTCTTGTGAAACGATTGGTACCAAATTCGGAAAAAATAAAGTTGGTGGTGAGAACTGGGTTAGGAGCCAAGAGTTAAAGAATATTGATTCTCAAATCTCTAAACCTATGTATGCACAAATATATAAAGTACACAGACTCATTTACACACACGTGTACACATGTGCATACACACGTACACCTACAATGGAAAATCAGGGGTTTCTTTCCTTTTAAAATTGCCAAGTGATGTGTAATGTTACATTAATGTCCAGTGTACAACCTAGTGATTAGACATTTACATAGCTTACGAAGTAATAATCTCTCTAGTAAATCTAGTACCCATCTGACAGTGTTTTGTAAATACTTCCTGGAGGGAGAGACAAAGGACAGAAACTATAAATTTCATTAAAATAAAGTCCAGCATTTAGAGGAGCATTTTTAAACTTACCTATAAAAAGTTTTGTTTTTTTTTAACTTCTGATTCTCTGAAATATACACACAGTATTTTATTGAAGCAATCTGTACAAGATGCTTTTACATTTTCTTGAAATAATCTAAAATATAGACTACAAGAAAAAACACTTAGATATACAATTCATTTTTTGTACAATAATCAATATTACTTAAGCTACAAATATGCTAATCAAATAATTTATTGGAAATAAGATTTAAAGATCTACTGTGCTATCACAGAAATATAATCAATCCTCCCTATCTAAAATAAAAATTGGATTAAAACTGATACACAACAGATTCTTCTTACAGTCTTTAAGTCCCATAAAATAAGTCCCCTCCAGCATCTTCCTAAACCATGAGCATTACTCTTTTAGGAAAGGCTGAGATAATTTTGCTGAGATAGACAAGACCTCACCAAGAGTCAGGCTTAGTGTAATGTAGACTTAGGAATTGAGAGCTGCGGGGTCTTCCAACTGTCCGAAAAGGTGAGGACTTTGCACTCACCTGCCATGATTACATCTTTCTTGGGGTCTAGCTTGACATCTGTACCTCCTGGTACAACCAGAAGTCTGTCCTTGGAAGGCTCCTAAACAATGAGGAGCCTTTCAACCTACCATTATCTACAGATAGAGAGCTAATGAGTGTGTTTGCCAGATGGCCAAACTGGCCCAGAGCATGAGATAATAGAGGAGGTGCCCAGGTAGAGGAGCTGCCATGGTAGCAGCAACCATGTTCTCCTTCACAGCCACACTTAGAATATTTGGGTCTTCACTCTCCTGTCATACTCTTACTTGCAAAGCTTAATCCTGATGGAGAAATACATAAAAAAATAACAAAAAGTAAGAAAAATATAGTTCATTCTTTTTTTTTAAAAAAAAGAAGTAAATAAAACAAGATATTGAGTAATAAATTAGATCATGAAAATGCAAATATTTTAGAAAATTAATTATTAAATGGAAGAATGGGAAATACAGAAAGTGACCCACCCCAGACATCACTACTTACTTATTTAGTTCTTTGCTAAATTGTATCTTGAGAAATAATAGCATTTATTTTTTCAATATACTAATTCAATTAAGAACATATTCTGAAAGTTTTAATTTTAATTCTTAATATGCTTTCCAGTGAGTTTTAAAAGTTCCAAAAGTTCATGTGAACATTTTAAGAGACAAATGATATATTTTATGTATAATCTTTTTTCTATCAATTTATCTTAATTTCATCATAATACTGAATTCTAGAAAATTTAGAATTAGAGAAAAATGGCTTCACTTTTTTTAGTAGAAATCTTCACATAATTTAATAATGAGGGAATATTTTGTTTGAATTGTTAAATATAATAGATATTGCCAAGAAAAAACAATTTGAGGCATGAATAACCATCCCTGATAGTTTAACCCCCATAAATTGCAGCAGATGCTGTCAGATTAAAATAAATGTTTCGAATCATCAACCTTTGTACAGGTGATATTATGTCTTTGGCAGGTGACTCAGGATCATATTTTCCAAGCCACATGGAAACAACACATAGTTGCCATGTCACTAACTACTGTGCCTGATAAAATTGAATCATCATTTATGGCTTTTAAACTCAATCTCATGATTACTGTTACCATTCCATCTCAAATTTATAGGCAGAAAACTCTCAGGTCTGTTTGATAATTAGCAATAGTGCCTACTTGTTCTGGTATAAACTACTTATTAAGGAGTTTTGTTCCTTATTCAAGATGATATCATTTACCTTCTTTGCAAACACATAAACACTCACAAACATACCCTTTTCCTCTTAATATCTCTCATTTCTATTTTACTGCCTTAGAATTTCAAAACTGAAGCAAGACAGGTTCAAGAGTTGTATGTGCTACATATAGTTTCTACCCTAATAGATCCTTGTAAGATTCCATTACAAATGCTATTTGTTCCATAGAGCACCAACATACAGAATTTTCTTAAGTGTTCTGAAAGTCAGGAAGGGAAGAATACCAGTTCAAAGGCAACTGCAGCCTTTATAAATACCCTTTTCTCAATCATTTTTGTTGACACACATTTATCCGCTTTGTCTTACATAACAAATAATAAGATTGCATCATTTATCTTTCTATCTAGGATTTTCACTTCAGTTCTCTAATGCAGCAAAGTTCACTCTAGATGAAGCAGACCAATGCAGATGATTGGAATTCTAGGAAATAATAAGAAATGTGGAGATATTTAGCTAATCTAATACCATTTTTATTTGTTTAACCTCCTTCAATCTGTCAAGTTTGACTTGCCATTTAACTCCAGAATTAAACTACAGAATTAACTGCCAAAATTTAACTCCAGAAATTATACATTATCCATTTTAGCTTGTTTTTCAGTTATTTTTAATATTATTATAATTTTAATATTTTTAAATAAATATTTACTTTGATGCTTTTATACTACTATAATTTTCATTGTTGTATTAGAGCTATTTCAAAATATTGTGCACTATGACTCATAATGTAATAAAAACACAAACTCCCTCATTTGTGAGTAGTGATATAGGAGAGTAATTTTTAAATATATAAATAGACCAGAGTATTTAAGAAAATCAGCCAACTATTCTCATGTAGCTACAACTTATAATTGACCAGCATTGATCACTGTTCCTCCAAACTTTTAAAATTAAAGATGTGAAATATTTTATAGGTAAAGTTATTTCTTTTATCATTCTACTTTCTACCTTCCTTCCTCAGAGAAAGTTACACATTTGATGCATTCTTCCATAGTCTGCATGTTTCTCCACAAACCTAACATTTGGAGAGCATACTCTTTTCTTGTCATAAGTGACTTAAGTGATATATTACTTTTTTCACTCAGCATTGTTTTTATGACCTACCCATGATGGTAAACATAGATCTAATTCATAAATCTAGATGATGCATTATAATAGTATCCTACTTCTTCATAAGCATCTACCACAATTTATGCAAGTTATGGAAGTTGGAGTTGTTTTTGATTTTTCGTTATGATAAACAATATTGCAATAAATTTGTGTCCTTATGCATAAGCACACAAGGTTCCCTAAAAAAATAATTGCAGATGGAATTCCTATGTTATAGGGCATGTGCATTTTCATATTTATTAAATATTGTATTATATATTATGGCAGAGAAAATATATTTTGGCTTAGCTGGAGAAAATACAGGCTTTTCATATACAATGTATTTGTTAATTCATATTATCAAAATATCTTTGAATTGGGATTTCAAAGATTATTATGTCAAGTACAAAGATTTAATAATTATAATTATTAGTGAATTACAGTAAATATCATGACATTGTTTTCAAAGCTTGTCTTTATAAACGTGAAGTGTAGAGCCAATATTTACAGCCACTATCACAACCATCCGGCCAAAGTAGGTTCAAGTTTGATTTGAATCGACTGTAATGAAGCAACAGAGCCAAAAACTGGTAGTCCATTTTCCTTTAATCCTAGCTCACACCCAGCAGGCGAGATTATACACACCGTGGGAAACACTTCCCTTTACATTCAGGGTTCCCAAACCCACTGACTCATCCAAGTTTTCCTAGAATCAAAGGCTTCCACTTCACCAATCTTATTCATCTCTGTTTCCCATCTCCTTCTCCTCCATTAACTGGCTTCTCCTTCCCCCATTCTGCCATTTTGGCTGCCTCTTCCACGTGGCTTCCCTGCCCTGCTACACCATGAACTCTTCCTCTCTACAAGAACTCTTCCTCAATCCTACCTCCACCTTTTAAAACCTTTTGGTGCAAAAGCCCTCCCCCAACACACATTAGCATAACCACGCCCCTTCCCAAGCAAGAAGGCAATTAATATTATCACCTAGGCCAGTGGTATTCAACCTGTTCCCACAGCCCACTAGTGGGCTTTCCAGCTTTAATGGTGGGTGGTAGTGGAGCAACCTAAGTATAAATAAAAAGATAGATTTAACTATAGTAAGTTGTTTTATAAAGATTTATTCTGCCAAACTTAGCAAAAATCTGACATAAAGTACTTGGTAAGTAATTATTATTATATGCTTTAACTTACTGTAAATCTGCTTTATAAATTTTATAATGTAAAGTTACTTCCTCACTTTATAAATCACCATTACTATGAAACCGGTGGGCGGTTAGAAAATTTTACTACTAACAGAGATACAAAAGTGGGCGGTAGGTATAAAAAAGTTGACTACCCCTGACCTAGGTGAAGGCCATTCACGTGGGCAGCGCCATCTTTAACAAAGTGAGGAAAATAAATCTTTTAGCCCAACACTAAGCAAAAATAAATAATAACTTTATAATATTAAAATTGTTAAAACAATATTTTTTTAGTAATTTCCTGATATAACCAAAATCTAATGCCAAAATTATTTCCCCAAATTATATACATTTAATTGAAAGGAATCATAGAGATCAACAATTGATTTTAACCATAAAATAAAATAAAATTCAAGCCAGACAACTTACCAGTACTTTTGGATACTTTACTTTTTCATATTTCCCAGAATAAGTAGAAATATATTCAGATAACAAAAATAGTGCCTAGCTACTCATAGCAGTATGTGTATATATACTCGATTAATGTAAGAAACATCCAAACCTTGCAAGAATTTTTATAAGTTCATTTGAGCCTAACTGTCTACAATTGCTGGGAAACAAAGTCTCAATGGGTTGAGAAATACTCTGCAAAATGGCAGTTTTACCACTTACCTTATGCATCAGCATCAAAGGGTAAAATGTAAGGGGTTACATGAAATTGGTGATAGATTAGGAAGGTGGGAAAAAGCAAAGCAGGGAAACCTCTGGGATTAGATAAAACACAAAAAATGTATACACTGAAATTTTCTTTTTTAATTTAATTTTATTTTAATGTATTGGGTGTACATAGATTCTATTGTCACCCCCCCCCCAATACCTTCACAGAGTAAGATAGTTAACAGTCAATTAACATGAAAACATTGAGGAGGTTTTTGGTTTTTGCTCTGGTGGGATGCCTGCCCTGAGGGGGACAGGAAAAGAAGATTACCCTTACATTTCAAAGATACCTTACCAGGTAGTACATTACTATAGATGCAAAGACAACAGACAGGCTTGATTAAAGTAAACCTTGACTTTTCTTAGAAGAAAATACCTCCCTAGGACATGACTACCCACTAAGATCTGTTTTTAGTTAGGAAGTGCTAACTAAAAAGACCATCTTGTGTGGTTGCTTTAGGTTTCCGAGTTAGCAAAAACACCAAGCAGGACTCACCTGAGCTCAGGTTCAGTTTGTGGCTCATTTTTCATTCACAACTACCTGTTAACCACTTGCCATTTGTTTTTAAACGCATCCATTCTACTGGCCCCAGTATTCGGAATACATAGTTTTGTTTTGCTTTTAAAATTAGGCAATAATTTATAGTTTGAAAGTATGGTGTTGCAGATGATGAAATGATTTATTGTATACTCATGAATTTAAATGTAGATTTTATTTCCTATAACAAGCTTCAGATTTATAATTAATACTAATCAGACAATTAAAATAGTGTATCTTTTTTTAACTTTATTTATTTGAGAGGAAAAGGCAATAGAGAGAGAGAGAAAAACATCGATTTCTTCCTCTATGTGCCCCAACCAGGAATCAAACCCTCAATTTATGCATTTCAGGATGATGCTCTAACCAACCGAGCTATTCAGTCGGGGCTAAAATAGTGTATGTTGAGCTCCTGATCCTTGAAATTTTTACTTTATTCGGACAGTATAGATTATAAACTCAAATACTGTTTTCTAATTTGCCCCTTTCATTTTCACTAATATTGTTCTTACTAATTAGAGGAATATGAAACTGACTCTTTCTTTTGTACTACTGCCTAATTCCATTGTAATTATCCTCAACACCATTTACAAAATTAGGTGGTTGACTATTTGATCTGTGCCCTCTTCCCTTTCATTTGGGATAGTGTTGATTCTACTGTTCATATAGAAGTCAGAATCTATTCGGGTTTGCTTTTTAGACAGATTTAATTTTATATCTTACATTGCAATACTCATCACTTTACTACTACATGCTTATATTCATTTCTGATATGTACTAACTTTGTTACAATAGTGCAGGGGTCGGGAACCTATGGCTCATGAGCCAGATGTGGCTCTTTTGATGGCTGCATCTGGCTCCTGGCTCACAGACAAACCTTTAATAAAAAAAATAATAACGTTAAAAATATAAAACTTTCTCATGTATTACAATCCATTCATTTCCTGCCGCTCATGTTCATGGTTGCAGGTGGCTGGAGCCAATCACAGCTGTTCTTCGAGACAACACCAGATTTTTATTGGATAATGCATAACGTACATGGGTCACTGTACGGCTCTCATGGAATTACATTTTAAAATATGTGGCATTCATGGCTCTCTCAGCCAAAAAGTTTCCCAACCCCTGCAATAGTGGATTCCTAGAAACTCTGAAAGAAATCACTTTCTCTTTGCAGTCACTGGCTATGCAGCCCTAGTGAAATCAATCTGTGTTCTATAAATAAATTGTTAATAAACACACTCTTTCATTGGCATCAGCCACAAGAACAGATAAAATCCCCAGCCAATTATTCCACCATTCTAGGAATCAAGTAGTTGATTTGCAGTTAGAGATACTGTCTTGATATTCTACTTAGGTTCTCTGTGGGAATGTTTCCTGAACTGCATACCTATCACCCCATCACAGAAACACCCTGGAGAAATCTGAGTTTGTAGTTTATGCAAAATCAAAGTGAAAGCTGCAAGGCGCCAAATCTTCTTTCTCCTAAGAGATGTAGAATTTTTTGCAAGTAAAACAGACCCTTAAAAAAAGGAAAGAAAGAAAGAAAAGCAACTTGTATAAGCAGCATACATAAATAAGGACAAAGGGAAAAGTCCCTCTCCTCCCCTCATTCTTTCCTCTCACTTTCCCTTCTTCCTTTATTTCTAATTCCACCTGTAAGAAAACGGAGAATAACATTCACCAGAATACCAAGGGGGTTGCCCTCCCTGAGCACGGTGCCAGGCAGCAGTCTGGAGCACTGACTTTGAGAAGGGGCAGGGATATAATCAGAAGGTACAGCTGAGAAGAATACTTAGTGGTGAGTAAACTGTGTGCAAAACAGAAAGATGAAGGAGAAAATAGCATGCAACGTCAAACTTTTATTAGAAAGTACTCTGTGGTTGGATATTGATGTGCTAATTTTTTGCAATATAAGTCCAGAAAATATTGTTTACCTGATATTGATTATATGAAACGTTAGGTTTTATTTTTGCATTGCCTACCACAGTCAATTGTGTGTGTGTGTGTGTGTGTGTGTGTGTGTGTGTGTGTATTCCCTGGGATCCCCAAAAGAATAACTAGTCTTTGCTTTCTTGGTTTAATGTGTGTGGATTTATATGTATATGAGTCCAAGCTTAATTTCTGATCTAAAACTGTGATACCTTGACCTTTATATATCAAAAATAATGCTCTCTTAGTGCCTGGGTATAAAGGTAAAATATCTCACTGAGTATTTTGATATAATTCTGGCTTCTTGTCCAAGTTCTAGAATTTTCTATGTTTAGAGGCGCATAAACCCATGTTCTATTTTTTTTTCCTTTTACCAATGTGTAGGGCTCCTCTTTATAGTTCTTGTGGTGTTTATATTTTAATTTCACTTTTGGACCTGAGGCTTTCTTTTGGTACAGATTTTAATTTAAGCCCATTCTGTGCTTGTTTAAATAGGATTTTCTTAGCAAAATAGCATTATAGATATGTATCTAACATGAGGAGGGCTGTCTCTGACTGCGTTTTGCATGTTTACATTTCTTATAATACTATTATATCAGAAATTACTTCTGCCATTTTATTTTGTGCTTAATGTTATATCTCTTCCTACTTTCCATTATATATATCAAATTTTTACTATACAGGATTTGAAAAATTTTAGTTATAATCCACCCAAACTCAATTATTTCTATTATTTTCTTATGCTTATTAACATCTATATTGTAAGGTGTTTTTCCCGCCGAGAAGGAAGGAAGAGGCTAAAGCCACAAAGTGTGGAATAGCAGACGGCTTTATTGAGTAGAGAGCGCACATCCCGCCCGGCAAGGTTCCCTGGCCCCAAGGAAAGAAAGATGGAGGCTAGGGAAGTTGCACAGATTAAACCGCGTGGGAGATATTTAAAGGGTCCCTCTAGGGAAGTGGAGCTACTATGATGTGGTAAAATTTCACTGGCTGGCAGACTATCTCTTCTTTCCAAATGGTTCCTGGGAAGCTTCCTTTGGCGGGCTTGATTGTGGGCGGCCCTAGCCAAAGTGGGCGGGTCTGAGTTCCCCACATGACCATCACCCTATCCACCGACCTTACATATATGTTTCACTAAAACGCTACAAGAATTTAGCATCTTCTCTCTTCTGCTGGGCTCCCAAAACCACCCACCCCCCATTCACTCGATAATTAAATCTAGATTGAGAGTACATTTAGCCATCAGATTTAGATAATACTTCATCAAGCTATAAAATTCCTTATGCAGTATTATTTAACTTTATAGTTTGAGAGTAGTAATCAATAATTACCTTGTATTTAGCAAATTGTTGAAAATTCTAAGAACAATTGGTACTGTTCCTTCCTAGGTGAGCTGCATTTTCTTTATAATGATTTTAGAATTTATCATTTTGTTCTATCTTCTTAAATTCCTTTAAAACACATTTTTCTTTTGAAATGTGCTTTTTTTATTTTTTCATAATATATTAAGACTCTAGATAAATTTTCAATTGAGACTGAGTATCTTCTTTTTAATTCAAGGGAATACTTAATATTTTCAATATGTCCTCTTATTTAATATTTTTCCCTTTGAGACTCTCATTATGGACATATTGATGTTTTTGTTTTTTCTTTACATTTTATATCTCTTATCTGACTTTTAAAATTCTTACTTCTTTTAGATAATTTTTAGGACAGGGCTAGGTTTCATTTTCCTCCTCTGTAAATTGTTTTAATGCAAGCACATAACAATTACTTAGCACACACCACATGCCACTGGTTCCAATATGCACGTTTTGTCTATTGCTTGATGACATCATAAATATCCCACTGCCAATAGTTGCTATTGCCAATGTATATACAAACTGAATCATAGCTGTTGTTATGGATGTGACATTTTTTGCACTATTAATTTTGGTGTTTAATTTCTTTCTAAAATTAAAAGCTATATATTCCACCATAATTTGGCCTTAAAATGAAATGTTACTGTGTGCACTGCAAGGCACAGGAACAGTGACATCGGAATCAAGTTGAATATAGTGAATTTGGTATTTGTCTTTTAAGGAATGTGCATGACTTTATAATGCTTGCAACATGGTAACCAAGTAAAAAGACTTAAGAAAAAAGATAGTTTGCAGTAAATGAAACTATGTTATATATCGTAACTGAGATTTATATATATATATATATATATATATATATATATATATATATATATATATATTTTTTTTTTTTTTTTTTAAAGCCCTGTAGAAAACAGTTGTATTACTCAGGATTCTACAAAGATACTTAATCGGAGATGACGTCAGAGTAATGGCGGAGTAGGAAGCGATACCGATAAATCTCCCCCAAAACTCAACAAGATCTTCAACCAGAAAAAGAAAAACCTATACTTGGAGCCTCCAGATGCTTCACAATACACCCGAAGGTATGGTCGAGTGAAAAATTGGCTAAATATATAACCAAATCCTGAAGGAAATAGGGAGTAAGAAATGCTCCGCCTTCCTCACTAACCTAAACAGGGCGGCTTTCTCTGGTAACTGTGAATATAGAAACTGAGGCGGGCAAAGGGGGTGAATACATCCAGGCCGCGCACAAAAGGCCGAACCAGGCTGTGGCACGGAGATCCTAGCGGAGGAAAAACTGTTCCTGTGGCAAGCCGGGCAATACAAGCTAACACTCGCGCCAAACCCAAACAAAGAAAGACAAGCGGGGCAGCCATTTTACCCGTTCTCCTGGTTGGTGCGCAGTTAGTGGGCGAGAGATCTCTTCCTAAGCCCCAGAAGTGGGTGTCCGTGTTGCCCCACAGAGAGGCAGGGTCAGAGGCCTTTCTGTGGGCCGAAAGCAGAATCTCTGGGCAGCCCCAGCGCCCTGGGAAAGCCGCGCACGGGAGGGAGCGAGAACTAATTCCAACGGTGGAAATTTTCCGTGCTGGTGAGGGTTTCACTCAGGGAAACGCGGCCGGCCTCATATCCTGGTGTGCGTGCGCAGATAGGTAGTTAGCGATTCCTCCGAGTGCCTCGGCAGGGCGCGCCCGTGTTATCGCACAGAGGGGCAGAGTCAGGGGCCTTTGTGTGGGCAAAAGCGGAATCTCAGGCCGCCCCAGCGCCTTGCAAAAGCCGCGCACGGGGACGGAGCAAGAGCGAATTCCAGCGCTGCAAATTTCCATGTGGTTGGGGGTTTCACTCAGAGCGTGAGACTACTGGCCGGATATCCTGGTCTGCGCACGCAGATAGTGAATGAGAGTTTCCTCCAAGCACCCCGGAAGTGGGTGCCCGCCTGTGTTACCAGACAGAGTGGCAGAGCCAGAGGTCTTTGAGTGGGCGGAAAGCCCGCCTGATTATGCTAGCAGCTCTGACTGACTGAGCCTTACCCAGAGCCCTGTGCTGAGTGGAAATAGAGTGGGGAGTTGCCAGCTCTTTGAACATCTTACTATCCAGGCAGAGGCAGCAACAACCCCATAGCTGGATTATCAGGCTACTAATTGAGGAAGGAAAGACTAGGAGAAAGGCTCCAGGAACACGGACTCTCTCACTGTCGGAGCCTATGAAAGCTAATGAGCCTTGACTCCCAACGAGACTAAAGCACAATACATGACATTGCCATAGAGACTTATCAACTGCAAACCTCTACCTGAGCGTGCCAAAGGGGCAGAACCTGGGGTACAGAGTCACCGACCAGGAAGAGGGAGAGAAAAGAAAAAACAAGAAGATAACCTCTCAAAATCAAGAATAATCTGCAGACTTTATAACCTATCCCATTTTATTATATTTGTTCGTTTGTTTCTCTTATCTTCATTCTTGAGACTTTTTTTCCTCCTCCAATTTGGCCGATTAACTCTCTGCCGGTCTTACTCTCTCCTTTCCTTGAACTACACTACCCATAAGTGTTACATCTCCCATTATCTTTTTTCTCCTCTTCTTTTCTCTCTATGAGGGTTGCACTCCAAAACCCTTAACTCTCTCTCTCTCCTTTCTTTTTTCTTCTTTTACTGGTTCCCTCTTTTTTTTTTCTCTCTCTCTTTCTTTTCTCCCTCTATATTAGTTTGTTCCTTTCTCCTTTACATCTCCTCTCATTCAAACCTCAATAACAAACAAATTATCTTATCTGGGACTCAAACTTATGTTTGTGGCATTTTGGGGGGTTTTTACTTCACCTTTTTAACTCACTAGCAGTGCTCCCATCCCTGGCTCTCCATTTTATCTAGTTCTTGTTCCACTAAATACAATAGTATTTTTTTAATTTGTCCCCCCATTTTTCTGTTCTCTTATTCCTCTCATCATAACTCTTAGACAACACCAACACCTAAAAGCAAATCATTTTATTCTTGACCCAAATTTTTTCCTTATTTGCTTTTTGTGGGTCCATACCGCCCCCCCCCTTTTTTTTTCCTTTTTTTTCTTTTTTTTTCTTTGCCCCTTTATTACTTTTCCCCAATTCAGGACCTCCATCACAGGCATTGTTTGTTATAATTCACAGTTCACCACAAGATTTTCTCAAAAAAAAGGGGAGAGGAGAGGAAAAAAGGAGGGGGGGAATAATTTCCTTTTTTTAAAAATTATTATTTTATTTTTCTTTATTTCATTATTAATTTTGAAAAAAAAAAACAACTCTTTTTGATTTTTTATTTTTTTTAACTTTTTATTCTTTATTAAATCTCATTAATACTATCAACAAAACCACCCTCAGATGCCATTAAGGAAGAGAAAATCAAATATCATGGATACAAAAGAAAGAGAGGTAACACAGCTAGATGAGGAAAAATCTATGGAGAAAAAATTTAATATATTGGAAACCTTGGAGCTAAATGACAGAGAATTCAAGATAGAAATCCTAAAAATCCTCCGAGATATACAAGAAAACACAGAAAGGCAATTTAGGGAGCTCAGAAAACAACTCAATGAACACAAAGAATATATGTCCAAAGAAATTGAAACTATAAAAACAAATCAAACAGAGATGAAAAACTCAATTCACAAGCTGAAAAACGAAGTAACAAGCTTAGCTAATAGAACAGGTCAGAGAGAAGAGAGGATTAGTGAAATAGAAGACAAGCAACTTGAGGCACAACAGAGAGAAGAAGAAAGAGACTCAAAAATTAAAAAAAAATGAGATAGCCCTACAAGAATTATCTGACTCCATCAAAAAGAATAACATAAGAATAATAGGTATATCAGAGGGAGAAGAGAGAGAAAATGGAATGGAGAACATACTCAAACAAATAATAGATGAGAACTTCCCAAGCCTGTGGAAAGAACTAAAGCCTCAAATTCAAGAAGCAAACAGAACACCGAGTTTTCTTAACCCCAACAAACCTTCTCCAAGGCATATCATAATGAAATTGACACAAACCAACAGCAAAGAAAAAATTCTCAAGGCAGCCAGGGAAAAGAAGAATACAACATATAAAGGAAGGCCCATTAGATTATCATCAGATTTCTCAGCAGAAACTCTACAAGCTAGAAGAGAGTGGACCCCAATATTTGAAGTCCTGAAAGAGAGAAACTTTCAACCACGAATACTATACCCATCAAAGCTATCCTTCAAATATGAAGGAGAAATAAAAACATTCACAGATACAGAAAAGATGAGGGAATTTATCATCAGAAAACCCCCACTCCAGGAATTACTAAAGGGGGTTCTCCAATCAGATACAAAGAACAAAAAAAAACAGAGCCACAAGTAAAAGCTCCAAGAAGAACACAATAAAACCAAATTTAAACTGTGACAACAACAAAAAGAAAGAGGGGGAGAAGATGGAGATTAACAGTAGCAAAGGACAATGGAGTGCAAAAGTACTCACAAAATAGTTTGCTACAATGAACAGGGTAGGGACCCTTTTCATTACTCAAAGGTAACCACCATTGAAAAAACCACCACAGAAGCACATGAGATAAAAAAGATAGCAACAGAGGAAAGATGTATGGAATACAACCAAATAAAAACAAAAGATAGAAAAGCGAAAGAGAAGGATCAAACAAGACACAAAACTAACAGAAAGCAAGATATAAAATGTCAATAGGGAACTCACAAGTATCAATAATTACACTAAATGTAAACAGATTAAACTCACCAATAAAAAGGCACAGAGTAGCAGAATGGATTAAAAAAGAAAATCCAACTATATGCTGCCTACAGGAAACTCATCTAAGTAACAAGGATAAAAACAAATTTAAAGTGAAAGGCTGGAAAACAATACTCCAAGCAAATAACATCCAAAAAAAAGCAGGTGTAGCAATACTCATATCGGATAATGCTGACTACAAGACAGGAAAAGTACTCAGAGATAAAAATGGCCATTTCATAATGGCTAAGGGGACACTGAATCAAGAAGACATAACAATTCTTAATATATATGCACCAAACCAAGGAGCACCAAAATATATAAGACAGCTACTTATTGACCTTAAAACAAAAACTGACAAAAATACAATCATACTTGGAGACCTCAATACACCGCTGATGGCTCTAGATCGGTCATCCAAACAGAGAATCAACAAAGACATAGTGGCCTTAAACAAAACACTAGAGCACCTGGATATGATAGACATCTACAGGACATTTCATCCCAAAGTGACTGAGTATACATTTTTCTCCAGTGTACATGGATCATTCTCAAGAATTGACCATATGTTGGGCCACAAAAACAACATCAGCAAATTCAGAAAAATTGAAGTTGTACCAAGCATATTTTCTGATCATAAAGCCTTGAAACTAGAATTCAACTGCAAAAAAGAGGAAAAAAATCCCACAAAAATGTGGAAACTAAACAACATACTTTTAAAAAATGAATGGGTCAAAGAAGAAATAAGTGCAGAGATCAAAAGATTTATACAGACTAATGAAAATGACAATACGACATATCAGAATCTATGGGATGCAGCAAAAGCAGTGATAAGAGGGAAGTTCATATCACTTCAGGCATATATGAACAAACAAGAGAGAGCCCAAGTGAACCACTTAACTTCCCACCTTAAGGAACTAGAAAAAGAAGAACAAAGACAACCCAAAACCAGCCGAAGAAAGGAGATAATAAAAATCAGAGCAGAAATAAATGAATTAGAGAACAGAAAAACTATAGAAAAAATTAATAGAACAAGAAGCTGGTTCTTTGAAAAGATCAATAAAATTGACAAACCCTTGGCAAGACTTACCAAGGAAAAAAGAGAAAGAACTCATATAAACAAAATACAAAATGAAAGAGGAGAAATCACCACGGACACCGTAGATATACAAAGAATTATTGTAGAATACTATGAAAAACTTTATGCCACTAAATTCAACAACCTAGAAGAAATGGATAAATTCCTAGAACAATACAACCTTCCTAGACTGAGTCAAGAAGAAGCAGAAAGCCTAAACAGACCTATCAGTAGAGAAGAAATAGAAAAAAACCATTAAAAACCTCCCCAAAAATAAAAGTCCAGGCCCTGACGGCTATACCAGCGAATTTTATCAAACATTCAAAGAAGACCTGGTTCCTATTCTACTCAAAGTCTTCCAAAAAATTGAAGAAGAAGCAATACTTCCAAACACATTTTATGAGGCCAACATAACCCTCATCCCAAAACCAGGCAAGGATGGCACAAAAAAAGAAAACTACAGACCAATATCTCTAATGAATACAGATGCTAAAATACTAAACAAAATACTAGCAAATCGAATACAACAACATATTAAAAAAATAATACATCATGATCAAGTGGGATTCATCCCAGAATCTCAAGGATGGTTCAACATACGTAAAACGGTTAACGTAATACACCATATCAACAAAACAAAGAACAAAAACCACATGATCTTATCAATAGATACAGAAAAGGCTTTCGATAAAATACAACACAATTTTATGTTTAAGACTCTCAACAAAATGGGTATAGAAGGAAAATATCTCAACATGATAAAGGCCATATATGATAAACCATCAGCTAACATCATATTAAATGGCACTAAACTGAAGGCTTTCCCCCTTAAATCAGGAACAAGACAGGGTTGTCCACTCTCTCCACTCTTATTTAATGTGGTACTAGAGGTTCTCGCCACAGCAATCAGACAAGACAAAGAAATAAAAGGCATCCATATCGGAAAAGAAGAAGTAAAGGTATCACTTTTTGCAGATGATATGATCCTATACATCGAAAACCCCAAAGAATCCACAAAAAGACTACTAGAAACAATAAGCCAATAGAGCAAGGTCGCAGGATACAAAATTAACATTCAGAAGTCAATAGCCTTTCTATATGCCAACAATGAAACAACTGAGAAGGAACTCAAAAGAATAATCCCCTTCACGATTGCAACAAAAAAAATAAAATACTTAGGAATAAACATAACAAAGAATGTAAAGGACTTATATAATGAAAACTATAAACCATTGTTAAGGGAAATTGAAAAAGATATAATGAGATGGAAGAATATACCTTGTTCTTGGCTAGGAAGAATAAATATAATCAAGATGGCTATATTACCCAAAGCAATATACAAATTCAATGCAATTCCCATCAAACTTCCAATGACGTTTTTTAAAGAAATAGAGCAAAAAATCATCAGATTTATATGGAACTATTGGGGCATTACAATACCTGACTTCAAACTCTATTATAGGGCCACGACAATCAAAACAGCATGGTATTGGCAGAAAAATAGACACTCAGACCAATGGAACAGAATAGAAAGTCCAGAAATAAAACCACATATATATAGTCAAATAATTTTTGATAAAGGGGCCAACAACACACAATGGAGAAAAGAAAGCCTCTTCAATAAATGGTGCTGGGAAAACTGGAAAGCCACATGCAAAAGAATGAAACTGGACTACAGTTTGTCCCCCTGTACTAAAATTAACTCAAAATGGATCAAAGATCTAAACATAAGACCTGAAACAATTAAGTACATAGAAGAAGACATAGGTACTCAACTCATGGACCTGGGTTTTAAAGAGCATTTTATGAATTTGACTCCAATGGCAAGAGAAGTGAAGGCAAAAATTAATGAATGGGACTACATCAGACTAAGAAGTTTTTGCTCAGCAAGAGAAACTGATAACAAAATAAACAGAAAGCCAACTAAATGGGAAATGATATTTTCAAACAACAGCTCAGATAAGGGCCTAATATCCAAAATATACAAAGAACTCATAAAACTCAACAACAAACAAACAAACAATCCCATAAAAAAATGGGAAGAGGATATGAACAGACACTTCTCCCAGGAAGAAATACAAATGGCCAACAGATATATGAAAAGATGCTCATCTTCTTTAGCTATTAGAGAAATGGAAATCAAAATGGCAATGAGATACCACCTCACACCTGTTCGATTAGCTATTATTAGCAAGACAGGTAATAGTAAATGTTGGAGAGTCTGTGGAGAAAAAGGAACCCTCATACACTGTTGGTGGGAATGTAAAGTAGTACAACCATTATGGAAGAAAGTATGGTGGTTCCTCAAAAAACTGAAAATAGAACTACCTTATGACCCAGCAATCCCTCTACTGGGTATATACCCCCAAAACTCAGAAACATTGATACGTAAAGACACATGCAGCCCCATGTTTATTGCAGCATTGTTCACAGTGGCCAGGACATGGAAACAACCAAAAAGCCCGTCAATAGATGACTGGATAAAGAAGATGTGGCACATATACACTATGGAATACTACTCAGCCATAAGAAATGATGACATCGGAACATTTACAGCAAAATGGTGGGATCTAGATAACATGATACGAAGCGAAATAAGTAAATCAGAAAAAAACAGGAACTGCATTATTTCATACGTAGGTGGGACATACAAGTGAAACTAAGAGACATTGATAAGAGTGTGGTGGTTACGGGGGGGGGGAGGGGGGAATGGGAGAGGGAAAGGGGGAGGGGGAGGGGCACAAAGAAAACAAGATAGAAGGTGACAGAGGACAATCTGACTTTGGGTGACGGGTATGCATCATAATTGAACGACAAGATACCCTGGTCTTGTTATCTTTGAATATATGTATCCTGATTTATTGATGTCACCCCATTAAAAAAATAAAATTATTTAAAAAAAAAAAAAAAAAGATACTTAACCAATACTATGTATATATAGAAAGAGTTAGATTTTAAAGAATTGGCTTATACAATTATAGAGGTTGGCAAGTCTGGCATCTACAGGATCAAATGGCAAGTTGGAAATTCCAGCAAAGAGTTGATGTAGTTCTAAGGGGAAGGTTTTTCTTTTAAGGCTTTCAAATGATTGAATGAGGCTTACACACATTATAGAATGCAGGCAACTTTCTGTATTTGAGGTCCATTGATTGAAACCTTAATCACATCTAAAAAATATTTTCACTCAATATCTAGACTGATGTTTGACTAGTCGACTGGGTACCACAACTTAGTCAAGGTGACACATAGAACTAACCATCACACAAGCCAAGCAAGGTAACTGAAGGCAGGATTAATCAAGTCCCTAAAAACTGATCAAATAGCCCTGGCCGGTTGGCTCAGCGGTACAGCGTCGGCCTAGCGTGCGGAGGACCCGGGTTCGATTCCCGGCCAGGGCACACAGGAGAAGCGCCCATTTGCTTCTCCACCCCTCCGCCGCGCTTTCCTCTCTGTCTCTCTCTTCCCCTCCCGCAGCCAAGGCTCCATTGGAGCAGAGATGGCCCGGGCGCTGGGGATGGCTCTGTGGCCTCTGCCTCAGGCGCTAGAGTGGCTCTGGTCGCAATATGGCGACGCCCAAGATGGGCAGAGCATCGCCCCCTGGTGGGCAGAGCATCGCCCCTGGTGGGTGTGCCGGTTGGATCCCGGTCGGGCGCATGCGGGAGTCTGTCTGACTGTCTCTCCCCGTTTCCAGCTTCAGAAAAATGAAAAAATGAAAAAAATAAATAAATAAATGAAAATAAAAACTGATCAAATAAATTTCAAAGTAAAGAGAGGTTGGTGTGATCAATTCCAAGCTAAGTGTGTTAAACAGCATTTTTTTAAAGAAATTTTCTAATGACTTTGAGTAGAAATTATTTAATTTCAATGTATATTTTAATAGAGGGAGAAAAGTAAATAACTGTTTAATAAAAAATGTTAAATTGCTGGTGAAATATTGGTGTTCTTACATATATGTCTTGAAATAATACTGTGCATGCTAAAGACTGTAGAAAAATCAACATATGACCATGGGTTATGGGTTATTTATATATAAATATGTATAAATGAGATCTATCAGTTTGTATATATAAAAACCCTAAAAGACAAGTGCTCAAGATGAATGTGTAACACTTTTTCTTACAGAAAAACTGCTGAAACATTTTCCAATTGAAGACGACTTGTTCATTAAACTTCTGATTTCTTCTTATAGTTCCAATATGGTCTCTTAATTCTAGGACCATTTATTTAAGTTCCTGTTTTGTCTGTTCTGTCAATTTGTCTTCTTTTCTATAAGTGGTTCCGTTTTCTTTCTGAAATTTATCAGCCATGTCAATATTTGTACTTTTAAGGAGAAGTGGAAAATCTGTATCTTAATTTGTATTCCTCGAAGGGGAAGGAATTTTGAGAGTTCCTTAGAGAGGAAGGAGAGAGGGAGGTCAGGAACATGTCTTAGAGCAGAAACTTTGAGGTAGTAAAATGAGTTCAATCACTTCCTGTCTAACATGACAAAATAACCTTGTGGAAAACCTCCCAGGATCTTCTCTTAGCTCCTGATCTGTTATAGAGCTCCCCATCTGTCGTAATCTAAATTCTAGCATTTGGAGTATTTGGAATTAAAGGGATTTAGGGTTGATATAGAGGTAAGGCTCATACTCAGCTGGTGTGAACCATGACAATTATACCAGTTGGAAGAATGCTTCAAAATGGTGCTGTTTGGAACCCCTCTCACCCCCAGCACCATGTGTACTGGTCAATAAGAAATGTCTCTGCTACCCAATAAGTAAAACATATTGGGCAGCCCAGACAGGGTATAGGTGACTACCACCTCATGATATCACTTTTATCAGTCAGCTGTTGAATATAGTACACTTCCTCATGGTTTACCTCTACAAACATTGGTTTTTCTGCTTGGTTGGTGACTATACCTTAGTAACTCTGAACTATTTTGATTATGTAAGTGGAAGCAACACTCAGAATTGTGTAGCAATTTGACTTTGTTCTTCGAGGTCTGAACCACGCAAATGAATTCTAAGATATATCTGTTGTTTCTTGTGCCAAAGTATAATGGAACCATTACTGACCTTTCTGGATTAATGAGGACATAGAAAATGTCTTAATGAGAAATGCTGCCCTTCTGGCCTGAGTTTTATCATTAGCATCAGTCAACTTTACCCTCAAGGTCTGTTCAAAGAGTGACCTAACATCCTTTAATAGCCCCAGGTATATTTACAAATACACAGCTTTGTGTTTGACTATGAGAAACAGTCTCACTTCTGCATTTTCCCCATGTTCAGATTTCACAAATTATCTGGTTCAAATTTAACAACACTGGATAACAAGAGGTTTAAATTAACCTTGCCTCCATATCATTTTCAAACAACTATTTTCCCTTTATCCTTAATTCCCTTTTTATTTATTTATTACTAATCAGGCTGTAATATGTTTATTACAATCATATGGTTTGCATTTTTAAATGGTACTTTATAAGTAAATAGGTAAATAATTTGAATTACTTTAAAATTGACTTAAGAAAGATAGAATATTTTCATTAATCTAAGTCCCTTCCTACACAATTACACTTCTTTGGTTCTATAAATATTACAGATTGAGTGCATTTTTTTGTCATGACACTTTTGTTATAGTACAAACTCCACATTTATAGACTATTTAAATAAATATAAAAATAATAAACTTTACTATCCATTTAAATAACAATAATGCATTATAAAAGTTTTGCTACTTATTCTAATATGGACATGGGTCAATAATAAAATGAATGTTAATAATTCAAGAGAAATATATATACAGTTTTTACATACTTATTGCAGATGGTAATGACATTTTCTAATAGAAATGAGATGAGAAAAAGCATACTGCAGATTTTCTAATTTATCCAATCTAAATCACTACACTTGACATTTCCTAATATTTTAATAAGTGTAGAACATGAAGAAAGAAGTGTGGTACATTCATTCCTCAGTAATCTATCACCCTTGGACCACAGCTGACCTAAGTATTTACCCTCAAGTTATATGTGACTGGTAATGAGTGTATTAAGACTCATTTACTTTTTTATGGTGATTGGCTATTACACCTTCACTTGCCTCTCTAGGGGAAACTAATGAGGCACTCTTAGATCTCCATATATGTTTCAAACAAGCAGGATAAAAAAAACCATAGAATTCCTAACCCATTATAGTAGGCTTATAAAGTCAAATCTATTTTTGGTGACTAACATTCTTGATAGAGTTTATGCTGGTGAGGACAAACATTCTGAAAAAGTGCTATTCCTTTTTGCTATATCTAAAACAAAATAACAAAGAAGATGTGTTACATATATACAATGGAATACTACTTACTCAGCAATTAGAAATGATGACATAATGACATTTATGACAATATGGGTGGATCTTGAGAACATTATATTAAGTGAAATAAGTAAATCAGAAAAAGCTAAGAACCTTATGATTTCACACATAGGTGGGATACAAAACTAACACTCATGAACATAGACAGAAGTGAAGTGGTTACCAGGGGGAAAGGGACATGAGGGAGGGGGTAGAGAAGGGGATAGAGGGAAGGGTGTAAAGAGAGACAAATAAAAGGTGACGGAAAATGATTTGACTTTGGGAGATGGGTATACAGCACAATAAAGAGTTCAAATACTATAAAAATGTTTACCTGAGCCTCACCTGTGGTGGCGCAGTGGATAAGGCATCGACCTGGAACACTGAGGTTGCCAGTTCGAAACCCTGGGCTTGCCTGGTCAGGACACATATGGGAGTTGATGCTTCCAGCTCCTCTCCCTTTCTCTCTCTCTCTCTCTCTCCTCTCTAAAATGAATAAATAAAAGAAAAAGTTTTAAAAAAATAAAATAAAAATGTTTACCTGAAACCTAGATACTCTTATTGGTCAATGTCACACTGTTAAAGTAAATTTTCTAATAAAATTAAAAAAATAAAAAAGATAAAAAAATAAATGAATAAAAAAGAAAAACAAAACAAAAGTAATCACAATTTAAAAATCTACTAAGAAGTAATATTTAATTCAAATTTAAATTTTCATAATTGTCCTTCTTAAAGGATAAATACTTTGAAACCAAGAATCAATAAAAAATCACTTTGATATCTGACCATATCATATACATATATGCCTACTAATTCCACAGATTATAATGCTGATTTGCAAAAACAATTTACAGTCCAGATTACGTTGCCTAACTCCTGAATCCTAAATCTCTATTGAAACTGGACAGATCTACCTGGATTTCCACTAGAAGCTCAAAATTGCCATTTCCACAACCAAAATTACCTTTCCATTTCTCAACAAATCTCTACTACTCTAGTCTCATTGCTAGACACTCCATATTTACATAAGTCAGAATGCTAAGTGAAGTTGTTGAACTCCATTGTCCTTTTTTATTTAATTAACTCCATATTCTTATCAATTTTACCATCTGGCAATTTCTCAATTATGTTATTTTTCATCCTTTCTCCTACAACACTGCTTTAGATTTTTATGCTGTTTTGGACCTTCACAAGTAAGAATCCATACCTCTATCTCTCTACTTCTTTTGCATTCTTTAAACACTACCACAGTCTGTTTTCTTTCTTTTTTAATTTTTTTCAATTACAGTTGACATTCAATATTATTTTATATTAGTTTCTGATGTACAATATAGTGGTTAGACATTTCTGTAATTGTGATCCCCCTGATCAGTCTATTACCAATCTGGCACTAAACATAGCTAATATAATATTATTGATTAAATTCCTTTTGCTGTACTGTACATCCTATGACTGTTTTGTAATTACCAATTTGTACTTTTTAAAACTGTCAGCTTTCTTACCCATTCCCCCAAATTCCCCTCCCCTTTGGCAACCATCAGTTTGTTCTCTGTATCTGTGAGTCTGTTTCTACTTTTTTTGTTTTATTTTTTAGATTCTACTTATAAGTAAAATCATATGGCTTTTGTTTTTTTCTGTCTGACTTATTTCACTTAGCATAATATACTTTAGGTCTATCCATGTTGTCACAAATGGTAATAGCAATGTATTTTCAATTCAAATCTCTTCCTTTAAAATTCCTCATTATCTATATGAGTTTCCCTCCTACTCACATAATACTAAAGTTCTGAGAATTGCTTCTTGGTGCCCATTAAAAAGAAAATATGTATGCCAAGACATGTGTTTGTAAAATTCTCAATATTAGATCTCCTTTTTTATATAGTCATAATATATAGTAGTTAGATTTTTGAGTTGGGATTTAAATAACAAGTAAATATTCCATACTTGGAATAGTGTGCCGAAATGAAGAAATGCATAAACAAAATTATGGAGGCATTACAATGGATAATATTTTGAGAAACTTAGTATGTCTGCAGAATAAGATCCATAAAGGATATGGTGAGAAAAGAGGCTACTGAATTTGGTTAGATAAACTCCCAGGTGATCTGAATACAATTCTAAAGAAATAATCACTGTTGTTGCATTCATGGAGTGGAATATGCCAGTTCAAAACAATTTCTAGTTTTATTTCCTCAATATAAAAACAATTCACAGAAAAGACAGATTTTAAAAGGTATTATGTTTGCAAGTATACTGTATGTAATAACTACTTTAATATAATATAAAAAATGTATAATTTATGCAACAATATATTTATTTGAGTTTTCCAAATAAAAAGAAAAGAGAAAAGAAAAAGGAAATGAACAAAAATAAGATAATATATCATCAAAGAGAAGACCAATACTTCCGCTAAAGCTTCATCTTAATTAAAATATTTGCTCTTTTAAGGAAGTCAATTTGAAGGAGGCTTGCAAAAGGAAATTCTCATTACCAAAATGACGTATCTAGAGATTTCAAAGAAAGTAATGTTGAATAGAGAGTGAAGGGGAGGGAGGCCACTGAAGAGCTGACTTGAACATCTAGGGTTAAACAGAATTTGCACATTTCTAAATTAGATTTTAAAGGAGGAAAGATAGGACGGGAGGAAGAAAGGAAGGGAGGAAAAGAGAGAGTGAGGAGAGGGAAAGAGAGAGAAAGAGGGAGAAGGAAGGAAGATAAGAAGAAGGAAGGAAGGAAGGAAGGAAGGAAGGAAGGAAGGAAGGAAGGAAGGAAGGAAGGAAGGAAGGAAGGAAGGAAGGGGGAGGGAAGAAGGAGGGAGGGAGGGAAGAAGGAGGGAGGGAGGGAGGGAGGGAGGGAGGGAGGGAGGGAGGGAGGAGAAGAGAGAAGGAAAGAGAAAAAGGCTTAATCTGTTGAAACACTGAGTGGCTTAGCTGTGGACAAGATATGAAGAAAATACATGTTAGTCTCTAGTCAAAGATTTAGGACTTAAGCTTGAAATTAAATTTCAATGATATTTTGTATCTAATTTTACCTGTAACTCAGAGGAAACAGATGTGAGTTATTTGGAGTATTCTTTTTTTTTTTTTTTTTTTTGTGCAGGGACAGAGAGAGAGTCAGAGAGAGGGATAGATAGGGACAGACAGACAGCAATGGAGAGAGATGAGAAGCATCAATCATCAGTTTTTTGTTGCAACACCTTAGTTGTTCATTGATTGCTTTCTCATATGTGCCTTGACCATGGGCCTTCAGCAGATCGAGTAACCCCTTGCTCGAGCCAGTGACTTTGGGTCCAAGCTGGTGAGCTTTTTTTTTTTTTTTTTGCTCAAACCAGATGAGCCCGTGCTCGAGCTGGTGACCTTGGGGTCTCGAACCTGGGTCCTCTACATGCCAGTCCAATGCTCTATCCACTGCACCACCGCCTGGTCATCCTGGAGTCTTCTTTACAGAGGTAGCATGTGTAATTTGTCCCAAGGAGCAGAGCAAGGAAATAGGAATTAAAATCATCTGCCAAAGCTGTTTACAATGGAGGTGGAAAGTAGGCATGGATGGGTGACAGCTCCAGGTAGCTGTCAGTAGCTTTTTCAGCAGTTTTTATTGATACTGATCCCTCTTCCCCCATCAGGTGTCATTGTCAGTAAATGATGTCAAAAAAACCAAAGATGTCTTAAAGAAGAAACTGAGGAAAACCTGCATAGTAAAGGGATTCCTGCCAATTATCATAGAGTAAAAACAAACACCCCAATAACAACAATAACAACAACAAAAGCACCTTAAGTGACTATCTGATAAATTCAAGCAAACATACAATCCCTTCCCTTTACTTCTTTGAATTTCAGTAGAAAAGATATTTAGGAAGAAATCAAACATCTGTTTCACTTTGCCTTTTTAAATAATGCACAGTGAAAACTTTCAATAATTTTAAAGAAGTATAAGAAAGATTAATATTTGCATATTGTGTTGTTATAAGTGTGATTATATCATTTTTAAAACTGATAGTGAGTCATATTTTGAAAAAAATTATGGCTATAAATATGACATGCATTTAATATGTTTATAAATTTATTTGTCCATTTTGTTCTTAAAAAATCAGTTAATTCTCCCTGGCATGTCTTCAGTTATATCTCCTAGAAAAAAACTTTAAAGCATTAACAACTCCATTAAATTACATGTTATGGCTGGACTAATTTAACAACATTTTGGAAAGATACAGGAAGAAATGCCTTATGGTGAAAACTGCTAATTGTTCTAATTGGTTACCGGGGAATATCATGTTGTGATGATCTTTTATGAAAGATTTAGTTGTGCTTCAACACTCCAGCCCTCTGACAAATGTTTACAAGGGCAAAATGATGCCATCATTATTGAAAAAATTATAAATTAAAAAATAATATTTATATGAAGCAGAATATATAAAAATGTCTGTATCGCCAAAACTAAAAATACAAAATTTAACATGTTACACAGGAGTTTACATATGTGTTAGACTCCTAAAAATTGAATGTGTCACCACACAAATAAGAGGGATGAAACTTGAGAAATTCGATGCTGAATAGTTTTTGTTTTTATTAAGAAGGTATTTTCATCTGAGCCTCTTGAATGAAGAAGACTTAAATTCACTACTGCAACTTCCTGTGCCAGGATTGGTTTTGCCTTAGTTTCTTGTCTTCTAAATTTCTCCCACGGCCATATAATTTTACGGAGCAGATTTTATACTGCATGTGCCTCCAGCATGTTGCCCTTCAGACACTATTTCGATTTGTGTTCTGCCTGACTGGCTTTGCATCACCAGATGTCTTCTTGTCAGATAGTCAGTGGAGATGCTGTTTTTATTGTCCATAACAAATAGAAGCTATCTCCACTCCTTAAAGCTTATCGGTGACTCTGAGATACTACAAGTTCAACAGTACTCACAGGAGGCTATGGCAGCAATAAGTAGATGAAACAATGAGATTGTAACCATTTGTTTAAAAGATTTAGGGCCACTTTATAGCCACAGCAAGCCACTATGAATGCTTTGTTGTCTTCCTTCAGAAGGACAGATAAGTCAAAAGATAATCAGAACGTTTGTTTATGAGTAGATAAGACTGGGACATCATTAAACAAATGTTTCTGAGAGGTGAGAACTAAAGGAATCTTAACTTTAGCATATTACAGAAACTGCCTCTGAAACAATTTACACATGATAGACATTTTGTAAATTATTATGTATATTACTGCTGTGTGCTTATGGCATAGGAGAGGAAGCTACTGAATATATGGGGGAAGGTCTCAATTTTGAAACATGGTAGGGGAAATTTGTCCCACAAAGTGTAGGAGATAAATGTGATGGGGAACTTGAGGTCTGCAGATAAATCATTAGCTATGGTTCTCAACAGTGTATAATGTACAGAAAATTACAACTCAAAAGTTTTGTATTAAAAACTCATTTCCTTAGAGTTAGAAAGAAAGTTTTGGCTTTATAATTGCAAGTATGTTTTTGTTCTGCATGCCAGGTTCTCTGACTACCAGTTTACATCAGTAATCTGATTCAATCCTCATAGTAGCGAATGAGTTGGAAACATTTGTTAGCATCCATGTTTTACAGATTAGATAATTTAAATTTAAGTCGTTTACCAAAAATTATATATTTTATGAGGCCTGGTAGATCTGGAATTTGAATACAAATAGCTCTGGAAAATGAAGAAAACTTCTACAGGGATATTTGATCATACCAGGTAAAGAATGTAAAGAAAACAAAATTATAGGCCCTGACTGGTTGGCTCAGCGGTAGAACTTTGGCCCAGTGTGTGGAAGTCCCGGGTTCAATTCCTGGCCAGAGCACACAGGAGAATCGCCCATCTGTTTCTCCACCCTCCCCCTTTTCTTTCTCTCTAACTATCCCTTTCCCTCCCACAGTCAAGGCTCTATTGGAGCAAAAGTTGGCCTTGGCAATGAGATTGGCTCCCTGGCCTCCGCCTCAGGCACTAGAATGGCTTTGCTTGCAGCGGAGCAATGCTCCAGAAGAGCCAAGCATTGCTGCCTGGTAGGCTTGCCTGGTGGATCCCAATAGGGCGCATGCTGGAACCTATCTGCCTCCCCCTGCTTCTCACTTCAGAAAAATACCAAAGGAAAAAAAAAAGATAGCAAAATTATGATGGTTCAGCAGAAATGACTTTTACAGGTGCCGTAAGCACATTTATTCCAAATTTAACTTCACTAAAATGGTGAACAGTGAAGAAATAAAATTCTATAATAATTCATTATATTATTAAAATAATATCAGCTATAAGAACCAAAGGGTTATTACAAGGCATTTATATAAAAAGGTTGATTACAAATAGAAAAAAATCAATATCTTTTTCTTAAGAATTAATAAAGAAAAATAATTTGTTTAGTAGACTGTTACAGCTTGCATACCACACATTTTTTCCCATGGCTGTGGCAGAACTGATGCTTGAAAGCAAACAGAGTTGTGTCATGTTCAAACAAAGCATGTGTATGTGTGTTTGTATAAATATATGCATACACACATACATACATATGTGTGTACATACCCCACTATATAAAGCCCCTGATATATATATATGTGTGTGTGTGTGTGTGTGTGTGTGAAAGACCTCACAACAAATACAGAATTACTTCTATCAGAACAGAAGCTATGAATCTTAAATTTAAAATTTTTATTGAAAAAGTCTGTGGAGTTTTAAGAGCTTGGTCATCGCCATAGCTCAAATGTAACTGTTTTAATCGTTACGCAAATAAACCATTTTCCTCCTTGAGGAAAATATCCAGGTAGTTGTAATAATAAAGTAACATTTTGTTGTATTATATGAAGCTATGGATGTTAACTTATTGTGATGATCTTTTTATAATATATGTAAACCAAATCATCATTCTGTATACCTAAACTTACACAGTGATGTATGTCAATTATTTCACAATAAAACCTAAAAAAAAGTAATAAAGAAGCATCATCAGTGCTTAAGACATAGGTATTTCAGATAAAAGTCTTTCATTATGATTAACTGTTTTAAATAAGGCACACCTTGCATTTCAGCTATTATTTCTTCATTATACAGACTAGGCAGACATACTTTTTTCTTAGCTTGGATGTCTAAAAACCTCTCAACACAGGACTACTTGATATCAATTAATTATATTTGATGTATATAATTTAACTCACCTATCAGCTCCGTTTAGATACATTAATTTGAAAATCTGATATTAATATTTGTAGATTAATGAAAATCTATGTGTCTTTAAATAGTATAAATATATATTCAATAGGACATCTATCAAATTCATTGTGTTAATTGTCCTAATGATTAAAGATTACTTGGAATATTCACACTATTAGCTTTAAGTATAACAGAGAAAACAAAGGTCGGAAATGAACTCATTGGCTCCATTCTCCTTCCCAGTGGTTGAGTTATAATAAACTAGTTTTTCACTTAAATAAATAATAAGGTAAAAGAATACCAGAAAATTATATGAATAAATTCAAATTTATATGAACTATAGAAGTATAATAATTTTTTGTAATGAGATGCTTCAATCTTTTTAATTTTTTAGTAAGTTTGTTAGTGTAAGCCTTCTGTAAAAATATTCCCATAAATGATTGCTGCTATTTTATTTATTTTTGTTTTTTATTAAATTTATTAGGGTGACATTAGTTAATAAAATGACATAAATTTTAGTGTACAATATTATAATGCATCATCTGTAATTTGCATTGTGTACTCAGCACCCAAAGTTTAGTCTCCCATCTGTCAACATAGATTTGACACCCTTTACCCTTTTTATGATTTCTGCTATTTACAATAAATATTAGTCAAATTGTAAATAGTACAAAATCCTTTTAATATTTAACTATTTTCTTCAAGATCATTTAAAATTGAAGTAAATTTTTATAGCTGAGTAAAAATTCTATCATTTTAATAACCTAAGAAATAATCTTTTATGCTTAAAATGTCAGATCATTATCTTTGCATACTTTGATTTCTTCTATATCATGGAGTTATATTTATGACAAAACTTCCATCCTTCAAATCTTATCATTTCTAACTACCAGAAAAGCAATTTATAGAAATTTAAGCTATAATTTTATTGTGTTATGTAGTGTTTTTATTTTTATTTATTGATTTTTTTTAGTGAGAGAGGAAGGGAGAGAGAGACAGAGAGATAGGAACCTCAATCTGTTTCTGTATGTGCCCTGATCAGGGATCAAACTGGCAACTTCTGTGCTTCAGGATGATGCTCCAACTAATGAACCTATCTGGCCAGCAGTATATAGTGTTTTTTTATTGTTTACATTATCTTCAAATATAAAATTCTAAATCATTGACTATCTTATAACTGGAAGAGATAAAATCAATAGATAATTTTAAATTTTTATACTTCTTAGGAGAGAAGCCTCTAGAGCAGTGGTCCCCAAACCCCAGGCTGTGGACTGGTACCAGTTCGTGGGCCATTTGGTACTGGTCTGCAGAGACAGAATAAATAACTTATATTATTTCCATTTTTTTATATTTAAGTCTGAACGATGTTTTATTTTTTTTATTTTTTTTTATTTTTCTGTATTTTTCTGAAACCGGAATCGGGGAGAGACAGTCAGACAGACTCCCGCATGCGCCCGACCGGGATCCACCCGGCATGCCCACCAGGGGGCGATGCTCTGCCCCTCCGGGGCCTCGCTCTGTTGCAACCAGAGCCACTCTAGCACCTGGGGCAGAGGCCGAGGAGCCATCCCCAGCGCCCGGGCCTTCTTTGTTCCAGTGGAGCCTTGGCTGCGGGAGGGGAAGAGAGAGACAGAGAGGAAGGAGAGGGGGAGGGGTGGAGAAGCAGATGGGTGCTTCTCCTGTGTGCCCTGGCCGGGAATCAAACCCAGGACTTCTATACACCAGGCCGACGCTCTTCCACTGAGCCAACCGGCCAGGGCTGAACGATGTTTTATTTTTTTAAAATGACCAGATTCCCTCTGTTACATCCATCTAAGACTCACTCTTGACACTTGTCTCAGTCACGTGATACATTTATCCATCCCTCTCTAAAGGCCGGTCTGTGAAAATACTTTCTGACATTAAACCGGTCCGTGGCCCAAAAAAGGTTGGGGACCACTGCTCTAGAGTATGCTAGAGAAAATCACGTATTGTATTGTAGATAAGATAGGAAATAATAATTGTGATGACAATATCAATATATGTTTCTATCTAGAAATACTCTATTTTCTATATGCAAAGCAAGTAAGGCTCACTTTTAGACATCCCAGTTAAGCAACGAGTAGAAACTTTTCCTAAAAGGTTTATGAAACCATTACTCTCTCTCTCTTTCCAATAATATGCCACTATGGACTGACAGTTTACACAGAACTACACAAGAGGCAATTAATTCACCCAGCAGAGCACTACACAGAGGCAATTTGTTTGACATGTAGCATTTGATTTTTTAATAGTTGCTAATCTACCAAGGGAACATATCAAGTTCATCCTTTAGTAATGGGATAGGGAAAATTACTGGCTTGTGCCGGTGACTCAGGGGTACTATTTCATTCAAGATCTTATGAGTATGGCATTAGAGGAACAAATAAAGAACAGGCAGTTCAATTACATTCTCTTGAATAAAACAGACTGTAAAATATCGTATTAAACAAAACACACATTTATGCATGTGCAGTTAGCTGATGAATTGACAGATATATGGCAATAGATAAAATGATAGGTAGATAGATGATAGGTAGATGATAGATAGATAGATAGATAGATAGATGATAGATAGAGTACCAACCTCCCATCCTCTCCCCTCAACTATCAAAACCAAACTATCTTTGCTATTACTACTCTACCCATCTGTGAAGTAAGAAAAATTGCACCCACTTTATAGTATGTTTTTAGGATTAACTATATAAAACAGTGTGTGTTCAATAAATCTAGTTATTACTACTGTAGTGTTGGTTTTTAATAGGAAGATTGATTGTTAGGCTCACAGCCCTCTGCTTTAATCTGTGCATATCTCACTCAAAGATACAACTGTAATGCAAAATTATGACCTGATTTTCTCGTCCTACATTGCCACCCTTGTTAGTGAACTCGTTAAAGCAAAACTTGTGTCTTTCTCATCTGTGTTACTTCCAGCTCCACCAGCCTGGTATTCGGCACAAAATACTCAGTGGATATTTGTAGTATGAGTGAGTGAGTGAATTATGGATGAATAACTGCTTTACATAACATTGGTATTTGGGGATTTTTCTTGCATGTGCCAGTGAAGTATGAAAAACTGAATGGAGTGATAATTTTAAGGTTGCTTTAAATCAACAAAACTCTTTCACTGTTTTTTTTTTCTTTTCATTTTTCTTGTATACTTCTAAAGTTTACCAAATTGACAATAACCACTCCCCAGTTATGATTGTTTTTTATTTTAAGGTCTTTTGGAGTTCCATAATTTTTTTTAATCTGTGAAAAATATCATTAGGGTTTAATAATCTATGAAAAATGTCATTAGCCTTCTCTGAAAAAATACCCATCTTTAGTGACATAAACTAGTGCAATGACACAACTCATACATTGACTTTCCACAAAGAGAAACTTACACAGTATTTGTCTTTCTCTGTTTAACTTATTTTACTTAGAATAATACCCTCAAGGTCCATGAATGTGATCATAAGTAGCAGGATTTCCTTCTTTTTATGGCTGAATAATACTATTTATTGAAGTTAACAAAAGAAAAAAAGGGACCCTGGCAGGTTGGCTCAGTGGTAGAGTGTCGACCTGGTGTGCAGGAGTCTCGGGTTCGATTTCTGGCCAGGGCACACAGGAGAAGCGCCCATCTGCTTCTCCACCTCCACCCCTCCCCCTCTCCTTCCTCTTTGTCTCTCTCTTCCCCTCCTGAAGCCAAGGCTCCATTGGAGCAAAGTTGGCCAGGGAGCTGAGGATGGCTCTATGGCCTCTGTCTCAGGTGCTAGAATGGCTCTGGTTGCAACAGAGCAACACCCCAGATGGGCAAAGCATTGCCTCCTGGTGGGCATGGTGGGTGGATCCCGGTCGGGCACATGCGGGAATCTGTCTGACGGCCTCCCCATTTCCAACTTCAGAAAAAATACAAAAAAAGAAAAAGAAAAAAAGGAAGAAAAGCATTTAAATAGAAAGAAGAATAAAACACAAAAGGAAGTTTGCAAAAGTGGAAAAGAAGGCAAAAGAATAATAAGACAAACAGAAAATAACAAAATGATATATCCTTTCCTATTAATAATTACTTGAAATGTTATTTTGTTTGCTCATCCAATTAGACCCATTTATTTTGTCCTCTATGCTTGTTATTCTTTCTTCTATGTTTTGATGTAACATTCTGTTTAACTTTTGTTTTTCAAATTCAATAATTCACTTTTTAACAATAACTAATCTTCTGCTTAACTCACCTGTCTTGTTTTTATTTCTGAAAATTACATTTGAGTATTTTTTAAATCTCTTAACTGCAAACATCTGCATTTTTTCACCTGTATGTTTTTTTCTTTTCTGTACTAACCTTAAATAATATTTAACTGATTTTTATATTGTATTTAATTACTACAAAAGTTCTTAATATTTTAATCCTGTTATTTGTCTTTACTGAAACTTGCATATTGGCTTGTAGAGGATTTCAGGCTCATGTTCTTTGGAAATCACCTATATGAAGTCTGTAACACCTGAATTGAGGACATATTCTTCCAGACAGAATTTGCTTCTATAAATTTTGATATCTGTCAAACTATTTTTCAGCTTAAATTTCTTGGGCCATTTATGTAATATAGAATTTCATACCATAAACCTGATTGAAGTTAAGTTTGTATTTATTAATTCTTAGGGTAGACATTTTCATCCTACAAAGCCTACACCACAATCGACAAGAATGATTGCAATTTCTTTGCTGGTGGTTAATTTTTCTCTAGGTAATTTATTCACCAAATTTCAAAACTTTATGCCTCATATCTCATTGTCTATTTTAGGAAGGGATAAGCCTATGTCTCTACCCTCTTTGTGGTGAGTGAGACAAAGAATATAGGTTGTGTAGCTGTTTAAACATTACAAAAGAAGCAGAGTATCACCTTCAAATTAATTTTGTTTCTATTTCATCTTTCTGGCTTTCAACGTATATACAGGTGTCTGTATGTATATTTGGGTAAGGGACAGAGAAAAGGAGAAGAAGAGAGAGAGAGAGCACTACCTGTCTAGAAGGATATTTGTTATGTAATATCTAGTCCATCCCTGTGTTGTTAAAATGGGAGAATTTTTCAGAATATCTTGTTTGCCCTCATCTCAATCCCAATTTAAATATATGGTCAAGTCTTAAGGTAGTGTTTAGAGATTCCTGCACTGTACTCACACTGAAGATATTGAAACAATTGAAAAGAAACTAGTTAATTGCTTTTTTAATACTCAATTGTAAGGAAGGATCAATGTCTTGCCTCCCTTTAGGGCTATGACAACTTTCTCTAAGCTTGGTCTTCAACAATAGCCTCAGACACATTGCCAGCTACTTTTTTTAGAGAGACAAAGAAACAAGAACACTGAGAAAGAGAGAGAGAGAGAGAGAGAGAGAGAGAGAGCAATAGACAGGGACTGATAGCCATGAAAGGAGAGAGATGAGAAGCACCAACTCCTAGTTGCGGCACCTTAGTTGTTCATTCATTGCTTTCTCATATGTTCCTTGACTGGAGTTGGGGGGGGGGGTTCCAGCAAAGTCAGCGACCCCTTGCTCAAGCCAGCAACCTCAAGTCAGTGACCCTGGGCTTCAAGCCAGTGACCATGGATTCATGTCTATGATCCCATGCTCAAACCAGTGACCCTGTGCTCAAGCTGGTGAGCCTGCACTCAAGCCGAGGAATTCGAAGTTTTAAACCTGGGTCCTCAGCATCCCAGTTCAGCATTCTATCCACTGCGCCACCGCCTGGTTAGACAACTGCCAGTTTTCCTATCTAAAAAGTAGATAGCCCATGTCAGCCCTTCTTAGTGTTTTGCATTCTGTTTTATAATCCCTGAAGTTTTTTACATTTTTATTTTACTTATTTATTTTGAGTTGAACTTTGCTTCTTTGATATTCTCATTCATATTTTATATACCGCATCAAAATGTTGGAGACAAAGGAAAGCATCAAGTGTGAGTTTTGGCATATTTATATCATATCCTATCTGTCATATCTTCATTGTAAGTCAAATAAGCATTTTAAAAAGAGTGTTCTTGCAGCAGGAAGTAGACCAGCTAAAAAGTTTTGACAATTTAGGCATGATTATCAAGAACCCTTAATAATTGATTATTGTAATAGAAAAGCCGGACTAATTAAAGGGATATTTTAAAGAGGTAGAACAATTAAGTTGTTGTATAATTAAATATAGAAGAAATCTAGAACAACAATCTAGAGTTCTAATTACCTTTAGTGAGTGCTGTTTTCATCTGAATGAGTCAACCTTTAAATATATTGTCACATTAAATAAAACATTTGAAGTAATCTTATAAAGTATGTTATTGAGCAACAACACAGAGCTGAAGTGAGTACACCAAGAGTCAAACTTCAGTGGTATTTCTGAAACCACTATTAATCTCAATATTATACTGGTCTATAATGTAGAAGAGGTGCCCGTGAGGTAGCTATGAGTGTGAATGAGCCTACCCTTCAATACAGAAAGAGAAAACTATAAAAATAGATAACAACAAATAAGAAAAACATTTCTTAATGTGAATGATCTGCCTACTTTAGAAAAAGAGTCGGGGATTAGTAAGAGCCACTGTGTTGCTAGGTGTAAGTTTTGTGAAGTCCCTTCATCTTTCTTTGTCTTTTCTTTATTTGGAGAGAAGTAGTACTGAATTTATCCCTGAATTCTTTCTCGGATTTTTTGCTTTCATAAATAGATTATTTGATTACATACTCATACAAACAGAAGATATTTCTCCTAAAACTATATTGTGAATAAGCTTAGCCTCATTGAAGATTCTGAATGCTGTCCCAATGGCCTACTTATCTAAAACATAATTAGAGACAAGCTAGCAAACATCAACATAAATAATTTAGAAAAAAACCCTTATTATTCATGACCATATTCAAGTGATTGACCTAAAAACTGTTTTATTTCTTAAAATAATTCCTTAAGAATAAAACACGAGGCATATTTATTGCAAGTTGCCTTCAATTTCTCTGCTTCATCCTACTCACTTAATAAACTATAAGGTGAGAGAACAATACACCTCAGCAATTTATGCCAACAGATAAAATATAAACTTCTATGTAACATATTTGCAATAGAAAACAATTATAAAAACAATGTAAATCAGTTACAATTTTGATATATTAAATTTATGTATGTTGTAACTCAGGTAAAATATCTTTATTGTTATTAAAATATTCCATTCTATCAAAAAATTATTGCCCTGGTTTCCTCAGTAGTAGAGCATCGGCCCAGCATGTAGATGTCCCGGGTTCAATCTTCTCCACTCCTCCCCCTCTCACTTCTCTCTCTCTCTTTCCCTCTGCCACAACCATGGCTCGATTGGTTAGAGTGCATTGCCCCAGGAGCAGAGGATGGCTCCATGGAGCTTCTGCCACAGGGGCTAAAAAATAGCTCGGTTGTGAACATTATCCCAAGTGGACAGAGTATCATCCCCATATGTGTGTTCCCTGGTGGATCCTGGTCTGGAGCATGCAGGAGTCGGCCTTTGTATCTCCCCTCCTTTCACTTGGAAAAAGAAAAAAATATATAGTATTTATTAAACACTTTTATGTACCTGATTAATGACAGGAATAATAAAGTATATAAAACCAAATTCTTATAATCTACAGAAGAATACATATTTTCCTCCATGGAAATAGTTCAGAAAGTCTTTTAAAATAATTGGTATTTGTGTTAAACCTTAGAACACAGGAGAATTTCAACCTGTGAAGAAAGTGGAAGAGATCATTCCACATGAACACAAAATTCATCAAGATGAGGCAGGAATTCATGCTGGTTTGGTTTAATTGGAGACAGGGACTTCAGCAATTGAGCTAGTACACATATCACTTGGACCTTGGTAGTGCAGATAGAGTGGAAATGCAAAGGAGTTAGATTGTGGAGCAGATCATACATTAGGAAAGCAAGAATTTTTCAAAGTAACACTTCTTTTATATTTTATATCAGTTGCTTCTTATTTATATATATATTTAAAAGAATTTATTTATTCATTTTAGGGAGGAGAGACAGAGAGAAAAGGAGAAGATGAGGAGAAGCAGGAAGCATCAACTCCCATATGTGCCTTCACCAAGCAAACCCAGGGTTTTGAACCAGTGACCTCAGCTTTCTAGGTTGATGCTATATCCACTGCATCATCACAGGCCAGACCTTCTCATTCATATTCACATTTAAAAGCCTTATCATTCTTGATTTGTATCTGTTGAAAATATCTTTTAGTCATCTATTTGTTTGTCTTTTTCTTTTTTGTTTAGTATTTACATATATATCTGGAAGATTATCTATGTCTCCTGCAGGGTGAAGGACATATTTCTTTTGCATTTCAATTTGTACACTGTATAAATTTATTTCCCATTTTTTTCCAGAAATGATAAGGAGAAACATATCAGAAGATGTATTAAGCCTAAGCATTAATCTTCCTCTACACTTACTGTGTTCTTATCATTCCCACATTGATTGCCACAAAACCAGTTCACATAAGCCAAAACCTAATTTAACTAAAATTAATAATTTTAATAAGATGAGAGTTATTATGTTGCAATTATTTGAAAACAATGTTTTTAATTTAGTAACTGCTATAAAATATTCTTTCATAACAAAATTAAAACTTCACCTGTTCCCAATTCTTTGTGCTTAATGAAACATAAGGGGTTTTGCCATTTCCTTAGAAAGATTAAGCAATACCATGAAGCAAATTTACTTAGTATAAAAATGTGATACATTAAAGTTTTGTTAATAGTTGTGTATTTATCTCATGAAAGACAGTTGGGAAGGTAATTATAGCATGCAAATTAGTTTCCATTGGGCTACATATTAAAATTATGTATTAATGTACAGTATTTCAAGTTACAACCTAATGTTGAGCTTTTCCCAGGTAGACATTGACTTTGTGTTCTCTCTGACCATCATTCCTTTCTTCTATTTTACTTTAAGTCCTTTAATGTTCTTGTTTAAACTCCATTAGGGAAGGGCTTTTCTAGCCCACAGATGTTTGCTTCTCTCTTATATATGCATCTGTTTTGTTACTAGAGTTTCCTTAATTTATCAACATGTGCAATTTTGACATTAAATAGAGTATAACCCAACCCAGTAAATCAATCATTTTCAGAGTTCAATAATAGGAAATATATGGATAACACTTTTGTTCAAATTATTCCATTTTTATAATCCATTAGCATCTACCATGAGGTTACTGGCTATTCTAAGAAAGAGATGTACCTGTGATTTAAAGAATTGAGATTTCTTCAACTTTTTTTGTTTTCTCATAGGAACCAATAGTCATTGATTTAAAACATCCAGTTGTCTCACACACCTATTCTGTATTGTAGTTGTTAGTAGGAAATCACTGAATAGTATTGTTGGCATAATACAAACCTTGCTTAATTTGCTGGGCATATGTATTGTCATTCTGGTTTGAGAGCAGATTTCATTTTGGATTTTTAGAAACCGGTACAGAGATGCATGAGCAAGCTCATCTAAGACCAGCTGAACCTGGAGCAGAACACCAGAATCCACCCAGCGAAGGCATAGATTGTTTTGGGGTGACATTTCAGACAGATCCCTTGACTTTTTCAAACTTCAGAGAGAGAAAGGGAGAGAGAAAGAGAGAGACAGGAACATCTTGTTCTTGCATGTGCCCTGATCTGATCAGGAATTGAACCAGCAACCTCTGCACCTTGGAATGATGTTCTAACCAATTGTGCTATCTGGCCAGGGCTATTGCTTCCCTTTTAGATGAAGGCTTTTTGCAAGATACATTCAATTAACTAAAAACAATAATGACACAAGGCAGCAAGATGGTGATGGAGTTGGCAGATATACCAACTTCCATCCCAGAACCAAAGTGTATTACAACGTAATTTTAAGAACCATCATCTAGAAAAACCAACTTTGGACTAAACTAAGAAGACTCTTTTACCAAGGAACACCAAAGAAGCCACACTGAGACTTGTAGCAACAGCAGAAATGCGGAGAGGGCTGCCCAGCTCCCGGGAGCAAATGGCAGCCTGGAGAGACTCACATAGTGGGAAGTGAGTTTAGTGGAGAGGGAAGGGTTCTGGGCCTCAGGAACTAGCCCCAGACTGCAGCCCTAGAGACTATAAGAAGCATATGGACAGTATTTAGCTGCAAAACAAGTCAGGATACTGTTTGTGTGAAAGAGACAGATTTCTCAGACCCAGGATTCTTCTTAAATGGACCACGCAGAAAACCTCTTTCACAACCACTCACCTGAGGCTCAGGGTTCCCAGAGACAGAGAGAGAGGAACACTTTGAGGGACAGCCACCTTAACCCCTGTGCTGAGTCAATCCCCAAATCTGAAGTGAATATTTTCCCTGGAACCAACAATACCAGCAAAGGGAAACAGGACACCAGCCAAACAAGATCTTCTGCAGCACTCAGAGCAGAGTTGCTTAGAAGAAGGGAGCCTTTAGCAATACAGAATTGAGTGCTGAGGTCTGACCAGCAGCGACCCCTCCCACACTGCTGAGGGCTTGCTGGAGGGTGGGTGGTGACAGAACATGGAAGGGGTGGAAGCCAGGTTGGCCATGACTGAGGCCTGCCATGAGTTCAGTCTTGCCTGGAAGGGGCAGAGGGGTGCACACAAAAGTGGTATGGGCTGCTGCAGGCCCACCTGCAATCTGGGCTACAGGAGAAAAAAAAAGCCTGAGTACTGCAGAGACCCATGGCTGAGCACGGGCACACAGCCCAACCCAGCCTGCAGAGCTGGGGTTTGCACCTGGACAAGTGAGTGCAACTTGTCCATGGGGGTGGGGCAAAAACCCGGGAATAAGAAGACTCATGGTGGAGCCAAGGTGCTCACCCTGCCCCTGGTGCCAAGGCTTGTGACCAAGGGCATGGTGTGCAGTCCCACCCATGGGGGCAGGGTGAAGGCCGAGGCTTGTAGACCTAAGCACATGAACACAGCCCCTCCTCTGAAAGAGAGGCAGAAACTGCAGCGACAGCTGCAGCTGACCAGTGCTGGCAATGCCCATATCCAAACACCTGAGGTGGCAGCAGAAGGAGTGGCAGGCCTGCAGACAGACCACACCTAGGGAACACAGAGGCCACACCCATTAGACTCCAGTGGCCACACCCTTCTTATACACAGACAAAACGGGAAGGCAGAGAAATGCAACCCAATTGAATCAAGAGAAATCTCCAGAAAAGGACTTGTATGAGTCAGATATAACCAAATTACCAGATGCAGAGTTTAAAATAATGATTGTTGGGATGTTCAAAGATCTTAGAACAATAATACATAGTCATAACAAACAACTAAATAAAGAGATAGCAAGTATAAAAAAGGACATTGAAATAATAAAGAATCAGTCAGAAATGACAAGTACAATATCAGAAATGAAGAGCACAATGAAAGGAATTAAAAGCAGGATGGAAGAAGCTGAGGATTGAATCAGTGAGTTACAGGACAAGATAAACAAAGGCACAGAAGCAGAGCAGCAAAAAAAGAGACTCAAAAAGTCTGAGGGAAAAAAAAAAGTCTGAGGAAACTCTGAGAGCTCTGTGACAACATGAAGAGAAATAACATCCACATCAAAAGGGTTCCTGAAGAAGAAGAAAAAGAACAAGGAATAGAGACTTTGTTCAATCAAATCATACCTGAAAACTTCCCTAAATTGATGCAGGAAAAAGTCACACAAGTTCAAGAAGCACAGAGAATTGTATTAAAGAGAAACCAAAAAAAATCTATACAAAGACACATTATAATTAAAATACCAAAGCTAAATGATAAAGAGAAAATATTAAAAGCTGCTAGAGAAAAAAAGACTATCACCTACTGGTTCTTTGAAAAGGTGAACAAGATCAATGAGCCTTTAACCAGACTCACCAAGAAAAAAAGAGATGACTCAAATAAATAAAATTAGAAATGAGAGTGGAGAAATAACAACTGACACAACAGAAATACAAAAAATTGTAAGAAAATACTATGAGGAATTGTATGCCAAAATATTAGACAATATGGATGAAATGTAAAAATTCCTTGAAACATGTATTTTAAAACTCAATCTGGAAGAATCAGAAAACCTAAACAGACCAATTACAACAAATGAGATTGAAACAGTTATCAGAAAACTCCCAACAAACGAAAGCCCGGGGCCTGATGGCTTCACAAGTGAATTCTACCAAATATTCAAAGAACTAATGCCTATCCTTCTCAATTTATTTCAAATATTCAAGAGGAAGGAAGACTTCCAAGCTCCTTTTATGAGGCGAGCATAATTCTGATTCCAAAACCAGGCAAAGATAACACAAAAAAAGAAAACTATAGACCAATATCCCCAATGAATCTAGATGCTAAAATCCTCAACAAAATATTAGCCAATGGAATCCAGCAATACATGAAAAAAAATCATACACCATGATCAAGTGGGATTTATTCTTGGGAGGCAAAGCTGGTACAATATTCTCAAATCAATCAATGTGATTCATCACATAAACAAAAGAAAGGAGAAAATCATATGATAATTCCAATAGATACAGAAAAAGCATTTGATAAAATCTAGCACCCATTCATGAACAAAACTCTCAGCAAAGTGGAAATACAGGGAACATACCTCAACATGATAAAGGCCATCTATGACAAACCCACAGCCAACATCATACTCAATGGGCAAAAATTAAAAGCAATTACCTTAAGATCAGGAGCAAGGCAGGGGTGCCCCCTTCCACCACTCTTATTCAACATAGTCCTGGAAGTCCTAGCCACAGCAATCAGATAAAAAGAAGAAAAAAAAGGTATCCAAATTGGAAAAGAAGAAGTAAAACTATCATTATTTGCATATGTTATGATATTGTATATAGAAAACCCTAAAGTCTCAGTCAAAAAACTACTAGATCTGATAAGTGAATTAGGCATGGTGGCAGAATATAAAATTAATACTCTGAAATCAGAGCATTTTTATATACCAACAATTAACTGTCAGTAAGAGAAATTAACAATCTCCTTCACTATTGGAACAAAAAAATAAAATAAAATAAGTTACCTAGGAGTAAATTTAACCAAGGAGATTAAAGACTTGTACTCAGAAAATTATAAAACATTGATAAAAGTAATCAAGAAAGATACAATAAAGTGGAAGCATATACCATGCTCATGGTTAGGAAGAATAGACGTCATTCAAATGTTTATATTACCCAAAGCAATTTATAAATTTAATGCAATATCAATTAAAATACCAATGACATACTTCAAAGATATAGAACATATAGCCCAACAATTTATATGGAACCAAAAAAGAACACAAAGAGCCTCAGCAATCTTGAAAAAGAAGAATAAAGTGGGAGGTATCACACTTCCTGATATCAAATTACATTACAAGGCCATTGTACTCAAAACAGCCTGTACTGGCATAAGAACAGGCATATAGATCAATGGAACAGAAAAGAGAACCTAGAAATAAACTCACACCTTTATGGACAACTGATATTTGACAAAGAAGGTAAGAGCATACAATGGAGTAAAGACAGCCTTTTTAACAAATGGTGTTGGAAAAATTGGACAGCTACCTGCAAAAAAATGAAACTAGACAACCAACTTACACCATTTAAAAAGAAACTTAAAATGGATAAAAGACTTAAATGTAAGCCGTGAAATCATAAGCATCTTAGAAGAAAACTTAGGCAGTAAGCTCTCTGACATCTCTAGCAGCAACATATTTGCTGATTTATCTGCACGGGCAAGGGAAATAAAAGACAGGATAAACAAATGGGACTATATCAAACTAAAAAGCTTTTGCACAGCTAAAGACGACAAGAACAGAATAAAAAGACAAACTACACAATGGGAGAACATATTCGACAATATGTCCGATAAGGGGTTAATAACCAAAATTTATAAAGAACATGTAAAACTGAACACCATGTAGATAAACAATCCAATCAAAAAATAGGCGAAAGAAATGAATAGACACTTCTCCAAAGAGGACATACAGATGGCCAATAGGCATATGAAAAAAAATGCTCAACATCACTAATCATTAGAGAAATGCAAATTAAAACTACAATGAGATATCACCTCACACCAGTCAGAATGGTGCTCATTAACAAAACAACACAGAATAAGAGCTGGCGAGGATGTGGAGAAAAGGGAACCCTCCTGCACTGCTGGTGGGAATGCAGACTGGTGCAGCCACTGTGGAAAACAGTATGGAGATCTTTATAAAATTAAAAATCAAACTGCCCTTGGACTCAGCTTTCCCACTTTTAGGAATATACCCCAAGAACACCATAGCACTGTTTCAAAAAGAGAAATGCATCCCCATGTTTATAGCAGCATTGTTCACAATAGTGAAGATCTGGACATAGCCCAAGTGTCCATCAGTAGAAGAGTGGATTAAAAAGCAGTGGTGCATATATACAATGGAATGCTATGGGGCCATGAAGAAGAAGGAAATCTTACCTTTTGCAACAACATAGATGGACATGGAAACTATTATGTTAAGTGAAATAAGCCAGGCAGAAAAAGAAAAATATCATATGACCTCACTCATTTGAGGAATTCAATGAACAATGAGAACTGAGGAACAGAATTGAGATAGAGGAGAAATCAAAGGGACCAGAGGAAAAGAGGACAGAGGGAAAGGGGATGATAGGATGGGATAAACCTTAAGGGAAGGGGGAAGGACATTATGGAGAGGGGGCAAAGGAGATGTTGAGGAGAATGTGGGGAAAGGGGGATGCATTCGAGGCAACACTAGAATCTATGTAAACACAATAAATTAAAATCAATAAATAAAAAAAGAAAATGTTACAAATGCCCTTTTTCTAAGGAAGGCTCTGAATATTTCTTCAGTGCATATAATGTTTGCTTTACTACCTGCCATAAAATTTTATAGCCTTTCTCTAGTCACCATCATTCCCCACCAAATATATTTTGTAGTATCCTTTTTCTATTATCCAGTTCTTCAGGACCTTTGCATGAAATCTGAGGAATATTTTTAATGTGTGCATGAAAATGTTTAGTATTGTTAATGACCTGTGTTTGGTACCTGCCTCCATATTAAATATAAAGAATAAGCTTGAATTTAGCACCTTGATTTTTTGAATCTTATAATTTTCCAAATTTTTATTATAGATCTTAGAAACTAGTAAAATATTACAGATATGTAATATCTCCTATGCAACACATGTACTATCATTCTTATACTTTCATGATAATAGTTATTTAGACATAACTATTACTTTGAGCATTTTCAGTATTTTACTAGTTCTTATTATTTTATTACAAATCTAATTATCTATAAAAATAGTTCATTTGTGGTCAAATGGTCTGTATCCTTCATGATTGTTTTACTCACTCAATATTATAATTTTGAGATTTATTAACATTGATGCATATAGGTCTCATTTATATAATTTAATTGGATTAATCATATTCCAGTGAGTAAATATGCTGAAAATATATTTAGTGTTATGTTTGTAGATATTTATCTGTTGTTCATTTTTTTTAGTATTATCACAATGCTGCAATAGTACACATCTTTTTTCAGATATTAAAATTAAATAATTCTAACATCTGAGCCTCACACCCAGAGAGTCTGTATAACTGGGAAACCATGTAAGAATGTTATTTTTAGAAGTTCACCAACTGATTCTGATATGATTTCAAATTGAGAATTATTACTTTAGATTGTTGAGAATGGAGTTTCTGTACTGTAGGGTATATAGATCTTTAATGAATTGAATATAAACACTTACCTTTCCAAATTTGTTATTTCATTTTATAAGTTCATCAGAAGTGTATGAGTAGCTATCACCAATACTTAGTATTTTCAGTTTTTTTTTAATTTTTCCAAAAGAATAGTACATTAGTGTTTTAAATTGAATCAGTATAATTATTTGTATGATAATATTAATCAGATAATAGAGGGACTTTTCTTTTGTTCATTTTCCCCTTCTTTTTAAAAAGTTGTCCCTTTTTTGATTAATTGTAAAATTTATTTTTCTATTCTGAATTCTTTAACATTTATATGTCACATCGACAGTGGAACAAAGCTTAGTATTTTCTTTTTTATAAGATTATTAATTATTTATTCAATTTCTTTAATAGATATGATCTTATTCAATTATCTACTTTTTCTATGACAGTTCTTATAATTACTACAATTGTGAAGGAAACAATTTCTGTTGCTTGTATCTTTTTCAAAATTTAATATATTTCACCTGTTATTAAATTTGCAGATACAGTTGTTTACAATATTTGTTATCCTTTTATTTTCAGTTGGATCAGTAGTTATGACCCTTCTTTAATTTTTATATTAGTAATTATGGCTATAAGTTTATCATGTTTACTGATCTATTAAAATAATGAGCTTTTGATTTCATTAACTTTTCTCTTGTTTTTCTGTTTCAATTTTATTGACTTCTGGTTTAATTTTTACTATTCCCCATTTCTGCTTGTTTTAGCTTAATTTGTTCTTCTTTTTATAACTTCCTAAAGTAGAAGCTGAGGTTATTTACTACAGGTTTTATTTTTTCTAATATATGTATTTAATGCTATAAATTTTTTGCTACACCTTGCCTCTAACACATTTAGTTAAAAATATATTAATTTCTCTTGAGACTTTTTGATCCATGGGATATCTCCTGCAACAAAATGTGTTATTTGGAAATTTTGTAGATATTTGTTTATGTTTTTAGTTTAAGTCATTTATGTTCTGAGAACATGTATTTTGTATGCGTTCTTTTATTTTAAATTTGTCACGTGTGTTCCTTGTACCCAAGAAAATTTTTCTGAACCCAAGACTCTATTTCCCAAAGACACAAACCTGTAATATATTGTGACAAAAATATATATATTTATATATATTATATATTATATTTATATATTTTATATTTATATATATTTATATATTTTATATATTTTTATATATTTTTATATATTTATATATTCATATTTTTTTAATAGGATTTTGGAGCTGAAAACTTCCCAGGCAGCTAGCAGTGAGAACATCATGTTTAGTCGTGGATTATCAGTGGCCTCTGGTCTCTAACAAGATGTAGCCATGCAGTTACTAAAATTTTCACTGGTAGTGAATTAGAATGGTATGGTTTTGGAGGGGATGAACTTGAAGGTTCACAATCTCAGGCCTTTGAAAGATGGAGGCATGTAGTAATTATAAGAACTATGAAATTGGGTGTCTGTTGCTCAAGGCTATTGATGGGAGAGACAAAGAAAGGCTGAACGTAATTAATCATCAATCTGAGACAAATTGTAAAAGCCAAAAGGCTTCAATGGAAATGTAAAACAAAACGTTTGCTCCTTGCAGCTGGAAGGAAAAAAAAATAGAAAGCTGAGGATCTGGTACAGAACTTAAAGTTATAGAGCTTCAGAGAAGATTAAACTCGCAACCTAGACACGGGTGCTCCACTAAAGTCAGAATTGGGAAGGAATGGGATGATGACATTTGGAATAGTACCATCTAGACTAATGCACCAGGAATTCTTGAATGATCTGATTTCCCTGAACTCTCTGTGCCTGGCTAAACGGCCACCCTTTTCTGTTGAAAGGAGGTGTCCTCTTTGCTTGGTGCTGATGAAGAGACGGTCTTGAAAGACAATACATACCTCTTCCTCATGTTGTCCACAAAAACAGTAACACAATCCAGCCAGGGGAGTAATGGGGGTGGGCCTGCTTCAGGAAGAAAGGATTTATAACCAAAAGGAGCTGCAGGTTTTAGTCAATAGGTATTAGCAGGAATCAGGAGAATATGCATAGAACTTAATCCTGAGGCTGCTGGATGAAGGAGATTGAAATGTAAAGCAGGATACAGAAAAGCCTGTACATGTCAGCATTGGGCTATGATATTCAATTTTATACCTTGGCAATGACTAGTATAGTTCTGGAATGATCTTATAATTAATAGCTCCAGACTAAGTGAGGTAGAAATGCCAGAATTGTTTGAAGTATGGTGGAACAAGTGACAAAAATCTCAGAAAAGTGGGCATGCTAGAGTGAATAAACCATGTCCTGCCATGTAGGAAGGCCTGAAGAACACTCTACCATAGTAATAAGAAATGTGTTTATGAAAAGGACATCAGAATCATTGAGAAGCTCAGTAATGCCTGCACCTGTAAGCCAGGGGGAATTCTGAGAGATTCTATAGAGAACTTTCTTCTCTGATTGCAGTGGAAATGACAGGATCCCCATATTAGAGAAGCTGGGTGGCAGCATTTAATTGTCAGTAGTAAGGTTGTTGCTATTATAAAATAAGTAGCAAGCCTGGAATTCTAACCAGATGACTCTGCCCCAAGGAGAGCTATGAAGATGTTAATAGAACAAGTTTTTCTGGGAGAAACCAGATGGGCTATTAACAAGTACAGTATATAGATCAATGTATACAATCAAAAGAAAGCAAAGATAAATGATCATAAAATTGAGGGCCACTCCCCAGTGAAGACTGATGAATTTCTGAACCCAGTTTTCTGACCTGGAACACTTTAAAAAACAACTGTGTCAAGAAAATAAACAAAAAAAAGTCTAGCTATATAGGTCAAGAGACTTTAACCAACAAGAGTATTGCTATAAGGAGAAGGGAACTATTGCTTTAGGGAAATAGGAGCTTACAATGGGGAGAAGTCTTCAAGCGAAAGATCTATAAGCATTCCAAAGTTCAGGCAGAAAAGACCATTTCTTTCATAGGAAGGAAAACCCAAAAACTAAAATAAACCTGTTTGTGGGGATGTGGGATTAGTGGGGGGTGGGGTGGCTAATCAGACAGTTGATGTGTGACTTTGAGTTCAGTGGGAGGGAGTAGGGATAGCAGATAGGGGAGGTCCATTTTTTAAGGCTCAGTTAGGCTTAGGGGTGAATGAAAGTTTAGGGGCCTGTGAAAAGAAGAGAATTTGTTTTGATTGATCAACAAGGACAAATAGTTCACCAGTCATTTATGAGACAACAAATGGGAATTCAGAAGATCTGTGTCTGGCCATGGCATAGGAAAACATGAGAATTATCCCAGAGCTTTATCTAAGGCATGTGGTGAAGGTAACCAATTTTCCTAAACACAAAGAGTCAGGGTAATTCTTTAACCATCACTATTTTTTTTTAGGATCACAAGGCTCTGTAATGTTCAGAGGGAGGACCTGGGGATGCTACAGTAATATGGTGATGAGTCCATGAAGGGATCTAGTCAGTAACTGTATATTGGGGAGGAAAAGGCACACTAAAGATTGTTTGACAGAGAGGTTGAGTTCGTATTGCTAGTGAGGGAACTAAAGAAATGTCATGAGGCCTTTGCTAGAGTAAAAGCATGTGCAAGCAAGGTAATAAACAAGGTTTTGACACATGCAGTTAGTTTATTATGGATTTATTAGGTCCACAAAACCAGTCAGTGGTCATTACCCCAATCTTTAAATTTACAATTGAATTAGACATACTTGTTGGCAAAACTAAAAGTTATAGTTGGGAAAGGCCATGTAGAAAAGTCAAAAAGCATCCTCACGTCAAAGCAAGGAGTAATTTAAAAGTAGTTATTTCATTTTTGGGATAATGGACTGAATTAGTACATCTCTCAAAGACCTAATTATGTTTTGCTGGTCATATTCATCATATCCCCATTTCACACACTGCTCTGATTCATTCGAATATTGGACAGATTCTGGAGGACAGCATAGACTACCATGAATACAACTAATTAGCATTTCAAGTCATTGCCAGCTGTTAGGCCAACTGTTATGTGTTTGCTAGAACATGTTAAGATAGCCTCAGATTCATGATATGTGTAACTGATCTTGTTAATTTTATCTAAATCTAAAAGAAGAAATAGACGTTATTCACATTTTCACTTAGGATGAATAACTACATTTTTTGTAGCCTTGTTCATGGGCTATGTTAACATTTTCATTCACTATTAGTGTAGTATTAGTGTAGTTCAGAGGACTTGGACATGAGTTATCTGGACATTCTTTAGAACATCACATTGGTCCTCTATTATGATGACATTATATTAATCAGATCATATAAGCAAGAGGCGGTAAATACATTGGGTGCCTTGGTACGATACATAAAACCCAAAAGGTTGGAAATAAATTCTATGAATATTCAAGAATGAAGTTCCCAGAGGTGTGGGAGGGTATTTCCTCCAAAGTAAAGAGCACATTATTAAAATTTATACTTATGCTTGAAAAAAAAAAGAAAAAAGAAAGCACAAAGTCAAATAATTCTTTTTGATTCTGGTTGTGATTTGGGTACTATGCTTGTGATTATTTCTCTGAGTGACAAGTAAGTTTGCCAGACTTGAGTTGTATCTATTAGAACTAGTCTGTGGTGCAAGCAGCTCTGCTATTTTGGCCATACAAACTGGCAGAACGCATGGTATTAGAGGTATGGATTGTAGAAAGAATACTATTGATATATGGAATCTGTGGTAATCTCCAATAGGAAAACCTCAAACTTGATCCTTGGTAATGGAGAGCAAGATCATGCCCTATATAGCACATAATTAACTGTGGTATTATTGAGCCCTGTTTAATAAGGACTGCATATCTAGAGAACATGAAGTGACCAGGTAGTAAAAACCTGCCATGTCATAAAATTTATGCAGACCTGGCAGCAATCCACTCAAAAATAGTTGTATTACACTCATAATTCATAATGATCAGGGCCATGGGGCACAATTATGCCTCAAGAGAAACTGGTTCAGACTACCATGATTTCACCATGTCGGCACTAGTGCCCCTTCCTGTCTTACCTATCGCCATATGACGAGACCCTTTATGTCCAGCTAGTAGAGGTAAAAATGTTAAGCTTAAATCATGAATAATTCAGCCGAGTATGTGAGTATAGCCCAAAATGGACTATGATTATACCTTCAAGGGTGGTCTGAAAAGATAGAAGGAAGAAGATCTTTCCACATAATCATTTACCTTGTTTGGAAAAAGAAACAAGTATAAAACACATGAGCAGGAGCAAGTGGCCTGGCTCTTTAGTCACATATCTGTAAAGAGAAAAATGAGAAGATTGGGGACAAGATGATTAGAGAAAGTATATGGATGGACTGATGGAAGAGGCTATGAGACATGAAGATCTTTGTAGGACACTTTTTAAGACAAATAAACAAATTTAGTTACTTTGCATCACAAAAAGAAACTAACAGTACAGCCAAAGAAAAACACTTGACTGTAGGACTCAGAAGTCCAGTTACATTTTGTCCTGATAGAGAATTAGCACAGCACTTTAAGAATACATCTTAGACCAAACACCCTATAAGATGAGCAGTTACTATGCATAATATTATATACTTGAAGTCAGTGATGGCATTGTATCTACAATGGGTAAGAAACAATGGAGGTTCAGAGATTCTGGTTCCCCAGAGGGAATGCCACAAACGCCACCTGATCACTTCAGGTTTCTTATGTATTAAAGCCATTGAAAAAGAACAAGAGTCACATTTTGGCAGAAGTAGTTATCCCTGTTCATCATTAGAAGGTAGGGTGTGATAATATAATGGGAAGCAAGGAATAATATATTTGTTAATCAGGTAATCTACTGAACATCTCTGGGTAAATCTCTACCAATCCTGATAGTAAATGGACAAGTGCAGTGACCATAACATGAGGTCATGCAGTGACACAGGATCATTAGAGATGAGGAAGTTAAGGAACTGGAGGTCAAGATGCTGAAAAAATAGTCATCACAAATGTTTAAATCACTGTGAAAGATATAATGCTGTTAAGAGAAATATTAACATCTTCAAAACTAGAGATAGTTACTTAGATGTTGGTATACAATCCAAACAAGGAGGGGCATTGGTAGTAAAGTTCGATGACATAAATTTTCAGAAAACTAGAGTTAAGATTTTGGGATTGGTAAGAAACAATATTCTAGAAGTAGCAAAGGAGATTAGGGCAAATACTACACTAACCTCCAAGATCAGGGACAGAGAGAAAGCCAAGGTTGAGAGATTTGCAGAGGAAGTGATGTCATAAGAGAAGAGCCAGATTTTATGCAGTGGAAGGTGAAACTAATCCTCTAGAAAAAAAAAAAAGCTAGACTAGAACATTTTGATGACAGATCTTGAGCTTCAAAGTGTAGCTAGTTATAGATGCAAAATTGTAAATAAGAGTTCAAGAGTTGTGTGATAGTCTTAAAATCTTGGTCTTGGTGCTGACATAAATAAATAGATGTAAGACATCAATGGATTCATGTTGACAGTCACTTTCTGAAGGGGAAGTGGATAATTAGTTTAATTATACCTTCTCTTTGAGATCTGAACTCTGGCAGATTGCAGTCATAAGAAGGGAATATGTGAGTGGCAGGGGCTTTCCAGGAGAAGCTGAAGTTTTCTTCACATCCTCTGTATTCCTGCCAGTGATGGCATTGAGGTGAAAGGAGGGGCGTGTTGCCAGGATCATGCCGTGCTCTGCACACACCCTGTACATCCTGCTGATGCGTATCATCATTATCATCATCTTGGTAGCAAGAAGCCACAGCAGGGAGGATAACATAAACACATTAATAGATTAAAGGAGAAAAACCATACAATCATCTTACAGAGGCAGAAAAATAATTTATGATGTTTAGAAAAATGTGCTAACCACTAGAAACAGGAGGAAATATTTCTTAAACTCAAATAGCTTCAAAAACTTGTAGTCAATAGTATTCTCAATGGTGGTACCATAGAAGCATTTTATTAAGAATCAGGATGGTTGCACAAATAAATTTTACTATTTCTTCTACTTACCATAATAGTAAAGATCCTAGTATGGTAGAAGAAAAACAAGTAAAAGGCACATAGAGAAAAGAAAAAACAAAAATATCATTAATGCAGTACATACATTGCAAGATTATATATGTTTGAGACTATAATTGTTATAAATATGTAAGTATAACATGCATAGGAATTTTTAAAAAATCCTTCCATCAAATTAAGGATTATGAGTTACCGCAAGGGAGAGAAATTAATGAGATTAAGGATGGGAACACAGGCAGTTCCAAAACTAACTATGTTTAATATTTTATTATTAAAATTAAAAACAAATATAAAACAAATGTTATATCATTTTACAATTTGAGAAAACTAGATTGTATATACATAACTGAATGGTTATTGTATTAATTATTATTTCATTGTAAAATAGTTTTTAATTTAAAATTTATTCTATTTATCTATATAACTATTGTCACATCATTCTATTACATTTGAAGAATAATTTTTAATTAAAATACCATCTAGCCAAGTGTAATATGTCATCCATAATCTGTCCTCAGCAATCTTTCGATTTGGTAAATACACTTTAAGATTCAGAGTTAAGTGTCACTTCTTAAAACTCTACCCCATCCCACCATTTTGGTTAGGGTTCTCCTACTTTGTACTGTTACCATTCAGGGCTTATATCATTGCATGCATCATGTTGGATTGTAATATCCTTGTTACTTATGTGTACCTCACCAAGTAAATTATAAATTATTTAAGGAAAGAACTGTATTCTTTATGTTTGTATAACCAACTTCTGGGTATACAGCCCCATATGCTAGGTAGTGAATGGCTTTTGAATGAATAGAGATCTACTTAAAGTTAAGAAAGCCATAATTCACTAGAATCCAAAATTGAGCATGACAATGACATTATAAAGAAAGAAGAAAGGACTCTACCTTTATCTCTCTATTATATTCTGAAGACAGAATTGTGTTTTCTCCAAAAGAAAGGTCCACTATCATTTACAAAAGCTAGGCATTATACAATGTTTATTTTCTGCTCAAATCATTTACCTGTGTGATAATGGCCAAAACTTTTCCAAATCCCTGTAGCTGTTATGTGCAAAGACTCATTTGAAACATACATGGACTTATTCATCTGCAACTGCCAAAAGAAGAATGCTGAACATTATAATATGATTAATTTCCAATGTGATACACTGAACAAGCAGCCTGCAATAAAATGTTTCCATAATACTGTGTTTTTTACTGAACTGGTATTTTTTTCTTTTCATTGAATTTATTGGGGTGACACTATTTAACAAAGCTATACAGTTTTTGGGTGCACAGTTCCACTGGACATCATCTGTGAACTGCATTGTGTGTTCACCACCTCGTCAAGTCTCCTTCCATCACCATTACCCCTGCTATATAATTAGCAATATTCCTCAAAATCTCTTTAAGTTATTTCACATTTCCCTTACAAGAAAAAAAAATCCATTGACTTAATGTATAATTAGCTAATGTAACTGCTTCAATGAAACAAAGATACCTTTTGGACTTGTAAAACTCAGAATTTATAATGTCTTGTATCCTTTATTTATGACTGATAAAATACTTAAAATAGAGTCTGTGCAATAAGCTCTGTGGCATAGGCTTTAAAAATGTTGAGGTCAAGTGACATGGGTTCAGAGTTACAACTAGTTACCCCACCCCTTTGTGTGGACCTTAGCAGGCCACTTACTGTACCTTATCAATTTCCTAGTCTTAACTTGGAAAAAAATTGTATTTTTGCATGGTTTTCTGGTGCAAACCAATGGTGTTGTTATTGCTCTATGAAGCTTAAAATGTACGTTGAAGTGCATTGTACCTACTTATATCTGATCATTATATCATACTTTACAAAGGTTAACCTTTAAATATGTATGAGATTATTATTACCATAGGCCAATGGCCTAGGGGCCAACACATGTTGTGGGTGTTAACTGTGTTTCTGTTATTGATGCTGGTAATATAAATAAAAAAAGGAATCCTGGAAAAATGTAACAAAAATATCTGTGATGATATATTAGAAGTGTATGACAATCTTAAGCTAAAGGCAAATAATTTATTTGTAATTATTATTGAAGCCAAATAATAAACTAGTGATTTAACTCAATATTTAATTAGTGCTTATGTGGATAAAGCACCCATTCCATCTGTTGACCTATATACAGTGTATGGAATAGATTATTAGTGAATGACTAGAGGTCAAATAATTCCTTTGGAAGAGTTGATTTGTGTGAAAAAAATTCCCTATTATTAAAGCATTACTATTTCTATACAGACTCTTTGGCACCAATATGCATTATGTTTTCTAATAATAACAGTAGGTTCACTAGATCATTCATTTGGCACAATCCCTTTTGTCACTAAAAGCATATATTTACAAGAAAATTGGCTGTGATTAAATGGAAGTCTTAATTAAAATTAACAAAATCAAAGGAGTCAATGGTGGGACAAAACTGATTGCCTCTGCTTCATTAGAGCTAAAGTCTAATCATATAAATTGGCTAACTGGAAGTCATCACCCACCATATTCTACCTTTTGAATTATTTTTTCTTATCATAGATGCTACTTTTAAATGAGGTATCCATAAAATGAAATATTAATTTTAAGGGTCTTTTTGACATGATTATAAACATCTGTATAATTCAAATTACTTAAGAATTTTTAAATAAATGTTTGAATATTTTTGTTATTTTTTTAGCTAAAATAAAAGGCAATTTGATGCTTTTAATAGGTGAGCAATTATTGGTTTCAGTGTATTGATTTGTAATATTTAGTATCTTGATATTTTTCCAGGCAGCTATGTATTAACAAAATTTCTAAAAAGACATTTAAACATTCATGTTTATTCAAATAAAGTGGATGATTTTGTTATCCTCAAACTGTTTAGGATTGCTATACATACCTATGAACGTAAAATACATGACAGTATTTATTTTAAGACTTTGAGAGTGAGAAGAGTAAGAGAGAGAGAAAGGCGGAGTGTGAGGAGAAGCAGGAAGCATCACCCTGTAGTCGCTTTTCATATGTATCTTGACCAGGCAAGCTCAAGGTTTCAAACCAGTGACCTCAGCATTCCAGATTGAAGCTTTATCCACTGTGTCACCATAGGTCAGGTCCATATACAGGGTGGGGCAAAAGTAAGTTTACAGTTGTTTGTACAGAAAAGAATGTAATAATTAATAACTAGTAATACAAGAATAAACTCTGTGTGTTTCATGTACTTACACCTGTAAACCTACTGTTGTTTTATCCTGTGTATTCAAAATAAAGTTAAGTATAAACAATATTAGTTATTTCATTCTGAATCTCTTTTTATTGTCTGTTTGTGTTCTCTAGTGTTCATATCATCACCCAATTTACTACCATTTGTGATTTGAATTAATGTGCTGTGTACCTCTATGTCCAGACCAAAAACAAAGTGTTAACATTCTTCTGGGATACTGAAATTGAATGCAATTTAATACCAATCAAGCAGTGCCATAATGTTTCTCAGAGATGAATTGACGAACTATTTTCACCTAAGGGAAGTACAGCAGAACATTGATCATGAAAAGAGATTTGGAACTTCTTTAAAAATAATCCCTTAAAGCTTTAAATTAATCTATTGTACAGCTGCTGTAAAGAAACATGACAGTAGGAGGGGGGAAATTATTATTTTTTTTAGAATTTGAATTGAAAAGGAAATGACTACAGGAGATAATCTTCCATGTTATCATCATAAAACTTCAGAGACAGTAATGAGCATAATAAGTGTTACTATCCTTCACATATTATTAACATGAGAAATAAGGCATGAAATGCATATCACCACTCTAGCTGTTGTCCTCAGAATGCCTAATTTTATTGCCCTTCACACAGGTAGATAGACTTCAGGTTTCTATGAGAATGCCTTACAAGTATTTCCTCATTCAAAGATGTTTATGACACCTCATAAATACCCCTAAAAAAGTATGGTATAAAATTGCAGAAACAGCAACACCCATCCATATGGCTGGAAATCCCATGCCTTGCAATGTTATTTGCAATTGTGACATACTTTATATTCTTCCTGCAAAATCTCATTGCATTCACAGTCTTTATAGACCTGGAATGCTGAAATCACCAGTTTGAAACCCTGGGCTTGCCAGATCAAGGTACATCTTCTCAGCAACTACAAGTTGATGCTTCCTGCTCATCCCCACCCCTCACCTTTCTCTCTCTCTTACTCTCCTCACTCTCAAAGTCTTAAGAAATTTATTTTAATTTCTGTTAACTCTTCAATAGAATGACTTTTTCAAAAGCAGAAAATGAAGTGGAGAGTTAAAAACACCTAAATAAAAATAAACTCTGTCATAAAAATTTGCTTTCTGAGAATGTGTCTGATGACAATGTAAACTTAAAATGAATGGAAGAAAAGAGAAAGAAAAATGTTTCTTATGACTGAGGAGAAAAGGGGAGTCAGCAGACAGAAAGCGGTGGAAGGCGTGAAGAAGCACAATCAAGGTACAGAGATACAAAAGCCTGAGAGAGGAAAGTTGGTGTAAATGAAAAATAAAAAGAAATTAAGGGATCTAAAGGCAAATGAATGAAAGAATACATAGAAGAAAATCAAAAATATTGAAGGCAATCTTATCCAACAATAAAAATGAGACCACAAGAAAGCCAGCAATGATTAAAAGATTCTTCACTTTTATGAGATTTTTTTAGGGATAAGATAAAGTTAAAAATAGAAAAACTTTAAAGAGACTAATTCTTAAATTTATTTTTTTCTACAAATATCACATTCCTACTTATTTCAGGTGTTAAGGAAGACTTTGGATGCAAAGATGAAAAGATTAGTTTGTTCAAGGAACAATTGTTATAGCATAGTTACTTCATGGAAGTATGTATAATGTACCATGTGAGTGAAGGATAGAAAGAGAATCTAAGTTAGCTAAGAAGACAACAAAGAATTTATTCTGTGACATGGCAATTAAATAAGCATTTAACTGATGAGGAGACAGATTATGAGCTCTCTTAAGGATGTACCCGGATTCTAGTTTAATAGTACAATACTTTGGAACTCATAATGATGTCAATGAGTAGAGACACAAGTAGGCACCAGATCAATAATAGTTTTATGTGCCTGCGAAGGAGTTTTAGATTTTATGCTAAACCTGAAGTGAAACAGCTGGCTAATTTTAAGTCAGAGAGTGACTTAATCAAATTTGCTATAAAAAGATGACTTGATGAAAGTACAAAGAAAGAATGAGCTATGGAAATATTAAATGCAGGAACATTATTGAAAAGATAATTGAAACATTACAGGTGAGAAATTATAAAAGGCTTAACTGGGGCAATGATAATGGACTAGGAAAAGAGGAGATAAATATTTAAGGCATCGAGTTAATATAACTTAGTGATTCTGATTCTATCTTTATGGGTTTGGGGTGTACCCAAGGTCCCTTTATTCTAAGTATACCCACGCTGTGTTGTCCATTTACTCTGGTCTTCCAGATAATTATCTCCTATGTGAAAAAAAATTGGAAATTGCTGATTAGTTTTATTAGTGCTTTTTGAAAAGATTTTCAATAATAAAAATGTTGTAATTTCTAAAAGATTTATTTTCCATTAAAAATATTCATTATTTTGTATTTTAATCAGGACAGCATTAGCTCACTGTTATGCATTTCTATTCTCTCTGTGTAAGATAGAAGAGTCAGATATCAAACTGCAATCTACCCTTGCCAACCTTAGAAAATTGTTTTTAATTCATTGTGCCCTACATTGTCATGGACATCTAACTATGCATCAAGAACTAATTTCAGTCACTGGAAATACAAAAGTAGTAAGAAGTAAAAAGGTCCCTGCCTTTCTAGAACTCAAAAAGTTGGAGAGAGAAATAGGATATGAATATTAACAGGAATAAGTACATAATTATCAACCACTTCCACTGCTAGCAAAGAAAATGCTGGGAATCATAGGGCATTTTAATGAAATTATTCTAGTGCAGGATATAAATGGGAAGGAGCCGAGAAGAACTGATCAGAAATAGAGTGAAAAAATTATTCTACCAGAAGTTTGTACAAAATCTTTCAGGTACTTGAGATACTGATTAAAGGCCAGAATGGTTGGAGCTAAGGAAGAATGGGATAGACCTATGACACAAGGCTAAGGGTGATCAAGGATGCAGAGGAAAAGCAAGGCAGGGGTTTTCTAACCTAAGGGATTCTGAGTTTATACTTAGACAATGGAAGCACCTTAAAAATGTTGAAAAGAGAAATCATATGATCTAATTCATATTTTAAGATCTGAAAGATTCTTAGAACACTCTTTTTTTTAAAAAAAATAAATTTTTATTAATGTTAATGGGATGACATTAATATTTCAGGGTACATATATTCAAAGAAAACATGTCTAGGTTATCTTGTCATTAAATTATGTTGCATACCCCTCACCCAGAGTCAGATTGTCCTCCGTCACCCTCTGTCTAGTTTTCTCTGTGCCCCTCCCCCTCCCCCTAACTCTCTCCCTCCCTCCCTCCTGCATCCTCCCTCCCCCCACCCCTGGTAACCACCACTCTCTTGTCCATGTCTCTTAGTCTCGTTTTTATGTTCCACCAATGTATGGAATCATGTAGTTCTTGTTTTTTTCTGATTTACTTATTTCACTCCCTATAATGTTATCAAGATCCCACCATTTTGCTGTAAATGATCTGATGTCATCATTTCTTATGGCTGAGTAGTATTCCATAGTGTATATGTGCCACATCTTCTTTATCCAGTCTTCTATTGAAGGGCTTTTTGGTTGTTTCCATGTCTTGGCCACTGTGAACAGTGCTGCAATGAACATGGGGCTACATGTGTCTTTACGTATCAATGATTCTGAGTTTTGGGGGTATATACCCAGTAGAGGGATTGCTGGGTCATAAGGTAGTTCTATTTGCAGTTTTTTGAGGAACCACCATACTTTCCTCCATAATGGTTGTACTACTTTACATTCCCACCAACAGTGTATGAGGGTTCCTTTTTCTCCACAGCCTCTCCAACACTTGCTATTACCTGTCTTGTTGATAATAGCTAATCTAACAGGTGTGAGGTGGTATCTCATTGTAGTTTTGATTTGCATTTCTCTAATAACTAATGAAGCTGAGCATCTTTTCATATATCTGTTGGCCATTTGTATTTCTTCCTGGGAGAAGTGTCTGTTCATGTCCTCTTCCCATTTTTTTATTGGATTGTTTGTTTGTTTGTTGTTGAGTTTTAAGAACACTCTTATAAGATGAAAGACTGTAGAAGTGGGAAGATGTTTGAAGAAACATTTCCAGTGAAGAGAAGTGAATGAATCCAAGACACATGATGGAGATTGAATGGAATTGAGACAATGTAATAACGCCACTCTAATTTTCCCACTTAGCAACTTCTATCCCATTGCATATACTAAATTCATTATCAGGAGAGATTGGCTGAGGTAGTTTGTTCAAATTTCCCAGGTCCTCAGTGCTCAGTGTGGAACTCTTTATATGAAAGGGTTTATACAGTAATCATTTATTTTCTTTTGAAAACCCATTGACATCTAATAATTCATAAAAACTAAAAAATACATTTTCTAAATCAGTGCCTTCAAAGACTTGATCACAAGCATGACTCACATTATTTTACATAGATAAACTCCTTTGAATACTCCAACTTATGTTGATCTTATATACCCATTAGAAAAAAGTGGAAAAGACAATACATCTAAGGTCTAAACTAGGAAAAATACTTAACACCAGCTGGCCCTGAATAATGAAATTTTAGAATGGGAGAAATCTGTAAATGAATATAATTCCATCCTCCACATTCTTGATTCTAAATTGGAAAATTCAGTATAGCTCTTCTAGTTCTGAATGAGGACTTCATTTGAATTCTCCTGAGCGTGATTGACACCTCATTTCTGAAAACAGGAATATATATACAGATTGGGAGAGAGAGAGAGAAAGAGAGAAAGACCACAAATATTCACTGGTTAGGAAACTGTAAATAAAATTTAAGGTAAGAGAGGGTTTATTGTTTATAAGCACTTTGTCTTATAATTGATTGGTTGGCATGTGTGTGTACATTTACATAACTATAAAAAAAACACATGAGAGGTTGAATTTTGGGTTCGGTCCTGTCTCTCAAACTAAAGAATAAGCCATACTCCTTTTATTTTTATTTTTTGCTTTTATTGTGAGGTGTGCTAAAAGCTTGTTAACTTTTAAAGATATATAGTTTATTCTGTTTGTTTGTTGTATTCTGTTTCTTTGTCAGTGTATTATTAGGTACTAGAAAAAAATTTGCATTTCATAATCATGGGTTGAATTTCTAAGCTTTCAAAGGGTATGGAGATGATTAAACTTTAACTATAGAAGAATTTTAATTACTCATCTGTACTCCTGATTTTTCTAACATCACTATTTTATCCACTCCAAAAGTTTTTTGTCTATTTCTTAATATCTGACTCTAGGTATGGTGATAAACATTCAATTTTTTTTTTTGGATTGTAAAAGAACTGAAAAGCAAGAAGAAATGGTCACGACAAAAATTATGTGGTACTTTTTGAATTATATAATAATATTATGGACCAATTCTAAATAGGGGTCTATAATAATTTCACTTCAAAATCACAAAGCGTCAATATGACAAGCTAATTAAAAGCATTCAAACTGATATATAGATTAGAGAAATCAATGAGTAGAAGGTGGAAATTGCCATTTAAACTGGTTATTAAACTACAGAAAGCATCACCTCCCAATGTCTCACACACCACAGTCCATTAAGTTCTCTTTATAACATACTTTTTCCACTATTATAATAGTTTTATGATAATATTTTTTCCTTGCTTTAAATAGTCTTTGCAACTTGTACATTTATAAACTTAAATTTTAAAATATATTTTCTATTCCAGTTTCTTTTGTTATATTCATTTTAAAGAGGGGAGAGAGACAAGAAGAGAGAGTGAGAGAGAAAGCAAGAAGGAGCAGAAAGCATCAACTCCTATATGTGCCTTGACCAGGAAAGTGTAGGGTTTTGAACCAACGACCTCAGCATTCCACATCGATGCTTTATCTACTGCACCACCACAGTTCAGGCTATAAACTTAAATTTTATCACACTTTTCCCATGATATTCTTCAATTCCTACTATTGACATCCCAAACTTCTATTTTATCAAATGTCTCTATCTCCCCATGTTGGTGATTTTTTCTGCATCATTACAAGAGTTTCCTGAAAATACTATTATTTTGCAAGGAACCATCACTTCTTTAGATCTAGTTGGATGCCTCTCCATAACAAATCACATTTGTTAAACTTTCCTTGATACTGTTTACTATAAATTGGCACCCATTTTGTTTCTGTTTCTTTCAGCCACAAGTTTCTTTGTAAGGTAAGCATGCAGAAAATATTTCCCAGTTATTAAAAATCAGTGTTTGGCTGTCTCTCCATATACAGGGTGGGGCAAAAGTAAGTTTACAGTTATTTGTACAGAAAAGAATGTAATAATTAATACCTAATAATACAAGAATAAACTCTGTGTTTCATGTACTTACATCTGTAAGCCTACTGTTGTTTTACCCTGTGTATCCAAAATGGCGTTAAGAAGTATAAACAATATTAGTTATTTCATTCTGGATCTCTTTTTATTGTCTCTTTATGTTCAATAGTGTTCATATCATCACCCAATTTACTACCATTTGTGATTTGAATTAATGTGCTGTGTACCTCTATGTCCAGACCAAAAACAAAGTGTTAACATTCTTCTGGGATACTGAAATTGAATGCAATTTAATACCAATCAAGCAGTGCCATAATGTCTCTCAGAGATGAATTGACGAACTATTTTCACCTAAGGGAAGTACAGCAGCACATTGATCATGAAAAGAGATTTGGAACTTCTTTAAGAATAATCTCTTAGAGCTTTAAATTAATCTATTGTACATTTTTTTTAATTTGAATTGAAAAGGAAATGACTACAGGAGATAATCTTCCATGTTATCATCATAAAACTTCAGAGACAGTAATGAGCATAATAAGTGTTACTATCCTTCACATATTATTAACATGAGAAATAAGGCATGAAATGCATATCACCACTCTAGCTGTTGTCCTCAGAATGCCTAGTTTTATTGCCCTTCACACAGGTAGATAGACTTCAGGTTTCCATGAGAATGCCCTATAAATATTTTCTCATTCAGAGAAATTTATATTACCTCATAAATACCCCTAAAAAAGTATGGTATAAAATTGCAGAAGCAGCAACACCTATCCATATGGTTGGAAATCCCATGCCTTGCAATGTTATTTGCAATTGTGACATACTTCATATTCTTCCAGCAAAATCTCATTGGATTCACAGTCTTTATAGGTATTGTGGTAAATAAGTTTTCACTATTTCATTCTTATTGTGGAGGCAATGAAATATGAAGAAGGTTAGTCTATATGGAACTAAGGAAGCATGACCTTGATTCACTATTCTTCTGAAACACATTTATCAACTTTATGTGGTCAACCGTAGCATATTGAGCTGTATGTAGGGGGCACACTGAAGACACTGGTGCATTACATAGATGTGCCTTTGCAAAACAGAAATTATTGTATTTTTCTTGATATATGAATACATATACTTTGCTATATGAATGAATTCAATATTCCTTAGGTGTCTATAAACTTATATGCTACGTCATTCCCCTGTTATTATTTTAAATCCTTCTTCACTATGAACCTCTGCTCATTACCACTATTCATTCCCTATATCATTAATTTAATCACTGATGCAAATCATGGACTATACTGGTGTGTGTGTGTGTGTTCTTTTGTTTCTGAATATAGGAAAATTCAGGTAAAATATATTTTCAAAACTTTGTCTTCTCTCTTACTCTCTTGTCTGCTTTATAACAAATAACAAACTTAAAAAAAACACTGTGTAGCCAGCAAAGGGTAGAAGAGCAACATAATTGTTTTTGAGATTGGGGGTGCTCTTTCACAGGAAAGCATTCACACATATGGAATTCGCCAAACCAAAACGCAGAGAATCTAGGGGTTGAAAGCAGCAGACTTCTTGTTAGCCCTTCTGAGGGACAATCAGGGCAATTTGAGGAGGCTCATTCTATTGACAAAGAAAGCATTATAGAATGCATCATCTTTAAAGAAAACAAAAACTAAATAAGTGAGAATAATTTTATGCATAATTTAACTCCCTTCCAAGAAAAGTCTGTCTTTATCTGAAGAGATTAACTGCGGGAAGGATCAGCAGGTTCCAGTACTTCTAGGAAACACCTCATGCAATCAGCTTTATTGGATAAAAACACTATCAAAATAATATTTTCAACTATTAGGAAAAATACTACCTGTTTAGAGTAATTAAGGTAATTTTAAGACTTCAGAAAACTGCCATGAAATTATGAATGGAGAAATGAATGAAAATGGGAGACATTTCCTCATCACACATGCTCAAGACAGTTTTGGAGATGGCATATATTTATTAGTTTGTCAATCAGAAAAAAGGTTACAAGTCACCAAAAAACATCGTGGGTAGGAACTAAAAAGTAAATAGTGTTTCTATAGTTCCTCTTTATAGATGTTACACTTACCTAAATATGAAAATAGAGCAGAATGTATATAGAAAGAGCAGGACAAGCAGCTCATGTCCTAGTTACACTAAACAGTAAAATTCCCTCTTCTCTGTGCTGGAAATGATAATCAATTTGTATTAGATGTGTTAAAGTTACAAAAAAAATTATTTTCCTATTTTAAAACAATCAAATTATTTTGAATGCTGCTTATGGAAATATACTTAATAGATTTTTATGCAGGTCCTATATATTTCATAATCTCTGTTCAATGCCTATTGTGGTGCTTATGTGTTTTCATACATATATACACAGAAAATACAGAGAAAAAACACAAAGATATATATTCAAAAGCTTACCCATACATTCTAACAGATTCTAGCATCTAACATATAGAGGTATTTCCACACTTAACTGAAACTATTGGTTTAGCCACTGTTAGCAAAATTCTGATTTTAAAATTTAAAATGGTTTTAAAATATCTCTAAAATAAATATTTTCTTGGATTTATGCAATTCTCATAATTTGACATAACAAAAATCTGTTTGTCCTTAAGCCAATTTGAAAACAGAAATGTTGATATATGATTTATGCCATAAAGACCATCTGTCTTACAATATTTGTTTAAAATTTTAATGACACAAATAACAATCTTTCCCCTTAAATGTAAATGGCTTTCCTACTTGAGCTCTAGTACCTCATAATTTAGATAAGCAGATGGAATATTTGTGGGTCAAATAATTGAGGAGAAAATTTCATATTATGTTTCTAAAGTCCATAAAAGTATATAAATGTAAAAAAGATTATTAAAAACACAAGTGAAGATGCAATGAGTATTTCAAATGATTTCAAAATGATTCAACATGTATATTCTCAAATTGTAAATGTTTTACTATTGCTGACAATGGCTATCTCAGGAGCTGTTAAGTAATTGCTTTTTTCTAATCAGAAAAAAATAAAAAATAGAGTCTGTGCCAGCACCATAGAGCAAGCTAAATATAACAATAGTTCTGTAAAATAAAGTCTACATTCAGAAATCAAGAAAAGAATTTATTTCTTTTCAGAAAAGGGGACCATAAATGTTCCAATTTTATTCTGAATGAAAACATTTAATTTATAATGAATATCTATACGTCAAGTATATTCAAGTATATGTTTTTCCAGTTGAGTTACTGGATATGCCCTTTATATCATGATGAATAAAATGTTAAAGTTCTACCAAAATCCATAGTCTCATGACTATGGGTTCAGTAACATAATCCAAGCTACATTTTGGGTCCCTGTTGAGCAAATAAGTTTGTAAAATTTGTGTGGTTTGGATTTGCTCTCTTTTATTGTTAAAAATGGCTGCTGCCTATGTGAATTGTGCTGCCAGGTGAAACCGCTAATTACTTTCCTGCTTGGGAAGGGGCTTTGTTATGCTAATGTTGCTGGAGGAGGGGTTTTCCACCAAAAAGTTTTAAGAAGATGAAGGAGGAAGAAGAAGGAGGCCATGTTTCAGCAGAGTGAGAGCAGAGAGGATGCAGAGTGCTGAAGGAAGCAGCCAAGATGGACTGGTTGTTGTTATGATTCCCCATGGCTGTCCATTTAGGGGCCATGGGCTGGGTGTTTTTTACTCAAGAGGAAACCAGGGGTTCTGTGAAAGAAACTGCCTGAGGTCAAAAGCTCCAAGATGAAATGCAGATTGAATGGCAGAAAAGGCTGGAATTAGAGTGAGCATGGGAAAAGGAAGCCAACCAGGTTTGAGAGTGGTCATGATCTTGTAAAAGGAAGAGCCTATAGTGTAGCAGGGCAGGAAAGCCACATGGAGGAGGCAGTCAAAATGGTGGAATGTGGAAGGAGAAGCCAGTTTATGAAGGAGAAGGAGATGGGGAACAGAGGTGAATAAGACTGGTGAGGTAGAAGCCTTTGATTCTGGGAAAACTCAGATGAGTCCATACTTTTGGGAGCGCTGAATAAGTGGTTTTTGGAGCCCAGTGTGTGTTTTTACTTGCTTGCTGATTGCAGTTGCAAGCTAGAATAAAGGACAATGGGCCACCAGCTTTTGGCTCAATTATTTTTCTATGATCTGTCTGGATCAAATGTGAACCTGCTTTGGCCAGGCAGCTGGGATGGTGCCCACATTTACTGACAATACAATCTCCCTAGTGATAATTTTTTTATTTTGAATTATATATCAAAGAAGAAGAATATTATGGTTTCAGTACATTTATAGAACATGGAAGAAAGTCAAAGAATTTCTATTTAATTCACATTTGTTTCCTAACCTCAATAAAGGAATACAGATGCACACCCCCACACACAAACACATTAAAATAGGAGAAATGCACCCCCATGTTTATGGCAGCATTGTTCACAATAGTGAAGATTTGGAAACAGCCCAAGTGTCTGTCAGTGAACAAGTGGATTAAAAAGCTTTGGTACATATATACTATGGAATACTACTCAGCCATAAGAAATGATGACATCGGATCATTTATAACAACATGGATGGACCTTGATAATATTATACTGTGATATAAGTAAATCATAAAAAACTAAGAACTATATGATTCCATACATAGGTGGGACATAAAAATGAGACTCAGAGACATGGACAAGAATGTGATGGTAACGGGTGGGGGGAGGGGCACAAAGAAAACCAGATAGAAGGTGACAGAAGACAATTTGACTTTGGGTGAGGGGTATGCAACATAATCAAACGTCAAAATAATCTAGAGATGTTTTCTCTGAACATATGTATCCTGATTGATCAATGTCACCCCATTAAAATTAATTAAAAAATAAATAAAAAATAAAAGTCAAAAAATAAAATATATATAACATAAAATTAACCTCCTAAACTATTTATTACATATACAGTTCAGTAATGTTAAGTATATTCACATTATTGTGCAGTTAATCTTCAGAATTTTTTCTTCTTGCAAAATTGAAACTCTATACTCCTTAAACAAAACCTTCCCATTCCTTTCTTCCCCCAGACCCTGGCAACCACCATTTTACTTTCTGTTTCTATTAACTTGACTACTCTAGAAACTTTATATAAGTAGAATTATACAGTATTTGTCTTTTTGTGACAAGCTGATTTCACTTAGCATAAAATCTTCAATTTCATTCATATCGTAGCATGTATCAGAATTTTCTTTCTTGTTAAGGCTTAACACTATTCTACTGTAAAATCAAACCATATTTTTGTTTATCTATTCATCTGTCAACAAACATTTGGGTAACTTCCACATTAAGGTTATTGTGAATAATGCTGTTATGAACATAGGTCTACAGATATCTCTTTGAGACCCAGGAGTGAAATAGCTCTATCATATATGGTAATTCTTTGCTCAAATTTTTTGAAGAAAAGAGAAAGAATTCTAGAGTTTGGTAGATTCTTTGCTTTGTAATACTTTTATCTGCTCTTTCTCCACCTTGTTTTACCCTCTTCTCCACATGTAATACCTGAGCTAAGCAGAGAATGGAAAGACTAGAAAGATAAACATGTCAACTATCAGCTGAATTCATATTCATAACTGAGTTTCACTGTATTATGAAATTTGGTGTAGTTTTAAATATATAAGGAATATAGTAATAGCTCCTCTTCATTAAGACAGGCAACCAGATCTCTTTAAGAGTCTATGGATTTTCATATATTTGTATATGGTCTATCACCAAACTTTTCTGTAATAATGGCATAAATTAGAAACCTATGCTATCTACAGAATCATAAACATCACAATAAATTGGTACTTTGTGTAAAAAAATATGACTATAAAATGAAGATGACACGATACAGAGAACATAGTTGTTGTTGTTTTTACTTTGGATATGGACAATATAATGGAAATTCAGTTTTTGACCTTAGAGAATCCATAAAATCTTTTACCATTTCAATTTCCTTAAGGAAAAGTTTCTATTTGCCTTTGGAACTAGTCTATTGAGATTGTTAATTATGTTCCCTGCCTTACACTCACCTAGGTAAGACCAATCAGACTTATACTCCCAAACTGAGAAAAAAAGGAAAAAATAATAGTGGAAATCCATTCTCCCATCAATCTTCTGCAAAATATTACAACTTGAGTTTTTCCTGATTCTTTTTTTAATTTATTTATTAAATTTAATGCAGTGACATTGATAAATCAGGGTACATATGTTGAAAGAAAACATCTCTAGATTATTTTGACATTTGATTGTGCTGTGTACCCCTCCCCGAAAGTTAAATTGTCTTCTGTCACCTTCTATTTGGTTTTCTTGTGCCCCTCCCCTCCCCCAACCCCTCTCTCCTTCTTTGCCCCATCCCTCCTCCCCACACCCCTCACCCCTGTTGCCATCACATTCTTGGTTATGTCTCTGAGTCTCATTTTTATGTCCCTTCTATGTATGGATTCATATAGTTCTTAGTTTTTTTCTGATTTACTTATTTCACTCAGTATAATGTTATCAAGGTCCATCCATGTTATTGTAAATGATCCGATATCATTTCTTATGGCTGAGTAGTATTCCATAGTATATATGTACCAAAGCTTTTTAATCCACTCATCCTCTGACGGACACTTGGGCTGTTTCCAGATCTTTTCTATTGTGAACAATGCTGCCACAAACATGGGGGTGCATTTCTCCTTTTGGAGCCGTTCTATGGTGTCCTTGGGGTATATTCCTAAAAGTGAGATAGCTGGGTCAAAAGGCAGTTTGATTTTCAGTTTTTTGAGAAATCTCCATACTGTTTTCCACAGTGGCTGCACCAGTCTGCATTCCCATCAGCAGTGCAGGAGGGTTCCCTTTTCTCCACATCCTCGCCAGCACTTATTCTGTGTTGTTTTGTTGATGAGAGCCATTCTGGCTGGTATGAGGTGATATCTCATTGTGGTTTTAATTTGCATTTCTCTAATGATTAGTGATGTTGAGCATTTTTTCATATGCCTATTGGCCATCTGTATGTCCTCTTTGGAGAAGTGTCTATTCATCTCTTTTGCCCATTTTTTGATTGGATTGTTTGCCTTCCTGGTGTTGAGATTTACAAGTTCTTTATAAATTTTGGTTATTAACCCCTTATCAGACGTATTGTCAAATATGTTCTCCTGTTGTGTAGTTTGTCTTTTTATTCTGTTCTTGTTGTCTTTAGCTGTGCAAAAGCTTTTTAGTTTGATATAGTCCCATTTGTTTATCTTGTCTTTTATTTCACTTCCCTGTGGAGATAAATCAGCAAATATATTGCTCTGAGAGATGTCGGATAGCTTACTGCCTATGTTTTCTTCTAAGATGCTTATGGTTTCATGGCCTACATTTAAGTCTTTTATCCATTTTGAGTTTATTTTTCTGAGTGGTGTAAGCTGGTGATCTAGTTTCATTTTTTTGCAGGTAGCTGTCCAATTTTCCCAACACCATTTGTTAAAGAGGCTGTCTTTACTCCATTGTATTTCCTTACCTCCTTTGTCAAATATCAGTTGTCCATAGAACTGTGGGTTTATTTCTGGGTTCTCTGTTCTGTTCCATTGATCTATATGCCTGTTCTTATGCCAGTAATAGGCTGTTTTGAGTACAATGGCCTTGTAGTATAACTTGATATCAGGAAGTATGTTATCTCCCACTTTATCCTTCTATTTTAAGATTGCTGAGATTATTCATGTTCTCTTTTGGTTCCATATAAATTTTTGGAATATGTGGTCTCTATCTTTGAAGTATGTCATTGGTATTTTAATTGGTATTGCATTGAATTTATAGATTGCTTTGGGTAAAATAGACATTTTAATGATATTTATTCTTCCTAACCATGAGCACGGTATATGCTTCCACTTGTTTGTATCTTCCTTGATTTCTTTTATCAATGCTTTGTAATTTTTCGAGGACAAGTCTTTAGTCTCCTTGGTTAAGTTTACTCCTAGGTACTTTAATTTTTTTGGTTGTAATTGTGAAGGGGATTGTTTCCTTAATTTCTCTTTCTGACTGTTCATTGTTGGTGTATAAAAATGCCTCTGATTTCTGAGTATTGATTTTATATCCTGCCACTTTGCTGAATTCATTTATCAGGTCCAGTAGTTTTTTGACTGAGACTTTAGGGTTTTCTATATACAATATCATATCATCTGCAAATAATGATAGCTTTACTTCTTCTTTTCCAACTTGAATGCCTTTTATTTCTTCTTCTTGTCTGATGGCTGTGGCTAAGACTTCCAGGACTATGTTAAATAAGAGTGGTGAAAGGGGTACCCCTGCCTTGTTCCTGATCTTAAGGGTATTGCTTTTAATTTTTGCCCATTGAGTATGATGTTGGCTGTGGGTTTCTCATAGATGGCGTTTATCATGTTGAGGTATGTTCCCTGTATTCCCACTTTGCTGAGAGTTTTGATCATGAATGGGTGCTGGATTTTATCAAATGCTTTTTCTGCATCTATTGGAATTATCATATGGTTTTTCTCCTTTTTGTTTATGTGATGAATCACATTGATTGATTTATGAATATTGTACCATCCTTGCCTCCTGAGAACAAATCCCACTTGATCATGGTGTATGATTTTTTCCATATATTGTTGGATCTGGTTTGCTAATATTTTGTTGAGATTTTAGCATCTATATTCATCAGAGACATTGGCCTATAATTTTCTTTCTTTGTGTTCTTTTTGTTGTCTTTGCCAGGTTTTGGAATCAGAATTATGCTCACCTCATAAAAGGAGCTTAAAAGTCTTCCCTCCTCTTGAATTTTTTGAAACTGTTTGAGAAGGATAGGAGTTAGTTCTTTGAATATTTGGTAGAATTCCATTGTTAAGCCATCGGGCCCTAGACTTTTCTTTTTTGGGAGTGTTTTGATAACTGTTTCGATCTCATTTGTTGTAATCGGTCTGTTTAGGTTTTCTGATTCTTCCAGATTGATTTTTGGAAGATTGTATGTTTCAAGGAATTTGTCCATTTCATCTAGGTTGTCTAGTTTTTTGGCATACAGCTCTTCATAGTATTTTCTTACAATATTTTGTATTTCTGTTGTGTTGGTTGTTGTTTCTCCTCTCTCATTTCTAATTTTATTTATTTGAGTCCTCTGTCTCTTTTTCTTGGTGAGACTAGTTAAAGGTTCATCAATCTTGTTTACCTTTTCAAAGAACCGGCTCCTAGTTTCATTGATCCTCTGTATTGTTTCTTTAGCCTCCATGTCATTTATTTCTGGTCTGACCTTTATTATTTTCTTCCTTCTACTACATTTGGGCTTTACTTGCTGTTCTTTTTCTAATTCTTTTAGATGCAGGGTTAAGTTGTTTATTTGAGCTTTTTCTAGCTTCTGAAACTGTGCCTGTAGAGCTATGAACTTCCCTCTCAGTACTGCTTTTGCTGTGTCTGATAAATTTTGAGGTGTTGTATGCTCATTGTCATTCGTTTCTAAAATTTTTTTTATTTCTTCTTTGATCTCATTCTTAATCCATTCATTATTTAACAACCTGCTATTTAGTTTTCATGTGTTTGAGAATTTTTGAGCTTTTCTGTTGTGGTTCATTTCTAGTTTCATGCCATTGTGATCGGAGAAAGTGCTTGATATGATTTCAGTCTTCTTAAATTTGTTGAGAACACTTTTGTGCCCTAACATGTGGTCTATCTTAGAGAATGTACCATGAGCACTTGAAAAGAATGTATATTCTGCTGCTTTAGGGTGGAAGGTTCTGAAGATATCTGTTAAATCGAGTTGATCTAGTGTTTCCAATAAGTCTGCTGTTTCTTTATTAATTTTCTTTCTTGAGGATCTATCTAGTGATGTTAGTGGGGTATTGAAATCCTCTACTATTATAGTATTGCTATTGATCTTGCCCTTTAAATCCATCAAAGTCTGCTTTATATATTTAGGTGCTCCTATATTAGGTGCATAGATATTTATAATAGTTATATCTTCCTGTTGGATTACTCCCTTTATCATTATGTAGTGGCCTTCTTTATCTCTTACTATATCCTTTGTTTTAAAGTCCAATTTGTCTGATATAAGTATTGCTACCCCAGCTTTTTTTATTTCCATTTGCATGAAATGTTTTTTTCCATCCTTTTACCTTCAATCTATGTGTATCTTTTGTTCTAAGGTGTGTCTCTTGTAGACAGCATATGTATGGGTCCTGTTTTCTTATCCACGCAGCTACCCTATGTCTTTTGATTGGATTATTTAATCCATTTACGTTTAAGGTTATTATTGCTATGAAGTTGTTTATTGCCATTTTCTTCTTTAAAGGTGTATTCCTTTTTTGCTAAATTTTTTCACACTTCTATCTGTTTACAACAGGCCTCTTAACATTTCCTGCAGCATTGGTTTGGGTGTAATGAATTCCTTGAGTTGTTTTTTGTCTGGGAAGCTTTTTATTTCTCCTTCGATTTTAAACGATAGCCTTGCTGGATAAAGTAGTCTTGGTTGTAGGTTCTTGTTCTGCATTACTTTGAATATTTCTTGCCATTCCCTTCTGGCCTTATGTGTTTCTGTTGAGAAGTCGAATGTCATCCTTATGGGGGCTTCTTTGTAGGTGATAACTTTTTTTTCTCTTGCAGCTTTTAATATTTTCTCTTTATCGCTTAGCTTTGGTATTTTAATTATGATGTGTCTTGGTGTAGGTTCTTTGGGTTTCTCTTTAATGGAGTCCTCTGTGCTTCTTGGACTTGTGAGAGTTTCTCTTGCATTAATTTAGGGAAGTTTTCAGCTATGATATGATTGAACAAAGTCTCTATCCCTTGTTCCTTTTCTTCTTCTTCAGGAACCCCTGTTGATGCGGATGTTATTTCTCTTCATGTTGTCACAGAGCTCTCTAAGGGTTTCCTCTGACTTTTTGAATCTCTTTTCTCTTTTTTTCTCTGCTTTCATGCCTTCATTCCAGTTGTCCTCCAACTCACTGATTCGATCCTCAGCTCTATCTATTCTGTTTTTAATTCCTTCCATTGTGGTCTTTATTTCTGATATTGTATTTGTCATCTCTGACTGATTCTTTTTTATACTTGCTATTTCTTTATTTAGGTGTTCATAATGACCACCCATTGTTGTTCTAAGATCCCTAAGCATCCTTACAATCATTATTTTGAACTTCGCATCTGGAAGTTTGATTATTTCCATATCACTCAGTTCATGTTTTGAAAGTGTCTCTTGTGGTTTCATTTGGATTGCACTTTTTTGTCTTCTCATTGTCTGTTTTTGGGTTTTTTTATTTGTAGAGTTGGTTGAGTCTAGGCTTGGTGTTGTCTGCCTCCAGTTTTCAGTTATTTTTAGGTCTTCTTGGTTTGGTGTCAGCTGTTATCTGTAATCCACTTTCGGATTTTGTCAGCTTTGAAGTCTTGATTTGTTTGTTTTCTTAACAGGTGATAGTCTTTTTACTGATCTCAAAAGGGGGCTTCCTTGAAACTGTATCCAGGAATGTGGTGGGTGTAACCTGAGACTCAGAAGGCCTCTAGTGAATTAATCTCTCTGGGGGCAGGGTGTTTTCTCAGCTTCAGTAGGGGGAGGTGTATCTCAGATCTCCATGGAGACCTGAGTTACTGCCCCTCCTCCCCACTTCTTGTTTTCAGCTGTGTCTTGTTATAGATTGTGTCTTGATTGGAGCTGGATAGATGTCCAGAGATCTCTGATCCGGAAGCAATTCAGCTCTGTTTTTTGAAAGGTTCAGTCCCTCCCCCAGCTATGGCCACCTCCAGCACGGATGAGTCAGCTTTTTTAGTTCATCTCCTGCATTCCTAGCCCCTCACAGTCTGTCCTTTCCCTGTCCTTTCCACTTGGGAGATAAGCTGGTCTTTTCAACACACCTTGCTCTCTGGTCACCAGGCAAGTAGCTGTAAGCAGTAGTTTCTGCCCTTTTCTCTTGTGTGAGGTCCCCTCTGGGCTCTCAGCCTCATCCCCCCCCCCCTTTCCTGTAAGCAGGGGAGATTCAGGCACTCCCTACCAGGTTTTTTGTGGCTTCTTCTTTGCTCCTTGGTTTTTGAGAGCTGTTCTGGTAGTTCAGAGTTGGTTTTTCATGCTGATTTTTCCTAAATTGATTTGTATTCCAGTTTAGTGGTGAGAGCTGAGCGTCTGTGCATCTGCCTACTCCGCTGCCATCTTTTCGATCTCAAGTTTTTCCTGATTCTTATGATGACTAATTCCCCAAACTCTTTTTCAGTTGAGAAGGGGAGAATGACTCTTTATATCTTTCCCCAGATATGTATATGAGAATATAATTGTATAAGCAATTCTATTCCAGATGTCACTCTAAGTATATAGAGATTACTGGGACACAGAGCTATTTCCATTTAACTCTGTCTAAGTATATTGCAATATTTCTATCACAGTGGTCATGGAATCCAATTTTTTTAAGTTTATTTTTATTCAGTAAGAGGAGGGGAGGCAAAGAGACAGACTCCCACATGTACCCTGACTGGGATCCACCCCGCAAGCCCACTAGGAGGCTATGCTCTGCCCATCTTGGGCATTGCTCCATTGCTCAGCAAAAGATCTCTTCCTAGCACCTGTGGCAGAGGCCATGGAGACATCTTCAGTGCCCAGGGTCAACTAGCTCCAATCAAGCTATGACTCAGGAGAGGAAAAGAGTGAGAGAAATAGAGAGATAAAGGAGGGATATAGAAAAGCAAAAGGAGAAGATGATCGCTTCTCCTGTGTACCTTGACCAAGAATCAAACCCGAAACTTCCACATGCCAGGTCAACGCTGTACCTCTGAGTCAACTGGCCAAGGCCCGTGGAATCTTCTTAATGAGAAGTTTCAATGTTTCTATTTGGTTTGTTGATTTTCATGTTATATTCACTATCACAAAATTTTGACTTATAGTTTTTCATGAAGAACAAATCTATAATATCTACAGTGGGGAAATTATTTATATTAAATTTTGACTATATAAGATTTTGTTGAGCTATATATCATACTGATGTTTGTTTTATTATAATATATTATGTAATAATATATAACACTATCACTTTATATATCTATATTTAATAAAAAAGGATTATATATAATAGGTTTCTTCATTTCCTCTTCTAGAATAATATAGCTTATATTCTTCAAGTATACAGGACTATATATATAAATATATATATATGGATATACACATATGTGTGTGTGTATGTAAAGACTATATATATATATATATATATATATATGAAACTATATAGGATAAAAATAGTTCTGGTTCCTTAGGCCAATAGATTCATATATTGATCCATGTTTTTACTTATTAAACCAACAATTATTGAGTACCTACCATATCCCAGCATCATGTTATTTACTAGGGATAAAAAAATAAATAAGAAATTGCCTTGACTTGACTCAATCATGCAAATGGTTTTTTAAATTAAATTTCTTGAACTTTTGTGTTATTTATGGACAAACCTAGGATGCAAATTGAGGATGTATAATATTTTAAATGTTTACATTATTATCTGAAATAATTACCATATATCTGAGAATGATAGCTACTTGTTTCTTTCTTGCTACATTATAATTAACTGATAAATAGGGCTGAAATAAGAAATGTGTCTTTTGCAAATTCTGCAGGAAAGCCAAGATAGGCATCTAGCAGTATAAGAGTATTGACAGGATTTCAAAATAATGTATTTTGAAAACTGATTCATAATGGTGATAATTAACCAACATTCTAAATTTGGTACATTGTTAATAAATGATATTGAGCACTTAAGTAAAAATTAATGTAATGAATAGATAAATGTAAAAAGAGATAATTGTTTTTTTCAAATAGAGATGAATACCTAAATCAATAATTGATTGCTTGATGTATACAATGAGAAATATAAAGTATAAACTTACCTTGTTGACATGTCATCCCTAAGTATCATATAAGAAAATAACATTAGGATTGTTGATTAGTAAGAAGATGAAATGGTTTAAGACCCAGAATCATTTAGAGAATAGAAACATGTACAGATTTTGACTTAGGCAAAGAAATAAGCATGAGTCTATGAATCAATATGAACAATAATTAGGTAGAAAATGACGGAACATCTACAGTGTTGAGAGCTAAAACAGGGTATAAAATCTACTGCTTTAATTCTTTTATTTATTGTTCAGTAACACATGTATATTATTCAGTAAGCACATATTTCCTATCTGTTATGTGTCAGGAACTCTGGGGGGAGTGGTGGATAAAAGGTTGCAAAGGGGTTTCTTCCATTGACATGCATTCTACAAATATTGACTACATTCTACACAAATTTATTGTGTATTTACTATTGGGTAATAAACTTTCACAAGAAATATAGAAAGGAAAGTAGACAAAACCCCTGCCTTGTAGGTTCTACATACTAATGGTGGCAAGTTGGAGAAGGATAGTCTTTTAGAATAAAAGATTGGGACGAAAACAAATTCAAAAAGAAGAGAATGAGCAGAAGAAACAGAAGTAGCTATATATTTGAATTATCATAAATGTTAAGTTTAAGTTCAATTAAGCTTCCTTTAAGAATCATAAAATAATATTGAGGACTACTTAAGTACTAATTTAATTTTCCAGAGGTAACACAAAGTCATGAAAAATCTAAAACCCATCCTGATACAATTGAATTAAACATTCAGAAAAAGAAAGATGTTTGTGAGTTGAGTAACACCTAGAAACTTGCTTAGACTCTACAGCCATATTATGAAAACTATAAGTTATTGAATGATGGATGTCTGTAAAAACATCTAGGTTCCCTCAGTCCATCCATCAACCAAAAGAAGCAGGACCAGGGGATTTAGGAATTTAACCCCTCATTATGTGTCCTTAATCCCAACTGATGTCTGTGTATAATTCTGACCTTTCCCTACACCAGAAAAAAAGGAAAATATAAAGAAAAATTCTTGAAAAACTTCCCCAAAAATGCCAGATGAGTTTAGTGTGGAAGTGGTCTTATTTTTATTTCATTGAGTCACTTTAAATTTAATTCAAGAATAGTTCTCTATTATATATTCTCTACAACTACACACACTCTGCATTTAAAAAAAAAAAAGCTTCCTCTTTTCCAGGAAAATAGAGATTCTGGTGTTGGCTTTTATCTTTATTACTTTTTTTTTTAAATTTGATCCATTGATGTTCAGAACTGAGATTTATTAAAAACCATAAAGGAAGATCAGTTTGAATGTTCCAACATCTAAATCTCTAGACACCTACATGTTACTTTATATATTTTACATTAACCATGGTGTTTCTGAATTATTGTTGTAATAGTTCAGTAATGGGATAGAAACTATCAAGGTCAGAATAGCCTCATAAGGGAGATGTGCAAAGAGAAAGTGTTAGATCTGAAAAGTGCAATTATAACTGTTCTAAGGAATTTTTTATTGAAGTAATGGAGCAAATGATATCACATAGAAGTGTGAGATCCCAGAAAATGCCATGTGGTAAATGTACTTGGAGATAAAAAGTAGGTTTTTGTTTCTGTCCCCTTTATATTTTAGCACATGAAACAACTTGGCACATTTCAGTCCAAGTAAAGTTTATATCGAATATCCATAAAGCTTAATGAAAGTGGATTTTCTACAGAATAAATGATTTAAGTGACTTTAAATTGGATTTTTAGTCCACATAACACAGCCACATTATGTGCAGTATGCTTGGTGGTCTGCAGGAGGAACACTGGGCTACGTACACAATGTTGGTGGGCTCAGCCTCCTCCAGTGCGTGCCTCAAACTTTCTTATTTTGGTCTGGAAAGTAGTGGTGAGTAACTGGGTACAACCAATTGAAGCGTAGCTTGGTGCTTATTGTTTTGTTTTTCAATAGGAAACAAAATGTCTTATCTGAGTCCTTTCCCATATCCAGTCGTTCAATCAGCAGTCAAATTCCAGGTCACAGGATAAGATTTTCTTTCTCATCACAACATTTTGTTATAAAAATATCATGCACATAACCAAACAAAAGAGCAAGCAAAACTCTTAGCAATGGACATTCAGTTGTAACCCCACAAACCACCTACATTTGTATGGAGTTCACAGTTGACTAGAAGTCTCTGTTATTCAAGTTCTCTTTTACTCCTCCTACTACCCTGGTGAAGTAGAGTTTAGTATTATCCTTATTTTGCATTTGAAAACGCTGAGGTGCAAAAATATCAGGTAGCTGATAGTTATCGAGTGAATAAGTGTTAGATCCAGGACTTAAATCAAGACTTCCTCGTATTAGACTTCGTAATCATTTTTCTGTATTTACACTTCTTACAAAGTTCTTTCCCACTCAATACAGTACGAGGCTCCCAAAAAGACTCCAAGGAGTCTTGTTTTGCAGTCTGCAAAACCTATGCAATCTTAGAGAAGACTGAACCATTCACCTTATTTATTTTCTTTTTCAAAGTAACTAGAATAAAGGTTAAATTTGATTTTATTTTTTAAATTAAAAGTTAAATATTTTTTACAAAATATTTTATATAGATTTTTATGTTTTATGTTTGTATAGTGGCTAGATTAATAATGCCAAAGGAAAGAACTTTCAAAACATATGTGTATTTTTCACTCTTTTAACTAGACATGAAATAAAACCTATTGAACTAACTTTTTTATTAAATCTTTAATGAAATCATTTTGAAATTTAAAACTAAGGTCACATTAATATTGCTTAATTGTAAGTCCCTTGAGAAAATTTATTAAGTTAACCCATATACCTTGATCCATCAAAATGCTGTTTCAAAGAAATCATTGGGCCACAAAATGATTGTTCAGTTTTTTTTTTATCATTTAACTAACAATAATTTTTGCAATGTTTTTGTATGTACTTAAATGTGTCCATCAGTCATTAATGCCATCTAAAAATAAAATATCCATGAGATTTTTTTATTTGGCAGTAATATAAACATAAAATATGAATGTTCTGGCCCTGGCCGGTTGGCTCAGTGGTAGAGCGTCAGCCTGGCGTGCAGAAGTCCCGGGTTCAATTCCCGGCCAGGGCACACAGGAGAAGCGCCCATCTGCTTCTCCACCCCTCCCCCTCTCCTTCCTCTCTGTCTCTCTCTCTCTTCCCCTCCCGCAGCCGAGGCTCCATTGAAGCAAAGATGGCCCAGGCACTGGGGATGGCTCCTTGGCCTCTGCCCCAGGCGCTAGAGTGGCTCTGGTCGCAGCAGAGCGACACCCTGGGGGGGGGGGGCAGAGCATCGCCCCCTGGTGGGCAGAGCATCACCCCCTGGTGAGCGTGCCGGGTGGATCCCGGTCGGGCTCATGCGGGAGTCTGTCTGACTGTCTCTCCCCGTTTCCAGCTTCAGAAAAATACAAAAAAAAAATGAATGTTCTCAGGTTTTCTGAGAGGCAAAGCCTTAACTGGCAAACATTAATATTTTGCCACAATAGGATATTTAATTCTTAAACAAATGCAAAGCTAATTACTGTGTTTAAATAGTATTTAGAGACTCTATTTTGGCATAGCATTTCAAATATCTTGACTGGAAGATTGTTCTATATAATCAACAGTTTCTACAAACAAACCCATATTCAATTTAGAGTAATTGTTAACTAATTCCAAGAAGAATTTCAAGCGATAACCATTATTAATTTGAACAATAATTAAACATATTAAGTAAGATTAGCACAAGTCCAAACAAAAAGCTAGTATTAGCACAGGACCAAAATCAGTCAAGATTTCCAAACTCAAAATTGTGGGTTTTTTAAATTTCTCTTTTTGTTTCTCGGGGGGTTTTTTAGAGGGAGGGGGATTGTTGACAACCAAGATTTTCCCTATGGTAGAATGCACCAGAGACATCTATATTCCTCACATACATTTATTATGCACATACATGTATAACCATCGCTTATTAAGTCAATTACATAAGCAAGTCCTTGTGAGAAAAAGAAGCTAAGAGAGCAAGGTAAGAATTTAACTTAATTTAATTTAATCAAACCTACCAAAAAACAAACAAACAAAAAACACACTTGGTAATAATTGAGCAGAACATTTAAATCATTTTTATTTACATAGTATATAAGGAAAAGTGTGTTTTACTATATTGACTTGACTTCAGATACCAGTTCTGCCATACTTAGTTGTTTCATTAGAAGCAATCCATTTAAACTTTTAAGCAATATTTATTTTTTCTTAAAATAAAATATATAAAAATTTACTTCACATATTTTATAGATTTCTTAGAATGATCAGCTATGATAGTGTCTCTAAAGCATCTCATAGTTCCTAGCATATAATGTATGCACAAGTAGTAGCTGTGACTTTGCATATACTTCTTACATGGATGTAGCTGAGTCACTTGTTTACGGTTTTCAAATTTATTAAGGAATTAGATGATTATTGTATTCCTTTGACAAATTATTTAAATCATTCACTCATTTATTAAACATTTACTGAACATATTATGTATCAGCACCAGGATATGTAAATTAAGCACAATCTTTGCCTTAAGAAATTCACCATAGTGTATAAAAAGCATAGAGTATTTAAATTTTTTTTTTATTTTTTTATTTTTTTTATTTTTTTTTTATTTATTCATTATAGAGAGGAGAGGGAGAGACAAAGAGAGGGACAGAGAGAGAGAGAGGAGAGACAGAAGGGGGGAGGAGCTGGAAGCATCAACTCCCATATGTGCCTTGACCAGGCAAGCCCAGGGTTTCGAACCGGTGACCTCAGCATTTCCAGGTTGATGCTTTATCCACTGCGCCACCACAGGTCAGGCAAAAGCATAGAGTATTAAAAGAATGGCATTAAATACTTTTATGACATTATGTTAGCTAATGAAAGCTGTTTTCAAAGTCAGGATTTGAACCTCTGTTATAATCCAAACCTTTAAGCCCAAATTCCCAATTGATGCATAATTCTGTTTATGAAAAAAGAAAGCACACTTTATTACAGGAAGAAAAGAGCAATAATTGATTTGCTTAATGAAAACAATGCACTTTAGGATAAAAATTTTACAAGAGAAAAGTGGATTTTCTTTTCTTTCTTTTTTTTTTTCTTTAAACAACAGGTAATTATTCTCTCACATTCTGAGAGCTAGAAGTCTGAAAGCAAGATGTCAGCATGGATATCCTTCCACTAAAAGCTCTTCAGAAGAATGTTAACTTGCTTCTTCTTGCTGCTAGTGGCATTGATCATTCTTGAATTTTGGTACCTTAACTCCAATCTGCCTCCATTTCTACACGGTCTTCTTCTCTGACTCTTTGTCCTCTCCTCTTTTCATTTGATAACTAGTCACAAAATTTACAGTCCATTTTAAATTTGATATATCATTTCATGATCTTTACTAACACACCTGGAAAGACATAATTTCCAAATAAATTTACTTCCAAAGGATCGAAGTAGATGTGAATTTGGGGAAGACACTATTCTACCTGCAAAATTTATAACCTGTAATTTATTGGTGATAGCAAAAAGTCCTTATTTAAAATACATTTATTTATTAAGTTAACAAATTTGTTAAATTACTGGGGCATATGTGATATAAGATTTGTTGTCAAGTAAAAGATGGCCTTGATATATATTCCGCATCTATATTAATATAGGTGATAGATATGGGTGGAGTCCCAAATTCATGGATTATTTTATAGTTTTATAATCTAGTAAAGAATCCAAGCATGTAATGATTAACTACAAAAAATTTATCAAGTTATATATATGATATGGGGAATAAGGCAGAAAAACAAGCACTATAAACACTTATATCAGGTTCAATTTATCAGGTGGACCTCAGTCAATCTTGGGAACTGTATTTCTTAAGTAATGTCTTAATTGAAATTAAAAAATGACTAAGGATTAACTAATTAAGAGCATTTATCTATGCCTGCATTATATTTTCTGAACAATCTGTAGTATAAAATCAACAATTACAATTTTCTGAGAATCATTTTAATTATTTTTCTTTCTTTTATTCCCTTATATATTATAACCTAGTATCCCCAAAAGAAAAACATATGTATTGCCCTGTGATTAGACAATGTAACCCCAATTTGCATTCTTCTGGCATTCAGATAGAAAAATCAGAAAAACTTCAAGGAAAGATGTAGCCCTAATTTGACCTATTAATTCTGGATCTCTAAACTCTTTTCTAAAATCTTGTTTTTTTATTTGTTTGTTTGATTTCTTTTTCATTTTATTTAGACAATTAACTTTAACAGGGTGAGAATACATAGGTTTCAGATCAACATTTCTATGCCATTTGAACTGTTGATTATGTTGCATTCACATCATCCAAAGTCAAATCATTTTCTGTTACTTTATATTTGTTCCTTCTTACACCCCTCCCTCCATACCCATGCTCATTCACTCAAATCCCCTTCTACTTCCCCCACATTTCCTTCCCCTGGTAACCACTTCACTTTTACCTTTTCTGTAAGTCTCAGTTTTATATCCCACCTATGGGTAAAATTATACAGTTCTTAGTCTTATCTGATTTACTTATTTCACTCAGTATAATGTTCTCAAGGTCCATCCATATTGTCATAAATTTCACTGTCATCGTTTCTTATGGCTGAGTAGTATTTCATTGTATATATGTACCACATCTTCTTTATCTAATCCTCTATTGAGGAACACTTTGGTTGTTTCCATGTCTTGGCCACTGTGAATAATGCTGGGATAAACATGGGGGTGCATGTGTCTTTATGTACCAATGATTTTGAGTTTTGGGGGTATATACCCAATAAAAGGATTACTGAGTCATATGGTAGTTCTATTGTTAACTTTTTGAGGAACCACCATACTTCCTTCCATAATGGTTATATTAATTTGCATTCCCACCAACAGTGGATGAGGGTTCCTTTTTCTTCACAGCCTCTTTAACACTTGTTATTATCTGTCTTGTTGATAATAGCCAATCTAACAAGTGTGAGGTGTATCTCATTGTAGTTTTGATTTGTGTTTCTTGAATAGCTAGTGAAGATGAGCATATTTTCTTTTTTATTTCTTTTTTTTTTTTTACATAGAGAGTCAGAGAGAAGGATAGATAGAGACAGACAGACAGGAACATGGAAAGAGATGAGAAACATCAATCATTGGTTTTTTGTTGCAAAACCTTAGTTGTTTATTGATTGCTTTCTCATATGTGCCTTGACCATGGGCCTTCAGAAGATCGAGTAATCCCTTGCTCAAGCCAGTGACCTTGGGTCCAAGCTGATGAGCTTTGCTCAAACCAGATGAGCCTGCGATCAAGCTGGCAACCTCAGGGTCTCGAACCTAGGTCCTCCGCATCCCAGTCCGACACTCTATCCACTGAACCACCGCCTGGTCAGGCAAGCATATTTTCTAAAAACTTGTTTTATAACAGTATAATTAATGGTATAACTCATCTAGTGTAAGACTAAACCATAGCCCCTGGTAGATTTCAGAGAATTCCCACTTGTAAGAAAAAGCTTATAAATACTCTACTTAACCTAACATAATTTGTTTTTAACTGGTCTGCATAAATGGATCTGCAGAAGATGTGTGTGTGTGTGTGTGTGTATGTGTGTATAAATGTAGATAAAGGCTTCCACCACCTATATTGTATAGTAAGACTCCTAAAGATTACTGCTTCTGCATATTTCCTATTTCCTTGAACACCTTTGATAATTCTGTGAAAATGGGGATATTTTAGAACAGAAGATTCTCTATAAGTTTATTCCCTAAAAAAATAAAAGAAAAAAAAAGAAAGATTGAACTGAAAATCTTCTTGACCAAAACATTTAGGTTTTATTAAACTATATTAAATATAATTCAAATATCTGAGTAAGATTGTCCCATGTTGAAACATGTCTATGTTCTGATATGATTGCTTTCTTTCTATAAATAGCTTGCCCAAAATATCCTAGGAACTTAGAGAAGACAGAATTTAATAATTAAACTTTTATCAAAAACAATCAAGCCCTTATGAGACAAAGAAGCTAAGAAAAACAAGGTGACAATTTAATTTAATTTAACTTAATCTGATTTAATAAAACCTAATCATATTCATTTCTCTGTTGTACCAAATAAGACCTTCCCTTAGCTGGAGATTGTTTGCACCTTTTTGACCTCATCAATTACACAGTCAATTGAAGCCCTGTTTCCAGGATGATTCAATCACAACACTTAATTAAAAGACTCCAGAAAAAAAACTACTTTTTGTTGATTTAGGAGAGTTTTGCATATATCAGTTGGGAAATATTGCATGTAATTCCATTAAATGCATGATGTTACTTTTATCTTTCTACTTTCAATATTGAATATCAATATAAGAAAAAGGATATTTGATTATATCTTTCACAACTTTTTACTAAGCAAATTTTCCACCTTTATTTTAGAGTATACTAAGTCATTGCCTAGAACTTGCCATATGCATCTCTTTCACTAGGGTCTGGAAGCCTAACTTCTCAGTTTTAGATCGCAAAATTCATTTAAGTTCTAATCACAAGAAATAAATCAAGGACTCTGTTCCAAGCACTGAGCTGAGGTTCACAGGTACATGAGTAAATATTTCATTACTCCTAGCTTGTCTGTACCCTAGACAAAATAGTCATAAAGAACATTTCCATAACCATATTAAAATTATTATAAAAACAGCTGCTATTTTTGAATCTTCACTCTGTAACTTGGACTGTATTAACTCGTCTAATCTTAAATGATGTCACTGAAAAAAGATACATGGCAAACTTAAGTAATTTGCCAAATGTCACAAAACTATAAAGTGGGAAAAATACAAACTTTCTTTATGCTTCAGACAAATCACTAATTATTATGTTTATTTATTGGCACATATATTTCTTGATTATTCTGTCTATACTTTGATTCCTAACTCCTTTTACTGTCTAAAGAAACTTGTTAAATCATTTCTTGTTTCTTTTATGTAAAACCACTCTTTTAACTGCATCCTTCAGATTAACATTTAAATATGCTATACTCCTACCTAACAACAAACAGCACTAAATATAAGAATACATTAATGTCCTATTCCAGATTTTTTTTCAATACAATCTCTTTCTAGGAAATTTTACCTTCTTCTAGAAATTCCATTATGATTGATAGTACAATAACACCAAATTTATATCTTCATTCTTTAACTCTGAGTAGCAGCATATTGTCACTTGTCCCCGATGTCTCCCACTTCAGTGAATGGAATTTTTATCCATCTATTTTTCAAACCAGAATCCTAGAAGTCACTCTACCTTCCAAACCTATCTTTCACTCTATCACAATATCCTATAACTTTTACTTTCTGATTCTCAAATTTCTAATTCTCAAATAACATGACCCTAGAGCAAGCTGTTTTATTTTATTTTTTTTCCCTAATCTGGAAAAAAAATAACCTGAACAGGATTTTTCTTCTTTCACTGTGCCATGCTCCAATTTATTCCTTACTATGTAATCCAGGTGTTCATTGCAAAACATAAATATAAAAAAGGATATTGTTCCCATTAAATCCTTTTCAATAGCTTTAAATGTCTCCTATGATATAAAGATTCTTAGCATAACCATCAAGGTCTGACAAGGTCTGGGCCTCACTACTGTCCTGACCTCCTATCATGCTGTCTTGGTCCATCTCTGTATTGTAGACTGACTTCGTTCTTTTTGATTCCATCTTGCTTCATATCAGAGACTCATATCCATCTTGCTTCATATCAGAGACTTCATACCTGCTACTCTTGCTATGTAGAATTTCCCCATATCATACCTCTATTTTAACCTCAAATAACAAATAGTATTTCACTTCCTCAGGGGAATCATACTTTGAACCTTCATAGTAAGTTATATCCCATTTATATCCTTTATAAAAACTGTGTATATTTCTGATGAGTTCTGATACATTCATATTTATGGTTGTTATTAACATGTGTCTTTCTAACTAGAAATAAACTCCATGGAGTCAGCAAACATGTCTTTAAAATGTTCATATCTTTATTATTTAAAATATAAAAAAAGAGTTTGTAAGCTCAATATTCACTGTATCCAAATAAAAAATAAGTTAAAGTTTTTATATTTTAGTACTTTGATGGATTTTCCATCATAAATCTTATGTCTCTTAGATGTCATTTCAGTTTAAAATATTTTTCAGCATGAATTTCTAAATCTTTAGCTAAATTTTTTAAGTGAGGGTCTCAGAAAGAACAACTGCTCCAACATATAAATTATAACTTAGAAAAACTCAGTAGAATTTTTCAAGGCGGTTGATCTACTATGCCTCTACATTTTTTTGTCTTCTAAGAAAACCAATTTATCTAAAACTTGCTCACACTAAGAGTTAATAGACATAATGCATGTCACAGTCTTTCTCATAAAATGAGAAATCACAATGAAGAAAATGAAAAAGAGTGATTGACAGAAATGTAAATGCAAGAGGGCAGAGAATAAACTGAAAGTACATGTCTAGATAACTATATGACATTAAAAGCTATTAAAGGTGACAATAGCTTCATCATTGTGTACACTGTCTTTTATGCAAAATATACTCAACTAGACCTGCAGTGACCTCTCCTCAAGTAACACAGCTTGAGGTTTTTGAATACCTCTTGGATTGGCTTTATATTTTATTTATTTTTGTGCTGACATTTGCAACCATATCTAATAATATAAAAATTGTAGAATCTTCCTGTATATTTAGGTCATTTCTACGAGAGTCTCACTACTTTAGATAACTGTGGAGTTGCCTGTCTGAATGTATCAATTGGAGACAAGAGTTGATGTAATGGAGGAAGAGTTTCAACACTTTCATAGAAGCAACTTTTGGGATCTCTGTTAAGTGAAAAGAGAATTAGTCCTAATCATTTAAGGAGTGAAATAGAATATTCTACTTTCTGGATCATAAATCATCAAGTCTAAGAGATCCTACAGAGGCAAAAAAAAAACAAACCCAAAAAACCCATACAATTGAAATGGTTTTATCGTGCTTTCTCCCTTTTCCCACCTGTTTTATATCTTTCTTCAGTATTTGGTTATAATTCCTGACCTTTCTGTTTGTAATGTGAAGTTGAGTTACCCATGGAGTTTTGCTAGATAAGAGATTTCCTATCCTCCTGACCTTGCAGTTGTGTTTTCTTTTACTACTGATACTGCGAGATCTTGTCTGTTTTTATGAGATGGTAAATGCAAACTCTTATTCACAGTGAATTCTACAATTCCATGTCAATCTGAGAACTCAACTTCAGAGTTTTATAAAGTTTTGACATACACATAATCTCAGTGCTGAAAATTGACCAAAATGATGGCAGATTTTTAGAACTTTGTACATACTCCCAGAATTAACAGGGGAAGAATCCAACTGATTATAAAAAGGAATCAGACAGTTGCTACTATTTAAAGATGAAAAAATCCAAGCTATTTTATTAGTTTTCTGTTTTCTTATCATGACATTTTTTTAATCATAAATTGAACAACAAGATAAAGTTGGTATAGAAAGATATCTTTCAGAGTCTCAAGAATGAATGATACCCAAGAAATATAGTCAATAATATTGTAAAATCCATATATGGTGCCAGCTGGATACTGGAAATTTCAGGGAGAACACTTTGCAGAGTATATGATCTTCTAACTGCTATGCTGTATACCTTAAAACCAATACAAAATAATATTGAATGTAAACTGTAATTAAAAAAAAACTTTTTAAAATAAAAACAAGAAACTTGTGAATGAAATATCTTTTGAGTCCATATATTACTGATACCATTTTTATCTATTTAATAAAAATAAAACCATGTAAAATGGGAATTATTAAATTTATCTAAGTGAATAAAGTAAAAACAACGGAAACCCTCAGTAGAAGTTCACTACCGGAGGAGCAGCATCTGGAATGGTAAATACAGTTTGAGCCTTAGGGGCCTGATGCTGAGGCAAGTAAGGGAGAGAGTATTTCTAATTGTTTGAGCTAAGCATAAAAGCTGCTGAATATGTAAAGTACGGAAATAAGCTTGTAGCCAAAAGCAAGAACAATTGAACAAGTGAACACCCTAAACTCTGTTGGGAACGTGTCACCCATGCGGTTTGCAGAAGGCTGGGAAAACAAAGGGAAACACAAAGTGGAAACTGCCTGGAGGATCAGCAGAAAAATATCAATGACAAATTTGGTGTGTGTACTAAGGGAGAAAACACCTTTCTGTTGTGTTATTAAAATGGGGTTCGCTTAAATGGTGAGACTCAGGACTTTGTTTAGGTGTGATAAATGGCATACTCTCTGTGAGTATATTTAGTTTCCAAGATTAAACATATCAGTGGTTTTTATGTACAGAGAAAATTATTCAAAAAACAGCTGAGCTTTTGAGTGTTTTTCAGCCTTCTTTCTCTTTTTAGGGCATTTTCCTCTAAAATACTTAATGGAAATAAACAAATATGAAACATTATAAACAAACATATATACATGTGAGTTATGGCATAAAAATCTAACATAGAATAGTTGAGATGCATTGATATTTAGCAGTGTTAATCCATGGCCCCCACAGTGAAGCTAGGTATATGATATCTGTTATGACATAGAGATGGGTACAATGTTCTCAAAAAATAATTCATATTAAGTGAATATAATTAGTTTGATGATATAGTGAAAAAGAAAATGTTAAGCAATCAGCATCATAAATTAGTAAACCCTCTAGGATTTAGTTCCAGAGCCATTGAGAGGAAATATATCATGACTCCTAGTCATCTATAAATCACCAGAGAAAAGATTAAAAACATAGAAAATATTTTACGTTCCTAATAAAGCCTCTTTAAAAAAAACCTCTTAATATCAGGGAGTTCAAGTGAATTTTTATGTATAGTCAACTTTAATCTTACTGTGATCAGACACTATTATACAAACTGGTAAATTCCCACTTTCTTATATACCTAATTATATATTGTAAGTTGAACACAGGATCAGCAGGCACTCCATGAATAATTCCGTTTTATTGAGTCATCTATATCAAAGAGGGTAAATTATGTAATATGTGCAAGTTCATCCACTGGAACTCATTTATACTATTAAACATTCAACTTATATTTTGTTGTAACTAAATGCATGTCAAAAATAAAACATGGTCCTGTACAAAGCAATGCCATTGTAATATAAGCATTTCAACAGAAGTGTCAATGTATTAACATAAGACAGTTAACGGGATGGTTCTTGTTTACAAGATAAAAATCTTTTATCTTTGCTTTGTTCATTTAATTTTTTATTAAACTCATTTAGTCAATAATTTTATATTTATTGGAATACTACTCTGTTCTACACACAATACAAAATGTTTGGGAAAAAATAGGTATTTTTCACAGGGTGTTTAGAATCTGAGGAGAAAAAGTGACATGCAAATAAACAGATGTTTATAATAAATGTACTATGAGAGATAGAAACACAAGGTACTATTGGAACAGTTAGGATGTTTCAAATAAATGATTGTACATGTACAAAATCCTTCAGTCACAAAAGAAGCATATAATTCCAAGGGAATTACTGGTTAAGTGAAAGTAAGAGATGTGGCAGGAGACAAGACCAGCACAGTAAGGCCCAGTTGATGGAGAGCTGCTTATTTCATTCAGGGAAATAGACATTGATCTGCAAGCCCTGAGAGCCAATAAAAGATTTGAAGCAAGGAAATGACACCATGAGATTTGTATTTAAGAAGATAAATTCTGGTAACTATAAGAAGTAGATAAGCATTAGACAAGCTTGAAGAAATGGATAGCAGGAAGAATGTTTCAGGAATTCACAGAAAATGATAAAAATCTAAAATAAGAGAGTAAAATAAGGTGTTGGGAAAGGAAACAGAACTAAGAACTGTAAGAGAGTAAAACTGATAGGGAATTGAAAGAATCAAGAATGATTCTTGCAGAGTTTGGGGCTAGGCCATTTTTTAGATAGTTGTGCTATTCAAAAAGATGGGAACATCAGAGACATTACAAGTGTGGGTAAGGTGAAATTAAGACACAATAACTTCAAGGATAAGTGCGACATTCAAGTATAGATGCTCAATGAATAATTGAATATGTAAACTAGATTCTCAGAGAAGAAGTCTGGACTGAAGATACATATTTATGTCATCAGCATATTGATACTAATTGAAAAATGGAAAAAGATAAGGTCACTCAGAAAGAATACACGAAACAGGGAGTAAGAAGCAGTTCATTGGTGAACCATCAGGGAACTCTAATAATTTGGGGGCTGGAAAAGAAGAATCCACAAAAAAAGATTAAGAAAAAAACATAAGTAAAGGAACAGAAAAAAAATAATTTGTCCATGAAGCCAAGCAGGAAAAAAAGAAAAGAAAAAAAAAAAAAAAGATGGGTGTTTGGTCACCATAGTCAATGTTATAGGAGCTTAAATTAGAAAAATAATGGCCATTTATCTAACAATTTTAAGTAGTTTTTATGAAATTGGGGTAAAAAATATGTAACAATTATGATGGAAGTCACATTTCATGAAATGATAGGAGGTTTAAAACGTATGAGAGTTAGTTATTTTTCAATAAACCTGTATGTGGAAGACAGGGAATGAACGTATAAAAATTAGAGAGCAACATGGGATCTAAGGAATAATTTATAGAGAGATGCATAAAGAAAGGGGTACTTTTGGGAGTAAATTACTTAGGAAACAAATACAATGATATTCAGAACCATGGCTGGAAGTTAACCTTTAAAGCCAAATGAACCATCTCTTCTGCTCATAAAAAGATTAAAAAATTATTTTAAGTATACATTGAAACACATATATGTGGAGCACAAGATGTGAGGCACCCATGTGTTTTTATACCTTATAGTGTAAAAGTTCCTTGTGGCAAAGAAGGTATGATGTTTTGATAATTGATAAATTGGAGGGACTTAGGTAAGATGATTGAGTATAATAACAACTATAGAATTGACAAGAAGGTGAGCATGAACAAGTAAAATGATTGCTTATAGAACTACGTGTCCAGTGAGTATGAAGAAAATAAATGTGTAGAATCACCAATCTGCAATGATTATGTTTTTCTTCAAAACTCTCAGAAAATCCGAATGAGAAGAGGTAGATGGCTTGACTGAGCAAATTAGGAAGATTTTTACAGTACTTAAGCCAAAAATCATATAAACAAGGCAGTAAAACAATCCAAACAGCCAAATTAAACAAGCAAGCTGCAAATAAAATGTGGCTATGATTCACCACTGATGCTGGAATTTACAGGAAATAAACAGAAGCAATGTGAATGGGAGAAAAATAAGGAATTAAATAATGAAAGATATGATAACAATAAAATGCGACATACTGAAAACTAATGAAGTGAGAATCTTGAATGGATGAAGGCTATAGTCAGAAATTAGTATTTTATAGTTTATTATACTAGAGGCAATAAGAACGTAAGTTATGGTACAACCCAGATGTGGCCAGGGAATGGTTATCAAAGTAGGGTGGAAGTTGAGAGAATGAGAATACAGGAAGGCAAACACCAAGGAGAAAAAGGTATCCTGTGGGCTAGCTATATATACTTTGAAGCCATTGAGGCTGTAAGGATTTAAAATAAAATAGATACTATTATCTATTTGCCCAAGGGCCTCAGCAGATGATATTATCAAAGGATAATAGAGGCAAAAATTGTAAGATAGAAGAGTTTTTGCCTGACCAGGCAGTGGCGCAGTGGACAGAACATCAGACTGGGATGCAGAGGGCCCAGGTTCAAAACCCTGAGGTTGCTGGCTTGAGAGCAGGCTTATTTGGTTTGAGCATAGCTCATCAGCTTGAGCCCAAGTCCCTGGCTTGAGCAAGTGGTCACTCAATCTGCTGTAGCCACCCCGTCAAGGAACATATGAGAAAGCTATCAATGAGCAATTAAGTTGCCACCACAAAGAATTGATACTTCTCATCTCTCTCCCTTCCTGTCTGTCTGTCCCTATCTGCCATCTCTCTGTCTCTCTGTCACAAAAAAAAGAGTTTTTGCATAAATTAAAAAAGCAGTACTCAGAAAGTAGCAATGGTAATCAAGAAAGAGCAGATTCCAACTATGACAACATGGTAAATGGAGTGAGAATAAATGAATGATATTCTCTGCAGGAGGAACTGGCAGGCACAGGGGAGAGGTGGATTGTAGCTAAATCCAAATGTTGGGGAAAAAATATTTGCATGAGAATTGAAGCATGTTTAAAAGGTTGCACAGACATGGAAAAGTAATCAGTGCGGAGAAAATGCAGAGTATTAGGGATGATATAAAAAAAAATGAAGTTGACCAAGAAACCTGAATTTTGCATGTAGCTATGAATGGCAAATTATAAAGTATAAAGAGCAACCACAGAGCTGGAAAAAAAGTAGCTAAGTCTTCATAATGAAATTTAGTGGACTAAGCTTACAAGTTTTTTCTTAAGCAGAAGAACATGGGGGAGAAATTGAACATTTTGAACAACACAGTGGCATAATCTGATTTGTGATTTCAAACATTATTCTGACTTTATTGAGAATGGATTGGGAGCAAATTAAGCTGTGGTAGAGGGACCAATTTAGAAGACCATTGTACTAACCCAAAGGAAAGATGGACGGGCAGGTTTTGAGTCATTGAATAAGATGGAGAAAAATGAGTCAATATAAGAAATACTTCAGGAAAATTACTGGACAAGATAGTCATTTTAAACTCACTAGTTCTCGGAGGATATAGGAAAAATACTGATATAAATTTCACTGAAGCTAAGTTTTGTTAAAAGTAGTTATACAGAGTTTATATATGCATTTTCATTATCAACTACCTAAACCATCCTGTGTCACAGAGTCTAGAAACCTTCAAGCTGTAGTATTTTCCAGAACCCTTTGCCAGCACATTACTACTTTATATTGCTAAAATGAAATTAATGCTGTGGCATTCAAAAGTTAGAATAGAAGAATATATATTTTTCTTTCTTCAGAGGAGCGATTTTCGGCCTTTATGATCTCATGGCACACCCAAAAATATAATTTTTGCCAATCTGACAAAATAATATGTATAATTTAGATTCATTCACGCTAAATGGCTATTGCTGTGCTGACTATTGTCATTTTCTTATTTTACAGTATAAAGGAAGAAGGGTTAGTGCCCCTGAAAAATAGTCAGCTATTGCATGTTTTAAAAATTCTTGTGGAATACTAGTTGAAAAGCACTTCTAGAGGATTCAAGAAAATAATTTAATCTTCTACATATAAAAAGTTTTATCAGCCCTGGCTGGTTGGCTCAGTGGTAGAGCGTTGGCCTGGCGTGCAGAAGTCCTGGGTTTGATTCCCGGCCAGGGCACAGAGGAGAAGCGCCCATCTGCTTCTCCACCCCTCCCCCTCTCCTTCCTCTCTGTCTCTCTCTTCCCCTCCTGCAGCCAAGGCTCCATTGGAGCAAAGTTGGCCCCGGGCGCTGAGGATAGCTCCATGGCCTCTGCCTCAGGCGCCAGAATGGCTCTGGTCGCAACAGAGCAACGCCCCAGATGGGCAAAGCATCGCCCCCTGGTGGGCATGCTGGGTGGATCCCGGTCGGGCGCATGTGGGAGTCTGTCTGCCTTCCCGTTTCCAACTTCAGAAAAATTTGAAAAATAAAAATAAATAAATAAAAAAGTTTTATCAGTTTTCTGAAAACTCCTTTGGTTCTTACACTTTGGTGCTTGAGGGGCCTGAGATCATTAATAGTGGTTTCCTCCAATGCTTGCACTTACTGGGTGCGTACAATCCAGCATTGCTTCTTTCTGGCCTGTTCTGGGTGAGCTGTTGAGAAGGAAGCTTCTAATGCCCTCTGAGATACCTGGAGTGATTTCTGTCTTTCTAACCAAATGCTTTACCAATGCAGAATCTTGCAACATTTGAGTTTTTGGGAACCGTGACATGAAAATCAGGAGAGTTTACCACAAAAAATAGGGCTCAGGTAAGAGGTTTGTTTATTATAGCTTCGAAACAGCATCCAAAAGGAGAAAGAAAATACTTCTCTCCAAACAAAGGCAGACAATCTGTTTTAAAGAAGTTGGCCCTGGCCAGTTAGCTCAATGGGTAGAGCATTGGCCGCTTATGAAAACCCAAGTTCGATCCCCAGTTCAGAGCACACAGGAGAAGTTACCATTGGCCTCTCCCCCACTCCCTCTCCTTCCTCTTCCCCTCTTTCAGCCTGAGGCTGATTGGCTCTAGTGTGGAGAGTCAGCCCCTGAGTTGATTCCAGCATCAGCTCCAGACTGGGTTGCCAGATGGATCCCAGGCTGAGCACATGTGGGAGTCCATCTCTGTATTTCCCCTCCTCTTATTTCTCACTTAAAAAAATAAAAGGGAAGAAAAGAAAAAGAAGAGGCAATGAAGATGATATCTAAGTGTGAAGTCCAAGAATTTAGAAGTAGGACTCTGGTGCTTGCCAAGTACAACTACATGTATATGTTTATTCATGGTTTACATGTCTTGTTAGCATGTTCAATCTCCACCCAGAGGTCTGTTTTTCACTATTAAAATGAGGATAAGATCACAGCGATCATTCTGAGGCTGAAATGTACATGTATCAGGGTCAAGAAAGTATTTTTGCAGATAAGGCTACACCTTATGGTTGCTGGCCCTGCACTGTCTGTCTGCTATTTCGGTGCACAGTTTGAGGGAAGACCGAGGGAGATTCCAGTCTTATAAGGAAAGAAGCTCAGCCTGTCTCCAAGGGAAACTAGAGTTGGTTATCTAATCTAGTATTGTTCGAAAACAATAATGACACTCTTGCTAAGGCAAATGAAATACAAGTAGACTTCGGAATGCCTGTAGTTGCTTGGAAGTAAATGTTTCTTCTAAGTATGGCTTTGATAGACCATGATGATTATTGTAATTGAACTTAAGAGAGAGAATAAGGCCTATAAGTATTATAAGAAGGCTACTTCTGGCTTTGTGGTTAGCTTACAAAAATAATTTACTAACACAGGGCTTTAAATTTGGGATTCAAGGCAAGACCAAAAAATCCAACAAGTGTCTATGACTTCTTTTAAAAAATCTCTAATGTCCAGGAACCTCAGGGCTAATGGTAAATATAAGACCAAATTTAACCATTCAGGAGCCAAATTACACGTAGTTGATGTTTACAGTCATTCACAGACTGTAGGGCTGTTATATGAAACTCAAAGCATTGAATGAGAAAAAATGTGACACATAAATTTGGAATTGAACTTTTGCTGAATTCTCATGATTATGAATACAATGACCTCAAAATTGCATTGTGTCTCCCCTGCCAGGAGAGTTGGTCCTTTACATATGTCTTAGACCAGTTTCCTTGTGTTGCAAGACCCTAGGAGACAATTAGCATCTTTCAAAGGGTTACAAAATCTCCAAAAGACCCATGCCCACCAAATTTTAGTGCTTACATGCTCATAACCATAGTCAAATCCCAGTTTATTCTAAAGAAATAAGCTTTCATCTAGATTGCTTTGAAAGAAGAGAATTTATAAACCAAAATAATTGTAATCATTTTATCCATTTATATGACAGAAAATTGGAGAATAAATGTAATAATAAATTTGGAGAGCATATACAAAAAAAGAGAAAGAAACATTAAAAGCAGGGATTTTGATAAACAGGATATGTCTCTGGTCCAGCATATTAAAGTTTATCATACTGATTGGATCCGGGAAGTAAAAGTTGCAAATAACCTAACACACTTAGTCAGAAGCATGCTTGTCCTTATAAAAATTCAGAAATCAGAGACATGCCACTTTCACAAAGTTATTATTCATCTAAAGATTATAAAAGTATCTTTCCAAAATGAAAAACAAATTACCACACTCCTTATAGCAATAAACAAGTGATAAGACCTGTTGGGCCCCTTGGGACTCTGCAAAGAAGTACCATATTTGAGCCTGACACTCCTTACCATTTACCAAGAAGCCCAACACCAGAGGATTTGAGTGAGGATTAGAGTAAGCAAATGCTCTGCGTGTTATAGGGACGTAAACCAAGATACTGAGCCAGTCAGACCTTGCAAAGTGGAAGATTCAAAGATTCTTAAAATACATATCACCAATCAGGATGCGATATGTTGTCATCATTCATTTAAAGCAAAGCATTGCTCTCTTTCACAAATAACTTTTCACTTTGAGAACCAACTTCAGGATTTCTATTATGTTTATACATATAAATTAATTTAAAATTTTATTTTCTCCTCACATTATTTTATATATGAAGTATGTGTATAGTACTTTTATTTAGATTTATATTTTTTTCTTACATAAATTATAGATTATAAAGGTAGTTTGTGATAGTTTGTGACTGAAAAAAAAGTACAGTAATTATTATATAGAGCTGGGTACAATAACTCACAAGAAGTTGTGTTCTTTTTTATTTTAGGAGGTATAGTTATGTGTGTGTATATATATATGTGTGTGTGTGTGTGTGTGTGCGTGTGTGTGTGTGTGTATATATATATATATATATACTGCTAGACCAGGGAAGAAAGAATACAACAAAACATCTATCATCCCGTTAGATGGATACATGCTGTTGCTTTTATTATTTTCTAAGAATTTTAATGTAAATACATAGAAGTATTTCCCAGATACCAGGAATTTAAGGGGAAGAAATAAATCAAATGTTTTTGTTGATATTCATTACTTTCTCCATTATTCTAAACTCTCCCTTGTAACAGACTGTAGAATCCTAAAAAACTACACTTTCCAGATTTTTGTCAGCATAAGTCTAGCTTAGATTTTGATAATAGGCATTTGTATGAACTTGAATAGGTAGAAAGCAGAAGTCATTTTAATCTTCCAGTAGTGGCTGAATGACATAACCAGGCAGTCAATGTAACTTGCAGGTGCACCCTGGCTGTCTTCAAACCATTTCCCTCAGTTTAACAGACAGCTGAGTTCATAGACAGTTGGCCCGTTCTGACATCCCCAAAGCCAGCTGTGGTTATTTCAGACCTTCACTCACCCAGCATTTCCAATAGTTTTTAAGACTCTCTCTTCATTAAATTCCATGTACCAAAATATCTAGATTCTTAACTAAACTCTGACATATCATATAGTAATATGAAAGTAAAAACTGATCTCTAATTAATTTTAACAAAGAAAAAAATAATAAATTTGGCCTAAATGTTGTGATGTTTGGTTCTGACATAATCCTCACTACTGTATCGTGTATTTGCATCTCTGTTGTTCTTCATAATCATTTCTTTAAGGGAAATGTCTCCAAATAACTATTTTTTGTCTTCCTTAGGTATATACTTAATGTGTTAACTCTACATTTTTCTGGGAGTAAATTCAATGCTAGTAAGGCAACTAATCAAACAAGAAAGAAATGTTTTTGAGCAACTGCTGTAAACACTTTAGAATTTTAATGGTCAGGCAGTAATGAAAAGATATGCAGTGATTGTCACAAATTACAATAATTTTTCTCAAACTCAGTTTCCTCATAAGCAACATAAAGGTGTAATACCTCACAGAGAAGGTTCAAGAAATAAATGAAAGAATATATGTGCAAGATGCGTCATTATTAGTAATTTGCAGTACGATTGATAGTTACTGTTTTGTTACTGCTAGAATGTGGATTTATAATATCTTTCTAACATCTTAATCATTATCTAAACAGATGTGCCTTATTATGTGGTGATTGCCTCATGATAAATCTGCCACAATTAAAAGAAAAATGAAAAAGATGTATGTAGCATTCATTCTGGGAAGACTCTTATTAAAAGAATTGTACTAATATCACTGTTGGCAAATAAGAGGTTTCTGAAAATGTAGTCTAAATCGGTTTCCCAGCTGTTTCCGTTTTACCATAGCCACTGCAAGAGGCCAATGACTGCTGCTCTGGTCTCTTATTCTCCCCACCTGGCCCTCATGGCACAGCCAGCTGAATAAACCAGCTGAGTATGGCTGGAGAGAAAAGTAATAATTATACTGAATGTCCTCACAGTATATTCATGACCACTGATCTCAAATGGGCCTTTGATGTCACTGAACTTTTATTTCACATTTCTTTAATCTATTTACTCTCTTCATTGGCATTTCACTCCCTTTCCTTTCTCTTGAAATTTTAACAGCATGGTATTCATTCTAGAAAGCTTAGATTCTATTTAACCTAATTTTTAAAATTAATTGTAAAAAGAATTTCTACCAGCTCTCATCATATCTACACTCCTTCATGCTTGAAATGCCTTCTTTCTGCTGTCCCTTTTTCCTTTTATGAATAAATTATCCATATTCCTAAGGGCAGCCTCCTCAATTTCTATGCTAAATATTATATCTTTTGGGCTTTTTAATGACTGGAGTCCAGTAACTCTTTACAAATCAACTTATCCTGCGTCTTTTTCTTCCTTATTTAGGTAGTACCACAAACTGGGTGGTTTTAATAACATAAATTTATTTATATATTTTTTTAATTTAAGTATGTGGAGGGCCGATAGACTCTCATATGCATCCTGACCAGGATCAACCCAGCAACCCCCATCGAGGCTAATGCTCTGCCCATCTGGGGTCCGTGCTCAAAACAGCTATTTTTAGCTCCTAAGACAGAGGCTCCACAGAGTCATCCTCAGTGCCTACGGTGATGAACCAGTGGAGCCATGGCTGTAAGAAGGGAAGAAAGAGTGAGAGAGAGAATGGTGAGGGGGAAGGGTGGAGAAGTAGATGGTTGCCTCTCCTGTGTGCCCTGAGGGTGAATTGAACCTAGGACATCCTCACGCTGGGTTGACACTCTACCACTAAGCCAACCTGGCACGACTAGGATTTAATTTTCTAAAAGTTTTTCTGGCTAGAAGTTCAAATTCAGGTTATTGGCAGGGTTGGTGTCTTCTAAGGACTGTGTAAGAGACTGTCCCATGCTTAAGTCCTTGCTTCTTGTGGTGTGCTGACAATCTAGCATTCTTTAGCTAGCAGACATATCATCTCACCTCTGTTTTTGTCTTTACATGGTGTACTCCCTGTGTCATGTCTGTATCCAAGTGTCCCTTTTCATAAGGGCATGGGTCATATTAGATTAAGGACCCACCTTGTTCTAGTATGATCTCATTTTATTAATATTGTCTACACTGACCCTATTTCCAAATAAGGTCACATTCTGAGGTAGTAAGAATTAAGACTTCCACTTATAAACTTTGAGGGTGTCATAATTCAACTCAAGAGAAACCATTTCTTAAACATACATTGTTTTATATATTCATGGCATCTAGATTTTATGCTTTATATTATGTTAATATACTAAAGACTCCCTAATTTACACAGGCCAAACTTCTGTTCTGAATTCTAGAATCATAATCCAAATATTCAATATAATTTCAGTGTTTCTACTTTGATATATAGCAGACATCTTAAACACAGCAAACAGTCATATAAAATAAATTTTCATTTAATACCAAACCAGGATAATAACATAGAATATAACAGTCACTCCAAATGTCTCCCACATGGCCAGTCATTATTCCCAAACATTATTCCTTTCCTCCACCAATAGTAACTAATAACTTGTCTTTAATGACAGTCAGAGCTTCGGTTTTCAAATTATGCCTACCTAGATAATATAATCTAATATTACTATTGAATTGTATATAATTGAAATTATATATGATGTATTTGTCTGTGTCTTGCTTCTTTTATGCAAAATTGTATCTTTAAGATTTGTCCGTGTTGTTGCTTTTCACTTGTTTTATTTATTGCAGAATAGTATTTAATAACAAGATTATCTCATAATTTGTTTACTATATTATAATTAACTTTGGGGCTGTCTTTATATTTCAGCCATTATAAACATTGCTGTTATGGATATTCTTGAACATGTATCCTGGTACAAATAAGCCTGAATATTTATGGGCTATGTGCATAAGAATAAAATTACAATGCCATAGGTACCTTTACAAAAGGTTGAATACTGCAACGTGTTCTATCCAAATTTGGTAAGGAAAGTGAAGACCACTTTATAATTTACATATGAGGTGTTTATATTTCAAAAATTACTTTTTCTTATATCAACAGTAGAAGATATTAAAAACTGAAAAACCCACCCAATCTTACCTATAGGATCTATGTGTTAATATCTGGTTAAGAAATATCCAGGATATTCAAATATGAACAAAAGAAATAAAGGTGCAGCCTCCTTAAAACAGTAATACCAAGGAAAAATAAACTCAAAAGTGTAAAATAAAGGAAATGTTTGGCAGACAAAATAACTCCAAAAAATATTACATCAAAACAGAAGTACATCATAGCATTGTTATTCAGTGCAGTATACTCATCGTGCTAATGGCCCTAATAATGGCCTCTTTTCATGAATTTTGCTCTAAAACATTGTTGTTCCCTCCCATTCTGACTCTGAGCCTTGCCATAAAACTTCCTTTAACCAGTGAGATGTTCAAAATATGATATCAGCAGAGGCTTTATAAAACTCTATATGAATTTTGTCATTGCTATGATATTTTTTTACCTCTGCTTTGAGGACAGGCTTGTGTTAGCCTACTAAAAAATAAGCAAACATGTGGGCATATATTCAGACACCTAAGTTGAGCCATAATAGACCTCTCAACCTCCAATCTATCCACCAGCTCAAGAAAGACACAAAAATGAGCCCAGCTGAAATGATTTCTACCTGGCCAAATATCAAAAGTGAGTTGCTGACTCATAGATTTGGCTTAAATGACTAAATCTAGGAATGGGTTGTTAAATTAATTATTGATCCAATCCAATAAATAACTGATACAACACCATGAAAAAAAAATTCAAACACTTGGGAAAGATATTAGAAAACAACAAGAAGATATAAAATGGAAAGTTAGAAAATAAATTAGAAAAAATTTACAAAAAATTTTACATAAACAATTATAAAATCTACAAAGGATATTTATATATGATGAAAAGTACATTGAGAGAAATAAGCAATAGATGAAAGATAAAATACAGGAAAATCAACCAAAAATAGTAAGAGATCTAAAAATGGCTGAGAGAAAATGGTAGACATGTCATACAAGCAAAAGACTTTTACGTACATTCAATGATCTAGAATTTTTTTAAAATAATTTAAATATATTTTCTTAATTTTTCTTTGTTTCCTTACATTTTCCAAGTGTGAATTTATTTATGACTAATTGGACTTCCTGATTATGAAGCTTTACATTCTCATAAATTCTGAAAAAAATACCAGCTATTGCATCTATAAATACTGTTCTCATCTTATTCTCTATTTCTTGCAGGACTCTGTTTGCATAATGACAGATGTTCCCATCCCATCTGCATGACTTTTAGCTTTTTTTGTGTGTTTGCCATCTCTTTGCTCCTCTGTATTGAAATTTCTTCATAACTGTTTTTAATTTCATTAAGTTTTACCTTCAGATATTTCCAAACCCATAGATTTGTGAGAAATGGCAAAGTATATAATTCTATGCACCTATTCCTCCACACAAACAAGGATTTATTTTTCAGCAAAATTGTCAAAATCAGGTTTATCAGAACTCAAAGGTTTACAGCAACCAAGTGAATACTTAATAAATAATGAAAAAAAATAACATGACCTAAACACAGTAGGAGAGATGTGTGGCATTTGTCTTATCCTGGTCTCATTTCCCCTACTCAGCTCATTGGTGGTTCTCTTGGTAACAGAGGTAGCACAGCAGATATATTCTTAAAAAATTATGATTGACCATTAAAAAAAATCTTTTTGGGGCCCCCTGAAGAACTAACAGGAAGAGCTTGCTTTCACTAACCGTGAACTGTATCAGGTTGGAAAGGCAGCAAATCGGAAGGCATTCCATGAAAATATTGAAAGGCAAGTGAATAAGCTGTTGGTACCAGGGGCAAAATATAACTGTTGATTCAAACAAAGCACACACTAAAGATTTGGGGAGAAACAGCTGGGGATTGTGATGCTTTAAAGAACAAGAACTTCCCATGTATGTTGGATGTATAGGCTTTCATTCAGGACCAAAGCAGGTCACATGCTCTGAAGACTTGAGAAGACCCCAGTCGTTCATCTCTGGCTGAGTTTTTTTAAACTATATTTATCATTTTTAAGTGTACAGTTTAGTATTGGTAAGTGCATTCACACTTTTGTACAACCATTCTCCAGAATTATATTCATCTTGCAAAATAGAAAAACTATACCTACTAAACATCAACTTGCCAGTTCTCCTTCTTCTCAGCTCCTGGTAACCACCATTCTGTTTCTATAAAATAGAATAGTAACTCATATAAATGGAATCATACTGTATTTATATTTTTTAACTGGTTTATTTCACTTACAGAATGTCCTGACAGTTCATCTGTGTTGTAGCATATGTCAGAATTACCTTTCTATTTAAGGCTGAATAACACCCCATTGTATGTCTGTACCACTTCCTGTTTATCTGTTGATATTTGGTAGATTCTATTTCTTATATATTGTTAATAATATTGTCATAAACATCAGTATGAAAATATCTCATTGAGACTCTGCTTTTAATTCTTTGGGGGATATACCCATGAGTGGAATTGTTGAATCATGTGGTAATTCTATTTTTAATTCTTGGAGAAAATGTTATCCTGTTTTACATAGCACTTGCACCAGTTCACCCTAATAGTTATAGTGCATGATTTTCTCCTTAAACACACAAAACTTTGAAAGTTTGATGTAGTCCCATTTGTCTATCTTTGCTTTTGTTGCCTATGTTTTGTGTGTCATATCCAAAACTTCATTGTCAAATCTAATATCATGAAGATTTTCTCTATGTTTTCTCTTAGGTGTTTTATAATTTTAGGTTTAAACTTTAGGATTTTACTTAATTTTTTTTTTTTTTTGTATTTTTCTGAAGCTGGAAACGGGGAAAGACAGTCAGACAGACTCCCGCATGCGCCCGACCGGGATCCACCCGGCACCCCCACCAGGGGTGATGCTCTGCCCCTCCGGGGAGTCGCTCTGCTGCAACCAGAGCCACTCTAGCGCCGGGGGCAGAGGCCAAGGAGCCAACCCCAGCGCCCCCCAGCGCCCGGGCCATCCTTGCTCCAATGGAGCCTTGGCTGCGGGAGGGGAAGAGAGAGACAGAGAGGAAGGAGGGGGGGTGGAGAAGCAAATGGGCGCTTGTGCCCTGGCCGGGAATTGAACCCGGGTTCCCCGCACACCAGGCCGACGTTCTACCGCTGAGCCAACCGGCCAGGGCCTATTTAATTTTTATTTAACTTTTGTGTCATGTATAAAATAAAGATCTAACTTTATTTCCTTTTTTTTTTTATTCCAGTTTTCTCAGCATCATTTGTTGAGGAGATAGATCTTTCTCCAATGGGTGATTTTTGGCTGTCATTGAAAATTATTTGACCATAAATAGGTTTTATTTCTGGGCTCTCTATCCCATTTTATTGATCTATATGTCTGCTTTTTTTCCAGTAGCATACTGTTTTAATTACTGGAGCTTTGTAGTATGGTATAAAATTGGGAAACATATGTTCTCTAGTTTTGTTCTTTTTCAAGCTGTTTGTGGGTATTTGGGGTCTCTTGAGAGTACATGAATTTTAGAATAGATTTTTTCAATTTCTGGGGAAAATGCCATTGAGGTTTTTTATAGGGATTGCATAGAAACTAGAGATTCCTTCGAATAGTATTGAAATCAAAAGATATCAAGTTTTTCAATCCATGAACATGAGTTCTTTCCATTTCTTGGAGTCTTATTTCTTTTATCAATGTTTTATAGTTTTCAGTGCCCAAACTTTTTACATTCTTGGTTTATGTAATTTCTAAGTATTTCATGTTATTGTAATGAATTTTTTAAAATAAATTTTTATTAATGTTAATGGGATGACATTAATAAATCAGGGTACATATATTCAAATCAAACATGTCCAGGTTATCTTGTCATTAAATTATGTTGCATACCCCTCGCCCAGAGACAGATTGTCCTTCGTCACCCTCTATCTAGTTTTCTCTGTGCCCCTCCCCCTCCCCCTAACTCTCTCCCTACCTCCCTCCTGCGTCCTCCCTCCCCCCATCCCTGGTAACCACCACACTCTTGTCCATGTCTCTTAGTCTCGTTTTTATGTTCCACCAATGTATGGAATCATGTAGTTCTTGTTTTTTTCTGATTTACTTATTTCACTCCGTGTAATGTTATCAAGACCCCACCATTTTGCTGTAAATGATCTGATGTCATCATTTCTTATGGCTGAGTAGTATTCCATAGTGTATATGTGTCACATCTTCTTTATCCAGTCTTCTATTGAAGGGCTTTTTGGTTGTTTCCATGTCTTGGCCACTGTGAACAGTGCTGCAATGAACATGGGGCTACATATGTCTTTACGTATCAATGTTTCTGAGGCTTTGGGGTATATACCCAGTAGAAGGATTGCTGGGTCATAAGATGTAGTTCTCTTTGCAGTTTTTTGAGGAACCACCATACTTTCTTCCATAATGGTTGTACTACTTTACAGTTCCACCAACAGTGGATGAGAGTTCCCTTTTCTCCACAGCCTCTCCAACATTTGCTATTACCCGTCTTGTAATGAATTTTAAAAATAATTTCTATTACTAGTGTATCAAAATGCAATTGATTTTTTCCATGTTGATTTTATATATCCTGCAACTTTACTGAATTTATTAGTTCTGACAGTTTTTTAATGTGTGAAATCTTTAGATTTTTTTCACCTATAAAATCACATTATTCACACAAGCAACAGGTACATTAATTAATGTATTAATTCATTAATCATCAGGGAAATACAAATCAAACTACAGTTAAGTATTACCTTATACTTGTTAGAATGGCTATCATCAAGAAGACAAGAGATAAGTTTTGGCAAGGAATTAGAGAAAAGTGAACTCTTATATACTGTTGTACTATTGATGGTATTGATTTAACCACTATGGGAAACAGTATTAAATCTCTCAAAAATTAAAAAAAAAAAACTACTATATGATCTAGCAATTCAACTCTGCTGTATGTCCATAACAGAATGTCAAAGGGATTTATACACTCCCGTGTGTCTTGTAGCATTAGTCAAAATAGCCAAGATAAGGAAACAATCTAAGTGCTGGTCAGTGGATGACTTGATAAAGGATGTGGTATAGATCATGAGAAAGAAGGATATTCTGTCATTTACAACAATATGGATAGACCTTGAGAACATTATGCTAAGTGAAATAAGTAAGATAGAGAAAAACAAATACTTTAATATTACTTGTATATATAAAATCTAAAAAGTTCAGAACTTATGAAAACAGAGTAAAATAGGGGTAGAGGAATATAGATAGGTATAGTTTAAGACAGTGGTTCTCAAACATTTTGAAGTCAGGGTGCACTTAAATCCTACAAATAATTGTATGCACACTATATACAAATTTCTGAGAAATATAATAAGTCAAATATTAAAGAAAAATATATAAAGTCCAAGCATGCTTTTATGGTAATTAAATAAAAATTACAACAAAATTAAATTTATTCTGACATTAAAAAACATTTTTATGTTATATTTTTTGAGTTATGCTTTCTAGAATTTGTAAAAAAGGGGTTAGAAAAGTTAAAAATGACAAAAAGTTATCTTTTTATATATATAGATAGATAGATAGATAGATACATTCTTAGTAAGATTTAGTATATTCAGTAGGTCCTGGCACAAATGTGTTAAGTTTTTTCATTCTTCTGTTTATGAGAAATATGAGCCTGATATGTCCTAGTGATTTCTTCAATGTTTGGGCATATATTTGAAAGGCAAACTCTCATTTCCTCATCAATATATTGAAGAATTTCTCTTTTTACTCTTAATTGTGTTGAAGGTAGAAAATCCTAAATCACATAAATAGGATGTTGAAAATTATTATAAAATGCTCAACGATTATTTAGATATCATCACATATTCTTCTTTTATAGAAATCCAAAAGGCTTCAAGAGACAATTCCTTATGTTTAATCATCAATCCAAAACCCCCACCATACATATCTTCTTAACTTTACACCAAACAAAAGGTAGAAGAAACTAGTCTCCAGTCTTTCTGGGGAACATGGGGGATAGTGTAAATAATCTAGCACCACAGCTTAACAGCTTTTTGCAACCTATTCAGGCAAGTGAGGTGGGGGGTTGGGCAGACTGTCAGCTTACTGGCAATTCCCCACACCTCTCTCCCCCAAAAATCTAAATTCCAAAAACTCAGTTGGTTTTTTGGTTCCCAACAGGCACATATTTCTCTGGAATACTATACAGAGCACCTGGGAAACTTCTAGGTTGCACCAGTGCACCCTGGCACACACTTTAAGAACCAGTGGTTTAAGAGTACAAATTTGCAAATAGCAAATAAATGAGTCTTGAAGATCTGATGCATAGTAGAGTGATTTTAGGTAACCATACTTATAAACACAAGTTTTCTAAGAAACTAGATCTGAATTATTTCTACCACAAACACATACACAAATGATAATTCTGTAACATGGTAGAGGTGTTAGCTAATGCTACAATGGCAATCTTACTGCAATATAGAAATGTATCAAATTACCATGTTGTACAACTTATAGTTTATTTGTTGTCAGAAACCATGGAGACCACAAGAAGTGAAATGACATATTTAAAGTGTTGAAAGAAACAAAAGCTGTCAACTAAGATTTCTATATTCAAGAAAAAGCATCTACAGGAATTAGGATAAATTAAAATATTTTTAGATAAACAAAAGCTGAGGGATTCTGTCACTAGTAGATCTGCCCTATCACAAATTATAAAGGGGGTTAGTCAGTCTAAAATAAAAGGATATCAGAGAATAACTTAAAGCCATATGATTAAATAAAGAATTCTGTAAAATTGACTACATAGATAAATATAAAAACTAGTGTTTTTGTATTTTGGTTTGTATACTCTACTTTTCCTATATGTTTTAAGAGACAAATGGGTAAAACTGTTGTTATAAGTCTACATTAATGGTTTTACATTGTATAACAAAAATAACAATCTAAAGGTGGAAAAAATGACCTATATAGAAGCAGTCTTTGTATACTATTGAAGTTAAGTTAGTATTGAACTATTGCTATGAATTTAAAATGTTAAATGTAATCCCCTGGAATAACCAATAATAAAATCACTTAAAAATATCCATAAAAAAATGAGAAGGGAAACAAAATGGTACATTACAAAAAATAATTAAACAAATAAAGCTGTAATGGGAAAATTGGGGCACAAAAGAGATACAAGACATAGAGAAAACACATTGCAGAATGACAGGGTAAATTTATTAATCCTTCTTATTTAAAGACATATGTTTGCAGATGTGGGGAAACAGCTGTGTTAGGCTTGCTCACTGGTTTATCAGCTGCAAGCACTTTGTATAATTAGTGCATGAGCACTTGACAATACTATTGTAAGGGTATAAGTGCTTCCCCTCAGGGGAGATGAGATCAGATTGCACAACAGCCACTGTGAGGAGAGGTTTGTTTCCTAATCTCTTGCCCTCCACTGCAAGAAACAGGTTTCTCTTTGTTTTCTTTTACTTTTCCTTTCTTCATTTGACTTACCTGTCTTCGCAAACCTTCAATAAACTGGTATAACTCACTGTTTTCTGGCTCCACAGTTCCTTTACTGTCTGCCCAAATTTAATGTGAATCTGCATGGCAACAACCACCAGTCTTACAGAGAACGTATTAAAAAATAAAACCATGAGTCAACTATATACTATTTATAAAAAGAATCATTTTAAGTCTAAAGACACATAAGTTGAAAGTGAAATATTTCAAAAGATATTCCACTTAAATAGTAACTGAAATAAAGATGGGATGGTCATGCTTATATCCTAAAAATCAGATTTTAATGAAAAACTGTCAAAGAGACGAAGAAGGACATAATATATTGATGAACATTATAAAGACATTAAGGATATTTTATATAATAATATATATATATAATCAAAACTCCCAAATATATTAAGCAAAAATTTACAGAATTGAAGGGAGAAACAGAGATCAGCACAATCATAGTAAGTGACTTTAATTCCTCACTTTTAATAATACATATAATAAGCAGACAGAAAATTAATAAGGAAAATAGATTTGGACAACACTATAGCTGAATTGAGCCTAACAGACATACCGATGTATATATAGACTATTTTATCCAACAACTGCAGAATACACAATATTCTCAAGTGTATATGGACAGGTTACATTTTAGGCCACAGAAAAAGTCTAATAAAGTAAAGGAGACCAAAATCATAAAAAATATAATTTCTGATGCCAGTGAAATAAAACTAACATCAATAGCAGAGAAATTTTTGAAAATCTTGGAAGTATGCAAAAATTAAACAACATACTCTCAAATAACATATAGATCAAAATTAAATTTTAAGGGAAAGTAAAAAAAACTTGAGGGAAATAAAAAATGTAAGTGAAATGCAAAACTAGAAGAAGGAGGGAAATAATAAAGTTTAGTGTGATGGTAAATGAAGTAAGAGAACAGGAAAACAATAGAAGAAAATCAGTGAAAACAAAAATTCTTTGAAAAGATTACCAAACTTGACAAATCTTTTCTATGTTGACTAATAAAAAAGAGAAAACCAGCCTGACTAGGCAGTGACACGATGGATAAATTGTCAGACTGGGATGCGGAGGACACAGGTTCAAAGCCCTGAGGTTGCCTGCTTGAGTGCAGGCTCATCTGGCTTGAGTGCGGGGTCGCTGGCTTGAGTGTAGGATCATAGACATGACCACATGGTAGCTGACTTGAGATAAAGGTCACTGGCTTGAGCAAGGGATCATTCACTCTTCTGGAGCCCTGTGGTCGGGGCACATATGAGAAAGCAACCAATGAACAACTAAGGTGCCCCAACAAAGAATTGATGCTTCTCATCTTTCTCCCTTCCTGCCTGCCTGTACCTATCTGTCCCTCTCTCTGTCTCTGTCACAAAAAAAGAGAGAGAAAACTAAAATTACTTTATCAAAAATAAAAGATGAGACTATACAACACACCTTATAAAATATTAAGAATTATGAGAAAACCATAAGCGATTGCATGTCAATAAATTAGATAACCTGGATGGAATGCACAAATTTTTAGAAGTACACAAACTCACAGTTCTGACTCAAGAAAAAATTAAATATATAAGAAAACAAGTAAAGACAATGAATCAGTATTCAGACACCTTTCTACAAAGTCATCTGTCCAGACGACTTTACCAGTGAATTTTACTTAACATCTACAGAAGAAATAACACTAATCTTTCTTGGTCTCTTTAAAAATAAATAAGAAGAGAAGGAAAAACATTCCTGTTTAATGGGTTCATGGATTACTTTTGGGTAGTGAAAAAGATATCTAGATCTAGCTAGTAGTAATTGTTGCACAGCTTTGTAAAAGCACTTAATATCACTGGAGGATCCACTAACCAAATTGATTGAAAGTTCAATTTATCACAATTTTTAAAAAGCCTTAGAGCTTTGAATTGAAATGACTATATATTTTTATTTTTAAAATTTATATTTGGAAAAATTTTTTGAACTGTGAATAATCTATTTTTATTCTCTGTTTTTCCTTTTTATATTTTAGACTCCTTTTTTATTCTTAATACATTAAATACCAGTCTTTAGATGATAATCCCCATATCTAAAATATTTTTTTATTTGATCTGGCTGCACATTATATCAACTGACTATCATTTATATTGCCTTATTGCCTCATTTGCTTCATAATTATTTTTATCGGAATTCATGTTTGAAAGCTGCTATATCTGTGAAAAATTCCTGTGACCGAGACTGACGTTTGTTCCTTCAGTGAGTACTTGCATTTGTTTCTGCTTGATGTCTAGAACAATAACAACACATGATCATTTCATAGGATACTTTAAACTTTATTCTTTCTCGTGGGGTTGTCAGACTACACAGGTCATGTAAACTTGGACAACAAAACTGCATGAAGCTTGTAGATAAGAATTCTGAAATCCAAAGCTAAAATAGGTAAGCTTTCCAACATTCCATCTTTGAAAATGATTTCTTCTGTTTTATTTCTTTTCCCCCAGGTTTACTCTTTCACTTAGATTGCTGCCTTGGATCCCAGATTTCTGTGTGATCACTGATTTGATCTTTCACTTTGTGTAAGCTTTGGGCACACATGTGTTATTAAAATCAAAGCTCTATATAAAGGGATGTACAAATTTTCCCAGGAAAGCCATGGACTTTATTTCACTTATTACTTCGGATTTATACTTTCTTTTACTTTCTGCCTCTAAGGATTACTCTGACTTTATTGCCAGCTCAGACAATATTTTAAATTATTCTTTTCAAAATTATATTCAACATTTTCTGGTATTTTTAGAGTAGGATAATTTGGGATATCTATTCTACCACACTGCTAAACATGACATACTCTCCCCTTGTTTTTGTCCAGAATTAGAGGAAAAAGCCAGGGCCAAACACCATATCATCATTATTTAAATTATTCTAAAAATGAAACAAGTCCACCAATGCTCCTTATCAATCTACCTGGGGTGATCATTAGTGCTTTCAAACCATTTCCAGCTCTTTAATTTTCATGCTGCAGAATCAGATTGCTTGCCATCAATTTCAAGTTAAGTTGACAATGTAGCTTTACTTGATTGTTGAAATGTGAGTGAAAGTGAAATGTGTCGCTTCTGCTCAGAAGATTTCAGAGACAGTGAGTGATTCAATGCATATCACCCCTACTGCTGTACAGGTCAAGCATAAGTCAAGAGAAAGCATTGTGCATCTGGATACTCAAGAGATTATGATGACCAGAGGCAGTCCCTCCCCATTGATGATCTGCACTGGAAATGCAAGCTGTATAAGAAATTAAAGTTTTATTATGGTGAGTCTCTGAGATTTGGGGGAATTTTGTTACTATAGCATATTTTAGACTGCAGAACTGTCTATGCTGTCAAATACTATTACTTTAAAAAATAGTTTATTGATTGATTGATTTTAGAGACAGAGAAAGAGAGAGAGAAATATCAATTTGTTGTTTCATTTATTTATGCATTCATTTGTTGATTCTTGTATGCCCTGACTGGAGATTGAACCTGCAACCTTGGTATATGGGGATGATGTTCTAACCAACTGAGCTACACAGCCAGCACAATATTATTTGTTTTTAAACTCAATCCAATACCTACAACTTTATGATGTCTTCTTTGATGTTGCTCAAAAAATAATCACTCCTTTCTCTATTCTATACTCATAAGACTAACAATAAAAATGACTAATTGTGTTTACTACTAGTAAATTCTTGCATTAAGCATTTTACTCACATGAACTCATGTAAGAATTATGAAGATGTATTATTATCTCTCTTTTACAAGTGAGAAAAATGAGGCTTTAAGAAATGAAGGAGCATACAATATTGCTCATGTGACTTTTGTCATTTGACTGTGATTACAATTATTGGTTTATTCATGTACTATCACACTTAAAATTACAATATCTATTTAACTTAATATCCACCAGCCACAGCCTAGTGGGATGCACACAGTAAGTGTTCAGCTTTTAAAATACTTTTTCTAATTAAAAAAATATACTGATAATGTAAAGATGAAATGAAAAGAAATAAAACAGTAAATACTAAGTGCATCATTCTGAGAAAGTCTTAATAGGAATTTTGGGTTTATTTCCTTTTTCTATCTTTATGCATGTGTAGATTATTGACACAATCAATATTCTGTATGGAAATTTATAGACTTAATTTCATATTTAAATTCAAATATGAAGTATTTCATGCTCTCTACATTTATTTTAATGACTAAATAAAATGCAATCATATGGGTAAAGCCATAACTTACTTCACATTTCCTGTGTTGTTAATTTCATTTTTTTAAATTAAAAGGTATTTTTTTGAATTCCTCTTATATTTCATAACTCTTCTAGACACTGGCTACAAGAACAAAAAAAAAAAAAAGAAATCCCTGCTAACAATGAATTCTGGTGGAAGGCTAGACAGATGAGCAATTAATAAATTTATAAGGACAGTGAAGAAACACTTTCCCTTATTACTTCAGAGCTAAATAAGATTAAAGGGAAAACAAAGCAAGCCAACTAAAAAGAGGAAACAAACAAGAGATTATGACTTAAGGGCTCTACATATAAAAATAGTTACCATTTTATTTTCCAGTGAAGAATTCATCGTCAGGGCCATGGCCCAGCAGTTTGCCCTTGATCTGAATCAGAAATCCCCATTCACAAAAATGGAGTGATGACCTTAATGGTTATCATGGGGGACAAAAACCTTTGAACTTCTGCATGCCTTATTGTAATAGGAAAACTCCCCCAAATTTAATTTTCCCTCTTCTCTTTCTGGTTAAATGTCTATTTCACAAAGTGGCATTTCTCCATTATTCAGAGAAGGCCCTATCTACTAACTCACAATACCACGGCAGAGACTGCCAGGTGGTTTTATCTATTAACAGATTCTGGAAAGCACATGCTTATTGAACATTTCCACTCAGGGAAGAACAGCTACTATATGAGCTGAACCTGTGTTGGTGTTACTCTTGGGATGAAGCTCAGGAGTGGTGGGTTTCTACATTTTGTTCCTACCAGTACTTGGCTTGCTACATGTGGAAGACATCACTCCTAGACAAAGCCCTGCCGCTGCATTGGATTTCTGCTTCATGTGTCCACTAACTCCCTGGGCTATAACATAATCTTCTCGACTTACAGTGAATGAAATAACTAATTATGCCTGCAGGACTTGGGAAAGGATTTCCAGAACAGATGGTATTTCAGCTGGCTTTTTATAGGATGAATTGCAACCTGCTACATAGACAAGGGCAAGGAAAAAATGTTCAGGTTATAAGAAAAACATCTGCAAAAGCTGAGTTCCAAACTGGAGTATATTTTTATATTCAAAGCCACATATACAATGGTGTCTCTAGAATGCTCAGTTTATCTGACTTTCCAAGAAAGAATTTATGTCATATCAAAGAGTTTTTATTTTATTCTATGTTGATGTCAAAACAAGATTACATGTTTGTATTTTTAGAACTATAATTGTGATATTCTAATTATTTGATTAATCACCAAGTTCTCTGACAAAATGTCTTTGTCACCCTATAATCGAGAGAAGTCACTCAGACTGCTCATACACTCACCTCACCTAAAATTGTTTTATAAGTAGTTTTAGCTCCTTAAAGAGGGTCAAGTACCCAACTGATTCAGCGAAAAAGATAAACACTAAACTTCCTGAATCTTCTGTTTCTGGTTAAGTGACTACTAACACTTTAGGACCTGATCTCAGCCAGACAAATTGGATTTCTTTTCAATATTATTCTTCTCAGTTCTATTTTGAAAAATTATTTCAATGATAAAATTCTACCTGAACCCCAGGAGTTATGTCCTACAATTTTTAATACTCAATGAACAGTAAATTTTTGTTTGTTTATGTAAAGGGTCCGATACTAAACATATTTGGTTTAGTAGACCACATGTTCTCTGTCATAACTACTCAACTTGGTACGAAAGCAGCCAATGACAATAAGAAAAAGAATGGCCATGACTGTATTTCATTAAAGCTTTCTTCATAAAAAAAAAGCACTAGGCTACATTTGGCCAAATAGCTGTCATTTTTTATTTCTGATCTAGACCTCCCTGACCTTGATTCTCAAGTTCTGCTTGGACTCAACTGAAGTTATTACACTTGATTTCTTGGATGTGTTCCCTACATGTTGATCTCATTATAGGAGCTGTTACCTGACTCCCATTATACTGCACTTACAAATAATCCTTTTCATTATTTCTGGACTGCAGCAGTGTGGTTAACTTTGCTTACCAAATTCTGTGCAGCTAATCCTAATTACCATGAGGCACTGAGAACATTTAATGTTACAAGAGCTCGGGAAACAGACTATGAGGTCCAGAATTATAAAGGATGGGAATTGAGAGATAATATTATCTAATGCTTACGTGTTTACTATATGTCAAACACTAATTGTTTGCATATAAAAACTCATTTAATCCTCATAATAGTGTTGTGAGTTATTATCCTCTCTGCTTAACAGGAAAGGGCACTGAAACAGATTAAGGAGGTTACCTGCCCCAAAAGATTAAGGAGGTAACCTGCTCAAAATAGTAAAAGAGGTACTGCCCCAAACCCCACAGCTGGTGAGAAGTGGAGCCAGCATACACACCCAGACAGTCCAGCCACTGAAGCAGCATTCTTCACCACGACACTCCCCAGAACTGCTGTGGAATGAGAACATTCTCCGAGAGGGAATGATCAGCACTCAGCCACCCATTAGATGCAGCGAGAGTAGCAAAAGGAACTGAGGATACATTGCAAATCATTTTATTGGGAGATTATTTAGAGACTGCCGGGGAATATTTGTTAACTATGTTAATTTTTCCATGACTGGGAAACAGTTTTTTACAACTTTCGAAGTAGGTTTCTCATAGACAGAAGTTATCACTTAGATTGACTTTCTCTCTAGGAATAGTCTTAAAATCATTTTAGTCTATTGGTGCTTCTCAAAACATAGGTACATAGGAATCATCTCAGATTTTATTGATATGCTGATTATGACTTAATAAATCAGAGTAGGCCCTGGCATTCTACATTTCTAATGAGTACCGAAGCTGGGCTCCATTCACAGGTGTTCAGTTACACAAAGACCTCACACTGATTTAATGCTCTGCATCTAGTGTTTTAATATTCTCATTAATCTATGAGCAAAGAGCTCTGCCTTTTTATTTTGCTTTAGTCCCCATAATCTTTGTAGCCCTCCAGCCTACAGGAAATATTGGTGCTGCTGGTCTGCGGACTTTGAGTTGAAATGGTGTCTTTGGTACAGGGGTTTGTAAACAGGGGTTCACTGGGCAAATTCAGTCAGCTGCCTGTTGTTGTAAATAAAGATTTGTTAGACCTTAGCAATATCTACTTATTAATATGTTGTGTGTGGCCGTTTTTGTGCTACAGCATGATTTGAGTAGCTGTGACTAACAAATGATATGGCTGTCAAAACCTGAGATATTTACTCTTGGTCCTTCACAGAAATAGTTTGTTGACTTCTTGCCTAGTAGATGATATTAGAGGTCATAGGATCAGGAATAGGATGTTAACCAAATAGTTTTCCCAATACTTAGACTATTTCCTTACACTTTTTGTTAAATTTTTTTTAATAAACAAAGCATTTTAACACACATTAACCCAATTGCTCTCATAACATCCTTTTGAAATAGATGTTATATTTTTAACTGTATCTGTTGGAAACTGGGGTTCAGAGGGTTTTATATAGTACTTGTCCAGGATTATGTATGTATAGTTTGCTAAAAGAGCAAACAAAACAGCTGGGCTGTTTGTTTTTTATACCCTATTCACAGGCTCTATTTCCCTCTGATGGTCTTAGAGAATTTTTTATCTAAGTGGAAGATGTAGGTACTCCTAGTCTTATCCCACAATGACGTCTCTTTTATACAATAATTTAGTGTTTATCAAACAGCATTCCACACAGCAGAGGGGTTCCCAGAAGTAGCTCAGAGCCAACTAAAAATGGGCAAGGAACAGAGACAGAGTAGCAAGCAGGCCTAGGATCCTTATTGACTTATTGTAGTGGACCTCTGTGTTACATTTAGCCTGAAAAAATATTTCCACTCAGCATTGTTTTGTTTTTTTAGATTATTATCTCATGCATTTAATACTTAAATAAGAACAATAAAAGAGGTGCACAAAACTAGATTATGTTATAAAAAAGAATTTTAAAATATTAATGAGAAAAGATTAATAATACCCGATAAAAAACAATCAAACTGTTACTTAAGGTATTTTCATATTGTGTAACACAAAGGTAAAACAAATGACAGTTTGTCACCCCCTGGTTATTTGGCACTTTTTCTCTTTATGTTTTTATGTTTGTTAACTGAAGTAACAAACATGAGAGAATTAAAATGTAGTATTTCATCAAAGGTATAATGAGTTTTATAAAATGAATAAATAAATATTACAAGCATAGGTCCTTCAAAATTTTCTCACCTATGGACGGAATGAACATTACTACGGGCACTTAGAATATGCTGTTGTGCAGATGAATGTTAAAAAAAGAGTGAGGAATGTAAATCTGTGATTTCCATGTTGGGCGGCTGCTCAGGTGCCCACCTTTGTTTTTCCTTTTGACACAGTTGATCCTTAACTTACTTTTTCAGATAAAGTATATAGGCGTTTGTACGTCTGAAAATGGATTTTTGCATAGCTGAGTTTTACATGTCTGAAAGTGTATTATACTCCCCCAAAGCTGGGTTCATATTTGGAGTAATTCTACATTCAAAAATCATGTTCCTTTAGAACTTTGAAGGCATTTTTCTACTGCCTTCTAGAATTCGGTGTTACTAAAAAAAGTAGTGAGCAAGAGTACAAAGCAGACGGCTGGTTTGAATCCCAATTCTGCCACCTGCTAGCTGTGTAATCAACTCAAAATATCAACATTGTTTGCCCTGGCCGGTTGGCTCAGTGGTAGAGCATCGGCCTGGCGTGCGTGGGACCCGGGTTCGATTTGCGGCCAGGGCACATAGGAGAAGCGCCCATTTGCTTCTCCACCCCTCCTCCTTCCTCTCTGTCTCTCTCTTCCCCTCCCGCAGCCAAGGCTCCATTGGAGCAAAGATGGCCCGGGCGCTGGGGATGGCTCCTTGGCCGCTGCCCCAGGTGCTAGAGTGGCTCTGGTCGCGGCAGAGCGACGCCCCGGAGAGGCAGAGCATTGCCCCCTGGTGGGCAGAGCGTCACCCCTGGTGGGCGTGCCAGGTAGATCCCGGTCGGGCGCCTGTCTGACTGTCTCTCCCCGTTTCCAGCTTCAGAAAAAAAAAATACAAAAAAAAAAATATCAACATTGTTTTTGAGTAGTACTTTAATAATTATTATTTCTCATTGTTTTGTTGCTTAAGCCACTTTAAATTCCTTGGAAGCAGCTGCTTTTCTTTCCCTCCCTCCAAGTTCCTCAAACAATGTGCAACACAACCCTGTTATACACTAGTACACTGTTATCTTTAACAAAATTGATTATCTGTGAATCATGTTGCTCAGCACAACTACATTAAAACATTATGCAAATTAGGGGTTTTTTTTTTCCTTTTTGTATATGGAGGGAGAATTGTTCAGGTTGGTGAAATGGTGAAGATTGATTAGACACTATATCCCGTTATACCACAACAATAATTAAGACAATGGTTGAAATTCTCAGATATATGACAGAAAGGTATATTTAAAAAGCAATGTTGAAACAAATTTAAAAAATGACCATTAAATGGCCTTAGAACTTTTAGACAGATACAGTATAGCATAAGATTAAATATGTCTGTGGAAATTATCATACCTGGTTGTAATAAAGAGTAGAACCACTTTTCACTGTTTTTCAAAAGAAATACATATGCAAGAGAAAAACACACTTTCCTTATTAGTATTTCAAGGCTACGTAGCAGTGGAAATGTGTCATTTTACCTTACAGTATAGGTTTATCTGAGATTATTTTAATAGTTTCTTCAATTAATGTTTAAATAAGTCTACTGTCTATTGAAACTGGCATCACAGGTCTACGGCCTTACCACCCTGAATGCACCCAATCTCGTCTGATCTCTTAAGGGAAGGCAGGGTGGGGCCTCATTAGCAGTTGGATAGGAAACTGGCTTCCACTGCAATACTGTCACCTAGTTAGTGGCACTGCTGTTTCCTAGGACTAGATCTTAAATTAATTCTTTTCATGAACTTCAATTCAAATAATATTTTCAGCATGCAATAGATACTAACTTTTCAGATTAAAATCATCCCTCACCAACTATCCAGTAAACAGAAATATAGCTGTTATTTTTTTTTCCTTTTTTATTAAATTTTTTTGGGATGACACTGCTTAAGAAAGTTATATAGTTTTTAGGTACACAACTCTAAAACACATCATCTGTGTACCAAATTGTGTGTTTAGCACCCCAAGTTGTCTCCGTGTGCATCACCATTTATCCCCCCATGCCTTCCTCCACCTCCTTCCGCCATTCTCCCCACAGTGGGGAGGCTGTGTTGATTGCAGTCTCCACACTGTAATCTAAATCCATAAATTGATTTTTTTTTCATTTTCGCTTAATCCCTCCACTGCCACACCTCAGCCCCAGGCACCCACCCCTGGCTGTCAGTTGCTCCCTATTTATGACTCTATTTTGCATGTTAGTTCATTTTGTTCATTAGATTCCACATATGTGTGAAATCATATGGTACTTGTTTTTCTCTGGCTGGCTTTAGTTCACTAGGCATAATGCTCTCCAGGTCAGAAATGTAGTTGTTTAAAATGGGTTAATTCCAAATACATTATTGGATGGGAATTAAGTCAAAGACAAAAGTCCTTGAAAAAATGAGAATTAAGACTGAATCTAAATTACAAATTGTGATTTCTGTTACTTCTTAGAATGTATATGTATATGTGTATGTGTGTGTATATGTATATGTATATGTGTATGTATATGTATATGTGTATGTCTGTCTTTTTATTTGCCTACACTTTGGGAATTTTGGATCGGTAAAAGATAATATAAAAGAATATCATATGGTTTCTTAAGTAGAAAACACTAAAAAAAAAAAGCAATAATCTTAAAGGAAAAGATCCATAAATTGGATAAAGTTTTTGTTGATTGGTGTGAGTCCAAAAAACTATCCACCAATTGGTTTATATGGCTAACTTTATTGGCAATAATGTGGGACAACAGGAACTCTCAAACCTGGCTGGCCAGAATCTAAATTGGATAATAAGTCTAGAAAAATGTTTGGAATTATCTACCAACATTATAGATATGAACTGATTAATGTCATCACTTGCTTTAAATGTAACTTAATGGTATATACACAGATATGTGCACAAGTATCTTTATGGCAGCTTTATCTGCAAGAAATTTTATTTGCCAAAATTAGAAACAATCAAAATACCCATCAACTATAGTCTAGATAAATTTTGATGTATTTATATAATAAAATTCCATAAGGCAATGAAATTGAATTGCTGCAAAATGGAATAATGTAGATGAAACAATGCTGAGCGGGGGAAAAAATCAGACATAGGAGTGCACTTAGAAAGTTGTTTCATTTATATATTTATATTTAAAAAAAGCAAGTTCTGGCCAGGTAGATCAGTTGATTAAAACATTGTCCCAATATGCCAAGGTGAGAGGGTTCAATCCCTAGTTAAGTGGAACAAGAGATGTTCTTCCCCCATCCCCTCCCTTCTCTCTTTAAAATCTATTAAAACACACACACATGCACATGCACATCACCTGAAAAAATTATAGCTCAGTGATTAAAATCAAATTAGTAGTCACTTTAAGAAACAAAGTGGGCAGTGATTGTGATGAGCATGTACTTGGCTTTTGAGAGCCTATAATGTTCTTTTTCTGGACCTGATAGTATTTACTTGAGTTTTCATTTTGTAAGAAATAACTGAGCTCTGTATTTGTGTTTTATCTACTCGTGTATGTGTGTGCGTTGTGTGTGTATGTGTGTGTGTGTGTTATATTTCTTTTGGGAAAAGATGGGAAGTACAATGATAAAATATAATCTATACAGTAAAAGAAATTACTTTCCCCATTAATTCATTCCAGAATATGCAAATTTATGACAGATGCAATTTTGTTAGAGTTCAAATTGTTTTTCTTCCTACTCTAGAAATATATCAAGATCAATCTGATTGAGCAATAATGCTACAAATAACTTGCAAACAATTATTAATATAAAAATGGAACAATGGCTTTTATTATCTATCCATAGAGGTATTCATACTGATAAAATATGAATTAAATAATTTAAACTTAAAAACCAGCAAGATATCACTTAAATTAGCATTTGATATGCACATCTGAAATGATTAAGAAGTAAAGTCAACCTTGATTCTGTTAGAGAATGAGGAAAGATCTTCTTTTTATAGAATCTTGACTACTGATGCATATGTATATGCATTAAAAGCTGTAAGTTAAGAGCATTGTCTCAAAACCAACAAGGTTGTAGGTTCAATCCCTGGTGTTGTAGGTTCAATCCCTGGTCAGGGCACACATATAAGAAGCAACTAAGAAATGCACAAGTGAGTGGAACAACAAATTCTTCCCTTCTCCCTCTCCTCTCTCTCTCTTTCTCTCTCTGTTTCTTTAAAAATTAATAAAAATTAAGCCCTGGCTATATAGCCCAGTTGGTTGGAGTGTCGTTCAGGAGTGCAGAGGTTGCCAGTTCAATTTCTAGGTCAGGACATATACAGTGTTCCCGTCTTTCTCTCTCCCTGCCTCTCTCTCATAAAATAAAAATAAATTTAAAAAAATTTAAGCTGTAAAAGAGAAGTAACAATGAATTTTACTTTTTCTAAAGAAAATAATTTTTAATACAAAAAAAGGAAAGAAGTATAAAAAGGCATACCTGTTATCAGTGGTGGGATTCAAATAATTTAACAACTGGTTCTCTGCCCTAATGACTGTAAGGTATTTTTCCCCGCCGAGAAGGAAGGAAGGGGCCGAAGCCGCAAAGTGTGGAATAACAAAAGGTTTTATTGAGTACAGAGCGCATCCTGCCCGATGAGGTTCCCTGGCCCTGAAGAAAGATGGAGGCCAGGGAAGTCGCAAGGGGTGACTCATGTGGGAGATATTTAAAGAGTCCCCAGGGTGGTAGAACTAATATGATGTGGTGAAATCTCACTGGCTGGCAAATGGTTGCTTTTTTCCAAAGGGCTCCTGGGAAGTTTCTTTTGGCACGCTTGGTTGTGGGCGGTCCTAGCCAAAGTTTGTGGGTCTGGGTTCCCCACATGACCATCCTCCATTATCCACAGACCTTACAATGACCATTTTAAGTATAAAAACACAATATACCCAAGGGTAATTTATTATTTCATCCATTTAATACTTAAATAAGAACAATAGAAGAGATACACAGAACTAGATTGTTATAAGAAAGTTTTAAAATATTAATAAAACTATGTTAAATAATACCAGACAAAAAAAAACATAAAACTGTTATTTAAGATATTTCCATATTGTCTTATAAAATCTTTTTAGAATCCTAATGTCTTACTCGTGTACATGTTAAGGCATAGGTAATTAAACCCCTTTTGGTAAGATTGGTTTGACTTGATTCAAAGGTATAATGAGTTTTATGAAATTACTAAAGAAATATTACAAGCATAGTTCCATCAACTTTTTTTCACCTATGGACAGGATAGACATTACAAGAGCTCTTAGAATATATGCTGTTGCACAGATGAATGTTAAAGAAGAGTAAGGAGTGTAAATTTGTGATTTCCACATTGGGCGGCTGCCCAAACACCCACCTTAGAGAGAACCCTGATTACAAGTGCCATTTTAACAACCGGTTGGCTGAACTAAACCAAAAATTAGGTATCAAGTCTACTGAACTGGTGTGAACTGGCTGAATCCCACCACTGCCTGTGATACAAATGTACTGATGATGAAATAGCTTAGAGGTGACATCAAACAGTGGCTTCTAGAATGTGTTTGGCTCCTCAAGTAGACAACAGGCTATTTTACTCGCCTTATAAGAAGGAATATGGGAGCTATCTGAAAAATAAGATTAATAAGTTCTAAGAAATTAATTTGGCAGAGTGATTAACAGGCTGGGGATTCAAGGACTCCATAAGATTAATTTTAAAACTATAGGAAAGGTATAGCCAAAGCAAGCAACTGTTCACAAATTTAGATAAAAGATATTTAGCAAGAGGAAGGATCTAAGAAAACAAGATAATTATCTAATTACTACTTTGAATAAGTAGAGCTAAATTGCCAGTAAGACAGTCAAGCAGCAAAGGGTCCTCTAGGAACTAATAAAAGGAAATCTAAGCAGTTTCTCTAAGGAGCTCCCCAGGAAATAACATCACGAGAGATGGAATGTAAAGGCATAAAGGACAAAGTAAGAAATAGCAGGCACACTTCAGAGCTGTTGCTATTGAAATAGAAACACAACGTAATATAACTTACATTATAGTTTGCAGAAAAGAAAATTCTGGTCTGTTGTCTAGTCACCTTGTGTGAATCTTATTTTTAGAATCCCTTATTTTTCCTGAGAGAAAAGTTAGTACAAACCAGGTGAATTTTCACTACGCCCCTCAATCTGGTCAAAAGGAACAGTCAAGCACAGAGATCTTAAGTGACAGTTGGGAGGCAACAAAAGGAAGTTTCTCAACAACTGTATGGTTGTTTTGTTAATGATCCTTTTAAGTACCCAGATAAAGGTAATGTTTATTTGTTATTGTAAAATCAAATTAGCCTAATTCAAATTTTAGAAATATCATTTGTTTTTACCTCCTAAAATTTGAATGCTGTAAGTCCCCTAACAGTCACAAATCAGTAGAATTACAGTGAGGGAATGAAAGATTTTCTGAGTTTGTATTACATGCAAAGAACTATGCTTATTTTAGGTAAATGATCCATTTCCCACAAGTGCTTAGTACTTTAACTATATGTTACATGCATGCAGAAGAAGGCCCACAAAGATTAATTGCTAGAAGCCAATTAATGTTAAGTGCTGGAGTAAAAAGTTGAAAGCATACTATTCGAGACTTCCCTTTACCTCCCATCACTTCTTACTACCTCCCTAGAATTCAGAGAATGAACCAATCTAACAAGCATTGCATGGTTGATTTTATTGTTGGATCAAGAAAACAGTCCCTTATAAAATAGAAAATATTCTTTCCCTGGGTCTAACATTTTCTGAAGTTCCTATTGTTTGCATCTGCATTTAGAGTTAAAGGCATCAGTTACAGTGCAGTATTTTCAGATGAAATAACCATCACAAAATTCCTCAGGCACTGAGTGCCTTAGAAATCCAGCCTTAGGGAGTTGCAGAGAAAAAACCTAGAGCACTATCCATTTCTTCCATTGTTTCCTGGAGATGGTTTTTCAGTTGCTACTGTTAGAGCTTTTTAAAGTATAAACATTATCAAGAGCATGAACCTCTTAATAATGGCTCTGAAAGTAAAAGTTTGATAAGATGTTTTTGTGAAACACTATAACTTGACTATAGTAAACCATTTCAATCTCTTATTATGTATATTTCTTTACTTAATGAACATATATATATGTGTGTATGTGTGTGTGTGTGTGTGTGTGTGTGTGTGTATATATATATATATATGATCATACTCTATGTCAGGCATTCAGGCATATTCTGGAACCATGTAAATAAAAATAATGTTTTTCTGGACTCTGCACTTAAGAAACAAGAATCTGTTGAGGAGACAGATTATTCTTTGTACATTTGCTGAAATTCCTGATGCATGCCGTCTTATGAAAGCCACGCTCCCTAATTAACAGAACGTAATTTTCACCCCTTCTCACTTCCTCACCAAGTACTTATCCTGGACATTCTACCTAAAATATCAGCTCCTAAGGGAAGACTTTATAATCTGGTCTAGGTCATAGAAAAGAATAAATATATCAATTATTTGAATGATTAAATTTTAAGTGTTTTCCATTGAATTTATTAGGGTACAGGTTTCAAGTATACAACCCAACATAATATCTGCACACAGCATCATGAGCCCACCACCCCAGGCACGGTCTCTTTCCACTCCCATTTTTCCCCCTTTGCCCTGCTCCACCTACCCCCACCCCCTTTCCCTCTGCCTATCACCACACTGTTGTCCTCTGCTATCACCATATTGTGGTCTGTATCTATGTGTTATATAGGGGTGAGCAAAAGTACATTTACAGCTGAGAGGATGCAAAACACAGAGTTTATTCTTGTATTATTATTTATTTATTTATTTACTTACTATTGCAGTATTTATTTGAGCACTTAAAGAGATTGTACCTATATACATGCACTCTGTCATTGTAAAATTCTAAGTTAACAAAGTTATTATAATAATCATAACTTGCATGCCTTTTTCCATTCAAACAGCTATAAACTTACTTGCCCACCCCGTATATGTTTTTTGCTTAATCCTTTCACCTTTTCATCCAGTCCGCCAACACTCTTCCCCTCTGACAACTGTTGGTCTGTTTCCTATACCTATGCCTCTGTTTCTACACAGCTCACAAAAATTAGGGGATCTAAGAACATGCAGATACTCCAGTATTTTCAGCCTTTTGCATAGTGCATTTTCACCAATATAATAAAATTGGTTTTGCGTCTCATTCGCATTATCAGACAACTTTCTTTGATTTGTCATTTGCTTTTCTGATGCTCTTGTTTAATAAAAAAAAAAAATCAAATGCTTTTTTTTATCGCTTCAGATTCATTTTGAAATATCCCCTAATTTTTGAGAACAGTAGATTTTGTTTGTCTATTTATTTTATCAGATTTCAGATTAAGTGAAATTATATGGTATTTGTCTTTCTCTGTCTGGCTTATTTCACTTAGCATAATAATCTCTAAATTCGTCTATGTTGTCACAAAAGGTAGGATTTCCTTCTTTTTTACGGCCAAGCAGTATTACACCGTGTAAGTTTACCACAGATTTTTTACCCACTCATTAACTGACGGATATTTGGGCTGCTTTCAGATTTTTCTATTGTAAATGATGTTGCAATGGACATAGATAGGGTGCATATAGTCTTTGAATTAGAGTTTAATGTTTCTTAGGACAGGTGTGAGGATATATCTCATTGTGGTTTTAATTTGCATTTCTCTGATGATTTGTGATGTTGAGCATTTTTTCCTATATCTATTGGCCATCTGTATGTCCTCTTTGAAGAAGTATCTAATCAGGTCCTTGACCAATGTTTTAATTGGGTTGTTTGTCTTTATGGTGTAACAAGTGAAACCAGTTTTAGGGGAATTTGAAGATTTTTTTTTGAGAAGATGACTTAGAATTATAAATCTTATTACATCCATTGAGATCAACATATGTCCATTGTAGGTGGGGAAGCTCTTTGTTTTGTTGCAAATTTATCTAAGCAACAAGAAATTGTGTCAGTGATTTCTAATCATGTATATCATAGTCATCTTTGAATCTTTTATCAAAATATGAATATTTAAGCCTCACATCAGAAATAGTTATTTTTAAAACTCACCTCCTGTGTCATTTTCCCATGAAGACTTCCTTGACCCTCCATTCTCTGTCACTGGAGATAAAAGTGAGATATTTTTGCATAGCTCAGTTCTTTGTCTCAAGTGCTAAGAACAATAGCCAGAAGACTTCCTCAATATGTTGAACAAATAAATACTCCTTTTGATTTGCCACCTGTGTCAACTCATTAATAATCGAATAATTATTTACAATTGTGTCTTCCCTGCAAGTGTAAGTTGCCCAAGGATACAGTCAACATGTTTCACACATTTTCATGTACTAATGAACTAAAATAGCATGCATGTGCATAACTCATGTTTGTTGAGTACACATTCCTACTTGCTTATTAAGGAAACACACATAAGCTGCCTGGCATGTATTATAATGTAATGATTTGATATTTGCATATATTGCAAAATGATCATCACAGCATGTTTAGTGAATATTTATTACTATACATAGTTACATGTTTTTTCTTCTTATCAGAGCTTTCAAGATCCACTCTCATAACTACTTTAAAATAAGCAATCCAATATTACTAATTACAGGCACCATGCTGTACATTATATTCCCATGGACTTCATTTTATAACTGCAAAACTCTAGTATAACTATACTATTCAACACATTTATTAAGTGTAAGAAGTCAAACATAACAGACAACATACTGATTTATTCTGTTTATATAGAGTTCATATATAATTCCAAGTAATCTGTGGTGATCACATCAAATTATTAATAGTATTAGGGAGAATGATGCCTGGAGGGAGACACAGTGGGCTTCCAGGCTACAGGTAGTATTCTGTATATTGATCTGGGTGCTGTTTATAGTTGTTCAATCAGTGAACATTCATCTGGTTGTAGACTTATAATTAAAAAGTTTATATTAACGTAAGTCTGGAGAATTATGAAAAACTAAGTATGCAGCAGGTCCTTGAGAAATGTCATTTCATTCAACTTTGTTTCGTTATACTGTTGATGAAAAAACAAAATTGTGCCCTCTGATGAGAGGGCGTCCTGTTCACTTTGGGTGACCACTTACACCCTGAAATGCCAAGATTGGCTCCCACTACTTCAACCATGAACTGGAGTAAGTGGGTTAGAGAATAATAATCTTACTTCAATTTTTAATATAAGAAATATTTTGTCTTTATTTAAAAGTTAGGTAATACTTTTGTGACAAGAAATATGCCAAAGGAACTTAACTCTTATTTATATCAACTAGTCTGTGGCAAATTGGTTTTCTTATATGTCATTTTCGCTTAAAGTTGTAGTTTCTAAATACCTATTGACAACATTAAGTGAAAACTTAGTGTATTGGCCATTCCCTCAGGAAGGATTCTAGTTCTAACTTAAATATTTTTTACCTATTTAGCTACATTTTGATTAAATCTTTCCCATCAGCATAAGGTAAAGGGAGAAAACTCAATAATTATCTATGCACCATTTGAATACCTAATTTCAGGGAGTTTTCCAAATTGATTTATGTGTGTAACCACAGTCAATGTCTATTAATAAGGAAGCTTAGGAAGAAGATAAATTTAAGTGATTTGATGAGCAGATTGTGAATTCAGATGAGGATCATTGGATATTTATTCACACCCCACAAAAGCATATGAAAATCAAGTGTTTTGTTATTTTTTTTACCTTCTAGGATAACATAAACTTCACTTTATTTCTTCACTTCCATTTTCCCCAGCCAAGCATGGCCCTAATAGAGCCTCACATCTAAAATACCAAGTTAAATTTTGTATGAGTTTTCTTCAGCTGGATGACTAGAATAATGTTTTGTTTAGAATAAAAGGCCATAAAATGATGTCTGTTTAAATAAAAGAACAAGATGTTTTTAAAAATGTGACAGCACACTATAAACTGAAAAACCAAAGGCCTGTGTGGGAGGGGGTGCCATATGGAAAGAATGAGTCAATCTGTCAACAAACATTTGTTGAGCATCTACTTTGAGCCAAACACCGTTCTAGCAGTGAGAATACAGTGGCAAACAAAACACATGTAACACCAGCACCCAGGGGACTTGCAGCAGAACTCTGGCTAGTTAATTGAAAATATTGTTGTCGTAAAGAACCACTCAAATTATACAGACAAAATATAATAATTTGATTTTACCCTTTATACACATAAAAGTAAATATAGCCTGTCCAGGCAGTGGCACAGTGAATAGAGACTCGAAATGGGATGCAGAGTACCTAGGTTCAAAACCCTGAGGTCACCGGCTTGAGCACAGACTCATCCTACTTGAGCATCAGCTTACCAGCTTGAGTATGGGGTTGCTGGCTTAAGCCTGGGATCATAGACATGACCCCATGGTCAGTGGCTTGAGCCCAAGGTCACTGGCTTGAGCAAGGGGTCACTCACTCTGTGTGGGCCCCCTGCCTCCCAGTCAAGACATATATGAGAAAGCAATCAGTGAACAGCTAAGGAACCATAGGAAGAATTGATGTTTCCTATCTCTCTCCCTTCCTGTCTGTCTATCCTTATTTTTCCCTCTCTCTGTCTCACTCTCTCTGTCATAGAAAAAAATGGAACATATTTTTATAGTTGTTAATATAAACACACACATTTTTATGCATTTCTATATTGAAATTATGCATTTTATTTATTTATTTTTCATTAGGAACACCATGATATTTTTTATGATATTCAGGTTCAATTTCTTTGGATAGAACAGAAACATAACACTTAAAGTAGTCTGAATGCAAAATCTTCTTGCTTTTGATTATTTTTTCTTGATCTTTTAGTTGCCTCCACAAATATAATTCAATAAGAAAAATAGTGTTATACCTTTATTAATTATTTCCTAAGCAATTAACCTAATTTTTCTACAAAACAGTTCTATTTTCACATGAATATTTTATAGGATTATAAACAGTTAAATAAATTAAATTAGCCCTGGCCAACTAACTTAGTGGTACAGCGTCAGCCTACCCTGTGGATATCCCCAGTTTAATTCTTGATCATGGCACACACGAGAAGTGACTATCTGCTTTGACACCCCTCTCCTTCCCCCTTCTCTCTCTTTCTCTCTCCCTTCCAGCAGCCATGGCTCAATAGGTTCTAATGCATGGGCTCTGGGTGCTAAGGATGGCTCTGGGGAGCCCTCCTCCTAAGATGCTAAAAATAGCTTGGTTGCAAGCATGGCCGCAAATGGGCAGAGCATTGGCCCAAGATGGGCGTTGCCAGGTGAATCCAATTGGAGCGCATGTGGGAGTCTATCTCTCTATCATTCCTCTTCTTACTGAAAAAGAAAAGAAAAAAAATTATTATATAAAAATATAACAGATATAAACAGGTCTGAAATAGAATATAAGTGATTGTTAATGAACATACAATTCTGGTGTAAGCAGATGTTCTTGGAGGTACAAGAACACTGTCTGCTAGTATTGGGCATTGTGTATCGTCATATCCACATTTTAGTTATAAAAGATTAGAGATATCCTGACCTGTGGTGGCACAGTGAATAAAGCATTGACCTGGAATGCTTCAGTTCCTGAGTTGAAACCCCAAGCTTGCCTGGTGAAGGCACAGACAAGAAGCAGCTATATACTATGAGTTGACCTTTCCTGCTCCTCCTCCTCCCATATCCTTTCGTTCTTTTTCTTCTCTCTAAAATCAATAAATAAAATCTTAAAAAAGAATAGAATAGAGTGGTTCAAGTAAGTTTTTTAAATCAGTGTAAGTTAGAAGAAAGACTGTAGTTGTGTTATTTATTAAGGGGGCCACCAGCCAGCTGTGGCCCTTGAGATTTTGAAATGTGGCTAGTCCAAACTGAGTTGAGTTATATGTATAAAATACACACCAGAGTTTTTGGTTAATTTGTACATAAAAATTGTAAAATATCTTTAACTTTTTATACTAATTATATGGTGAAATAATATTTTAAATACATTGAGTTAAATAAATATATTTTTGAAATGTATTTTGTCTCTTTTACTTTTTTTAGGTGACCATTAAAAAAATCAAATTATGCCTGACCAGGCGGTGGCACAGTGGATAGAGTGTCGGATTGGGAGCCGAGCACCCAGGTTGGAGACCCCGAGGTTGCCAGCTTAAGCACAGGCTCATCTGGTTTGAGCAAAAGTTCACCAGCTTGGACCCAAGGTTGCTGGTTCCAGCAAGGGGTTATTCGGTCTGCTGAAGGCCCACGGTCAAGGCACATATGAGAAAGCAATAAATGAACAACTAAGGTGTCACAATGCACAAGGAAAAACTAATAATTGATGCTTCTCATCTCTCCGTTCCTGTCTGTCTCTGTCTATCTCTCTCTCTGACTCTCTTTCTGACTCTGTAAAAAAAAAAAAATTAAATTACAATGTGGCTCATATTTATGATTTTCAATATATATTACATAAATTGGTCTATACTGTTGTATGTGTTTGTATGTGTGTGTATATGTGTAAATATATATATAATTTATTAATAAGAAAACTGAAGAACAAATGCATTAAGAAATGTGTTCCACATCACACACAGTAGGAAATAAAGAGTCATGCTGGAAATTAATCAACTGGTTTCAAAGTTTGTGCTGTTAAGACAAATCATGCTTCTTCATATTAACACATTCTTGACAGTAGTACAACAGTGTTTTACATGTTCCCGCAATAAAATGACAATTTACAACAAGCGTGTTAAATAGGTCAATTGAAAGACTTAAATAAAGAACAGAGTTTAGGAAAATGAATAAGGAAAGAAATAATACACTTGGATTAGCAACATCAGGGAACCAAACTCGCCCTAGTGCTGAAAGGGCAGAGTAGTTTCCAGAACCTAGAGAAGTCACCCAGAGGAGCAGCTAACTCCTGGTTACTCAGTATAAAGAGTTCCGGTAGAATATGTATCCAGACCTGATTCTTCCTGTCTCTTCTGCTTTTCTCCTAGTGCCTCCCATTGACAAATGCCAATGGGAAGCCAGAGAACAAGGGCACCATTGAGAAAGCTAGATGAATCAGCTTCAGAGAAGAATGGAAAGAGGGTGAGGATAGATCTAAGCAGACAAATGAAATATTTGCACTCAAATATATTGTAAGCTTATATCTAACCATAGACTTCCATGTTGGATAGATGTACTTTCATTGTAATGAAAGACAGTCAGAAACGTTACTGCATCTAAATTTTGTGTACACTCAAGTGGAGTTTTTTTAAGGAAGAAATAGAAAACATAATGTGACAATAGCTTAAAACACTAGACTGAAATTTATATATGAGTTTTAGACTCATCTACAGCTCAATAATATCTCTTTATTACATGTGTTAAATATTAATTTTGTAAAGCAATAAAAACACTGCCTCAACTGTGTAAGAAGATTGCTGTAAAGATCAACATTTCACTGCTTGAAAGGTATAAAACTAAGAAGTAGTATATAATATAAGACAGATATCATTTGGAAGGAGGGGCTCTTAAGATTGGGAAAGCAGCCTAATACTTGATCTAACAGTATATTGGAAAAGCACAAAACTCTCATAGAGTTTGCTGAAGATATACAGGGGTTTATGTAGTCCCTATATACTTTTCCAGTTCTTTCCACATCACCCCAAGCTCTCAACTTGGTTATATATTGTATCATTGACCAGCCTTTACTTTATCTGTGTTATAATGTGAAACACAATGCCTTTCTCAATTTTCATTCAGAAAATAAAGTCTCACTTAGAACAAGATTTGTGAGTGAAAAAGGCTTCTTGACATTCAATTTGAGGATAAATTTACCCTAAGAAAGCAAATAGAGTGCATTGTTACTATAAAGCACTTTTTAACCTTAGATATGTCATCACATTTTTATCTTTTAATGACTTAATTTGTAAATGAGTTGGCTGTAAGATCTTTATAATTTTTATTAATAGTATTACTGACAAATAACAATATAATTGTATCAACATACAAACAAGATAATTTTAGTATTAGTTTGGTGAAACATATTTATTTCTTAGGGGCTATATTATTGTTTTGTAGCCATGGTAATAAATTTTGTAAATGATTATGTTATGTTATGATTATGAAGGAAGTAAATTAAGAATTTTATAAAAATTCTAATATAATGTCTAAACCATTTTTCATACTAAAACCAACATTTCTTTTAAATCCCAAATTGAATTGTCAGCAATTTCCAATTACAAAATGTCTCGATAGCTTTTTAATATTCTAAATAAAGTTTATATTACATGGCAGTTCTTGTTTACCTTTCCAGCTCTCTTCATTGTTCATACTCATGTCATGTGAAATCCATTTGAACCATGTATCTTCCCACAAACCCACACATATTTACTACTTCTCTCATTATTCAATATCAAGTCTGAATTGGAATTATTTGTCCATTGCATGCATTTCTAGTCAGTATAGAATTAGTAAACCTACTATAATTCATTATTATTATCTTTTTACTTATCTCCTTCCCCACTAGATTTTATGACATTTCAGGTCAGAACTTCTATCTTAATCACCCTTATATCTTCAAGGTTAGGAATATACCCCAAGAACACCATAGCACTGTTTGAAAAGAAGAAATACACCCTCATGTTTATGGCAGCATTGTTCACAATAGCAAAGATTTGGAAACAGCCCAAGTGTCCATCAGAGGACGAGTGGATTAAAAAGCTTTGGTATATATATACTATGGAATACTACTCAGCCATAAGAAATGATGACATCGGATCTTTTACAACAACATGGATGGGCCTTGATAACATTATACTGAGTGAAAGAAGTAAATCAGAAAAAACTAAGAACTGTATGTTTCCACACATAGGTGGGACATAAAGATGAGACTCAGAGACATGAACAACAGTGTTGGGGTTACAGGGTGGGGGGAGGAGAGGGAGGGGGTTGGGGGAGGGGAGGGGCACAAAGATCATGGCTTTTCAGCATTTGCCATATTCCCCCCTTAATCTATAGACAGACAGCAAATATTTACGTATGGTGTTCCCACTATAAAGACTGCTATCTTAGGGACAAATGCTGATAAACTATTTCAGCAGTTCCTCCTTCTTCAAAGACTTATATGTAAACATAGAGCTCCATGTTTCATGGGACATGCTCGAGCTCACTCCATGCTCCCTGGTGCTTATAGCACAAGGGAATGTCCCCCCCCCCTTTTTTTTTAGTATTTTTTCTTTTATTTATTTATTTTTTGTATATTTCTGAGGATGGGGATGGGGAGGCAGTCAGACAGACTCCTGCATGTGCCTGACTGGGATCCACCTGGCATGCCTACCGGGGGGAAAGCTCTGCCCATCTGGGATGTTGCTCTGTTACAACTGGAGCCATTCTAGCAACTGGGGCAGAGGCCATGGGGCCATCCTTAGTGCCCAGGGTGGATTTGCTCCAGTGGAGCCTTGGCTGCAGGCAGGAGGAGAGAGACGAAGAGGAAGGAGAGGGGGAGGAGTGGAGAGGTAGATGGGCGCTTCTCCTGTGTGCTCTGGCCAGAAATCGAACCCGGGAATCCTGCACACCAGGCCAATGACTCCGACGGGTCTACCATATCATGCTTTTTACTTAAAAAAAAAATTTACATTTCTTTTGAATGCTGATGAACAGGAGACACCAAATCTTTTTCGCCTGCAAACTACTACCTTCTTTATTAGATCTAGCTAATAACACTGTTCTGTCTTTTTTCCAAATAGCTCCAGATATATGGAAAAGATTTATATAGGCGGAAGGGGATCCTCAAACCCCTCAGCAAGATCTTCTGAGAATGGCTTTTAAGATACCTAGAGGCAGAAAAAGCCCAATAGAGATCAGGGGAACTACCAGCTTTTAGGATACACCCTTAAAGGCTCCAACACCCCAAAGGGTCTCATAGGATGCCATCTGGGTCCTGCTTCAATAGTGGAAAGGAAGGTCATTGAGCTAAAGCCTGCCAGGCTTACACGCCTCTGCTGTGAGGAAACAGGGACACTGGAAGGTGGGTTTCCCCCTCGCTCCTCTAAGGGAGGGTTCAGTCTCTTCCAGCCCTGCTCCAGCCACCTATGACCTAACCTTGCCCAGAAAGCTGGGGTTTGCCACTGAAGGCTGAAGGTGTCCAGGGCCGTCGGCCCCATCTACGACACTGTGGACGAGCCTAGGGTATTTATTCCAAGAAGCAGGTAAACTGATCTCATTCGCACAAGGGCCACTTAACTATGTTTTACCTGAATAGTCAGGTTTTTTATTCTTCCCTCAAAGATCTCTGTTGTGGGTGTTGATAGTCCTATTTTCTGCTGCTTTGCTTAATATATAGTGTTTCCTTTATCCCTCCTACCTCAATGCCCCACTCATATTTCAGGCTGAGACCTACTCTTAATTTAGAGCTCTCTTTCCTCCTTTTGCCAACTTGTATTATGAATTTACCTTTGCCACCCAGCTTAGTGTATCCCAAGGTTCTCTTTACCAGGCCACAGTCACAGAGCTCCAGGGAAAAGCAACCTGGTCTCAACTCTCCAGGCAGAGGAGAACAGAAGCTCCATATCCACGCATGCTGCAAATGGCTTTTTCCAGTCTGCCTGAATCATTACCAGCTAGAAGCAGCGGTCATTGGGACTTGGACATGAGCTGCAAAGCATAGAATGGTGACAACAAATCCAGTGCCACGTGGACTTTTCCTGTGGGGAACTTTCCTGGACTCCTGCTCCCTGTGACAGCTCCTAACAGACTGAACTGTGGTTGGGTTGCATTTTTCAGGGATTTGGCATGGTGATGGGGCCAACTTGGACTTGGGGAACATGTTAAGGACACTACTCATTCATGGATTCTTGCTGTATTGGCCAAGAGTTTGCTTAAAGGCTGTTAATCACTGTAAAAAAAATAGAGGACTGGATGAAGAAGATGGGGCACATATACACCATGGTATATTATTCAGCTATTCAGTAAAGGGTGACATCGGATCACTTATAGCGGAAGGGTGGAGTCTTGGTAGCATTGTGCGGGGTGAAATAAGCGAATCAGAAAAAAACAGGAACTGCAGGATTCCATACATTGGTGGGACATAAAAGCGAGACTAAGAGGCATGAACAGGAGTGTGGTGGCTATGGGGGGTGGGGGGAGGGAAGGAGAGAGAGGGGGAGGGGGAGGGGTACAGAGAGAACTGGATGGAGGGTGGCGGAGGACGATCTCTCTTCGGGTGATGGGTATGCAACAGAACTAAATGACAAGATAACCTGGAAATGTTTTCTTTGAATGTATGTACCCTGATTTATTGATGTCACCCCATTAAAATAAAAATTTATTTATAAAAAAAAATGTTACAAATAAAGGAAAGCTATAGACATATGAAAAACTAGACATAACAGGACAAGTTAATCATTTGTAATAAACAGCATAATTAGCCAGATTAAATAGATAAACAAAGAAAAATCTCCAAGATAAAAACAAAAAAGAAATTTATATTAAAGCCTAACTAAAGAAAAATATTTTATTCAAAACTATTGCAATAGGAAACAGAGACTGAAATCAGCTCTGAAACAAAAGGCAGCAGAGTTTCTACCCTTTACGAGCTGATGGGAAATTAATGGAGAATATTAGGGGAGGGTTTGGTCAATGTGATTAGACCATCTGTGTTGGCTAATAGACACATATCAAAAGTATCAAAGTTAAGCTTCTGTCCTCCCACAAACACTGGTAAATAGGGATGCTATCTTTCTTGATGATTTCACCTTAAAGTGATGGTTCCCAGATCCTTAAAAAAGACAGTTCTGGGTATTAAAAATGGCAGGAGGTTGGGAGAAAATTTACATCTCAAAAGGTCTGAGAATATAAAATTGCAGGTTTTCTGAAGTAAATGCTCTAATCAAAGGGAGATCATGAGCTTATAGTCAGAAAAATATCTGTCTACAGTGCAGTGAAACTGAAGAGAATTTTGAGGTTGTCTGAGTCACTTCAAATTCATGGCTTCTACAAAAGGAATCTCCACTCAAGAGAACAGGTATATAAGCTACTCTACTCCATATGTGACTCGTTGACTTTGCTCCATGATCTGTACCATAAAGAACAGGTGCCAGGAAAAAAAAAAAACAGGCTATGGATCTGACAATATCTTTAAGAAATAGCCCCTTTCCTAAATAGAACACGGTGTTTTCTTACACATAGGTAAAATAAGCATTCACTGAAAAACAATTTTCTCTCTCCTATCAATCATATACAACTGAATAATCAGAATCACAAACATTTACGATACAATTTCTATAGTTTAGTCCTTGGCTTAGAATAACCCTAACTCTTAAAATGTTCTGAAAATATATTAATATGTCCACTGTACACATGAGGCCAATGAGGTATAGATGCAGATGGTATCAATCATACTTACATTGCCAGATAGTCCAATGCATTATGAGTTTTTAAAAAACATGTTCTAAGCAATAGAAATATTTCACTATTTTTTCCACACTAAAACTAGTTTGATATAAATACCTTTCTATTTATAAGAAGAGCTCATTGGATTAAAATTTTCCAAAAAGGCAGTATATCTTCATATTCTACTGGTAGGTAGGTGACCATAATTGGTTTAGGTAAAAGGTATACATAAAATGGTAACCAAAAATGATGAATACTTAAGAATAAATTAAACAAAAATTAGCAAATTTTATGAGGAAAACTTTAAAACACTCATAAGTGATAATAAATAAATAAATGTACATAAATGCAAAGATATTCCTTATGTTTGGTTGGAACATATTAGTATCATCAAGATTTTAGGTCTTTCTATGTTAATTTATCCCAATAAAAATACCAAAGAATTTTTTCTACAGAGCTAGAACAATTACCACACAATAATAGCAAGAAAACATTGGAAAAGAAAAGCTATAAGGGAGAGTTATGAATTAGTTCTACAATAAAAGAAAAAAAAATTATAAAATTGATATTATTTAAAGAGTGTATATTGGCACAAGAAAAGACATAGAAACTAATAAAATAAACCAGAAAGTCCAAAAATGGACAAAACTATTCAGAAATTTAATATATGAGAAAAGTGGAATCTATAATTAATGGAGTGAAGTTTGTTCTTTGTTTGTTTTTAATAAATAGTATTGGTTCAAAAGTCTAGCTATTTAAAAAATAAAATTAGATAACTTCCTTACAACATACACAACAATAAACTGCAAATAGATCAGGTATCTAAATATTTTTTTACAGCATGAAAAAACAGGATGAAATTTTATTTAAGCAGTATGTATGGAAAAGTTTTTAACTATAACTAAATCCAGATGTAAAAAAAGATTGACACATTTTACATGGTTTTAAAAAATTACTGCAAAATATACTATTTTACCACAATAAAAATAAAATATCATAAGAAAAATCAGATGACAAAGTAGGAGAAAATATTTGCCATATGAATCATAAGTACAGAGATAATATCTCTAATATACAAAAAGATCTTATAACAATCAAAGGGAAATGCCAAGAATGTTATGTAAAAAAAATAGAATATATAAACAATTTATACCCACAAATACACACATATATATATTACTTTGCATAAACTTTAAATATAAAAGAACAAACATAAGAAGATGTTCAACTGCCTTGCCAGTTGGCTCAGTGGTAGAGCATCGGCCCGGCATGTGGAAATCACGGGTTTGATTCCCAGCCAGAGCACACAGGAAAAGCACTCATCTGCTTCTCCACCCTTCCCCCTCTCATTTCTCTCTATCTCTTTTTTCCACTCCCTCATTAGACAAAGTTGGCCCAGGTGCTGAGGATGGCTCCATGGCTTCCGCCTCAGGTGCTAGAATGGCCCCGGTTGCAACGGAGCAATGCCCCAGATGGCAGAGCATCACCTTCTAGTAGGGTTGCCAGGTGGATCCCAGTCTGGCAAATGCAGGAGTCAGTCTCTCTGCCTCCCCACTTCTCACTTCAGAAAAATCCAAAAAATAAATAAATAAAATAAGATGTTCAACTTTATTCATAATAAGAAAAATGTAAATTAACACAGAGTTACAATTCCTCACCTATGAATCTGGCAAAAATTCAATAGCTTAACAGCACACATTTGGACAAGGCTGTAGGGCAATAGCCACTCTCATATATACATTGCTTGTGAGAATTCAACAAATGCAAAAGTTTCAACCCAGTGAATGAAAATTTGCTGTTGTTAAGAAAGTCACCTATGCATTTGCCTTTAGACCCAGGATTCTTACTTCTAGTAATTGACCCTAAAAATGCGCCTTAAAACATTAAAATTCATATTTATAAAGGTTACTCATTCTAGCATGTTTTTTATAACCACAAAATATTGAAAGTGATCTGAACTTCAAGGCTAGAAAATTAGTTTAATAACCTAACCTCTGGTGGTGCAGTGGATAAAGCATTGACCTGGAACACCGAGGTCACTGGTTCAAAACCCTGGGCTTGCCTGGTCAAAGCATATATGTGAGTTGTTGCTTCCTGCTTCTCCCCCTTTCTATCTCTCTAAAATGAATAAATAAAATATTTTTTAAAAAGAAGATAAAGAAAACTGGTTAAATAAAAAATAATATCCACACACAATGTCATACTATGCTGTTGTGTAAAAAAAAGGAAATGAAAGAAGAAAAAGAAGAGGCAAATTTTTATAATCTAGTACAAGGGTCCCCAAACTATGGCCACAGGCTGCATGCGGCCCCCTGAGGCCATTTATCCAGCCCCTGCCGCACTTCCTTAAAGGGCACCTCTTTCATTGGTGGTCAGTGAGAGTACTGTATGTGGCAGCGCCACAAAGCGCAGTGTCGCTCACATACAGTACTACTTCCGGTGACACGGGACGCATGTGTCATGGCTCTGGAAGCGTGTCATATTTGCTAGCAGTGATAAATATGGAACCGGACATTGACCATCTCATTAGCCAAAAGCAGGCCCATAGTTCCCATCGAAATACTGGTCAGTTTGGTGATTTAAATTTCCTTGTTCTTTATTTTAAATATTATATTTGTTCCTGTTTTGTTTTGTTTTTTACTTTAAAATAAGATATGTGCAGTGTGCATAGGCATTTGTTCATAGTTTTTTTTTTATAGTCCGGCCCTCCAACGGTCTGAGGGAAAGTGAACTGGCCCCCTGTGTAAAAGTTTGGGGACCCCTGATCTAGTATATAATGATTGATAGATAAAATGGCTAATCAGCTACTATCTTGAGAACAACACAGGTCTGAATAAGAAAGAAGGGAAGAAAGACTTGCTTACTAAGTAACCTGGACCAGACCTTACTTACAGATGGATGCTTATAAGGGATGGATGAGTCAGAGTACAAACAAATTTTGAGAAGCTGTTGCACCACTCCAATCCACAAACAGAGGAAACTGTCTTGCACCAGTGATGCAGCAACATCAGCCACTTTTGCCCAATGCCCTTTGATAAATCTGTATAAACCCTGTCCCATCCTCCCTTCAGGGCTGACACCCTTTGCTGGTCTCAGCCCGCTTGCATCCAGGCATTTTTATAATAAATTTTCCTCTGTGAGCACACTAGCCTTATGTTTTTGGTTCAGCCCATGGTTTCTGCCTTTCAGTGATTTACATAATCTGTTACAGAGATGGAATATATTGTGTCAAAAGCAAAGTGCAAAGTAAATATCTAATGCTTTACCTTTTCTATAAAAAGAAAACAATACTTACATTTACTTAACTTTTTATAAAACAATGCAGAAAATATATCTTTGTCACTTCAATGGGTGTAGTGAGGGCGATGGGACAGAAAGGATGTAGGGGGGAAGGAAATGCCATTGAGAATCGCTTTTTGTATTGCTTTGACTTTTAGAAACATGTTAACATTGGCCTTTTTAAGACTCAATAATAGAAATGGCAATGCCTTTCAGCAACATCTACTGCTTAGGTGGCAGCACCTCACAGTAACACATTTTTATACTTGGGAGGTCAGCTCTGGCCCTTAATATGTCCTCCTGAAATCTCTAAATCAGTGACCAATATATTATGTTGTTTCTTCCATAGCCACGGTTTAAGGTCTGGGAATCAAGGAGCAATGTGGGCATGTCTTTTCTCACTACCCACTATTGGAACATTGACTTCCCATTGGGTAACTTTTGGTTTTGCTAGTCTTACAGTCTTGGTTCCCAACAAAAGATGTTTCTTAGGAGATCCAACAATTGTGCCATTAGAATGGAATCTGTGACTGCCACATGGCCAGTATGGGGTTCTCATGTTTGTGAAACAACAGGCAAAGAAGGGGGTTCCTCAATTTGGCTTGAGTGATGGAGACTGAGTAGTAAGTGGAAATTGGATGGATTTTCCAGAATAAAGAAGTATATATCTGGAATGCAAGTGACACTGTAGTCATTTATCATTCTTGTATCTTGTGATTTAAGTCAGTGAAAACATAGAACAGTTTAATAACAATAAGATTGCTAACACTCCAGACTTTTTAGGACTAAAGTTTGGTTAACCCCACCAGTCAAAAACTATGACCCACAGAGAAGCTTGCTGAGAAAAGACAGAGAATAAAATGGGTTTTGAGGTAAGATAGCTATAAATACTAGCTACAACCACCTGACCAATTGTAGGGAAAGACTAAATAGTTATGAGTATTTATTCCGTATTTTCCATGAAATTATCTATTTCGTGATCTAATATGTTCATGTATATATTACTAATTTATCTTCTCCTTTTTCATTCCATTACCATCTAACGGATTATGCATGAAAAAGCAGTTCCCCTTGTGTCTCAGTATAAACTTCCGAGGAAATCAAAGGAGAATGTGTCTCAGCTGGAAGAAAAATAAATGTAACTAAAAGATGGAGAAACTCTGTTTTGTGGCGAGGATTAGAATATTTTTACTGTGCAAGGGACAATAGCATTAAGTTAGTCAGAAGTGGCTCTTTTTTAAAACTATAAGTTTTTGGAAGTTTAATATAGTTAAAACAGGTAAATATGGAGGCCAAGATGACAAGAAATAGATTGTGGTGGTTTAAATTGTATCGAGTTAGCTAAGCTATAACTGTTTTTTCAGAATTCTCTTTAATGAGAAGGTCTGAGTTACTGTGGTTGTAAGAGACTTTTTCCACCAGATTTGAAAGACAGAAATAAAAGAGTGATTATTACTTTTAAGCCTAAATGCTCACTGTGGAGATGATGCATGTTGTCACTTATCTGTTAGAGACTTGGAAGCACTGAGAGATCAATTTGGGTTCTTTTCCATCCACGTGAATCCCACCTCAGCCTCACAGAGCTTAGCTGTTTCCTGTTTCTCCCACTCTGTATGTATTTCACTTTTCTTACGTCCCATCCTGTGGCTGTTAGCTTACATCAGTAGTCAGAAATAGTGTGTTATAAACTGTTTAGCCAGTTCTTAAAATTACTCAAATTATACATAAATATAGTGGTTCTGTTTCTCTGATTAATTTTCTTTTTTTTTTTTTTTTTTTTTTGTATTTTTCTGAAGCTAGGAACGGGGAGAGACAGTCAGACAGACTCCCGCATGCACCCGACTGGGATCCACCCCGCACGCCCATCAAGGGGCGACGCTCTGCCCACCAGGGGGCAATGCTCTGCCCCTCCGGGGCATCTCTCTGTCGCGACCAGAGCCACTCTAGCGCCTGGGGCAGAGGCCAGGGAGCCATCCCCAGCGCCCGGGCCATCTTTGCTCCAATGGAGCCTTGGCTGTGGGAGGGGAAGAGAGAGACAGAGAGGAAGGAGAGGGGGAGTGGTGGAGAAGCAGATGGGCGCCTCTCCTATGTGCCCTGGCCGGGAATCGAACCCGGGATCTCTGCAGCCAGGCCGACACTCTACCACTGAGCCAACCGGCCAGGGCCTCTGATTAAATATTTTTGATAAAATTACGTACATGAGTTGTAAGAGAAAAGGGTAGAGAAGTGACACTTCTCTGAATACATCTTTTTGTAGACTTCTACCAATTGTATTTTAAATTAAAATGCTAATTAATTTGAAGGGGAAGAAAAAGAAAATAAAGCAAGAATCCAAGTAACCTATGACCACATAATTTGACTGCACATTCACAGTGTTTGGCTATTCAAGGGAAAACTCTTCCAGTAGAGTTGTTTTTTGAAAAAATAATATAGACAAATCAATTATGACTATATTTTAGATGTTTTGTAACATTGACAAATGCTAGGAGCTAGGAATTTCACTTGAAGAAGAGAAATAAATTATATAAAGGAGGAGGACAAGAAAGAACTCTGTTGAGATGTATTACAATTGGAAATATTTGTATAAACTCAAAATTTCTAAAATATACAGAAGTCTGTGTATCTGGTGTGTTGTCTGCTGAAATGAATGTCCTGGAAGAAAACAATCTAAATTAACATGGCTAGAGCCCAAATCTTAGTCTTTAGTACCATTCCTTGCTAAATGGAACCAGAACTACTAAGATAACTAACTCTATTTTAGGTCTGGGAAAGATGAGATATAAGATGATCCTGGAACATGTTGCTATGCCAGAAAGCAAGAAAGTGCCCCTAAAACCATTGGAGCATGTCACAAGGATTCAAGAACCAGTGTTTATGGCCATTTGAATACCAAAATAGTGATGAATTATTCACCAAAACTCATGGACCCATACTGATAATAAATATGCAAATAAATGAGAAAGACTGGAGGATTTTTACTTATAATGGAATACCAAGTGATGAATTGGTAAGAGTTTGGGAGGTAGAAAACCAGTATTATGCACTCATTCTAATTTATTGATTCAAGCAAGAATCAACTGCTTGATTTTGATGGGGAGCAGGATATTCGTGTTGACATAAAGTATCAATACCAGTCTATTTATTAATTGTAAGAAAAAAATTAAAATGTAACCATCAGTGAAGAAATCAAGAACCATTTGACTCTGATTCAAATTAAAATCAACATCAAGGCACATATGGACATCAACTGTCATAATCTAAGAATGACAAAACATCACTTACATAGTATTGTGTCTGGAAATGCATAAACTGAACCAAATATGAACACATATGGCAAATCCAAAATGATGGTTTTCATATTTTAAAAAGCATTCTTCCAAATGTCAATATCAAAATACAGAGAAAACTATGGAAATTTTCCAGATAAATGGAGACTAAAGAGACTAACTGAGAACTGTGAAAAACAGTGTCAAATTCAGTTCGACTGTAATTGAAGCTGCCATTCCAGAGGAATTGCCTTTCACGTTTTACTTCTCAAACTTTTGGAACATTTAAACTGGGCAATACATACAATCTTTCGATTGGGCCAAAGCAACATTGCATTCCAAACAACTGTTTGCAAAGATAACAGGAAAGTAGACATCCTGATTACAGGGTTTAAAATTAAAGAAAATTCTTTAGAATTAGTACCATCATGTACAACTAGAGAATAATTTAGCTCATCTGCACCTATAGAAATTTCTTTTTTCATTTATTAACATCAATAAAAATGTCTTCTCTCTGTTCATATAACTATTTCCTTTCCTTTTTTCATAAAAACAAACAAACAAGCAAGCAAACAAACAAAAAAGAACTTTGCTTTCACTCCGTAATCAGAACACTATTTGGGTTTCTGATTGTTTCCCCTAATCTCAATTCTTTTTTATCTCAAATAATCGTTTGTTGCCTTTTACACTGGACTTTTGTTTTTGCTGAGCATATCTAAACACAATACTTAATCCCATACTGGGTCCTATACCGGCGGGCAGAAATTATTCTATTTAGAGCATTATCGAGTCAGTTGGCAAAATTGGAATATGAATAGATTAGTTAAAAACACTATTTCGATTTTAAATTTACTGAATTTTATAATTATACTCAGACTATGTAAAAGACTATTCCTATTTTTTAAAAAAAAATAGATAATTGAAAAGGATATAACAAATACAATGACCTTGCTAATGATTCACAAAAGTATTATGTGTGTGTGATTATATGAGGAAGAAAATAAGGTAAAATGTTAACAATAGTTGAATCTGGTACTATATGTTCTATTCTTATTCCTATAAATTTTTGCAACTTAAAAATTATTTCTAAATGAAAGTTTTTTAAAATGTACTTGAAATTGTGTAAGAATATCTATTTAAAAGGGTGTTTGAACACAACCTAAAATGTCTTTAATCAATGACATAAATCTTATCTTATGAGATGAGCATAACAAAAGTATACCTAATTTATCTACATAAGAAAAGAATTGTAAGGTTTATACATAATGAATTCTAGAAAAGTGGTTTCCAGTATGTAATCATTGATGCTTTTATTAGGATGGTTTTCATTTTTAATTTTCTTCTTTCTTTCTGTTTCTGTTTCTTTTTCTTTCTTTCTTCTTTCTTTCTTACCTTTCTTAATTTCATTCTCTGTTTCTTTTCTTTAAAGATCTAAGTCTGAAATATATAAGGGGAAGTGAGTAGTTTATTTAGAAATAGTGATTTATTTTTCACAGTTTTACTAGGGTTCTGGCAAATTTCAATAGTAGATTCTCATTCATACTCCTCCCAAAGGTCTTCAAAGAGTTGGTGCCAAGCCAGAGTCTATGATGATCTCAGAAGTCTTTTTCTTGTATGCCTTAGGCTAATATATCAAACCGTGTTTGGGAGTAGTTTCCTAGTTAGTGGACTTTGAAACAAACCAAGTTGTCTCCAGATGAATGTGTGCTTAAGTGAGGCAATCACTTGATGCTCAAATAGCTTGCCAACTCTGGATTCATATTGACAAAAACTATTTAATGGTAAGTCATTGCCAACATAAACTGCATGTTTTATGACAGTTTAACTTAAAATGGTTTATTTTTCACTTTTCTATATTAGTAGTTATCTGATTGTGGGTTAAACAATGGGCAGTTTTCTCGAATGTCCACAAAGATGATAAAGTATCCTTGCATGTTTTTAGTGACAGCCACTTTTAAGAGTTGCTCTGTTTTATTTGAGCTGAGGAATATATAAAGTCAGCTCAACAAGGTACTATGTTCTTATTCTTTTCTTTGGCCAGGACCCCAGAGTCCTGATAAGAGAAACGGAAAACATTACTTTTCCTTTCTAACGAACTCTGCGAACATGCAGGCATCATGACAAGATCATTCATTGAGCAGGGCTACATTTTTCATTCACAATAGACTAGCAAATCTCTCCAGATCATAAGAATGGAGATAATTTATTATTCTTGGATAATAAAATTAATGGGGTTCTATTAAAGTATAATATCATAATAGAATTTTTTTCAGAAAAATTGTGAATACCCGATTTTTATCACAGCTTATTATTCTTCTCTAAAAAGTTCCCAAGGGAAGTGTACATAAAATACAAACAAAACATAACAAAGAAGAATTTTATACTTTGCATCATTCATAAACCCTGAAATGGGATTTCAGGAAACTAAGCTGAAACATATGAAAGACTATTTTATTTTCAGTGTGGATATGTTAGTAGGCTATTTAAATCTAAGAAGCATGGGATCCGTTTTCGCTATGATTCTCAGAGCCCAATTCTTGGTCCTTGAATTTTTTCATTTAATGGCATCAAGGGGACCACATTTTAAAGACCACAACATCCAGGTCTCGAAAGACACTGGAATATGCTTGAATTATTCAGATTTATTACATCATCTGTAAAATGTAATCCCAGCAGTGGCCTCAAATCTGACTAATCTAGATAAATTTTCCCTGTCTTGAGCGTGGAGTAAAATCTGACTAGGAGGACTTCCACTTAATGATGACTGACTAAGCAGGGAGTATATGAAAATATTTATTTGTGTTTATGAATGAATTTTGAAAAACAAGAAACCTCAGACTGATACAAACTTGTGTCCTAGAAACATTGTGGCTTATTGAAACTCTAGTAGCTTTGGGAAGAGTTCTAGATTCAAATTCTGACTCCATTACTAACTTCCTCTGTTAATCTTCGCAGTGTTCTAACCTAATCCTCAGGATTAAAAATGTGAATAACAATATCTATTTCAAGGGGTTATTATGAGGCTCCATGTAGCAAACGTATATTGCATTACAGGCACTGAAGATTTAAAGATAAATAAGCTATAAACACATTGATACGTTTGTTGTGAGGTAAACATTCATGTGAAATAATAGATAATTTATATGTGGTATGATAAGTATCATTATATTGATATTCATGAAGAAATGGGTGCACAGAAAAAAGGCACTTAATTCAGTTTAGAGGCTCAACAAACACTGATTAAAGAAGAGAATGGTTATCCTGAGCTTTGTCTGTTTTATAGGATTTACCCATAAGAAAATAAGGTGTTAAGAGGAAGAGAATTATGTGGTCAAAGAACAATAAGATATTTTGTACTCACTAGAATAAAATATGAAGGACTAATATTAGAAGATAAAACTTAGGACGTGTGAAAAGGTCCAATCATGAAAGATCATTGAGTTGGGTTAAGAAGCTTATAGACAATGGTAGCTTTTCAAAACACACACACACACACACACACACACACACTTACACACACACACACACACCAAATCAAACAAATATAAAAAAATATTGAAAGTCTGAAAATGTTTTATTATTTCAATGCTTGCTATCAAGGAAATATTTTTGGATAGACCAAACATTTATTCACTCTGATTTGGAAGCAATAATAATGTTCCTGGATGATTTGCCATCAAGCCAGTCCCAATCCTGTTTTCCTCATGGACTCACTCTTCTGGTTACCAACCGCTGATCTATGTTGGATCTTAAGTAATATGCCATGATCACTAAAAAGGCTGAGGCAGGAGGAGTACTCACAATCCCACACATTGTAACAGATACAAACAAAGATTCAGTTTCTGTCCTACATGATTCTTTTTCATCTTAAAACATAGTGTCAAGTTAGTTCTGTTGTCACAATATTACACAAAGTATTTCAAGTGCCAGCTGCAGGCAGACTGGGATCATACATAGTACCAATTGAATAAGATATATGCTAAACTTTAGCTACCATAGTACAGTGTGTTCGTAAAGTCATGGTGCACTTTTGACCAGTCACAGGAAAGCAACAAAAGATGATAGAAATGTGAAATCTGCACCAAATAAAAGGAAAACCCTCCCAGTTTCTGTAGGATGATGTGGCAGCATGTGTGCATGCGTAGATGATGATGTAACACCATGTATACAGCAGAGCAGCCCACGGCCATGCCAATCAAAATGTGGATTGTACAGAGGAAAAGTTCAGTGTGTTCTGTGGCTCACTAAATTCAAATCCATGACCAAAGTGCAACGTGAATATTGGCATGTTTATAACGAAGCATCACCATATAGGAATAACATTACTCGGTATGATAAGCAGTTGAAGGAAACCGGAAGTTTGGTGGAGAAACCCCGTTCTGGTAGGCCATCAGTCAGTGACAAGTCTGTAGAGGCTATACGGGATAGCTACCTAAGGAGCCCTAAAAAATCTGTGCATGAGCCCACAT